>NW_023425542.1:3113447-3713447 GCF_014108245.1 Pipistrellus kuhlii
GGCAGACACCCCAAGCCCGCGAGGTGCCAGGCACAGGGCACCGGGGGATAAGAGGGGATGGGTGTCATGATTCAAACCGACCAAACTGCCCGTGGGAGCCATGTTTCCAGCTGGTCTGCACCTCAGGCCACACTGCCCAGTGACGGTGGCCGCCTCCCTCCTAGGCCTGGCAGCACTGCCCCACTCCGCATGGCTCTGGACCCAGGTGGGCTGCAGGTGAGGGGGAGAGCCAGAGGGTGTATGATAGGAGTGTGCGTGTGAGGGTTTGGGGTGCTCCCGTCCCAGCAGGGCAATGGCCTGTGGGGCCTCCCCCTCCAAAACTTGGTTCTTCTAGCAGTTTCCCTGGTGGCCACTGTCCCCCCCCCCCCCCCCAGCACCTGCTCTGGCTTGTCCGCCTCCCTGTCAGGTCCCCCCGTGTGCTGAGCAGTGCTGTCCCTCCGGGAGGCGCAGGCCTCTGCCCTCCAACCCTGAGCCAGGCCAGCCGCTCGCTCAGCCCCGGGGAGAGACCCCCGGCCCCGCCCCTGTGGACGAGGCCCAGGTGTGGGCACAGCTGGCCAAGCCCAGGCCGTGGGAAGATCCGGCTGTGGCGGTTCAGGCCCCGTGGGCCAAGGGGCCCCGTCGGGGAGCGCCAGGCACCTGGCACCGCCTGGCACCGCCGGGGACGTTCCTGTGAGATGAGACCCGGCGTGGCAGGATGGGGGACAGGAGAGCACTAATCCCCGTGTCCGGCGGCCGGCTGGGGGACATTTGGTCTTTTGGCGAGGAGCGTGGGTACGCGTCCTGCCTCCGGGCACCCACGGTGCATCTGTGCCCGTGGCGAATCGATGCTCCTCCGGGAAGGCCTGGGGAGCCGGCCCCGGGCCAGCGCGCCTCCTGGAGGGAGTGGGTGGCTGGGGATGGACACTTGAGGCGGGGTTCCCGGTCACCCCTTCTTAACTGCCATGTGGCCACCTGCGTCCGGCCCAGGCCGCAGAGGGTCAACCCTGCCCTCTCCACGGCCCCCGGGCCAGGCTCACCCCTTCGGCTGCGGTCTCCCCTCTACGGGGAGATGGCCTGAGTCTGGAGACTTCCATCCTTTCGCTCTAAGTCTAAAGTATGATTCTTCAAACCTGCTCCCACACACCTGCCCCCAAACACAAGACAAATCAAAGCGGTCCGGGAGGCTGAGGCTGCTGGGGCGACCGGGTGATGTGGGGTGGGTGCTGGGAGGGGCAGGGCTCCTGCCATCGTCCTTGGGTGAGTCACTGCTTCTCTCTGAGCCTCAGTTTCTTTCTTTTTTTAAGAAAAAAATATATTTTACTGATTTTTTTATTTTTATTTTTTACAGAGGAAGGGAGAGGGATAGAGAGATAGAAACATCGATGAGAGAGAAATATCCATCAGCTGCCTCTTGCACACTCCACACCGGGGATGTGCCCGCAACCAAGGTACATGCCCTTGACTGGAATCGAACCTGGGACCCTTCAGTCCACAAGTTGACACTCTCTCCACTGAGTCAAACCAGTTAGGGCTCTTTATTTATTTATTTATTTTAAGAATATTTTTATTGATTTCAGAGAGGAAGGGAGAAGGAGAGAGAGAGAAAACCATCAGTGATCAGAGAGAATACTTGATGGGCTGCCTCCTGCATGTGCCCTGACCAGGAATTGAACCTGGACCTCCTAGTTCATAGGCGGACACATAACCACTGAGCCACACTGGCGGGGCTAGCCTCAGTCTTTTCATCTGAGAAATGGGAACCGACATCTTGCTCCTGGTAAAGGTGACATCCTGTGTCCTTGGCCCCCCTGGGCTCGATTTTCTCATCTGTAAAATGGAAATGTGCCCCCCTTCGCCCCCCAAACCTGGCGCTGTGCTGTTCCAATGTGAGGGTGGGCACTACCCATGCAGGCTGCTGGAGCAGGGCCAGGAGCGAGGGAGAGGCAGGTGGGGTGGGGTGAGGGGGTGGGCTTAGGGGGTGTGAGAGCAACCTCAGCACCTCCCAGCAGCCCCCCCGTCCCCATCGTCCCCGCACACCCCTCAGGACCCGGCTCGGACTGTCTGCCGGAGCCTCTGATTACTCCCCTCAATCCTCTCCTGGTCTCCTAAGGGGAAGCTCAGCCCAAGGAAAAGTTCGGCTTCATAGACTCAAGGCCAGGGTGTTGATGGGGGCCGTTGTGACCCTGAGCTCTTTTTCTGCATCAATAACATAAGGAGGACGCCAGCCTGTCTGACCCAGAATCCATCACTCTGCAGTGCCCGCCTGGGTGGCTGCCGCCCTTCACCCCGAAGCCCGCGCTGTTTAGATAACAGGACGGCACACAGCGGGAGGAAGGTGGTGGGCAGCTGCCCGGGCAGAGCGTTCCTCCCGGCCCGGCCTCCCTGTGCAGCGGAGGTCTCTGGGGCCCCCGGAGGTCGGGGCAGGGCTGAGAGCGCAGACCCCCCCCCCCCAGCCCCCTCGGGCCAGGCTGATTTGATCTCGCTTCTTTCCTCCCTCCACCACCGGCTTTGCCCGCCTTGATGCAAGGAAGTGCTTGTGACTAAGGCACAAATATTTACAGTCATTTAGAAGATGGATGGTCCACACCCGTTGCTCCCAGTGTTCCCAGGCATGAGAATGGCCCAGGCAGCTAGTCCCAGGCGCAGGGTCCTTCCTGCCTCTCGGAGCCAGCATTCCCAGGGCGGGGGCGGGGGCGAAGCTGGGGACTGGAAAATGCTCAAGTTTCCCAGGTGATTCTTCTGCAGCCAGTGGGGTGGCCCCTGAGCCTACCCTTTCCCAGAAACACCTGGGGGAAGGTTCCAGAGACACCACAGGCGTTGGATTCAGCGTCCAGGACAAGCCCTGGCTGCCCCCTGGGCTTCCTCTCGGTGCCCCTGCCGCCTCTCGGGGCTTGGTCCCTCCACCTCTTGTCAGCCAGGCCTGGACTGGTTTGGCTCAGTGGACAGAGCATCGGTCTGTGGACTCAAGAGTCCCAGGTCCGATTCCGGTCAGGGGCATGTGCCTTGGTTTCGGGCACATCCCCAGTGGGGAGTGTGCAGGAGGCAGCTGAGGGTTGCTGATGGATGTTTCTCTCTCATCGATGTTTATGACTCTCTGTCCCTCTCCCTTCCTCTCTGTAAAAAACCAATATATTAAAGAGAAAGAGAGAGAGAGAGAGAGAGAGAGAGAGAGAGAGAGAGAGAGAGAGAGTGTGTGTGTTTGTGTGTGTTAGCCGGGCAGCGTTGGACTGTGATGGAACCTTTTCCTCGATGGGTAAACTGAGCCCCACAGAGCTGAGCCCCGGCAGAGTTGCAATTCTGCTCCCCAGACTCTGGCCCTGGGCTGGTCTAGACCCACGGGACCCCCGTCCCTCACCACCTGCGGGCCCTCCCTCCTCCCTCCCCTTCCTCCCACCAACAGTTGTCCCAGCCCCTCTGCGCGCCAGGCATTGTCCCCGGTGCCAGGGGGTAGGAAGGCGGATTGGACACGGCCTGCCAGGGGCGACAGATGCCACAGCAAATGCGCGGGAGCGAGTGGCGTGAGTCAGAGCAGAAGTGCATTCAGGATGTGACTCAGAAGATAGGGGCACACCGGGGAGGGGGCGCAGCTGAGAGGCCTGCTCCCCCCTTCTCCCCCTTCCCCCCGCTCTGCACCCCCAGGACCTCGTGAGAGAGGGTCCAGCCCGGTCCTGGCTCATCCCCGCCTGCTGAAACCCGTCACCTCCCGACTCCACCGGCCACATCTGTTTATGCGCTCATTGGAATCTGTGCTGACAATATATTTGTTTAATTTCCAGCGAGAGGGGGAATATTTGTCAGGGGTCAGGAATACATCTTGCATAAAACATTTTGATTAAACTCCGTTGGCCGTGGATCCACTTTCCCCCTCGCCCTGAGAGAAGCCTGTTGTTCCCTAATTGCCGCCGCCGCCTCGCCGACACGTTCGCCATTTACCGTCCATTTTCTGCCAGATGTTGCTGGATGTCGGCTCCTCCCCAGAAGGGGACCTGGGGTGTTTTTTGGGGGGAAGGCGTGAAGGCGCGGGGGCCGCTGGGCGGCCTGCGGGGCGGCCGGGCGGGAGGACGCCGCGCCGGCCAGGCCTGGAGGGAGCAGTTAAAACACGGCCTGGCAGCGGCTCAGCCCGAGAGGTGCGGGCCCCGCTTGGAGCAGGCAGCAGTGTGCCTGCCAGCAGAGCCGGGAGGCTGGGGCTGTCCTTGGCCTCGGTGGAGGGGCCCTGCGAGGGGCAGGGGGGAGCAGCAGCCCTCGCTCAGCCCTGGGTGGGGCGGAGAGATCACTGGGCAGGCACCCAGAGGCGACGTATGCCTCCTGAGGGGTTTCGGGTGGGATCAGACGTAGCCCTATCCTGAGTGAAATGGAGGTTGGGCTGTGGGAATGGGGAGAGGGTCCCTGAATTGAAAAGAAAAAAAAAAAGGAGCCGAAACCGGTTTGGCTCAGTGGAAAGGTTCCAGGTTCGATTCTGGTCAAGGGCATGTACCTTGGTTGCAGGCACATCCCCAGTAAGAGGTGTGCAAGAGGCAGCTGATCAATGATTCTCTCTCATTGATGTTTCTAATTCTCTATCTCTCTCTCTTTCTCTCTGTAAAAAAAATCTATATCTATATATGGAAGAGCAGGGAGCCACCTCTTATTCCACACCTACTGTGTGCCAGCCTCTTCCACACTACATCTCCTTTACTCCTCACTGCAGCCCTTGTGCCCATTTTTTCAGATGTGAAAACTGAGGCTCAGGGCAGTCAAGTGGCTTGCCTGGAGTCACACAGCCAGAACGTGGAGGCGCAGAGGTCTGGGCCCAGAACCCAGGCTGTGTACATGGAGCCTGGCTCCAGGCAGGCGGCAAAGCAGAGGAAGGCGGCTGGCCAGCGACCTCCGTGTGCGCTCCCGTGCCCACCGCGGGCCGCAGAGGCAGGCCTGGCTCACTGGCAGCAGGCGAGAGGCCCCAGCCCCGCACCGCTCCTGTCCCTGTTCACGCAGGCATTGCTCATCATCCGTCCCCCGCACTGCGTGGGGACACTGGCTCTGAGCCGCCTCCACGCCAGCCCCCAGGCAGCCGGCACCCACCCGCAGGGCCAGCCGGGGAGGGGGACCGGTGGCCACCCCAGGCTAGTGCTGAAACCTTCCCTTTCCAGGCACTAGCCGCACGGTCCAAGCCAGTAGCCGCTTTAGCAACATGTGGCTACTGAGTGTTTAAAAGGCAGAGAAATTTGCAACGGATGCCAAAGACGACGAAAAAATGTGAAATATCTCATTCATCACGCGTATGCTAATTACGTGTCAGAATGATACTATTTTGGATATGCTGAGGGAAAGAGAATGTATCAGTGGGATTGATTTCACCTTTCTTTCTGACTTTTCTGAAGGCTGGTTTGTTCCCATTGTTCCTGCCGGGGCTCGGGCTGCTGTGCAGGGCGCCCCCGGTGGCGGGGACGCGTCAGTTCATCTGCATGGGAACCTGGGTCACTACCAGCTGGGACCAGGGCAAGTCACACGTGGGGGCTCTGGGCCCCAGGCCCCCTCCCCCTTGGAAAGGGTAATAATAACAATTATTATCTCGCGGGCCTGGGGCGGAGGGGCCACGTCAAGTATGTGGAATGGCGCCTGGCCCTGCAGGATGTGCTCAGCGAGGGTTCACTGTGTTTTTCGCATCGTTTCGCCTGGGCTGGGGCCCCTTTCTTCCCCGCTGGGCCTCCCGACCTTGGCCTCTCTCCAGAGCAGCCTCCCTCTGCAGGCGAGGGGAGGGGGGACCGCCACGCTGGCCCCCCTGGCCCCCCTGGCAGGAAGGGAGAGCGGCTTCCCGCGGTGTCGCCTCCAAAAGGCTCCCCTGCTAGGCCCAAGCCTTCCCTGGTGCCAGCCACTTCCTGTGTCACACCAACAAGCCTCCCTGCGACCCCTCCTCTGGGTTCCTGCCTGCCCGGGCCCTGCGCTCTCAGGCCCCAGCCCCAGGGCTAATCTTGCAGGGCCGCCCCCGCCCCCGCCCCCACCCCCAGCCCCTTTCTTTCCGCTGTTCTCACGACACAGTGGGTGACACTATCGCTCGCAGGGAAGCGGCTTAGCTCACTTCCACTTCCCTAAGAGCCCTGGGATTCGGCAAGAACAATAGCAGCCGGGCCTTTTCTGATAGGAAAAGCAAGCGTGGCTGGTGTTGAAGCAAAAATGAAGAAACTACGGAAAGAAACACACACACACACACACACACACATGCACACGCACACACACAAAGGGGGGAAAACGTCCTCTGTGACTCCACCAACGAAAGGCGGCCTTTGTTCATCGCCCCTCCGTTCTCTTCTGGATCAGCGACTCCCAATGGAAACAGAAGTTGGGCCACAGAGGAGAGCCTTGTGGGTAATTCTAAGCCTTCCAGTGGACACATTTTTTTAAAAAAAAAGCAAAACAGGCAGATGAAGTTAATCCTAACAATATATTTTATTTAGCCCAGAGCATCCAAACTATTGTGGCCTCCACGTGCGATCAGTATTAAAAAAAAAAAAAAAAAAAAAAAAAAATGCCAAGGAGATAGTTTCCATGCTCCCGCGGCTCTGAGTCCGGGCCGTCCAGCGGGCTCTCCACTGGACCGACCACATTCCAAGTCCCCACGGCTCCCCCCCCCCCCCCCCCCCAGTCTGGGCTGCTGTCTCGGACGGCGCGGGCAGGGTGCGTGGTGGAGCACGTGGGCCTGGAGGCGTTCGGCAGCGTGGGGCCAGCCTGGCCTGCGGCGCTGGGGACCTCGCTGGCCCACACTTGACCCCGAGCGGCCTCGCAACCACCGAACCCCCTCTCCTCCCAGGGCGGCTGCCCCGGGCGCCCTGCCCGGAACCCGGAACCCGCACACCCTGTCATTCCAGGAATACCGCGCGGAAGCCGTAAGGGCAGAGGGAAGGGCAAAGGCCTTCCTTGAGCTCGGAGCCCACGGTGGGGCACCAGGCCTCCAGCGCCCCCCACAGTCCGGTGCCCAGAGCCCGGGCCCCGCCCGCCGCCCACACTTCCTCGAGTTCCCGCTCGGCACTCGAGGCAGACGCTCGCAGACGCCCCGAGCTGCAGCCTTGACTCCCTGCCAGCGTGGGCTCCCGTCCTCTCCGAGCCACGCGGCTCCCGGGATGGAAGGCTGTAAAAGATAAAAATAGGCCCGCGGAAGGGACCGCTTCAGCCGGCCCCGCGCGCCGCGCCCGTTTCCTCGCTGACGTGAATAATTCATCCCTCTGAAGCGCGGCTGTGAAGCTAGAAACATCATTATTGCATTTTCTTTGACGAGGGCCCTTAGAAAAAGAACATCATAAACACCCAGCGCGCGAGGAGGAGGCTGAGAGCAGCGTGGAAAGCTGCTTGCTCAGGCTCGCTGGGACCGGCCTGTTCCCAGGACACACACACGGCGAAGCTGCCTCCGTTCCCGCCCGCTCCCACGGCACCGTGACCCTGTTTCTGGGGAAGGAAGGCTTCGCTGAGGTGGCCCTGGGGAGAGAAACGGCCCGCACTCCGCGGCTGGCACCCAGACCCCGGGTGCTGCCTCCCCCAGCGGCGCTGGGCCAGGGTACCGCCCCGCTCCCGGCCTCCTGGCCTCCATTTCCTCACAAACCCGGGGCCCAGAGCCGCCCTGGAGCGGTGCCGCTCGCAGAAGCCGGAGGGTGTCCGTGGGGACCTGGGGCATTAGTAATGAGTGGACGGCAGCCGCGACCCCCACCGCCAGTCACTGCGCCCTCGCCACGTGCCCGGCGCCGCACAGAGAGCGTCAGGTGCATCGTCCCATTTAGTAGACCCACTTTACAGATGAGGAAACTGAGGCGTGGGGCCGGGGGTCCTCGGCAGGGCCATCTGCCCCGTCCTATCCTTCTCAGGAGGAGGCACCCTCGACGGAGAGGCCGCCACTCTGACCTCTGAGCGCCCCCCCAGGATCCCAGCTGGAGCCTGGAGCTTGCAGTCTGCAAGGAGGTCTCCGAGCTGGGTGACAGCAGGCTCAGTGACATCCTGAAGCCAGCCATTTCCTACACAGCCAGGCAGTCCCCAGACACCCCCTTGTTCCCCCCGCCCCCGGCCCCCTCACACAGGCTGCTGGGCTCCTGCTCACACAGCAGAGTCGGGGGCGGGAGGACTGGAGGGTGGCCTCACGGGATGGGCACCTGGCCTAGCCTTCCAGCAATTTCTTATTCAGAAGCCCAAGCTGTCGAACCGATTTCAAGGGGGGCTGCCTGGTGGGAGAGGGGGTGACGGGCCTGGAGACCCCTGGCGCAGCCCCTGGGCACCCGGGGACCTCTGTTCTGGGCACCCCCACCCCCTGGCTGGGTGGTGAACTGAGTTTTGAGAACAGGACGCATGCCCCCGCCCCCCAGTGAACAGGCCCCCCCGTGCCACCTTCTCCCGGCGCCCCCGCAGCCCCCAGGCCCCCCCCGTTCACCAAGCCCCGGTCCCGGGGAGCGGACGCCGAGGCAGGACGTGAACTAGGTCACGTTCCCAGGCCCATCCCTTGGCCCCGCTGTCCATCTTGGCCTCCTCAGCCGAGGGGCCCCAGCCCCTCTCTCCGCGCTGACAGCTGATGGGTTCCAGATTTTCTGATTTACTTTCGCAGGAAAGTGGAGCCCGGAGCTTTGGTTTGGCTCCCCGCATGGAAAATCCACCCTGCCGCTTGGCGGGCGGCAAGCTGACCTCAGGAGCCTCCCATCCAGGAGCGGGGAGCCAGGGAGGGGAGAGGGGGGAGGCCCCGCGAGGGGGAGGCCCGGTGGAAGGGGGAGCGGGACCCGGCCTGGCAGGGCCCCGTGGCGAAGCGGTCAGCATGGCAGTTGCCCCCAGCTGTGGGCCAGGCCTGCCCGGCGGTGGGCCCAGGCCCAGCTCGGAATGGTGGGAAGGGGATTAGAGACGATTTTCCTGGCCTCCCAGAAACCCACAGCCGCGATGAGCTCACCTCTGTCCCCCGCCAAGAGGGGAGCAGGGGGCCTCCCGTCTGTACGTGCTGGGGCCCAGGGCCGGAGGATCCCTGTCCCAGCCACACGCCCTCCGCCCCCGCCCTCTGAGCCCCCTGCTTTCCTCGGAAGGGGGCTCAGCCCTTCCGCCTTGGGGCTGGGGTCCTGGCGCACCCACAGCCCGGCACCCATGCTCTCCAGGGGCGCTCGTGGCTCCAGGAGGCCTCCCCCACCCACCCTGGCCTCGCTGTGGAGGCAGAGAGGGGCTCCGGCCACATCTGCCAGGTGGGGGGATGGAAGGGTGGCATTGAGGGGCCCACGGCGGGCGAGGGTAACTGAGCTTAGGGGACCCTGCCCTGCGCCCGCCCCCTCATCCCCCTCTCACACAGGGAGAGCTGCGAGGGCCCAGGCCCGGGAAGGGGTGCACAGGCTGGCGGCCTGGAGGGCCCCAGAGGCTGGAGGAGAGGGAGGGGAGGGGAGGGGAGGGAGGCAGCCCCTGCTCCTTGGCAGCGGCCCAAGGACCACGACCTTCTGCAGCAGCTGCTGGGGTGGGGGTGTGGGGGGGTGGGAGGAAGGGGAGAGGGGGGTGGACTGGGGAGGGAGGGGTGGGTCAAAGCAGGGAGAGACGGGAACTGAGAAGAGATGAGGAGGGGGGGAGGAGGGCGGGGAGGAAGGGGAGGAAGGGAAGTGGGAGGGGAAGGAGGGAGGGCACCCCAGAAGCCTTGAGGGGTCAGAGCAGAGGCTGGCAAGTTTGGAACCGGCTTAGCGCTGCATCTTCTGCCCTGTGACGCAGTGGCCTCCTCTTTGGCTTTGGACTGCAGTCTCTGCTCCCTCTTTACCCGAGCCTCATCTCAAATGGAGCCTGTCACCCAGCAAGGCCTTACCACTGGTCCCCACTCCCCTGCCGAGGCCAGCGTGATGGGGCCCAGCCAGCCTCCCGGCTCCTTCCCAGCACTCCCCTGGCCACACCGGTGCCCAGCCGCACCCCTGGGATCCGGCAGAGCCCGCGTGCTGGGGCTCCCCATCGCCCCCAAGCCTTTGCTGGACCGAGTCCTCCTTCTAGAAGGTTCCTCCTACTGCTGGGCTCCCACGACCCCTCAGTGGGCTCCTCTCCGTCCCTCGCCGGTCCAAGCAGGCCCCACCCCGACCTAGACTGTAGTTTGTCACAAGTCAGCCTGTGCAGAAGCCAGGGAGGGGGCTTCTTGGGGCCAGGACCCCCCCAGTTCCTCCCCCGGAGCTTCTCCGGGCCCAGCACAGAGCAGAGAGCTCAGTGCGCGTTTGCTGAGTGAATAAAAGACCTCGAACGGGGGCCTCAGCCTTTTGAACCCGGAGCAAAAACAGCGCCTCCTCCCGGGGACACTGCCTCACATGCCATCACTGCTGTCCTCTCACCGCACTCGTCTCCCAGGGCCCCCCAAGATTCCTCCTCAAGGCAGCCTCACCCCAAACAAAGGGAATCCCAAAGCCCACCAGAGGCTCATCACGTCCTGGGCTTCCAACCCTTCGCCGCCACCACGGCTTCTCCCCGGGGCCAGGGCGCCCCCCTGGGGGCCCTCTGCAGGCGCAGGGCCCCTCCGCCACCTCGCCATCTCCCCGGGGAGCCTCCCTGGCCCCCGGAGGAACTGCTCTCCCTCCCCTCCTGGCAAGGAGCCCCGGGCTCCGGTCTGCCGGTGGCACCTACTTCTCAGGACGGCTCCCAAAGTGTTCCCCAGCGGTTTCTGTTCTTCCAAGAAAAACAGGATCCCGCTCGCTCTCCAGGCCTTCCTCCCCGTCACGGCGGCACGAACAGGCCATGGCCGTGCCATCATGCAGGACGCGAGGCTGCCCTTCCCAGCTCTTCTCCTCCAGTGACTTCCATGTCGCAAAACCCCACGGGGCGTCCCTCTGCCCCGGAGCGGCCTCGGAGCCGGGGACGGAGGCGGGTTCTGGCCGGTGAGCAGAGGGAACACGGAAATGGCTGTCTCGTCCCCCCAACGCCGCCCCCAAGAAAGCGTCCCTGCCTCACCCCCACTCCCCCTCTGGGCAGGGGGCTGCCGCCAGACGGGGCAAACCATTTCCACACCGGGATCCGGACCTTGGCTCTTCCCGGGAAGTGGGGCCGGGGGGGGGGGGGGGGGGGGGGTGGGGGGGCTGCTTTGTCCGGAGGGGCCTGGGGCAGGGAGCCGGGGGCCAGCCTGAGGGTCAGAGTCTGGCCCCCGCGGGGCAGACTCCGGACGCGGGGCATTTGTTGGGAATGTTTCTGACTATTCACCCCTGACCTGCCCTTGGGACTCCTCCAAACTGTGTCCATGGAGACGTTACCCCCTCTCCCCGCCCCAGCTGCCATGCCTCTTGCCGGCACCCCAGATGGCCAGCACGCCATCTCTGTCGGCGGGCCTCGGTTTCTCGCCTCGCTTCCGAGCGGGACTGTGAGGAGTGTGTTGTGTTGCAATGGGGGTGTCACCGTTCCCAGACGCGTCCACCCCGTCACCGGCTTGAATTCCCGGGAGAACGCCCTGAAGTTGGCATCTCCCCACGTCGCCAACAAAGCAGCCGGAGACGCAGCACCCAGCGGGGACGGCAGCACCCAGCGGGGACGAGGGCGCGGCTGCCTTCCTGGCGGACTGCAGCCGGCCACGGAGCCACCAGGGGCAGCCCCTCTCCTTCCAGGCCCCATCTCCTCTCACTGCCTCCAAACTGGGGAACTTACCCCTGAGCTGCCTGCTCAGATACACTCCTTTGTTTTAAAAACATATTTTTATTGACTTCAGAGAGGAAGGGAGAGGGGGAGAGAGACAGAACATCAGTGATGAGAGAGAATCACGGATCGGCGGCCTCCTGCATGCCCCCTCCAGGGGATCAAGCCTGCAACCTGGGCCTGTGCCTCTGACCGGGAATCGAACCCTGGACCCTTCAGTCCGCAGGCCAACGCTCTATCCACTGAGCCAAACCAGCGAGGGCGACACATTCGTTTTTAATCCTCCCAGCAGCCCTCCCCACAGCCCCATTTCACAGATGAGGAGACCGAGGGTCAGAGAGGCCAAGTCCCTTTCACAGATGAGGAGACCGAGGGTCAGAGAGGTCAAGTCCCAGGTGCCCCACCCAGGTGGCCTGCAGCTTCTCCCGGCACCGACAGGAGACGCAGGCCTGGCAACCTGGCGCTGAGGTGGGCAGCGGGGCAATCCGGGGCCCTCCTGGAGGAGGAGGCGGAGGGCTCCAGGGGGGCTGCGCTCAGGCGGTCTCTCCTACCCCCAAAAGGTCACCGTCCCCTGGAGCTGATGCATTTCCATCCAGGAGGCATGGTGTGTGTGTTTCTTAAAACCAAAAGGCAGGGATGTGCTAAGGCCCGTTCCCTGCCCTGAGCCCTGGGCAGCCACGGCTGTTTCTCCGTCTCCTCCGGCTGTGATTAAGCCTGAGATTTGGGGTGTTCCTGCCTGCTCAGCTCCAGCCCAGCACAATATTTCACCCCACAGTTAAACAACGGTAAGTAAAGACGCCCTGGACCCCTGTGAGGCCCACCCCGCACTCTGCAGACCCAGGCACCCCACCGCCGTGTGGCTCCTGCAGCTGGGGTCTCCGTTGGGACAGAGCAGGGCCGCTGGGTGGGGCTTCCCCGGAATGCGGGGGGGGGGGGGGGAGGAGGGGGGAAGGAGGGGGCCGGGGAGGGGGGCCTCTCAGGGCCTCAGTGTCCCCGTCTGTAACACAAAGGAGCAGACCAGGCCCTCTTGGTTGTACACAGTCTGCCTCAGCCTTCATATCCTGACTCCTGAGTCTGACCAGCTGACCAGTCTGTACTGCTCCCCAAGGCACCCCGGGGCCCCTCGATTTGTAGGAGGCTGACTACCCTGAGGCCCAGGCAGGAGGGCCGGTCTCAGGATGGCCTTGGGGCCCCTCTCCCTGCCTAACCTGGCCCTCAGGCCCCAGCATCCCTGCCCCTGGAGGGAGACAGCCCCTGGAGCCCTGGGCAGCAGTGCTGGGATGCCCTCGAGCCACCAGGGGGCAGAGGCGCCCAGGCGAGGCAAGGACCTTCCACTCCAGCGAGCCGGCCAGCCACCCCGGACTTGTCCGCAGAGGGGACCAGGCGGTGGGCAGGGCCCGCCGGACCCCCCCCCCCCCCCAGCCTGGATGGCCCTCCGGCCTCCGGCTGGGACTCTCACGGAGAGTTTGTTAGAACTCGGCCAGACCCCTGGCCTGGGACCCGCAGGGAGGGCCCACGGGTGGGGGGTTGATCACCACTTCTAACTTGTGTGAAGTTCCGCCGCCCCCCCCTCCCCCCGGTCCTAATCTCGTCCTCCCTGCCCCACGGCACAAGTGGGGAAACTGAGGCCCGGGGAGGGCCCGAGTTCCGGCGCAGGGGGCGGGGGATCTCTGTTGTGGTGGGAAGTGCTTCTGAGAATTTCTTAATTCCTCTCTGCGAAAAGACAGGTTGTGCCTTATGCAGAAATCGTTATTCAAAAATTACAGACTCTGGTTGTTTCTATGGAAACATTTTCCACCTTATGCAAATGAAGCAAGAGGCATGATAACAACGCCCTCCCTTGCTGCCCCCCCCCCCCCTTCCCGACCCCTTATTTCTCTTTGGAACCTTGAGAAGCAGCCGCTGAAAGTTTAGTCCTGGGCAGGGCCTTGGCCCCCCAACCCCCGCCCAGAGCCCTCCCCCCCGCCAGTTACTCAGAGAACCTGGCCCCTTTCCTCCCACTCCCAGCACTCGTGGGTGATGAGTGACAGTGAGTGGCGAGTGACAGAGGTCGCTCCAGTGTCCCTCCTGCACTTTGAGGGGACCCACACTGCCCGCCAGACACAAAGCACAGCCAGGAGGCACCCCCTTTGTTGTTGTCTCTCACCCCCACCTCCCGTAAGCACCTGCCTCTTGCTCAGGATTCCTTTGAGGGGCTCTCCCTCTGCACCCCCTCCTCCAGGGAGGGGAGTGGTTGGGGGGGTCCCGGAGGTCAGGGATGGGGGTGCCGGGCACATCTTTCCTGACCCGGCGCTGGTGCCCCCCAACTGTGTGGCCTTGGGGGAGTTCCTCTCCCTCTCTGAGCACGGCTTCATCCCTATCACCCCTCCCCTCCCCGCTTAGGATGGGGGTGATAGCCCCACCTCACAAGGCTGAGCTGAGGGTGGGATGACAGGTGCTTAGCACACAGTGGGGCTCCATCCACAGGAACCCCCAAGCTGCTCTGCGGGGGAGGGGGGCCAAGGGGAACACGGACGCCTGAGGGCTGTGCCCTGTGGGGCCCGGACAAGCCCCGAAGCTCACTTTCCCACACCAAGAATGCCCCCAGCACTCCTGGCCGAGGCGGCCACCAGGAGGCAGTGTTTCACAGAGCAAGGGCACCGAATTGGGAGCCAGGAAACCTGAGTTCGAGTTCTGGCTCAGAAGTGTCCTCACTGCATGATTTGAGGATCCCTTCTCCTCCCTGGGCCTCAGTTTCCCCATCCATCAGGCCCCCATCCTCTTCCTGAGCACCCACAGGGCTGTGTTCGGCGATGACGGAAGGCCATGGGGGTCGGCGGGTGAGGGTGTCTGATACGGAGGATCCGGAGGCCAGACATGCCTACCCACCCTGGGTCCTCCACGGCCGTGACCCAACCCCGCACGCTCTGGCTCTGGGCCCCTCAGGACGCTCTGCCTCCTTCCTCTGCTGGCTCTCCCCTGACCCGTCTCCTGACCAGGTGCGACGGGACCTCGACAGCACGTGCTTCATGCTCTTTCTTCTGTGTGGGCCAAGTGCATCACTCGTCCAAGTAAATACGTGAGTCAGCCCACTGTGTGGCTACCGACCTTCTCCCGGAACGCGGAGGCACAGAGAGGCTGAGCCATTTGCTCAAGGTCACACAGCTGGTAAGCGGGAGACAGGCACGAAAAGCAATTCGGATCCAGAGGCCACACTGGACTGCTGTGCCGTGCTGTCCTGATCCTGTTCGCATCTGGGAGTTGTGTCCGTTTCCCGGGGTTGTTGTCACAAAATACCACAACCCGAGGGGCTTGAGCAGCAAACATGGATACCCCCACCGTCCGGTGGCTGGAAGCTCGAGATCAAGGCGGTCGTGGGACCGGTTCCCTCCGAGGCTGAGGGAGAAACTGGCCTCTCTGTTCTCCGCCTGTGGACAGCTGGCCCTCCACACGCCACCTCCCTGTGTCTCCGTACCGAATGTCCACTTCCCACAAGGACACGCACACTGACTGCCGCCCGCTGCTGACTTCACCTCACTGACCGCCTCCGGAAAGACTGGCTCCCGGGTACAGTGCACCAATGTATGAATTTGGGGGTGCCTGCGGATGGGGACACAGTTCCATCCACACAGGAGCTAAGAGACCATCTAAGGCACAAGACCCAGACATTCAAGAGTGGACAAGGACAGTGAAGAGGCTGCCTCCTCTCAGAATAGGACCTTCACCCCCAGAGTTGATGCGATTGACCCAAAGACCCCCGTTTTCTAAAGAAGCCCCCCAGAGCCTGCCTTACCTGAGGATGGGGCTGCTCTCCTCAGCCTTCCACGGCGCCTGCGCAAGTCGGCGCACAGCAAACACGCTCTCTGCCCCACGGAGGCCGCTCTGGACGCCAGCCAGAAGGACATCACTTACTGTCCTAAAAGAAAACCAACAGGAAGTATGAAAAACCATCACAGGGGAACAAAGACAGAACGGAGAAAATATGTTAGTGTCCTTTTTAAAAAATATTTAAAAAATTAATTTTTAGAGAGAGGAAGGGAGAAGGGGGGAGAGAGGAAGGGAGAAGGGGGGAGAGAGATGCAGAACATCGAGTTCTGGCTCAGAAGTATCCTCACTGCATGACCTGGAGATCCTTTCTCCTCCCTGGGCCTCAGTTTCCCCTCCCCATCCACCAGGCCCCCTCCCCCCCCCCATCCTCTTCCTGTGCACCCACAGAGCTGTGTTCGGCCATGACCGAAGGCCACGGCAGGCGGGCGGGTGAGGGTCTGTGATGTGGAGGAGAATCCCCTGAACTGATCGGCTGCCTCCTATATGCCACCCCCCAGCCCCCCTGCCAAGGATCCAGCCCACAACCTGGGCGTGGTGCCGACCGGGAATCAAACCAGCAACCTTTCGGTGCCTGGGACGATGCCCAACCAACTGAGCCGCACCAGCCAGGGCGAACGTGCCAGCTTTCCGAGAGGGCCTTGTTAGGCTGTGTCCCTGCCAACAACGTCTGCCTCTCGACTCCAAATCCATCCTTTATTGCCTGCTTCTTGTGGAAAAAGATGAGCCCCAAGAAAAGGAACCAAGTCTCCCCTTGGCTGGCTGGCTCCCCTCCGAGCTTTGCTGGGGGGGTGGGGGGGATCAGGAGGGAGGAAGGGGTTTCCTTGGTGGCCTGAGATGCCCGCCCCCCCTCCCTCCAGCTCCCAGGCTTCTCGGGCACCAGATCCCGGCACAGCACCCACAATCCTACTGGGCACCCCCCAGCAATACCAGATCTCCGCCGTCCAGGGTGGAGTGTCTTCTTGGGGGCTGGGTCTCAGCCCTAAGAGCAGTGACTGTTCCTCACATTCGCTATCCTGCCATCTTCAGAGTCCTCCTCCCTTCTTACCAGCTGACCCTCCATCACCCCACCTCCTGTCGGAGGCCGCAGTCCCGCATGGACGTCCCCTTTACGCTACGGCGGCGCCCGTCTCCTGCTTAGACCCCGACTGAGACAGAGTTGGTACGGGGAGTGGTCCCTGGTGGCAGGTGGGGTTTGGGGGTGGACCTGGCCATGCCTCCGGGCTGCCTGCCGATGGGAAGGGGCGTGAGGAACCCATCTGTTGTTGCAATAGCATCACCGCCGCTCGGACGGCCACCTGTACTGGATGGCCACGCAGCGGGCTGAGCTGGACGAGACGCAGGCCTGCGCACCCACAGAGAGAGGAGGGCGGGCGCAGAGGCGAGGCTCCCCTCGCCAGCGAGCCCCGCCACGGCTCTGAGAGGAGCTCATTTCTCTTTGCTGCGAGGCTGGCCTTGCTGAAAATCAAATACCAGATTTAATTATGCAGGTTGCTATCATCCGGCAATTGAATTCACCATCTCAACGAGTTTCTCTGGAGCATGTCCAAGGCATCGATTGGCAAAGGCGAGGATCCTGAGACTTGGAATGGGACAAACCCGCCCCCCCCCCCAAGCCCCTGCACACTCCTTGGTGGCCCCAAAGGGGTGCCTATTCTCCTCGAGGCCCAGCCCAGCCCTTCCCCGCCGCCCTCAGACACGCAACCAGGGCCCCTTCTCAGCACGCTGGGTGGACAGCACACACTTTGGCCGTCGGAAGTCTATCCGCCAAAAGAACAGGGAGGCGGGAGCCCGGGCCCGTGTGTGAGTGGCTGTCCCGACCCTCGGGGCAACAACGGGGGCACGCAGGAACCACCTAAGAGAATGAAACAAACAAGGGTCGCGGAAGAACGGAGGCAAGACAAGGTTCTGATCAAGCCTCAACTTTATTCTTTGAAATGGCTGTATATATACAGCAGCAACAAAGGGGGGCAGGGTTGCCTACGCAGAGGGGTCTTTGGCAGTGTATAATTGGTTTAGGCACTGAGTGGCAAGGTGGTAAGGTATCTGGCAACACAGGATTGGCTAACTGCCAGGGCAGCATAACATTCCAAGGTGTAACATTCCAAGGCTGGGCTAGCTATGGGGGAGGATCAGGAAGGGGAAGTTGCAAAGATGTTAAGCGGCAGGTTAATCTTATCTTCTGGCCAAGCCCTCAGAGCACCGCATAACTTCTGCTAGAAGGAACTTAATTCTATTTCCTTAAGACGGAGTTGCTTGTCTCAACTCTGATGGCTCCCAACAAGTGACTGCCGGGGTGTCAGGCCGGGAGGGAGGGACGTGGCATTCGATCGGACCAAATCTGATGGGCATAGCTGCACTCACTAGAGACTCTGGATTTCATGTCTTAGCTTGCGCAAGGATGAATTCATTATATAACTAATTATCACACATTTAGATGCAACCTAACACCCTTCTATTAATTCACAGTTTCAATGGGTCCGTCGTCCGGACGTGGTTCGGCTGGGTCTGCTGCTTCAGGTCTCCTCACCGGCAGCGTCGGCCAGCACTGGGGTCCCTCGGGGGGGGGGGGGGGGGGGGGGGGGGAAGAGCCCGCTCCAGAGCGCGCGTGGCTGTTGGTGGAGTCAGTTCCCTGGAGGCTGTGGGTCTGAGGGCCCTGGGGACTCGCTGGCTGGAGGCTGAGCTCATGGACCTCCCGAACAGAGTCACTTTATCAAAGCCTCACGCTAAGGAGGCAAGACAGCCTGCTAGCGAGACGGAAGTCCCGTCTTACGTAGCCTGACCACAAAAGTACCATCCCGTGGGCTCTGTCATATCCTACTGCCAGACATTTGTCCCTGGTCCCACCTGCACCCAAGGTAAGGAATGACATGAAGGTGGGAGCATCATCGCCAGGGTCGCCGGGACCAGCCCCGGAGCCTGCTCACCACCAGCCGGAAGCAGCACCGACAGCTGCCCCACAGGTAGGTGGGGAGGCCAGGGCGCCGGCCTGGGGAGGGGGGAGGGGTCTGGTGGGCTGGGTCTATGTGAGACCTGCACACCAGCCCTCCATGGTGTCCTCCAAGGAGGCCCGGAGGTCTCCCCTGCCCGGGGGAACCTAGACTCACACAGGAGCACGGAGCACCTGTGTCAGGGCACCTCTGTGGCCGCTCTTTCAGGCCAGGCATGGCCGTACCGGGTTTCCCTGGGAGAGGAGAGCACGGCCGGGCCACGCTGAAACCCCGAACCCACCTGCAAAACATGACTCCACGCGCTGGAGTGACCGTCCCGGCTGCAGGGGGTATAGCTGGAGTCCAGAGGGTTCCCGAAGGCACCCCTCGGCCTGTTCATGCCCAGTAATAATGGTTGATGGATAACACCACCAACCAAAGAATGGAAAGGGGAGTGAAGACTCAGAGCCTTCAGGACGGAAAGCTGGGGTCCCCCCGCTGAGTAAAGACCAGCAGAGGTTCCAGCTGAGGGCCGGGACGCAGGGCGGGGGCGGCCAGCTGGACCAGGCGGCCATGGAGGGCAGCGATGGCCCACGACTGGCTAACAGTCCGGGTTCCGCAGCCGCTCAGTGTCATAGTCTGCTGGCTGGAAGTTCAGTTCCTCTCTATTTAACCTGTGATACGCTTTCTGGTCTCATCATCGTGGTCATTATTCTTATCACCTGGTGCCTGTTTCTCCCCGCGGCCAGGATTTCAGAGCTGCCTTCCGGGAAGGCCTCTCAGACCCTCCCAGGCCTGGTTCCCCGGGGGCTCGCACTCCGCTCACAGGGCAGCCCTCTGTCCCCTGCTCCGTCCTCTGCCCCCTCGGCCGCCCCCACAGGGATACTGCCCACGCCAGCCTGCTTGCATTTGTGATGTTTGTGTGCTTGTTTTCGCCTTCTCCCTCCCTCCCTCCCGTTTTCATTTTATATACACGTTGGTGGACGTTCGCTTTGCAGCGTAGCCTGCAGGTAGGAAGATTCTCCTCGACTGCTCTGGTTGTGAGGAGCAGTCCATAGTCAGCGAGGGCTGCAAGGACTGTTGGCGCCACTCGTACCCTGGTTTGGGGGGGGGGGGAGCTTTGTCCCGTGTGTGATATAAGGCGGGATCTTGGGAGGTGGAAAGATGTCGCTGTGCTGCTATCAAACCGGAGCAGAAGCCTGCAGCTGGGAGCTGAGCCGTGGCGGGGTGGAAGGTGCCGGTTACCAATGATTGTCCTTCAGCTGCACGTGTGCCCTGCATCGCCCACTGCGGGAACAGGGAGCTGGGCCTTCAGATACCCTTTCCTGTGCCTCCTGGCACATGCCGAGCTTGGCCAGCAGGGGCGCCGGAGAGGCAGTACGGGGGGCGGGGGCTTCCTTCCTGGTTTGGTGCATGAGGAGGAGGTCTGGGCCTCTGGGCCAGGGGCGGGTGAGGGAGCCTTCCTTGGATGCTCCTAGGCCAGTGGTCGGCAAACTCATCGGTCCACAGAGCCAAATATCCACAGGACAATGATTGAAATTTCTTTGGAGAGCTTCTGCACATGGGCCACGAAGTTTCAATCTCACCGTATGTGTGCGCCCGCACGTGGTGTTTTGTGGAAGAGCCACACCAAGGGGCCAAAGAGCCGCATGTGGCTCGAGAGCCGCAGTTTGCCAAGCACTGTCCTAGGGTAGTGGCTGCTCCCTCATTTCCTATCCTCATATCTTCAAAGTTCTCTTCATTTCTTACCACTCAGCCTCTCCCTACCGCAGGCCCCTGCTATCATCAGTCTTAATGTTCACCGCTGCTTGTGCAAAGTTGTGTGTGAGTTCTGCTTCTGTCACTCACACTGGTTTCACCGGTCCTGGTTGAGAGGCTGCCGCAGGCCAGCTGTGTACCCCGAGAGCAGCCAAAAGCCGAGCCACGGCCTCTGCTCGCACCCTCGGGGCCGGGCCCAGGTGCGGGTGCACGAGGGCATAGCAGAGCAGCAAGTGCTGGGAGGCAGGTTCGGAGGCTGATTTCACACTTGGAGGCTCCGAGGCCCAGGACCTTGGCTGGGAGCGTGGTGCCCGCTGGGTGTGTGTGCGTGTGCGTGTGTGTGTGTGTGTGTGTGTGTGTGTGTGTCAGGGGATGCCTCTGCCAGGAGAGGGTGTTTGTTCTGAGGCTGAGGAAGCTCCAGGAGAGAAGGGGGCCGGGAGAGGCAGGTGCAGCAGTGGCCACTGCAAAGGGTGAGCATCGATCTGACATTTTTGTGCCACAGAAAGAAGACCAGGTGGTGCGAGACAAGAGGGGGAAGTGGCGGGAGGTCTGAGCAGAGCAGGGACAGAGGTGTGTGACCCTGCAGGCTGGCTGGCTGGTATTTGAAGTCAGTAGGTGCCCTGGAGGGTTTTTATCAAAGGCATGAAAAGGTTACCTCTGGAGGAATGGAGGAACGGAGGGGGTGCAGGGAGGAACGGAGGGGGCACAGGGAGGGATGGAGGGGGCGCAGGGAGGGATGGAGGGGGCCCAGGGAGGGATGGAGGGGGCGCAGGGAGGGATGGAGGGGGCGCAGGGAGGGATGGAGGGGGCACAGGGAGGGATGGAGGGGGCACAGGGAGGGATGGAGGGGTGCAGGGAGGAACTGAGGGGATTCAGGGAGGGAACAGATGGGCCGCAGGGAGGAATGGAGGGGGCACAGGGAGGGATGGAGGGGCCCAGGGAGGAACTGAGGGGGTGCAGGGAGGAGTGGAGGGGCACAGGGAGGGATGGAGGGGTGCAGGGAGGAACAGAGGGGGTGCAGGGCAGTGTTCCTCTCTATTTAACAAGGTGCTGCACTGCTTTCTGGTCTCATCATCATTGTTACCACCCTTATCACCTGGTGCCTGTATCTCCCCGCGGCCAGGATTTCAGGGCTGCCTTCCGGGAAGGCCTCTCAGACCCTCCCGGCCTGGTTCCCCGGGGGCTCGCACTCCGCTCCCAGGGCAGCCCTCTGTCCCCTGCTCCGTCCTCTGCCCCCCGGCCGCCCCCACAGGAATACTGCCCACGCCAGGGGGTAAGACCACAGCACCCGGCCCAGCTAAGGTGGATCTGTGTGCCCTGCCTGGGAAGATACTCAGAGATGTTTCACCGAAGCAGCAGGAATAAAATCCAGGGAGCGAGGCCGGGCAGGAACTGCCCCTCACTCCACATCACAGGACAAGACCAAGGCCCAGAGAGGTCAGGACATTTGCTCAGGGTCACACAGCACATGGGTGGTTCACACTCCAGGCCCCATGCCATACTGCCAGGCCTCTCTGCACCCCTCTGCAAGGGGCCAGGGGCCAGGGCCAGGGGCAGGGTAGATAGCTCTCTGCTGGTGACTCTGGGGAAACTGAGGCCCGAGAACTAGCTCACCCGGCAAAGGGGAGCGCGTGACCGGTCGTGACGGAGAGCCGGGCTGGACCGGCGGGGACGGGAGCCGGGGAGCAGGGCGGAGAAATCATTGCAGGCGGATGAATTATTCACAGCGGCGGCGACCTCCTCGGCCGGGCAGCCGGGAGCCGGCTCCGTGCATCTCATCACCCGCGGGGAGTGGCCTCTTTTCCTCCGTCTCCGAAGAAAGCGACTCCACATCATCAAATATTAACGCGGGGCGGCTGACCCGCGCCCCTCGCACGCGGGCTGGGGCTCTGCGCTGCCCCGAGGTCAGGCTGACGCC
Source organism: Pipistrellus kuhlii (assembly GCF_014108245.1). Classification (NCBI taxonomy): domain Eukaryota; kingdom Metazoa; phylum Chordata; class Mammalia; order Chiroptera; family Vespertilionidae; genus Pipistrellus; species Pipistrellus kuhlii. The sequence goes on from NW_023425542.1 coordinate 3,135,402, forward strand.
AGCCCGGGGCCCGGGGTCTGGGCCCGGGAGGGAGGGCCGGGCGGGCCGCGCCCTCCGGAGCCGGCACGGGGCCCCCACCTGGGCAGCCTCCCCCGCGCACTCCTCTCGGGGGCCCTGGAGGTGCTGTGCTCTGTTTTTCTAAAACGGAGGGCAATGCTGGTTAGCTTTTTTAAATATATTTTACTGAATTTTTACAGAGAGGAAGGGAGAGGGGTAGAGAGTTAGAAACATCGATGAGAGAGAAACATCCATCAGCTGCCCCCTGCACACCCCCCACTGGGGACGTGCCTGCAACCAAGGTACATGCCCTTGGCTAGAATTGAACCCGGAACCCTTCAGTCTGCAGGCCGACGCTCTATCCACTGAGCCACATTGGTTTCGGCTGCTGGTTAGCTTTGCACACTGTCCTCATCTCAGCCGGCTCGGGGTCCGAGAGCAGGCGGGTATCTCCCCTGGCCCGCCGGGGGCTCAGGACGAGAGGCGCCTTGGGGTCTGGTTAGTGTCCTGTGGCCGCCCTCACCGGTGCCCGCAAACGGGGGTGGGGGGAGCGGGGAGGGTGCTTAAAACAACGGAAATTTGCTCTCACAGCCGTGCAGGCCAGAAGCCAGGATCCAGGCGTCCTGGGGCCGCACCGCGCCCTCTGCGGGTCTGAGGAGACCCCTGCCCGCCTGTGGGGCCTCCTTCTCTCCGACACCGGCCGCTGTGCCCCAGAGTGGCCTCCGCTCACCTCATCCCATCGGCACGACCCTCCTCCCGTGACCCCATGTCCAGTGTGTGAAGGGCGCCTCCTGAGGTTCCAGGAGGACGACACGGCTCCACCCCCTGCCCTCAGGGGAGCGCCCACCCCGGCCTGGCTTCGATGTTGAGGTCACACAGGGGTCCTCAGGGTGCATTTCCCTCTCAGGCGGCCCACCCCGTCCGGGTGCAGGGCAGTCGGAGGGGCTGCCCACGGCCCTTCCAGGGGCATCGGACCGCCCGCCCCCACCCACCGCTCAGAGGGACCGGGGGCTCCTCGTACCCGGGCCCCCCCAGGGAGCGGGAGCCCTCTCCTCTCAGGGGGGGAGCGCCCCTCCTGCACCGGCCCTGACAGAGCCCAAAGGCCCACACCCGGACCCTCACCGGCAGCTCCTCTGCCATCAGAGACCCCACCCAGCTCGGGCACCCGACGCCAGGCACAGTCCTGGGGGCTCGCCCAGCGGGTGATGCCGCTGCCTCGCCCCGGAGCGGTTGGCGCGGCTGCACGTGCCTCTCCGAGCCCCCGGGACGCCCGAGGGCGAGGCTCCAGGCCCCCAGTTCCCGGAGCGGCTCCCCTCGAAAGCTCCGTGCGCTGCCTCCCGTCCCAGCCCCGCACTCCTCCTCACCGATAAGCGTGTGCTCCCGGCCTGCGGGCGCTGCCGCCGCCGCCGCCGACACACCAGCATCACCAGAGCCTGGCACCTGTCCCTGCGGGCACGCTGGGTCCTGCCCGGAGACCCCCGGCCCAGCGTCCCCGCTCTCCTGCCTGCTCCATCGCGTGGCCTCCTCCCCCATCAGTGCTTCGCGCTCAGAAATGCAGGGTCTGGGGCCGAGCTGGCCAGCACCCTCAGCCAGGCGCCCACCTGCTTCCTGGTCATCCCGGGGCGGGTGGGCGGGCGGTGAGGGGGAGCCCCCAGGGCCGGGCGGGTCGCCTGCCTCGGGGTCCTCCCCGCCGTCCATCTGTCCATCCGGCATGAGCCAGGCTCTGGCTTCGCCTGCTCGCTGCACGTTCACTCCTGTCCTCAGCAGACGTTGGCTGTGGGCCTGCCTGGGACCAGAGTCCCGCTGACACCGCGGCACAGACAAGGACAGACAGAACCCGGTCACCGCAAGCACTGAGGACGCCGGGCTGAGCGCCAGGGAAGGCGCCAGGGGGCAGGTCCACCCGGCTTCTTCCGAGGAGCCCTGGCAGGCTCTGGGGGGCAGGACCCTCAGCACAGGGGCTCCCCGCCTTTCTTTGGCCACGCCCCACCTGTGATGCCCCCCAGTGACATAGAATTCTTATTATTCCGAAAGTGAACTCCTGCCCAGCTGGTGTGGCTCAGTGGATAGAGCGTCAGCCTGCAGACTGAAGGGTCCCAGGTTCGATTCCAGTCAAGGGCATGTACCTTGGTTGTGGGCACATCCCCAGTGGGAGGTGTGCAGTAGGCAGCTGATCCATGATTCTCTCTCATTGATGTTTTCCAGCTCTCTATACCTCTCCCTTCCTCTCTGTAAGAAAATCAATAATATATATTAAGTATATATTATAAATAATAAATATATATATATATATATATATTTTTTAACTGAACTCCTATTTACATGGAAGAAACCTAAAAGGCCATTGAGTTGGTCTAAACAAGCTTCCAAGGAACATGGCATCCATGAAAGAGAAAAAATAAAAGAAAGGACAGTTAAGTACTGAAGAAGAAATCACTAAGAAATTGTTAAAATAATAGGAAGTGATATGAAAAAATAGCCAATAAGGTTTCAGAACATTTAATAGAGAACTGTAATGCATAAATGTCACAATATGTGTTTATATACTTATATGAGGCCCCTGGAACCATACGAAATGCAAAAACATTCACTGCTCACAACTCATTCCTGAATTGCCCCCCTTAAAAATCAAATTACCCCCTGAGGGCTGTGCCCACGCTGGGAGCCACGGCTCCAGAAGGCGGTGGCCAGGCTGGGCTGGAGCTGGGAGGGCCCTTTCCGTTTGCTCTGCACGTGAGCGCAGTCCGGACAGAGCCCTGGGGCGGCGGGTGCCGGGGGTGTGGAGGGCCGCCTGGGAAGGCACAGGGGCATTTTCCTTAATTATCATCTGCCGAACTCCAGGCGTAGGCAGAGCCACACCTTGGGAACATGTTTCCCCAAGATGGCGGGCATGTTGTCAGCTTGGCCTTCCTATCAACCCAGGCGTCGGCAGGGGAGGGACTAGATATGCAAATCCAGGCACAATAGGGCCTACTTAAGAATGCAAATAAGTTGGTGTTACTTCCTGGTATTGGGGGTATAAAATAAATGCCCCCAATAAATACTGTGTTTTCTCTCCTTATTTCTAGTATTTCTCAATCCCTGGCCACCTCCACTTAGAATCGGTTCGTTCATCTCTCTGTGCGGGACGCGGAAAAGGGAGATCCCTGCCACGTCTGGCCCACGCCCCGTCAGGCCCCCGCATTCTGGGGACCAGCGTGGGCCAAAAGAGGCAACAAGAGGTAAGAGGCAAGGGATCGCTCCCAAGAACTGCACATGCCACAGATTTAAGGAATTGTAAGGTAGGGGGGAGTGTATTGTTGTGAATGGAATTAGCTGGGTGTAAAACATGGGTAATCCTTCTAAATGCTTTAAACTGCGCTCGTAGCTCAAAGATGTTCTGTTAAGCGTAGTCAGATTCTTGATTTCTTCCTTAAGTTTTGTTGCTGAAACCTGGGAAAAGGTCAGAAAGCAGTTGCGTGACCGATACAGAAAGTCCAGAGAAAATTCCTAAACTACTTGTAACCCGGTAGGAAAGATTAAAGGAAGTTTCTCAGCAACTGCCAATAATTCTTTATCTTAAAAAATATTTTTCTTGCCGAAACCGGTTTGGCTCAATGGATAGAGCGTCGGCTTGGGGACTGAAAGGTCCCGGTTTCGATTCCGGTCAAGGGCATGTACCTTGGTTGCAGGCATATCCTCAGTAGGGGGTGTGCAAGAGGCAGCTGATTGATGACTCTCTCTCATCGATGTTTCTAACTCTGTATCTCTCTCCCTTCCTCTCTGTACAAAATCAATAAAATATATTTTAAAAAATATTTTTCTTTTCTTAAAAAATAAAAATTGAAAAAAAATAAGTAAAATAAAAATAGTAGAAGCCAGACCATTACTGAATCTTCCCCCTAAGAAACAAGGAGGTGGGGGAAGGGAGACACATGGCAATCCAATATGGACACCACTCCCCGAGAAAGCCATTTTAAAACGCCTCATCTTCCGCCATGTTAAAGATGGCCGATACAGGCGGGCTTCCCAAGGCTCTTTTGAAATTTCCCGCCCAGAGGCAAGAAACCACCAGGGAGTAGAAAGCAAGTTTACATGTGAATAGCTATGGGTTTGCTTCTTGACTTCCCCAGTATAAAGATTATTTTAAAAGTTAACAGCTGTGCCAGGCCTTTTGGCTAGAAATTTAAAACTTTTAAATTCAAATGATCTAAAATGTATGGAAATGTATATACTGAAAGGTTGATCTGAGTATGCCTAGTATGAAGTCTGGATGATAGAAGTTAATCTATTAATTGAATATGCCTTATATTTTATTTGAAATGTATCCTTAAAAATGTAAGAGTATTATTGATTTGAGAAATGCTAAGTATTTGATTTGCTACCTGAAAAATCTAAAGTTCTGAAAGTTTAAGGTCTCTTTTCTTGCCATGAAGAGGTTTTAAAGCCACACCCTTTTTTAATGGAGGAAGGGGTGGGCACGCCCTTCACCTAGCAGGCAGGCAGGCAGGCAGGCAGGTTCCCGCCAGCAGCCATCTTTAAAGAATGTTAATTTGCATTTAAATGGCTACACCTTTTGCTAGCAGACCTTTCCAGAAAAGGTCAAGTGGCGAGGCCAAAAGGTTTTTCCTGAAGTGTGGCTCATTTGAAATCAGTTTTCACCAGTAGCCATTCTTTAAAGGACAATTTTAAATGTGGTAATTAAATGCCTATTAAGAGTAATTTATTTTTTGAGAAAACAAAATGTTGTGTTTCCTCAGATAATTAGGAATTCAAGGTGTTATACTTTTTGGTCTGATTTAAAGGAGGATTAATTCTGTGATCCAGTTTAAATGTAATTGATATTTCTATGAAGGTTTTGGCCTCTTAAGAAGGGCAAAACTAAGTAACTAAATATTTCTTCCAGTTTGAAATTGAATTATCATGGCTTAGAGCAAAGAATATCCTTACATGATATTATTCTACAATGTCATTATATTATAATTTTTGATATTTTACAACAGCATATTGTACATTTATCCCAAACAAACTTTAAAATACTAATTCTTTGAATGTTTGGCAGCAATTTAAAAAGCACATGAAAGAATTTAATCCTTTCCACTGTGTGGAAGGCCCCCTGGGAAGGCACTTGAACATTCTATTTTGGCCCTTTTTGCCAAGAGGGACCCTCTTCTCACAATCCAATTGCCCACAGCTGTTGCCTGAGTTTTCAGTTCATGCTGAGGTTGAAGCCTCATGGTGGCTGGCACCATGGATCTGTCTCTCGCACAATGGCGTGAGCTGGGCCCCCCCGGAGAAGAAACCTGGGTTCCCCAAGATATGCGATCAATGCCGGGGCCCGCCAGCAGGCGAGGGGATCCCAAGGCAGGTACTGGGCATGGAGGCCACAGGGGCACAGGCTACCAAGGAGACGGAGCTGAACCTCACATCCCCCTGCTTGGCCCCGGAGGATGGCTGGTTAGCCAATGACGGGTAAGATTCCTCAGGGAAGGAACAACCTAAGACAGGCACAGTCACAGAGGGGCCATCAGGAGAGAATTTGGGGATCAACAGAGGTGGGGCACAGATCCTCACCCCCCCAACATTGCAGGGGTTTGGACCCTCATGCCTTCTGAGGGAGGTGTCCTGCTCCCATGGCTGCTTCGCACTTCCCATGCCCAGCTCAGACTGAGACCCAGGCAACAGAGCCGTGGCAGAAATATTTAAATCCAGTCTAACACCAGGAACGCTTAGAACTTTCTCAAGGATGCAAATAATCTTTTCCACTAATATTTACAGGGTAAACTAAGATTGTTGTGATGGTATTAAATTTGACAGTAAAATAATAGTCAAGTTTTCAGATTAATTTAAATTGGCTAAATGTAATAAGTGAATATTCAAGAAAATTTAATTGTACAAAAGGCTGTTCCTAAAGTACTAACAAAAATTTCTACTGGTAGTTCATTTCATGGTAATATTGCTCAAAATGCAATGAACCCTAAATCAGTCATATTTTTATGCAAAAAATTAAAAAGTAATCAAAACTACATTATAAAAAAATTTCCAAAAGCCTCCTAATAATTAAATAAAAAAGGGGGGATAGTGGAAAAATACCATGTAAGGAAAAATATCCTGTAAGTAATTTACATCTAGAAAAAATTTTACTTTGAAAATTAATTTTCATTTGGAATGCTAACAGCAGGACACCCATAAAAACACACACACATGATATCAAAATAAGCCAAAGGAAAATCATTTGGACAAAAATCAAAAGGATCCCAAGTCTAATTTATAGAAAAGACCTCTTTATTAACCTTTGGTCGAGAATATGCTTATATTTCCAGAAAACTCCAAGACCATATGGATTCCTGCAACAACGGATCCCAGCGAGGACCTGATAGGACTACTACGGCCACAGAATAAGTAATGGCCCCCAAGAACAGAGGAGAAATAGTCCAGATATAAAAATAGTGAAGATGCCCTGCCACGCATTGCTGCAGGCTGCCCAGGTCCAAGGGCAAGGAAGGTCCATGTGCACGCGCTTCCAGACCACGTGTGTTTTGTGTTCTACCAGGACACTTGACTTGGGGATTTGCCTTATTTCTAACACAGGGAATAGTATTAACTGCCACATTAACAGACGTTCTTATTTATGACTTAACAGATCTTGCTACAGAGCACATCAATCTATAATGATAGTACTTATGTGGTAACTATGGCAAAAATTATTGAAGCAGCTATTATAGGGCACACTAATTCAGAAGAACTTTTCATTTAATTTTCAGCCTTTAAAATGTTATTAGAGAAGGACAATGTCCATGTTTTATTGGAAGCAATGTCCTCAGGGTGTTACCCACCTCTCTGTGCCAGCATTAGGGGTAACTCCCCAAGGACTTAAACCTAATCAAATCTGGCAAAATGGATGTCACCCAATAGTGGAAAGAGCCAATCGTTCTCTTAAAACCATTTATTAAAACAAAAAGGGGGAGACAGAAGCTATGTGTCACCTCAAGAGAAGCTCTGTCGTGCTTTTTATACTTTAAAATTTTTCGAATTGTGATGCAGAGGGTAGTACAACAGGTGAAAGGCATCAGGCCTCCTGTACAATAGCCTGCACCGAGTCAGCCGGGTGGAAGGAAGCATAAACCAGACAAGAGTTTTATCAGATTCAGTAATAATGTGGGGAAGAGGTTGTGTTTTATATTTTTCCAGAAGGAGCAATGCAGCCAATTCAGGTGCCACAGCGTTACGTCTGTCACCACAATGAACCCAGCGTTACGTCCGTCACCACAATATCCCTTCACTCAGAAGGACTAAGTACTGCCCTGGTGACAGCGAAGCAGAGGAAGAAGAAAACTGAAAGCTACGCAAGCGAATGAGGTACCAACATGGAGTCATCTGAAGAAGTTAACGACTGAAGCCCAGCAGGTTGTGGAAAAGCAAGAAGTGGAAACTACTTCTTCAACCATGTTCCTGCTCATGCTAGCGTCTGTTAGCTGCCAGTCTTCTGCAAAGTCTTGCACAGCCAAGTCCAAGGACTCTGAGTAAATATACACCAGCAGCAAAAGCGACTTTCTTTCAACATAGTAGCAAAAAAATGTTAACATGTCCATAGTTTTGATTTTGTTGTTTTGCGTTAGCATTGTTTTGTTATTATTTAATAGCCAGAGTTTTGCTCTTGACGTTCAAGTTTAAAATGATAACATGTATGTAGTTTAGTTTTGCATTGGCATTTTTTGCAATTGTTTTAATTTAGAGTTTTATTCTTTCTTTCTTTTTAATATATTTTATTGATTTTGTACAGAGAGGAAGGGAGAGAGATAGAGAGTTAGAAACATCGATGAGAGAGAGTCATCGATCAGTTGCCTCTTGCACACCCCCTACTGGGGATATGCCCGCAACCAAGGTACATGCCCTTGACCGGAATCGAACCCGGGTCCCTTCAGTCCCCAAGCCGATGCTCTATCCATTGAGCCAAACCGGTCCCGGCTAGAGTTTTATTCTTAATGTTTATATTTTACTTTTATTACGGTAGCTTAAAAAACAAAAAAGAGTGAGATGTAGAGGGCCACCTGGGAAGGCACAGGGGCAATTTTCCTTAATTATCGCCAGCTGAACTCAAGGCGTGGGCAGAGCCACATCTTGGGAACATGTTTCCCCAAGATGGCGGACATGCTGTCAGCTTGGCCTTCATATCAGCCCAGGTGTTGGTAAGGGCGGGATTAGATATGTAAATCCAGGCATGCCAAGGCCTATTTAAGATTGCAAATAAGGATAAAAAGCTGATCACCGGAGAGAAACCAAGATGGTGGCATAGGTAACCGCCTAACTGCAGCCTCACACAACAATTTCAAAAAATACAACTAAAATATAAAGTGAACATTATCCAGAACTACAGGAAAGTTGACTGACTGGAAATTCTACAACGAGAAGGAAAGAGAAAACCAGAAGGAAAATCAGAGGAACTGTAAAAGCCTAAGGTACGGAGACACATTGTGCGCGCGGAGAAGACGGAGCCGGAGAGGAGGGGCGGCTGAGTGCCTGGCTGGCGTTCCCTAGCGGGAAGGAGATAAAAGCTCCGGACTGTGCTGAACCCCAGTTCCGACAGCACTGAACCCCAGTTCTGAGCGAGACCCTGGGGACCCAGACACATACGGAGGGAATCTGGGCTGTAAGGTGGAAACTCAGGGGAGCGGCGAAAGGCAGAGCCCCCAGAGTCGCGCACATTTCGCGCAGAGGACTGATGGTTGACTGTGCTGCTAGATTGCCCTGGAGGGAAGGAGACAAAAGCTCCTGACTGTGCTGAGCCCCAGTTCCGGGCGAGACCCTCAGGCACCAGGCTCATACAGAGGGAGCTGGGCTCCAGACTGCTATTAACCCCACTTCCAACTGCACTGAACCCCAGTTGCGGGCTCGTTGGGGGAGAGACTAGACTGTCTGGTAGCGGGCGAAACTCTAGGGCACCTTTCTCTCAGAGGTGCTTGCAGCGAGTACCAAAGGATACTGAGGAACACCGAGACTCAGGAACCCCAAAGGGCGGGGCTAACTAGAAGCCAAGGCTGTAGGCTCCCCCTGAAACTCCACCCCAGGTGGGGTGGAAACCTGGTGGAGGGGGGAAAAATGAGAAACTTTTGTGATAATATGAACAATAAAGATTTATTTTTAAAAAAATGCAAATAAGCTGGTGTTACTTCCTGGTACTGGGGGCATAAATAAATGCGCTGGGCGGGGTCCTCATCTTCTTCCTGCCTCTCCAGCAGACAGGATGGCGCCCACCCAGCTCCCAGCTTAAAACCTCCCTCTGTGTCTTCTCTTTATTTCTAATATTTCTCAATCCCTGGCTGCCTCCACTTAGAACCGGTTCGTTCATCTCTCTTTCCGTGTGGGACGTGGAAAAGGGAGATCCCCGCCATGTTGGCCCCCACTGCATCCGGCCCCCGCAGTGGGGCACCAGCGGGTGCTTCCCGGGGGGCACTGAGCTGGTGCCGCCCGGCCCGGGGCGCAGGCAGGCACCCCCAGGCTCTGCCTCCAGGGGCTGGCGCCATCCTGCGAAGACCATCATTTCTGAAACGTCTCCCGATGCCTTTCCCTCCCCCTTCCTCTCTGGGACCTCCCACCTGACGGGAGCAGGGAGCTGGAAGCCGGCGGGAAGGAGGGTGGAATGAAGGTCCCTGGAACCCCCCGAGAATGCCAGGAACATGGCAGAGCCTGGGAACGGGCCATGGGGCCACATGGGTGAGGCCCACACAGGGCAACGTCGCCAACATGTGGCCACCCCATCCTCCCCGCAGAGGCGGGCGAGCGATTGGAAAGCGAACCCCAGCCTTCAGATCTCCGAGCTGACACCTGGAAGTTGCCACTTAGTCCTAACAGCTAGTAAAACACGGAGCTGGAAAATCGATAGCTCTTCCTCGATCCGTGAGAAAGGTGAGGCCCCCGTGCACACCGGCGCCCTCACACTGGAAACACTGGCAGGTGTGCGGAGAGAACCGCACAGAAGCCGGATCTGTCGGTGATGAACTGCTGGGGGCACGGAGGGGGCCGTCTGAGGGGTGAAGCCCCAGGCGGGGCGGCGGTCCCAGCAGGCTCTCAGGCCTCTGAGGGGCTGACCAGCTCAATCTATTCCTGACACGTGACTATTGGAGTACACACACACACACACACACACACACACACACACACCCCGCCCAGTGCTTCGGGATGGAGGGAAAGGGACCATCTCGAAATGCATCCTGTTCTTCCCAGCAAGTCCTGTCCTCAGGGGAATCCAGTTCACCAGCGCCCAACCCCCTGGCATTGTGTCAGAGCCTAACTGGCCAGGGAAACGGGAGGTGCCCACTTCCTGCCCACTCCAGCCGTCCTGGCCCGGGTAAGGGGGGAGGACTGAGAGACACGGTGAAGTTCACGGAGGTACAGGCTCCCGGGAAGGCCGAGACCCTCTCCTGGGGCCACAGAAGCCCTCCGCTCGGTACCCCGCCCCACCGCAGCGCTGACGGCCTAATGCCAGCAGGTCCTTTTCCACCCGGCACATCGAGAAAAAACTGCCAGGAATACTAAAAGGCAGTTTGAAGAGACGGTGCAAACATCAGAACCAGACTCAGCTACAGCAGGGATGCTGGCATGGCCGGACCAGAAATGTGAAACGGCTGTGATCACTGTGCCGAGGCTGTCATGGACGACACAGTGTGCACGAGCAGATGGGAATGGTAAGCAGGGAGCAGGAATCCAAGGAAGGACCAAAGAGAAACGCTGGAGAGCAGACATGGTGACAAAGGAAGACGGCCTCTGATGGGCTTTTTAGTAGACTGGACACGGCTGAGGAGAGAAACTCGGAGCTTGAATATGAGAGAGGGAGAGAGAGAGAGAGAGAGAGAGAGAGAGAGAGAGAGAGAGAGAGAGAGCGAGCGCGAGCTAGAGAGAGAATCCTCAAACCGCAAAGCAAACCAGGGGGGAAGGAGCAGTGTCAGAACTGCAGGACAACGGCAACTGTAGCGCATCCGTAATGAGAACACCAGAAGAACGGAGCAGGAAAAATATGTGAAACAATAATGACCAAGTTTCCCCCAAAATTAATGCCAGACACCAGACCACAGCTCTAGGAAGCTCAGAGAACAACCGGCAGGACAAATATAAAAACACACTTAGACCATGGCTGGGTGGCTCAGTTGGTTGAAGTGTTGCCCGGTACACCAAAAAGGTGGCAGGTTTGATTCCCGGTCAGGGCATATACCTAGGTTTCAGGCTCCATCTGCAGTTGGAGAGTATATGAGAGGTAACTGATCAATGTTTCTCTCTCTTTCTCTCTCTCTCTCTCTCTCTCTCTCTCTCTCTCTCTCTCTCTCTCCCCCCCCCCTTCTCTCTCTAACAATCAATAAAAATATGTGCTCAGGTGAGGATAAAACAACACACACTTCGGCATTTCATTTTCAAACTATACTAATTCAACGATAAAGAGGAACCAATATAGGAACACCTAAATCCTATATAATAAAAGGCTAATATGCAAATTGTCTCCTTAAGAGTTTAACTGATTGCAAGTTTGATCGCTTGCTATGACATGATCTGACCACCAGGGGGCAGTGAGGAATGAAGGAAGGCCCCGGCCAGCAGCCTGGGGAAGAAAGGCCCCGATAGGCCCTAATTACTGGCCAGGCCTAGGGACTTTACTTGTGCATGAATTTTGTACACCAGGCCTCTAGTATATATATATTTAAAAAAAAAAAAAACTTCCAGAGGACTTTAAGGAAGGGATTGATGACAATACAGTCATAGCAGGGGATTTTAACACCCCGCTGGCCTCCCTGGATAGCTCTTCCAGGAAAAAAAAATTAACAAGGAAACAGTGACTGTAAAGGACACACTGGATCAGAGGGTTTAAACGACATTTATAGAACGTTTACCTCCAAAGCTGCAGAATACACATTTTCTCAAGTGCCCATGAGCCATTCACAAAGACAGACCACATGTTGTTAGGACACAAAACAAGTCTCTATAACTTCAAGAAGATTGAAGTCATATCAAATATCTTCTCAGATCACAATGGAATGAAATTAGAAATCAACTACAGTAAAAATATCAAACACATTCAAACACGTGGAGGCTAACTAGCATGTTATTAAACAATGAATGGGTTACCAATGAGATCAAAACAAATCTATAACTTTCTGGAAACAAATGAAAATGAGAACACAACAATCCAAAATCTCTGGGACACAGCAAAGCACTCCTGAGAGGGAAGTTCATAGCACTACAGGTATGCCTCAAAAAAAGAAAGAAAAGAAAGAAGAAGAAAGAAAGAGAGAGAGAGAGAGAGAGAGAGAGAGAGAGAGAGAGAGAGAGAGAGAGAGAGAAAGAAAAGAAAGATTAATAATAAACTATTAAACCCTACATCTTAAAGAATTAGAAAGAGACCAACAAAAAAGCCCAGAGTAAGTAGAAGGAAGGAAATAATAAAGATTAGAGCAGAGATAAATGACATAGAGACTAAAACAGAAACTATACAAAAGATCAGTGAATAGAGCATTGGCCTGCAGACTGAAGGGTCTAGGGTTGAGTCCAGTCAAGGAGACATGCCTGGGTTATGTGTTTGAGCCAGTAGGGGGCGTGCAGGAGGCAGCTGATCAATGATTCTCTCTCATCATTAATATTTCTATCTCTCTCTCTTTTCCCTTATTCTCTGAAATCAATAATACATATATATATGTATATATATAATATATATACACATATTATACACACACACACACACACACACACACATATATATATATATATATATATATATATATATATATATATATATTTATATACACACACACACAAAAGATCAATGAAACTAAGAGCTAGTTCTTTGAAAAGATAAGTAAGATTGACACACTGTTAGCCAGACTAATCAAAAAACAAAGAGGACTCAAATAAATAAAATCAGAAATAAAAGCAGAGAAGTAACAACTAATACTACAGAAATACAAAGGATTGTAAGAAAATACTATGAACAACTAGCTATATACCAACAAGCTGGATAATGTGGATGAAATGGATAAATTCCAAGAAAAGTACAATCCCCAAAATGCAATCAGGAAGAATAGGCCAGAGTAAGTAGAAGTAATAAAACAGTAAACAAACAAACAAACACAAAAAACCTCCCAGCAAACAAAAACCTCTGGATGGCTTCACAGGGGAGTTTTACCAAACATTCAAAGAAGAACTAACACCTATACTTCTCAAAATATTCCAAGAAATCCAAGAAGGCGGGACACTTCCAAGTGCTTTTCATGAGGCCAGCATTATCCTAATTCCAAAACCACATAAAGACACTACAAAGAAAGAGAATTACAGGCCAATGTCCCTGATGAACACAGATGCCAAAATCCTCAACAAAATATTAGCAAATCAGATCCAGCAACATATTAAAAGGTCATACACCATGACCAAGTGGGATTTATTTCAGGGATGCAAGGCTGGTACAATATTCGCAAATCAATAAATGTGATAAATTACATAAACAATTGAAAGACAAAAAACACATGATCATCTCAATAAACACAGAAAAAGCATTTGACAAAATCCAGCACCCATTTTTGATAAAAACTCTCAGCAAAGTGGAAAAGAAGGAGCATGCCTCAACATGATAAAGGCCATAAATGACAAACTTACAGTGAACATCATAGTCAATGGGCAAAAAAAATAAGCATTTCCCCTAAGAACAGGAACAAGACAGGAATGTCCACTTTCACCACTCCTGTTCAACACAGTACTGGAAGTCCTAGCCACAGAAATCAGACAAAAATAAAAAATAAAAAGAATATAAATCAGAAAGGAGGAAGTAAAACTCGCATTATTCTCAGATGACATGATGTTGTATATAGGAAACCCTAAAGACACCACCAAAAAAAACTAGATTTAATTAATGAATTTGGCAATGTAGCAGTATACAAAATCAACACCCCAAAATTGATGTGTGTTTTTTAATATGCCAATAATGAATTATCAGAAAGAGAAACTAAGTAAACAATCCCATTAACCATTGCAACAAAAAAAAAAGTAGGATACTTAGGAATAAACTTAACCATGGAGGTAAAAGACTTGTGCTCAGAAAACTACAGAACGTTGCAAAAAGAGACAGAGGAAGATATAAACAAGTAGAAGAATATACTGTGTTCATGGGTTGGTAGAATTAACATCATCAAAATGTCCATACTACCCAAAGCAATCTACAGATTCAATGCGATCTTCATTAAAATGCCAATAGCATATTGCACAGATTAGAACAAATACTCCAAAAATTTATATGGAACCAAAAAAGACCCTGAATATCTGCAGCAATCTTGAGAAAGAAGAACAAAGTTGGAGGAATCACAACATCAGGTATCAAGATTTACTACAAAGCCACCATAATCAAAACAGCCTGGTACTGGCACAAGAACAGGTATATAGGTCAATGGAACTCATAAATCAATCGAAGCCGTTATACTCAATTAATATTTGACAAAGGAGGCAAGAATATACAATTGAGTCAAGCCAGTCTATTCAATAAATGGTGTTAGGAAAATTGGACATACAAGAAAAAAAAAAAAACTAGTCCACCAACTTACACCTTATACAAGAATAAACTCAAAATGGATAAAAGACATAAATGTAAGTCATGAAGCCATAAAAATCCTTGATGAAACCATAGGCAGGAAAATCTCAGACATCTCTCAGAGCAATATGTTTACAGATACATTTTCTAGGGCAAAGGAAACAAGGAGAAAATAAATAAATGGGACTACATCAAAATAAAAAGCACACACACACACACACACACACACAAACACCCATCATCAAAATGAAAAGGGAGCTCACTCTATGAGAGAACATATTTGGCAATGATACATCTGTTGAAGGGTTAATATCCAAAATATATAAGGAACTTATGCAGCTTAAAAGGAAGACAAACAATCCAATTTAAAAATAGGCAAAGGACGTATATAGATACTTCTCCAAAGAGGACATAAAGATGGTAAAGAGACATGAAAAAATGCTCAAAGTCACTTATCATTCGAGAGATGCAAATTAAAATGACAATGAGGTATCACCTCACACCTGTCAGGATGGCAATCATCAACAAATCAACAAATGACAAGTGCTAGCAAGGATGTGAAGAAAAGGGAACCCTAGTACACTGCTGGTGGGAATGCAGCCGCTATGGAAAACAGTATGGTGGTTCCTCAAAAAGTTAAATGTGGAACTGCCATTTGACCAGTGATCCCACTTTTAGGAATATATCCTAAGAAATTAAAAATGCCAATCAGAAAGAATGCATGCAGCTCTATTTTCATAACAGCACAATTTACAATAGCTAAAATCTGGAAACAGTCGAAGAGCCCCTCAGTAGACGTGTGGATAAAAATGCTGTGTACAGCCCGGCCAGCATGGCTTAGAGCTTGAGCCTCGATCTATTATATGAACCAGAAGACCCCAGTTCAAATCCCAATTAAGGCATATGCCAGGGTTGTGGGCTTGATTCCCAGTGAAGGTGGTTTGTGCAGGAGGCAGTTGATCAATGATTCTCCTTACTGATGTTTCTATCTCCCCCTCCCTCTCCCTTCCTCTTTAAAATAAAATTTAAAAAAGATAAAAAACAAAAAAGCTGTGGTACATTTATACCATGGAATACTATGCAGCAGTAAAAAAGAAGAATCTTGGAGAGACCTGGAGAGTATTATGCAAAGCAAAATAAGCCATCCAGAGAAAGACAAATATATGATCTCACTCATATGTGGAATCTAATGAACAAAATAAATGGTTGAACAAAATAGATCCAGAGACATAGAAGCAAAGAACAGACTGTGGAATCTCAGAGGGAAGGCAGGGAAGGGTGGGAGCTGAGAGAGTCAATACATCAAACAAAGAACGTATATGCATGTATACATCACCCATGGACACAGACAATAGGGTGGGCTCGGGACAGGAGGGGGAAATGGAGAAGGGGGAAATGGAGGGGGAAATGGAGAAGGAAATGGAGAAGAACCAAGATGGTGGCATAGGTAAACGCCTGTACTTGCCTCCTACCACAACCACTTCAACATTATAACTAAAATACAGAACAATCGTCATCCAGAGCTGACTGAATGGAAGTCCTCCATGCATAGAAATAAAGAAGAAAGCACACTGGCAGGAGGTGCAGAGGCACAAAACAGGCTGGTCTGGACCCCCATGGGCCACTTTTTTCATCAGGAGGGAGATTGTCTCTGCAGAGGCCACCGGTGAGAAGCACGGGATCCAAGCCCCACACCTGAAGCCCAGCCCAGGGTTTCATAACTTGGAAAAGAAGTCCCCATGGACTTCAGGTTGTAAAAACCAGTGTGAATTGGGGCTCAGTGACACAGAGGCTGCTGGAGACCCAGTTGTTCCTCTTAAAAGGCCGGCACCATGAACTGAATGTACAAGGTCCTGCATCCTCTGAGCTCCAGCACCAGAGCGAGAATCTGGGGGACACAGATACATATGAGGAGGAACTGGATTGTCTGGTATCGGGACAGGAAACTGGGGACAGCTTTATCCTAGATGAAGGTGCTTGCAGGGGTCATTGTTCCTATTTTGGCTGCTTTCCTGTATTTATTTCTATCTATTGTTAGAGCTGTTGGACTGCCTGGCAGCCATTTCTGTTTGCTCCATCCTGGTGATTCCCTGAGATCCTGCCTCATCTAATTTGCAGCCCCACCTAACCCGTGAGTGGCAGGTTTTGCATATGAGTGGCCTGTCCTTGCTCAGGCGAAAACGTGTCAAACAAGCCTCAGCTGGGTCAGGGAGCCCCAAACCAATCAATAAAAGGCCCAAGACCTGACATCAACACCAGCCTGTCTTTTCTTCACAGCTGGGCCTCGTCTTGGCACTTCAAACCCCATACAAAGAAGAAGAATCTCCCTGTATTTCCTGCTAGATGGCCCCCGGCAGTGGGCTGACCATATCAGATTACAACTCTCTGCATCCATAAGTGACACACTCAAGGGTCAGCCTCAGTGAACACCAAAGCCCCACTGAAGCAAGTCCTGCTCCACAGGGTGTCTCCTGCACAGCAGCTCTCCCACTGTAGTCACAGCTGGTCCTCACAGCCAGTTGGCCTGGAGGTCAATTCCTCCCAATGACACCAACAGCAATCAAGTCTCAACTACAATAAGACTGTGCTCACAGTCCACAAAGGGGTGCACCTAGAGTGTCCACCTCAGATGACTGGAGATGCTGAGCCACTGGGCCTTATCAACTCAAGGAGACAATAGCAGCTCTACCCAATACATAGAAATAAACACAAGGAAGCAGCCAAAATGCAGAGACAAAGAAACATGTCACAAATGAAAGAAATGGAAGAAAACAAAATACTGGAGATAGAGTTCAAAACCACGGTTATAAGGTACTCAAGAATCTTCTAGAAACCTCCAAGGGACTTTGTGAGACTTTGAAGGATCTTAGAATGAAAAAAATAAAATTAAAAAAAAAAAAGACCAGTCAGAAATTAAGCATATACTAACTGAAATAAAGAATAATATACAGAAATTAAACAGTAGAACCAAGAATTCTGAGAATAAAATCAATGATATTAAATATGAGGAAGCAAAGAAACACCCAACCAGGATAACAAAAAGAAATAAGAGTCCAAAAATATGAAGATAGTGTAAGGAGTCTCTGGGACAACTTCAAGGGTATCAACATCAGAATTATGGGGGTGCCAGAAGAAGAGAGAGAGCAAGATACTGAAAACCTATTTGTAGAAAATAAGGACAGAAAACTTCCCCTACCTGGTGAAAGAAATAGACTTACAAATCCAGGAAGCACAGAGAGTTCTAAACAAGAGGAATCTGAAGAGGACCACCAAGACACAACATAATTAAAATGCCAAGTGCAAAAGACAAAGAGAATATTAAAAGCAGCAAGAGAAAAACAGTTACCTACAAGGGAGTATCCATACAACTGTCAGCTGATTTCTCAACAGAAATTATGCAGGCCAGAAGGGAATGGCAAGAAATATTCAAAGTCATGAATAGCAAGGACCTACAACCAAGATTACTCTAACCAACAAAGCTATCATTTAAAATTGGAGGTCAGATAAAGAGCTTCACAGACAGGAAAAAGCTAAAGGAGTTCATCACCACCACATCAATATTATATGAAATGTTAAAGGGTATTCTTCAAGAAGAGGAAGAAGAAGATTTTAAAAATATGAACAACAAAATGACAACAAATACATACCTATCAACAAGTGAATCTAAAAATCAAAATAAACAAATAAGAAATGTAATGAACAGAACAAACTGGTGAATAAAATAGAATCAGAGGCATGGAAATGGAACAGACTGACAATTCTTAGAGGGAAGGGTGTGGGGATGGGAAGAGATTAAACAAAGATCGTATATGCATATACGCATTATCTGTGGACATAGACAATAGGGTGGTAAAGGCCTGGGGTGGGGCAGGAACCAGGTGGTGGGGGCAATGGGGGAAAAGGGAGGGACATCTGTAATACTCTCAACAATAAAGATTTTTTTCAAAAAGATAAAGAAAACACTGTGAAAGAAGCCAGGGGAACAAAAGCATATTATCTTTAGAATTGCAAAGATAAGAATTACATCCAACTTCTTGGAAGCCATGCAAATAAGAAAAGAGTGGGGTGAGATGTCAAAGTGCTGAGAGAAAACCCCCATAAATCTAGAATTCTGCACCCTGTGAACGTATCCTTTAAAGATGAAGGAGAAATAAAGACTTTCTCAGACAAACAAAAATTGATGGAATTTGTTGCCAGTAGACCTGACTAAAGGACATGTTAAAAGAGCAGAACAAGCTGAGACCGGTTTGGCTCAGTGGATAGAGCATCAGCCTGCAGACTGAAAGGTCTCGGGTTCGGTTCTGGTCAAGGGCATGTACCTTGGTTGCGGGCACATCTCCGGTAGGGAGTGTGCAAGAGGCAGCTGATCGATGATTCTCTCTCATCGATGTTTCTAACTCTCGATCCCTTTCTCTTCCTCTCTGTAAAAAAAATCAATAAAATATTTTTTAAAAATAAATAAATAAATAAAATAAAATAAAATAAAATAAAAGAGCAGAACAAGATGGCAGCATAGCTAAACACCTGAACTTGCTGCCTCGCACAACCACTTCAAAACTACAACTAAAAGACAAAACAGACATCATCCAAAACCACAGGAAGGCTGGCTGAGTGGAAATTCTACAACTAGAAGGAAAGAGAAAGCACACTGACACTCAGAGGAGGTGCGGCGATACAGAGAGCACCCGCGGAAAGGGCTGGCAACTGAGGACATGGCTGTCCTTTTCAATCAGGAGGGATACACACGTTCCGGGTGAAACTCTGGGGACCCGGACTCATGAGGGGTGGGGGACTGGACTGTCTAGCTTCGGGCCGGAACATGAGGGTGGCTTTCTCTCAGAGATGCTTGCAGCAATTACTGTGGGGCACTGAGACTCAAGGGCCTCTTAAAGCAGGGCTGATGGGAAGCCATAGCTGCTTGCTCCGCCCTGAGACCTCGCCTCGCCCAAGCTGTGCACAGAGGCTTTTGCATATGAATGGCCTGGCCCTTTGCAATCTAAAATTACTTTTAAAAAAATTGCAGCTGGGCCAGAGAGCCCCGGTTATTGCAAAATAAGGCCTAAGGCTCCACAGCAGCTTGCATTGCTTCACAGCTGGGCCTCATCTGGGCACCTCCAAACCCCAAACAAAGAAGAGGAATCTGCGGACCTCTCCGTAGCCCCTGCTGAGTGGCCTCAGGCAGAGCTAAATTTGCAACTCCTTGTGCCAAGTGTACCCAGTGGTCAGAGTGGGACATCCAGATTACAACTCCTCAGATCCATAAGGGACACACTCAGGAGGCAGACTCAATGAGCACCAAAGCCCCACTGAAGCAAGTCCTGCTCCTAAAGGTATCTCCAGCACAGTTCTCCCACTGTAGACACAGCTGATCCTCACAGCCAATTGGCCTGGATGTCAATTCCTCCCAGTGATACCAACAGCAATCAAGTCTAACCTACAACAAGACTGTGTACACATCCCAAAAGGGGTGCACTAAGAGTGTCCATCTCAGGTAATTAGGGAGGCTGACCCACTGGGACACATAGCACACAAAGCCACTCTACCAACACAGGGAAGCAGCCAAAATGCGGAGACAAAGAAACAGATCACAAATCAAAGAAATGGAGGAAAGCAAACTACTGGATAAAGAGGTCAAAACCACAGTTATAAGATTTTTCAAGAATCTTCTACAAACCACCAATAAATTTAGTGAGTCCCTTGAGGATATGAAAAAGGACCAACTACAAATTAAGCATACACTGACTGAAAGAAAGAATAATATACAGAGATCCAACAGCAGACTAGAGGATCACAAGAATCAAGTCAAAGATTTGAAATATGAAAAAGGCAAAAACACTCAACAGGAAAAGCAAAAAGAAAACAGAATCCAAAAATATGAAGATAATGTAAGGAGTCTCTGGGACAACTTTAAGTGTACCAACATCAGAATTATGGGTATGGCAGAAGAAGAGAGAGCAAGATATTGAAACCTATTTGAAGAAATAATGACAGAAAACTTCCCCTATTTGGTGAAAGAAATAGACTTACAAGTCCAGGAAGTGCAGAGAACCCCAGACAAAAGGAATCCAAAGAGGACCATACCAAGACACATCATAATTAAAATGCCAACAGCAAAAGACAAAGAGAGAATATTAAAAGCAGCAAGAGAAAAACAGTTTGTTACCTATAAGGGAGCACCCAAACAATTGTCAGCTGATTTCTCAACAGAAACTATGCAGGCCAGACAGGAATGGCAAGAAATATTCAAGGTGGTGAATAGCAAGAACCTACAACCAAGATTACTCTACCCAGCAAAGCTATCATTCAGAACTGAAAAGAGTTTCAGTTTCAAAGGAGTTTGTCATCGCCAAACCAGTATTATGTGAAATGCTGAAGGGTATTCTTTAAGAAGAGGAAGAAGAAGAAAAAGGTAAAGATAAAAATTATGAACAACAAATACAAAGTTATCAACAAGTGAATCTATAAATCAAGTGAATAAAAAATCTGATGAACAGAATAAACTGGTGAATATAATAGAATCAGGGACATAGAAAGCGAGTGGACTGACAATTCTCAGGGGGAAGGAGGTGTGGGGGGGGTGAGAAGAGACTGGACAAAAATCGTACACCTATGGATGAGGACCTGGGGAGGGTGGTAAGGGCAGAAAGTGGGGTGGGAACTGGGTGGAGGGGAGTTATGAGGGTTGGGGGGAAGAGGAACAACTGTAATAATCTGAACAATAAAGATTTATTTAAAAAAAGAAATGTTAAAAGAAAGTCTTTAGAGAGAAGGAAAATTTAGGTCAGAAACATAAGGCAACCTAAAGTAAGAAAGAACATAGGAGAAAGAATAGGTGAAAGTAAAATAAAACCTTTTGTTTTTCTTATTCTTAATTATAGGTATAATTAATTGAAAATAATAATAATACCTACAATGTATTTGATCATGTATGCTAATGTATATATGTTATGCGTGTGTGTTATATATGTGTATGTTCTCTTATATATAAGCAAAGTGAATGACGGCAATAATGCAAAGGATCAGAGGGAGGAATTAGGATCATTTTGTTATTTTGTTATTATAAGGTAGTTGCACTACCTATGAAGTGGTATAATGTTATTTGAAAGCAGACTTGGATTACTATAAATGTATATTGCAAACTGTAGGACAACCACTAAAAAATAAATATAGCTGGTATGCTAAAAAGGAGGAAAAAATTGAATTATATAAAATGCTCAGTTAAAATCACAAAAGACAATATTTGCAACAACATGGATGGACCTTGAGGGCATTGTGCTGAGTGAAATAAGTCAGAAAGAGAAAGGCATATACCATATGATCTCACTTATATGTGGATTCTTAAAAAGCTCAAATCCATAGAAGCAGAGTTAAACTGCAATGGTCAGGGGCTGTGGTGTGAAGGAAAAGGGGAGATGTCTGTCAAAGGGTATATACTTTCAGGTGTAAGATAAATACGTTCTGACGATCCAATTGTACAACACGATGACTATAGTCAACAATACTGTATTGGATATTTGCAAGTTGCTGCAATAGTATATCTTAAAACTTCTCACCACACACACAGGTAACTGTGGGAGGTGATGGATGTGTTAACTAACTTTATGGTGGTAATCATTTCACAATATATCAAATCATCATATTGTATGCCTTAAATTTATATAATTTTATCTGAGTAAACCTGAGGGAGAAAAGAATAGTTACTTTACTACATAAATTACCCAATATCAAGCACCTAACAGTTGTTCCTAATTTTAAAAAATCCCACGAAAGACAAAAAAAGAGTGGAAGATAAAAATAGAAACAAAGAACAATAGCAGCAAGTATAAAACGGTAACAAATGTGGCCAATATTAATCCAACTAATATTAATAATCACTCTGAACCCAGCTGGCATTGTTGAGCATCAACTTATGAGCCAGAAGGTCATGATTTGATCCCTGTCAGGGTACATGTCAGGATTGTGGGCTCAATCGGTGCAGGAGGCAGCTGATGATTGATTCACTCTCATCACTGATGTTTCTATCTCTTTCTTCCTGAAATAAATAAAAACATATTTTAAAAATAATCACTTTGAATGCCACTAGTCTAAATCCACCAATTAAAAGATAAAGATTGTTAGAGTGGATCAAAATCAAGGGCCAACTATATGTTGTCTGAAAGAAACCACTTTACATATAATGGCACAAAAGTAACTGGATGGAGAAAAATATACTAACCAAAACAAACAAACAAACAAAACCAGGAGTAGCTGTTAGTTCCTGACAAAGCAGATTTCAAAGGAAAGGATGTTATCAGGGATAAAAAAGAAAAAAAAGGGGGGGGGGACCAATTCATAACAGAAAAGGAGTCAGTTCTCCAAGAAGAAAAAAACAATCTCTCATGTGTGTGCGCCTAACAGAGGCAAAACTGATAGAACTTTAAAGAGAAATAGATTCACCCACTATCATAGCTGAAGCCTCACACACCCCTCTGTCGGAAATGGACAGATCCAGAAGGCAGCAAATCAGTAAGGACACAGGTCAATCACCTGGATAAAACTGACATCTAGTAGACTACTTAATCCAACAACAGCGGATTACACATTATTCTCAAACTCACATGGGACACTCACCAAGACAGACCCACATTCTGGGCATAAAACATACCTTAAGACATTTTAAAGAATAGAAATCATGTAATGTCTGCTCTCAAACCACAATCAATTAAAAAAAAAAAAAAAAGAAAGAAAAAAAAATACTGGGGAATCCCAAAATACTTAGAGACTTCAACAGCACATTTTTTTAAATATACTTTTTATTGATTTCAGAGAGGAAAGGAGAGGGGGAGAGAGACAGAAATATCAATGATGAGGGAGAATTATTGATAGGCTGCCTCCTACACCACCAACCCTCCCCGCCACTGGGGATCCAACACCACAACCCAGGCATGTACCCTTGGCTGGAATCAACCCGGGACCCGTCAGTCCTCAGGCAGACGCTATAGCCACTGAACCAAACCAGCTAGGGCTACACAACACACTTCTAAATAACACATGAGTCAAAAGAGAAATTTTAAAATATTTTGCACTAAGTAAGTGAGAACAAGTACATAAACTTATCAAAATTTGTGGGATACAGCAAAAGCAGTGCTCAGAGGGAAATGTATAGCATCGAGTGCACATATGAGAGAAGAAGGAAGATCTAAAATCAATTATCTACCGATAAGTGGTGCTGGATGAAGGCTTGAGTTGAGGTGGTAAACACATAATACAGAACTGTGTTCTAGAACTGTGCACCTGAGATCTGTATAATTTTGTTAACCATCATCCCCCCAATAAATCCTATTAAAAAAACAATAAAATAATTGAATTGTCTAAACTTCCACCTTAGAAAACTAGCAAAAGAAGATCAAATGAGGAGAAACCAAGGTGGCGGCATAGGGTAGACCCCTGAATGCAGCCTACCACAACAATTTTGAATTTAGAACTGGAAAACAGGGGAAACATCACCCTGAAGAGCCAAAGACTGGCTGAGAGGAGGCTCTACCATCTGGGAAGGAGAGAGAAGGCACGCTGAACCTCAGGAACTGTAAACGTACAGAAAACTGTGTCAGCGAAAAGGCGGCCGCCCCACTTCACTGCTGGCTTGCTTTTGGAGCATGGAGAGGGCAGGCTGAGTTCGCTTCTGGCTTACTCCCTGTGCGTGGAGAGGGCGGACAGCTGATGTGCGGCTGGCTTTCTTGTTCAGGATGAAAACAGAAGCACCCTATTCCTCTGATAGACGACCCCAGACAGGGAGAGGCCAGACTGTCAGGCAGTGTGCAGAGATCTCTCGGAGGTGTGTAAAGCCAGCGGCCATTACTGCGGGACTCAGAAACCAGACCCTCGTAGGGAGAGGCTGAATAAAGTTGTCTGCACCACCCGAGACTCCGCCCCATCCAAGCAGAGCACAGAAGCCCTTCCAGTGGTTAGTTTTCTCCTTCGCAGTGAATAGGACTCTCCTAGGGAGGGTTAGACAGGAATCCAAAGCTTGTCCACACCAATACCAAAGAGGTGCGCGTGCCTGCAACCAATTGTGCGGGATTCAACAAAGCTTGTCTGTGCCACCCCAAGACTCTGCCCCATCCAAGCAGAATACAGAAACCCTCCTAGCTGAGACACTTCTGACCCTCATAGCCAATTGGCTTGGAGATCAACGCTTCCCAGTGATACCAACAACAACAAGCAAGGCTTAACAACAAGACTGCACACACAGCCCACAAAGGACTACACCAAGACTGTCCACCTCAGGTACCTGGGAGGCTGACTCACTGAACCGTATAGGACACTTTAGCACACAAAGCCACCCTACCAACTCAGAGAAGCTATGAAAATGCTGAGACAAGGAAACAGATCACAAACAAAAGAAATGGAGGACAAGAAGCAAATGGATATAGAGTTCAAAACCACTCTTATAAGGTTTTTCAAGAATTTCCTAGAAAAGGCCAATAAAATAAATGAGACCCATGAGGATATAAAAAGGGATCAACTAGAAATAAAGAATACATTGTCTGAAATAAAAAAATATTATATAGAGTCCTAAAACAGAATGGAAGATCTCAAGAATCAAGTCAAAGATTTGGAACACAAAGAGCCAGAGGACACTCCTCCACAGAAGAAAGACGATAAGAGAATCCAGAAAGTTGAAGATAGTGTAAGAAACCTCTGGGACAATTTCAAAGGAACCAACATCAGAATTGTGGGGGTCCCAGAAGAAGACAGAGAGCAAGATACCGAAAGAATACTGGAAGAAATAGTGACAGAAAACTTCCCCCACCTGGTGAAAGAAATAGACTTACAAGTCCAGAAAGCACACAGAACCCCAAACAAAAGGAATCCAAAGAGGACCACACCAAGACACATTATAATTAAAATGCCAAGAGCAAAAGACAAAGAGAGAATATTAAAAGCAGCAAGAGAAAAGCAGGTAGTTACCTATAAAGGAGCACCCATACAATTGTCAGCTGATTTCTCAACAGAAACCATGCAGGCCAGACAGGAATGGCAAGAAATATTCAAGGTGATGAATAGCAAGAACCTACAGCCAAAAATACTCTACCCAGCAAAGCTATCACTCGGAATCGAAGGCTAGATAAAGAGCTTCACAAATAAAAAAAAGCTAAAGGAGTTCATCATTGCCAAACCAGAATTATATGAACCAGAAAGGGGTTCTTTAGGAAGAGGAAGAAGATATAGATAAAAATTATGATCAACAAATACGCAACTATCAACAAGTGAAACTAACCTGATGAACAATATTAACTGGTGAATATAATAGAATCAGAGGTATGGAAGGGGAGTGGACTGACGATTCTTGGTAAAAAGGGGAGTGGGGGTGCGGGAAGAGCCTGAACAAAAACTGTGCACCTATGAATGAGGACAGTGGGGGGTGGGGAAAGGGCAGAGGGTGTGGTGGGAACCTGATGGAGTGGAGCAATGGAGGGGGAAAATGAGGAAAATTTGTAATAATATGAACAATAAAGATTTATTTAAAAAAAGAAGATCAAATGAAATCTAAAGTAAGCAGAAGAAAAGAATTGAAAATAGGACATCCATAGAGAAAAATCAACAAAAGCAAAAGCTGATTTTTTGGAAAGATTAATCAAACCAATAAGCCTCTAGCAGTCTAAGGAAAAAGAGAGGGTTCAAATTATAATATTAGAAGGAAAGTGGGGACATCACTACAGCTCCCTTGAATACTAAGAGGATAAGAGAGGAATGCTATGAACAACTCTATCCCCACCAATTTGATATCCTATAGCAGTGGCCAGCAAACTCATTAGTCAACAGAGCCAAATATCAATAGTACAACGATTGAAATTTCTTTGGAGAGCCAAATTTTTTAAACTTAAACTTCTTCTAATGCCACTTCTTCAAAATAGACTCGCCCAGGCCGTGGTATTTTGTGGAAGAGCCACACCCAAGGGGCCTAAGAGCCGCACGTGGCTCGCAAGCTGCAGTTTGCCGACCACTGTCCCATAGGAAAAGGACCAAGTCCTTGAAAGACACAATCTACCAAAACTCACAAAAGAAGAAATAGACAATCTTAAAAGGCCTGTATCTATGAAAGAAATTAAATCAATAATTACTAACCTTCCAGAAAAGAAAGCACCACACCCAGATGAATTCCCTGATGAATGCTACCGAACATTTAAGGAAGAAATTATACCCGATCTCTAAAATCTCTTTCAGGGAATACTTTCTAACTCATCTTATGAGGCCAGCATCACCCTAATACCAAAGCCAGACCAAGACGTTACAAGAAAAGAAAACCACAGGCCTATATCTCTCAGGATCACAGATGCAAAAATCTTCAGCAGCATTATTGCAAATCAAATCCAACAATGGATTAAAAAGAATGATAAACCACAACCAAGTGGGATTTCTTCCAGGTATGCAAAGTGTGTTCAACATTTGAAAATCAATTAATGCAATTTCATCACATCAATGGGCCCTACATAATCATGATCATAGCAATAAATGCAGAAAGGGTACTTGGCAAAATCCAAAATCCACTCATGATAAACACTCTCAGTAAATTAGAAATACAAGGAAACTTTCTCAACTTGCTAAAGACCATCTGCAAAAAAAACACACAAAAAACTCCTGCTAACGTCATGCTCAATGGTGAGAAACTATAAGCTTCCCCAGTAAGATTTAAGACAAGGCATACACGTCCCCTTTCACCACCCTTTTTCAAAATCAATCTGGAAATTCTAGCTAATGCGGTAAGGCAAGAAAGTGAACCAAAAGGTGTACTGATTGGGAAGGAAGAAATAATTGTCTTTTTCACAGATGAAATGACTGTGTAAAACAGTGGTTCTCAACCTTTCCAATGCCTCGACCCTTTCCCCCGACTCTCGGGGGCACGCAGGAACCACCTAAGAGAATGAAACAAACAAGGAACTCGAAGAATGGAGGCAAGACAAGGTTCTGATCAAGCCTCAAACTTTATTTTTTGAAATGGCTGTATATATACAGCAGGAACAAAGGGGGGCAGGGTTGCCTATGCAGAGGAGTCTTTGGCAGTGTATAATTGGTTTAGGCACTGAGTGACAAGGTGGTAAGGTATCTGGCAACACAGGATTGGCTAACTGCCAGGGCAGCGTAACATTCCAAGGTGTAACATTCCAAGGCTGGGCTAGCTATGGGGGAGGATCAGGAAGGGGAAGTTTCAGAGATGCTAAGCGGCAGGTTAATCTTTAGCCTCTGGCCAAACCCTCAGGGCACTGCATAACTTCTGCTAGAAGGAACTTAATTCTATTTCCTTAAGACGAAGTTGCTTGTCTCAACTCAATTCTGATAGTCTTAGGCTCTAGAGAGAGAATTCCCAGCAGGATGTGTGGCCTGCTGGGTTTGGGGACCTCTGGAGCCTAAGACCATCAGAAAACACAGATATTTACATCACGATTCATAACAGCTGCAAAATTACAGTTATGAAGTAGCAACAAAAATAATTTTATGGTTGGGGGTCACCACAACATGAGGAACTAACTGTATTAAAGGGTCATGGCATTAGAAAGGTTGAGAACCACTGATGTAAAGGATCTGAAAGAACTGACAAACAACAACAACAACAACAACAACAAAAATACCTCCCAAAACTAATAAGCATTTATTTCAAGGTTAATATACAAAAATCAACTGCTCCTTTATATACCAGGAGGAGGAGGCTTGTCAGAGCAGGGCAGGACCAGCATCAAGGGTAGAGACACTGACTGAGCCTAAGGCCCCGGAGGCAGAGAAGGTGTATGTCCAGGACACGGAACAGGCTTGAGGAAACAGGTGAGAACAGGGGTGCCCCGCCTCCCATCAGGCTCAGGGAGGTGGGCCTGAGGCGTGGTGTGTGGGCCAGCCTGGGGAGGGCAGATCCAGTTAGCACGGGAGAGTTTGAGAGCAGGCAGTAGGTCCCCAAACCCAGCAGGCCTGGGCCTGGGCTTCTCCTCCATCCACAGGCGGCTCTGGCCCAGGGGTCCTGGGAATTCTCCGGAGCCCGGCAGGAGGCTTCTGCAGCCTCGGCCCCCGG
The DNA here is from genome assembly GCF_014108245.1 of Pipistrellus kuhlii. NCBI lineage: Eukaryota > Metazoa > Chordata > Mammalia > Chiroptera > Vespertilionidae > Pipistrellus > Pipistrellus kuhlii. The sequence continues at coordinate 3,163,979 of NW_023425542.1, forward strand.
TGCTGCCCCTCGCACTGGGCAGCGAGAGAAGATGGACATGGCCGGGGAGGGCAGGTGGGGATGGGGAAGTTTAAGGTGCCTCACAAGAGGCCCCGGGTAACCCCAGCCTCGATTTTGCGTCCTGCCGCTGGCCGCACCTCCACCGCCTCCTCTCGCCTGCCCGGTGGGGCATGTGCCAGGCAGGGGGCATGCTTGTCCCATACCAGCTGGCAACTGCCCCCACCCCCCAATATGGGCCGCGATCAGTCCTCTTGGGGCCTGGAGCTTTGGAGCCCATAGACTCCCAGTCAAGGAAACCGAGGCTCCAGGGCGGGGACTGGCCTGTCCCCTGGCTGGGACGTGGTGGCTGTACACAGGGGTCTCCCAGTTGGACGCAGTGGGTGTAAAGCTAGCCCCCGCCTCAGTCTTCTCACCTATAACTGTGGGTGAAGATGCCTTCCTCTGAGGCCACAGAAAGGGTGGCTGTTCTCTCCTGGGTGTCCCTGAGCATTTACTGAGCACCTACTGTGTTCCAAATGCTGTCCCACGAGCAGGGCACACGTCTGTGAGCAAAACAGAAGAGGAAAAACCTACCCTCATGGAGGCAGAAAATAAACCATAAAGCAAAAAGCATGAAAATGCCGGACGGTGGTCAATGCTCTGAGGAGAAACACGCCGATGGAAAGGGGGCGGGCGGGGTGGGCCTCACTAATCCGCACCCCATGCGTGTTGTCAGGACAGGCCTTGCTGGGCACATGGAGATGGAGGAGAGGCCTGAAGGGAGAGTGTGAGCCAGATGACTATCTCGGGAAAGAGCCTTAGGACAGGCGGATCTGCCTGTGCAAAGGCCCTGAGGCAGGGACACGGTTGCGTGGAGAGGAAGAACCAGGCGGTGAGGACCGTGGGACAGAGCAGGTGCAGGGACAAGTGTGCAGATCAGAGGAACAGCAGGGCAATGCAGAGGGCCTCCTGGGAAGGCAGGTGGACATTGTTTAAATTGTCAGCTGAGCCTGAGGCACTGGCAGAGTTGTGTCCTGATTACACCCTCCCCGAGAAGGTGGGGTGTTATTCAGTTTTGACTTACCTTTGTCCAGGTTTCAGCAGGGGCGGGTCTAGATATGTAAATCCAGTAATGCTAGGGCCTAGTTAAGAATGCAAATAAGCTCCTTTGACGCTATAAAGTAAACCTGCTATGTGGCTGGGCGGCTTGCTGCCTCTCCATTAGAGAGGGTGGCGCCCACCTAGCGCCCAGCCTTATGAATCTATTTCTGCCTCTTGGTCTCTTTCTTTCTTTAATTTGTTAATCCCCAGCTCCTCCACTCAGGAACCTGACTGTTTCCTTTTCCTTGGTGGAGATGGACTCGGAAAAAGAGAAATTCCCCCCGGCAAGGCCGGATCACACTGGGCCGCAGAACACAGGAAGGCCTTGAGGGGTGGCCCCACCGCAGGGTTCTTAGCAGATTGACTGCAGAAGAGACTGCGGGACAGCGGCAGGAGCCAGAAGGCTGGAGGGAATAGGGCAGTGGCCCAAGGGGGAGGGGACCATGGCTGGGACAGGGGGGCGCTCTAGGAGTTGGGAAAGGAAGCTGGATCCTAGATATCATCTGGAACTCTGTGGTCCGCTATGGAAGCCGCCAGCCCCGCTGGCTGTTTGAGTTTAAATTAATTAAAATTCAATGAAAAATAAGTCAGTTCCTTGATCCCACTGTCCACACATCACGTGCCCCATAGCCACGGCCGAGAGCACAGACGAGATCCTGTCCTTCCTTTTGCAAGCTTCCCTGGACGGCACTGCTCTTGAGACACCGAGTGCCAACAAGAGCCGCAGATGGGTCCTGACCGGTTTGGCTCAGTGGATAGAGCGTCGGCCTGCGGACTGAAGGGTCCCAGGTTCCATTCTGGTCAAGGGCACGTACCTTGGTTGCGGGCACATCCGCAGTAGGAGGTCTACAGGAGGCAGCTGATCGATGTTTCTCTCCCATTGATGTTTCTGAATCTCTACTTCTCTCCCTTCCTCTCTGTAAAAAATCAATATATATTTTTTAAAAAATTAAATAAAAGAGTGGCTGATGGCCTGGCTGTGGGATGGGAGAGGCTGAGAGGAGCCGAGAATGACCCGGGTTGCTACAGCACCCAGCACCCGTGACGAGCTGGTTACGGGTGACGAGACGGCTATTGTTACCGTTATCACCGCTCGCTCATCCTCAGTGTTAGGTTGGTGCCTTCAGCGGACCCGTTCCTCTCCCTGTAGCCTGAGGGCCCAGAAGTCTTCCCGCCAACACTCGGCAGGGGAAGCCACAAGCCCCCTCTCCCCGCGGGCCTCACCCACTGCTCCTTCTGAAGGCAGCGAGCCGGGTACCCTGCCATCTGCCGCCCCCTGAGCACTCGCTAGGCCGGGAGCTGGTGCCAAGCAGCCCCCCCGCTCCTGGCCTCCGTTCCCCACGGTGGGTGATGGCTCATCTCCTTCTGGCCCCAGGGCTCTGGTGGGGACAGCGCCCAGCGGGGGGCAAGCTGGCGGGCAGTGGTCTCGGTGTGCGCAGGCAGGGCAGCGATGGCATGGGACCACTTCCGGGGAGGATGCCGAGGGGCCCGGCCGAATCGTCGGAGCCGCAGAAGCCAGGAGGCCAGTGGCGGCCTTTCACAGGGTGATACGCTGGTGAATGGCTCTCCCATGCCTCGGGCTCTGCCCCACACGCCTGCCCGAGGCCTGACGCCTGGACACAGGGGACGGTGGGGAGGGCTCTCTGCCGCAGACACCTCGAAGCCATCGCCAAGGCTTCTGTGTGTAGGGGTGGGACCAGTGAGCCCAGAGACAGCTGCTCCCGGAAGGCAGGCCCTCGCTGCTGCCAGGGGAGGATGGGGCTGTCTGGGAGGGAGGCGGAGGGGCCCACACCTGGCCCTGCCACCAGGCTTCGGGGACCAAATGACATCGATACGGGTCTCTAACAGATCGCGTGCCCGTCCCAACTGCCTTGTTTGAGCGTAGCCACACGGACGGGCGGGGAGGGGACAGCCAGGTGCTCAGAGACCATCTGTTTACAAAACAGCAGGTGTGAGAGGCCGAGTTCCCCCCACGCCCATTCCCACCCCCCACCCACGCCCGGTTCGGCTACACTCTTTCCTGCTTCTTCCCAGGGGCACCTGTCGACCCGAACTTGGCCTCGGTGAAGCGCTTACACCAAACATTCAAAACGGGAGCCCCCAGAGACTGGACGAGCAGAGAGACATCCTCCGTACGTGAAGCGTTTTACAGCTTGCGCCTTTTTTGTTGTTAATTCTCACCCGAGGATATTTTTCCATTGATGTTTAGAGAGAGTGGGAGGGAGAGTGAGAGACAGAGAGAAACATCGATGTGAGAGAAACACACCAATTGGTTGCCTCCTGTACAAGCCCCAACCAGGGCCTTGGCCGGGAAGGAGCCTGCAACCGAGACACGTGCCCTTGACCGGAATCAAGCCCGGGACCCTTCAGTCCGAAGGCCGATGCTCTATCCACTGAGCCAACTGGGCTAGGGTGCATGAGGCATTTTATGGACAGAAAGGCACCAGGGTTTGGAGGCACCTCTGCCCCTCGCTGGCCCTCTGTCAGCAAGAAGGACACCCCCCAACGTATAAACCAACACTCCTGTTGGACGGTGGGGCTCCGCCCGCTGGACCGAGCCCTTGGCCGTGGAAACGGAAGCCCAGAGAAAGACTACGGGAGAGTTCCCTCAGTATAACACGCCCTCTCCTTAACAGTTTGTTGTTTTGGCCAGGATCAGCAACTTCAGAAGGTGCCCAGGGAAGCACAGGCCAGCCTGGCGGCTCGCCATGGAGCCTGGGATGGCCTGAAGGGGGCGGGTCCCCCGCTGCCACCGGAGGCGATGGCTGCTTTGTCCCTGGCCGCCGCGGGCTCTGCCCGTGGAGACCCCACGGTTCTCTGCAGCCCGGATCACGTTCCTGGAACGGAACGAAGCGTATCCACGGCTCATGGTGGGCTCCTGGGTGTTTGCCGGCTCACCGACCGGCTGTGCACGGTGATCCTGCCCCCCTTCTCCCCCTCCCCTACCCCGTGCTGCCTTCCAGACCGCCTCTGCCAGGCCCAGAGCAGCCACTCGCCCCGGGCAAGAGGGGGCTCTGCCAGCTTTGCCTCGGCCGAGGCCAGCTGCGTGGACGGGCTAATGAGGCGCCGTCCGGGGCAGGCGGGCAGGATCAGAGCGCTGTCCCCGGGTAGAAGGGGCTCGGCAGGCCGCTCGCCCTGCTTAGCTTTCCGGTCCAAACGCAGGAAGGGAGCCTGGCACGGCGGGCCCTGGGAAAGGCCCGGGAGGCATGGAATCAATTAGGCTCCTGAGCTCGGGTTCCGAGTCCAAACACGGGGGGAGGGGGCGAGACTGCGGAGCCTCCGTGCGGGGTCCCCCTCGTCCTGGGACACGACCCACGGCCCAGGCCTCAGCGTGGGGACAGGGAGGGTGCACAGGGCTGGGCCGGCCCCTGCTCTGGCTGCCTCCTCGCTAATCACCGCGGCCCAACCAGCCCCGAGACGCATCCGGAGCCCTCTCATTAAGCCGAGATAACGGTCCTGAACCCTGACCCTCCCAGAGGCCGCCGTCCTGCGCTCTGCAGAAGGCCTCTGGCCAGAAGCAATACAAACCGGCCCTGCAATCAAGCCTGTCCCACCCGGGCCTCCTGTCAGCCCGCCGCTCCGAGGACCCCCGGCCACCGGCGATTAATCCCTCAGACCCGCTCATCATCAGTCTCTCTGGTTGGTTCTCCCCGATCAAAGCGAAAGCCAAGCTGGAGACGTACCAGAGTCCTCCGAAGACGCGCCTCTGCCCTTGATGCGGCTTGGCCCGGCGGCGGGCCGGGCAGGGGAGGGCCAGAGGTCAGCGGGCAGGCAGGTCTCGGAGGAAGAAGAGCCCTCGGACCCGTGTCTGGCTGTGAGGACGGGTTGTTAACTAGGCCCCATGTGCCCGCTCTCCGCCCAGAGCTTCCCCCACGTCCTTCACTCACTCCTCGCTGGCAAGAAAGGGAACAGCGTGCCCCACAAGGCCCTGGCTCTCCATGCGAGGACACAACCCCTGCCTTCCTGGTCCGGCCCGCGCGTAAGGGCTGGCTCGGTGCTGATGGCCGTGTCAGCATCGTGATTGTCGGGAAGCCTGCTGGTCACCGGGCCGTCTCCGTGGCCAGGGAGGGGATGACTGGGTAACACCTCTGGGCTCTGGGCAAGGCCAGATGTGCTTTCTTTCTAAGTCTTATTTATTTATTTATTTATTTATTTATTTATTTATTTTTATTTTAATATATTTTATTGATTTTACACAGAGAGGAATTGAGAGGGACAGAGAGTTAGAAACGTCGATGAGAGAGAAACATTGACCAGCTGCCTCTTGCACACCCCGCACTGAGGATGTGCCCGCAACCAAGGTATTATACATGCCCTTGACCGGGATCGAACCCGGGACCTTTCAGTCCGCAGGCCGACGCTCTATCCACAGAGCCAAACCGGTCCCGGCTAAGTCTTCTTTATTCTAATGAGATGTGTTGGGGTGATGTTGGCTACTAGCACTACAGAAGTTTCAGGGGCACATCTTCCCCTCCTGGTCCTGTGCAGGCTCCGCTGGGCCTGGCCGAATAGAGGCCCGTGGAGAAGCGGGTGCTGTCGGGGAGGATGGTGAAAGCTGTGGTTATTGGGCGCTTGCAGGCTCAGCAGAAGAGAAAGTGCACCCCAACCCACTTCTCGATTCCCCACAGGGTGATGGCAATGGCGATGGGAAGAGGGAGGAAGGGAGGGAGGGAGAGGGGGGAGATGCTGGACCTTCATTCCCTTGCTGGCCCTTCTGAATCCCAGTGCTCTTAAAGTGAAGACCGGCCTCGCAGGCCCCACCTGGGCCGGTCCTTGTACCCCCTGGTCTCCACAGCAACCCCCCCCCCACACACACACACACATTTCCTGAGCTCTAGCCACCCCCACCTTTCCACCAAGCTCTCTTCTGGCTCAGGCTGTTCACAAGGGCTGCTCCCTGTCTGGAATGCTGTTCCCTCTGCCCCTTGCTTGGCTGATTCTGACACCTACTTTGGGTTCTTGCTTACATGTTTACATGCCTAAGTCACCTGATAGAGGCCTCCCCTAACCCTCCAAATGGAATCCTCACTGTGGGCTTTCTGAGGGCACAGCCAGGGCCCCCTGGACGCCCGTTGGGAGTCCCCCAACCCCCTTCAGGTCCCTATCAGGGACGCCTGGTGGCGGTGATGGACAGAGAGCTGGGCCCGGGCCGGTTTGGGCCGGTGGGACGTGCTGTACTCGGGCCTTTCCATCATCGCGGCAGCCCCAGCATCCTGATCAGACTTCTGGCAGCCAACCCCTGCCAGGCAAAGGGCAAAGTTTTACTAATGAGGATCCTTTTCATGCTCTCAGGCTGTGCAACTCTTGTCTGAGCTAATTAATTTCCAGGTTCCACATGAACGCAGCAGCTGAAAAATTAGCACTTGCAAAAAAGCCAAACGCAGCCGTTCCCCCAAACTGCAAGGGGCTGGGAGCCCAGAGGCGCTGTGGGCGCCGGGCCCAGTGCACCAGCCGGGGCTGCCTCCCCTGCACCCTCTGGGGGCTCCGGGCGGCAGGGAGGGTGGGTGTGAGGCCACAGGCACCCCCCTGGATCCAGCCCCGGGTGTGGATCTCTGAGATTATGGGGTCCTTCGTCAGGCCCTGGTAACGACCTGTCTTATGTGGACCTGCCCCTCTGCCGGCTGCAGGCTCCCTAGGGGGCAGGGGCCAGGTCAGACCCGTGCGTGGGTCCCCGAGGGCATCCAAAATAGTGTTGTGAAGGGGTCTCTCCTGCCTCCTTGTTGCTGACCTTGGACAAAGCCCAGAGACTCGCTGGACCGCGGTGACAGGAGCCTGGGTCAGGAGCCTGTGACAGGAGCCTGGGTCTCCCTGCAAAGGAAGGATGGTGGCCCGTCGCCAGGCCGTCAGTCCAGACTGGTCCTCCGTGACCATGACTGTGGTGCAGGGACTGTCCACTAACGTTGGGTGGTGCTGAAGGGTCTGAACACAGCCCCGTGGCCTCCTGAGGGGCTGGCGGGTCCAGGGAAGGCTGGAGAGACGGTCTCCTTCGAGCAAATCCAGTGGGTCCCCGGTGAGCCAGACATGGGACTTCGGGGCTGACGGGCTGGGCTCGCATCCCATCTGTCCTCCATCACTCCAACATCTCTCACCCCCTCCCTGAGACAAGGCGAGTCCCAGAGCACTGAGCCAGCCCTGCTCGGCCAGATGTGGTTTCTTCACCAGTCTTTTCATTTTAATGAACTGTGTTGGGGTAATGTTGGTTAATAGCATTACAGAAGTTTCAGGTGCACAACTTTGTAATTTCTTGTCAGTATGCGCCTGTGTGCTCGCCACCGGAAGTCTGACGTCCTTCCATCACCAGGGATTCGCCCTGCGCTTCTTCATCCTCCTCCACCCTCTCTGGTAACCACCGCACTGTTGTCTGTGGCTGTGAGTTTTGGTTTGTTTGTTCACTGGTTGTTTCCAGGTGTTTTTAAAAATATATTTTATAGATTTTTTTACAGAGAGAAAGGGAGAGGGATAGAGAGTTAGAAACATCGACGAGAGAGAAACACTGATCAGCTGCCTCTTGCACACCCCCTACTGAGGATGTGGCCGCAACCAGGATACATGCCCTTGACCAGAATCGAACCCGGGACCCTTCAGTCCGCAGGCTGACGCTCTATCTACTGAGCCAAACCGGTTAGGGTGGCTGTTTTCAGTTTTACATCCACATAGGAGTGAAATCATATGGTTCTTACCCTTTTCTGTCTGACGTATCTCACTTGGCCTGATATTCCCAAGGTCCATCCATCTTGTCGCCAATGGCACTTCATCCTTCTTTGTGGCTGTGTAGTATTCCATTGTGCCGAGTACCACGTCTTCTTTATCCGTCATCCATCAAAGGGGCCTTGCATTGCTCCCATATCTTGGCTTGTGAATAATGGCAGGTGGGTGCAGGCATCTTGTGATGTCTTTCAGAATTCAGAATGTCTCGGATGTCAGAAAGGCCATCGGGTACATAGACGAGCTGTTACTATGAGCGGGGCCTGGGGTAGGGCCCCCCACCCCCCACGATTGTCAGTGTCTCCACAGTGAGAGGGGACAGCTTCCCCCGATACGATCAGTCACGCCCACAACAGCCTCCTGTGGATCTGGGTCAGGGGGTGGCTGGTGCTGCTGGCAGTGGGGGTGGGCTGCCGGAACCTAGGAGGGCTGCCACCCTCAGGCTGGGGTGGCTTACAGGGACCCAGAGGGACACGGGGGGACAGAATCGAGGCAGCCTGCATGGGCACTCAGAGTCCATGGTCCTTGGAAGTCACCCGGCCTCCTGAACGCGGTTCCCTTTCACCGAGGTCACAGGAGCCGAACGCCACGGCGAGTGTCCTTCCGGGAAGGCCAGAGGCTCCGTGACCGTCCATTTCCCTTACCCTCGCCCCGGGACAGAGGGACCCAGTCAGACCACAGAGCCCTGGAGAGCCCAGGGCAGGGGCTGCCCCTGGAGTCACTGAGCCTGCCCCTCTGAGCCCTAGGACCACAGGGAGGGGGTGTGAGGGGAGGCAGCAGGCTGCTTCCTGCTTCAGAAGGAAGAGCAGATGCGGAAGGACTATAGGCAGGATCCACACGGCGGCCGGGTCCGTGCCCCATCCAGGATCCAGGGTCCGGAGCCCGTTTCCACGCCGGCTCCCGCCTCTGAACAAGGCCTCATTCATGCCGCCGCCCCGGAGCCCGGCCTCTGGCCAGGAGCGTGCCGAGCGGGTGGGCACAAGCAGGCACACATACTCCGCTCCTCTCCGCTGCACAACCGGGCCCTTGTCCGCCCGGACAGCGTCGTCTCAGGAAGCCGGCCCGGACCAACGGGACGTGCCAAACGCCCACCACCCTGAGGGGCCTGTGTTTTCAGCTCAAAAACTACCGATTCTGTTCCACAGACGGCGGAGATCATGTGATACCTGTCCTCCTCTGACTGATGTATTTCGCTTAGCAAAATGCTCAACGTAAACTGATAAACAAAAGCAGATTCAGAGACAGAGAAGCATCGTTCAGACCATCCAACCTCAGGGGGAAGGCAGGGGAGGGTGGGGGGGAAGGGGGAGAGATCAACCAAAGGCTTGTGTGCATGCATGTAGGCCTAAGCCAATGGACACAGACAACTGGGGGGTGAGGGCATGAGTCTGGGGGATGGGGGAGGAAGAGAGGGAGGGGAGGATAAGGACACATATGTAACACCTTAATCAATAAAGAAAATTAAAAATTAAATTTTTTTTTTTTTTTTTTTAAACAATTAGTAATTCCGGCTCCACCCGGAGTATTCAGTTAGGAAGTTTAACGGCTGGGGAACCCAGTCCACCCAAAGGGGCTCCCGGGAGCTGCCTCCCCCGCCCCCTGGAGGACCTGCCCTGCAAAATACAGACTCCGGCCCCCGGGGGGGGGGCCAGCGTTTCTCTAGAGCTCAGAGTCCCGTCCCACAGCCACGGGGGCCCTGGCACGGCACCCCCACCCCCCGGTGGCCTCTCTGAAGTCACCCCGGAAACAGGCCAAAGCCTCTTCCACGCTACACCCCCTCCCCTGCTCTGTTCCCTCACCCCGTCCCCCTGGGGTGGCACCCAGCACCGGCCGCTGGTGGGCAGGAAGGATCTCCCCTCCCCCTCTCTTTTCCCGCTGACTAGGCCGCCCCCATCACCTGCTCCTCCTCAGAGTGCGGAGTGACAGCGGCGTGTGTGACCAGCGTCCCGCACGGCACCTGGCAGGAAGGAGGGTCGCCGTGCGATCGGGCGCCAGTGCAGGGACCACTCTCACTTCTGACACCAACTGCATGTGGGGGCTCCCAGAACCTGCCCCCCACTCTCCTCCCCTCGTTTCAACACTTTGCTAGAAGGACTCACAAGCTCACGGGTACTCTGGGCCACATTAGTCCGACGCAGCCAATCCACAGCCCAAAACAGCCACTGCCCGTTCCCCACCAGCTACTGCCTGCCGCCCTGTTCCATCCCCACCCAGGGCGAGGCCCCCAGAGCTCCAGACACCTGCTGCTCCGGGACCTGCCACCTGCAGAACCTAGAAAGGCCAGGGACAGCCCCCACGGAAGCCATTAGTGATGGCTCGAGCACACTGTACTTCCCCAGCTGGCTGGGGTGACTCCACAGTACATACCCACATTCGGGGAGCCTTCGATAGGGTCCCCTCCCCCACAGTGTCAGAAATACACAGCCTGGGGGTTTGGGGAGTCTCCTGAGACCGAGGACATGGAGGGGGGCTTCTGAGGGCTTAGCAGGGCCCCCCTCCACTCCTCTCAGCCTATGACTATCCCCCACACTTCAACCCCACCCCCAGAACCCAGTTGTACCCAAGTGGCCTGGGCCCTGCCCCAGGCTGGGCTCCAGAGTGGAAACCGATGGGGCCGATGAGGTCCCTGGTGGAGCTCCAGGAGGCCCATCTGCTGCCCCTTTGGCCGCTCTGACATACCAGTCCACACGGCCTGGCTGGCTGGTGACCCAGCTGCCCGTGTCTGGGCCCAGGAAGGTCCTGAAGGACTGGGCTACGGGTGGGAATCAAGGCCTGACTGTGATTAAGGGAACAGAAGGTGGCAACAGAGGCATGGCCTAAGGCTCCCCCCTTGGCTCCCCGCCATCCCCTCTCACACCCACCCCCCTTCTGGCAGGGTCAAAGGAAATTCTGGGCGTGGCCTCCCAGACAGAGGGCAGGTCGCTCAGGCATCCTGCTCCCACGTGGACCTGGCTGCTCCTCTGCATCAGCCCTTAAGAGGGGTGGGCTCATGATGGAGGCGTGCGGGCCATGCCCTGGCTGAGACGGGAGGAGTCTGCACTTTGTCTGAATCAGGAAGGCGGTCCCAGGGCCAGGGCCGGGAAGGCATGTCTACTGGCTGTCAGAAAAGGGACACATCAGAGAGAAACCAAGATGACGGCATAGGTAAACACCTAACTGCAGCCTCACACAACAATTTCAAAAAAATACAACTAAAATACAAAATGGACATTATCCAGAACTATTGGAAAGTTGACTGACTGGAAATTCTACAACGAGAAGGAAAGAGAAAACCAGAAGGAAAATCAGAGGAGCTATAAAAGCCTAAGGTACGGAGACACGATGCGCGCTTGGGGAGAAGACGGAGCCAGAGAGGACGGGGCGGCTGAGTACCTGGCTGGCGTTCCCTAGCGGGAAGGAGATAAAAGCTCTGGACTGTGTTGAACCCCAGGCTCACACAGAGGGAATCTAGGCTGTAAGGCGGAAACTCAGGCAAGCTGTGAAAGGCAGAGCTCTGGAGGCATGCATGTGAATGCGCGCAGAGGACAGACTGCTGACTGTGCTGCTAGATTGCCCTAGTGGGAAGGAGACAAAAGCTCCAAACTGTGCTGAGCCCCAGTTCCGACTGCACTAAACCCCAGTTCTAGACCAGACCCTGAGGACCCAGGCTCATACAGAGGGAATCTGGGCTGTAAGGCGGAAACTCAGGGGAGCAGCGAAAGGCAGAACGCCGAGGTGTGCACATGAATACACACAGAGGACGGTCTGTTGACTGTGCCGCAGGATAGCCCTAGCGGGAAGGAGAAAATAGCTCCAGACTGCACTGAACCCCACTTCCAACCCCACTTCCAACTGTACTGAACCCCAGTTCTGGGCTTATTGGGAGAGAGACTAGATTGTCTGGTAGCAGGCGAAACTCAAGGGCACCTTTCTCTCAGAGGTGCTTGCAGTGAGTACCGAAGGACACAGGAACACTGAGACTCAGGAACCTCATAGGGCGGGGCTGACTGGAAGCCAAGGCTGTAGGCTCCACCCTGAAACTCCGCCCCATCCAAGCTGAGCACAGAGGCTTTTGAAATTTTCCAAGTCTAGTCGAATAAGGCTGTCTCCCAGCATAGACACAGCTGATCCTCACAGCTAATTGGCCTGGAAGTCAGTTCCTCCCAGTGATACCAACAACAATCAAGACTTAACTACAACAAGGTTGTATACACAATCCACAAAGGGGTGTACCAAGCGTGTCCACCTCAGGTAACTGGGAGGCTGACCAACAGAACCATATAGGACACCTGAGCACACAAAGCCACCCTACCAACTCAGGGAAGCAGTGAAAATGCCGAGACAAGGAAACAGATCACAAACAAAAGAAATGGAGGACAACAAGCGACTGGATATAGAGTTCAAAACCACTCTTATAAGGTTTTTCAAGAATTTCCTAGAAAAGGCCGATAAAATAAATGAGACCTATGAGGATATGAAAAGGGATCAACTAGAAATAAAGAATACATTGTCTGAAATAAAAAATATTATACAGAGTCCTAAAAACAGAATGGAAGATCGCAAGAATCAAGTCAAAGATTTGGAACATGAAGAGCCAGAGGACACCCCTCTGCAGAAGCAAGAAGATAAGAGAATCCAGAAAGTTGAAGATAGTATAAGAAACCTCTGGGACAACTTCAAGCTGACCAACATCAGAATTATGGAGGTCCCAGAAGAAGAGAGAGCAAGATACCGAAAACATATTGTAAGAAATAGTGACAGAAAACTTCCCCCACCTGGTGAAAGAATTAGACTTACAAGTCCAGAAAACACACAGAACCCCAAACAAAAGGAATCCAAAGAGGACCACACCAAGACACATTATAATTAAAATGCCAAGAGCAAAAGACAAAGAGAGAATATTAAAGCAGCAAGAGAAAAGCAGGTATTACCTATAAAGGAGCACTCATACGATTGTCAGCTGATTTCTCAACAGAAACCATGCAGGCCAGACAGGAATGGCAAGAAATATTCAAGGTGATGAATAGCAAGAATCTACAGCCAAAAATACTTTACCCAGCAAAGATATCACTCAAAATCGAAGGCCAGATAAAGAGCTTCACAAATTAAAAAAAAGCTAAAGGAGTTCATCACTGCCAAACCAGAATTATATGATTTTTAAAAAATATATATTTTATTGATATTTTACAGAGAGGAGGAAGGGAGAGAGATAGAGAGCTAGAAACATTGATGAGAGAAACATCACCAGCTTCCTCTTGCACACCCCCTACCGGGGATGTGCTCGCAATCAATGTACATGCCCTTGACCGGAATCGAACCTGGGACCTTTCAGTCCGCAGACCGATGCTCTACCACTGAGCCAAACCTGTTTCGGCCAGAATTATATGAATTGCTGAAGGGGGTTCTTTAGGAAGAGGAAGAAAATAAAGATAAAAATTATGAACAACAAATCCATAATTATCAACAAATAAATCTAAAAACCAAGGGAATTTAAAAAATCTGATAAACAATATTAATGGTGAATATAATATTATAGAATCAGAGGTATGGAAGGAGAGTGGACTGACCATTCTCAGGGAAAAGGGGAGTGGAGGGTGCAGGAAGAGACTGAACATAAACTGTGCACCTATGGATGAGGACAATGGGGGGTGGGGAAGGGCAGAGGGTGGGGTGGGAACCTGGTGTAGGGGAGCAATGCAGGGGGAAAAAATGAAGAACATTTGTAATAATATGAACAATAAAGATTTATAAAAAAAAAAAAAAGAAAAGAAAAGAAAAAGAAAAAAAAAGAATGCCAACTATGGCAACCAGCAACCAAAAAAATAAAAATAAATAAAAGAAAAGGGACACAAGATGGGGGCTCTCTGAGGCTGGCAGAGCTGAGGCACGGGGGCCTGGCCAGAGTGGGGAGGTGAGCACACAGATGGCCCTGGATGGAGGCTGAGGTCGGGGGTTCAGGGAAGCACGTTAGAGGACCCCAGCGCCACTGCCCAGCCCTGTGCCGGGGGCCTCGGAGACCTCCAAAACCGCCAGCATCTTTCTTCTTCAGCTCCCCAGGCCCCTCCCACTCACCCATTCTGACTCAGGATTCAGTGGCTCCTGGCTCCAGTACCCCCTCCGCATTGTGGCTCCAGGAGGAGCTTTCCATCTGAGGCCTGACCAGGGCCCACAACCCTATCTCAAGGGTATCCCTGGGCCCCCTACTCCTACGTACACGGGGCAAATCTGTTCTCCCATGACCCTCTCCCAGGCCCATCCACTTCCTGCCCAGGTCTCCTGGCCCACACAGGCACTGGCCGGCTGAAGCCCTCCCTGCCACAGCCCGTCACATGTCCACACCTTCACACACTCCTGCGTCCCCTTTCAGCCTCGCTCAGCATCTCAGGCCTCATCCCCTTCGACCCTCTGCCCCGACCCAACAGGCAGTGATGGGGGGCTGTCCTCGGCCCAGGTCACACCCCCACACACTGGTTTCTACGCTCGTCCCCTCCCCAACCCCTGTGTGCTCGGTGCCTTTTGCAGGGGTTGGCACCCGTGGCTGCTCAGTAAATATTAAAAGAAGGAATTAATGAATGAGGCCCTAATGAAAAGCTAAAAATGGGCTGCTCCTCCCAGGGCCTGACCCACTTTCTGAGCCCTCGCCAGCTGCTCCGGGAGGCAGCATCGATTCCTCCGATGCGAGAGGCGCGACCGCGTCTGTGAGCTGCTGACGGCGCCCAGCTCGGAAGGCCCCCGTGGAGGGGGTTCTGTGAACAGGGTCCATGGGAAGGGAGGGAGGGAGAGAGGGAGGACTGCTCAGAGGACTGAGCACCGCACCAAGGGAGAGCCCCAGGCTTCGGGTGCCCAGCCCCCAGCCCCCACTCCCTGCTGGGCGGAACTCAAGGTCCCTGACCCGGCTGAGCGTCCGTCTGCTCACCTGTGAAACGGGGTGGCATGCTCAGGAGCAGGAGGCGGGGCAGGGGCTGGCACACTTTCCCCACAGAGAGCCAGATAGTAAATATTTCAGGCTTTGTGGGCCAGACTCTCCGCCTCGAGCACCCCGCCACGGTGTCACAGAGGCAGCCACAGACACGATGTAAATACATTCGCGTGGCCACGTTCCAGCAGACTCTATTTATGGGCGCTGGAGTTTAATTTCATATAATTTCACATCTCATGAAATATTCTTCTTTCTGTTTCTCCCCCCGAGTCATTTAAAAACATTAAAAACAAAACAAAACAAAACAAAACAAAACAACCCACGATGCTTAGTGAGCAGGGTGGACAGAAACTAGGGATGGGCCGGGGGTGGCCCTCTGGCTCCGCGGGCTCTCCCTGACCCAGATTCCGGACGCGCTCTCAGCGCCTTCCTGCCGGCACTACTCTGTGTTTCTGGGTGTTTGCTTCCAAACAGAGGCACTTGGAGGCTCGATATCAAAATCATTTTTTGTGCCGAAACCAGTTTGGCTCAGTGGATAGAGCACATGTGTCAAACACAAGGCCCGCGGGCCAAATCCGTCCCGCCAGGCCTTGCAATGTGGCCCGCACCGCGCTGTCATCACTGCACTCCGCTGCGTTTCCATCACAATGACAGTTTATGACTGTTCAGTAAACCATTCGGCCCACGATTTAGGCAGGATTTTAGATTTTGGCCCCTTCTCTGATTGAGTTCGACACCCCTAGGATAGAGCGTCGGCCTGCAGACTGGAAGGTCCCAGGTTCAATTCCGGTCAAGAGCATGTACCTTGGTTGCAGGCACATCCCCAGTAGGGGGTGTGAGGAGGCAGCTGATCAATGTTTTTAGCTCTCTGTCCCCCTCTCTTCCTCTCCGTAAAAAAATCAATAAAACATTTAATAAAAATCATTCTTTGGCTCCGTCACTTACTCCACACGTAATCTTCGTTGAGGAGCTAATGCAGTTCAGGGCCAGCGATAGACGGAGCCAGTGGCTGGAATGGTAGTAAGCTCCCATCCCTAGGGGCGTGCGAGCACACTGGTATGCCCGGCGCAGGGAGAATGTACAGAGGATTGAGGCATCCTGCAGGGCAGTGGTCAGCAAACTCCTTAGTCCACTGAGCCGAATATCAACAGCACAACGATTGACATTTCTTTGGAGAGCCAAGTTTTTTACACTTAAACTTCTTCTAATGCCACCTCTTCAACATAGACTTGCCCAGGCCGTGGTATTTTGTGGAAGAGCCACACTCAAGGGGCCGAAGAGCCACATGTGGCTTGAGAGCCGCAGTTTGCCGACCACGGGTGTAGGGAGTGCAAGGGAGAGGCCATGGAGCCCCCTGTAGGCCACTCTGTAGACGGTGTGCCGGCCTGTGGCCTCAGCAGGACGTGGGGGACTGGGCCGCATCTTCTCCCTCCCCAGATCCCCCCCCACCGCCGGGCCCTGGGCCCAGCACAGGGGACACTCACCCAGAGGTCCAATAACACCAATGCTCTAAGCCGGAACTGGTGTGGCTCAGTGGATAGAGCATCAGCCTGCAAACTGAAAGGTCCCAGGTTCGATTCCGATCAAGGACATGTACCTTGGTTGCGGGCAAATCCCCAGCAAGGGGTGTGCAGGAGGCAGCTGATCAATGTTTCTCTCTCATCGCTGTTCCTAACTCTCTATCCCTTTCTCTTCCTCTCTGTAAAAAAAAATCAATAAAAATATATTTAAAAAACAAAAACACTGATGCACATGGCCCTGGGGCTCTGGGCGAGGTTCCGCCCCCAGGTGTGGCCGTCTGGGTTCGGGCCCCCAGAGCCACCCCAGAGACAAGGCCTGTGCACCTGGTTTGCTGGGCAGGAGGTTCCAGGAAGCATGTGTGTTGTCACTGCGTTCCCTGGGGTGCCCGAGCACAGAGGAGAGGTGCGGGGGCCTTGAGATGGGGTCGTGGAACTTGGTCTGGCCAACTGAGCCTTGATTTTTCATTATGGAACCCCCATCCCCCCAACCACTCTGAAAGTGGCCACAGTTGGCTTAAGCCCGTGGTCAGCAAACTGCGGCTCGCGAGCCACATACGGCTCTTTGGCCCCTTGAGTGTGGCTCTTCCACAAAATACCATGGCCTGGGTGGGTCTATTTTTGAAGAAGTGGCATTAGGAGAAGTTTAGGTTTAAAAAATGTGGCTCTGGGAGTGTGCTGGAGAAACCATGATGGCGGCATAGGTAAACACCTAACTGCAGCCTCACACAACAATTTCAAAAAAACACAACTAAAATACAAAATGGACATTATCCAGAGCTACAGGAAAGTTGACTGACTGGAAATTCTACAACTAGAAGGAAAGAGAAAACCAGAAGGAAAATCAGAGGAGCTATAAAAGCCTAAGGTACGAAGAGGACAGAGCCTGAGAGGAAGGGGAGGCTGAGTGCCTGGCTAGCGTTCCCTGGCAGGAAGGAGATAAAAGCTCCAGACTGTGCTGAACCCCAGTTCCGACTGCACTGAACCTCAGTTCTGGGCGAGACCCTGGGGACCCAGGCTCACACGGGGGGAGTCTGAGCTATAAGGCGGAAACTCAGGGGAGCAGTGAAAGGAATTCCCAGAGGCGGGCACATTGCGTGCAGAGAATGGACTGTTGAAGCCAAGGCTGTAGGCTCCACCCTGAAACTCCACCCCATCCAAGCTGAGCACAGAGGCTTTTGAAATTTTCCAAGTCTAGTCGAATAAGGCTGTCTCCCAGCATAGACACAGCTGATCCTCACAGCCAATTGGCCTGGAAATCAGTTCCTCCCAGTGATACCAACAACAATCAAGACTTAACTACAACAAGCCTGTACACATAGTCCACAAAAGGGGGCACCAAGAGTGTCCACCTCAGGTAACTGGGAGACTGACCCACAGGACATCTTAGCCCACAAAGCCACCCTACCAACTCAGGGAAGCAGTGAAAATGCCGAGACAAGGAAACAGATCACAAACAAAAGAAATGGAGGACAACAAGCGACTGGATATAGAGTTCAAAACCACGCTTATAAGGTTTTTCAAGAATTTCCTAGAAAAGGCTGATAAAATAAACAAGACCTCTGAGGATATGAAAAGGGATCAACTAGAAATAAAGAATACATTGTCTGTAATAAAAAATATTATACAGAGTCCTAAAAACAGAATGGAAAATCTCAAGAATCAAGTCAAAGATTTGGAACATGAAGAGCCAGAGGACACCCCTCTGCAGAAGCAAGAAGATAAGAGAATCCAGAAAGTTGAAGATAGTGTAAGAAACCTATGGGACAACTTCAAGTGAACCAACATCAGAATTATGGGGGTCCCAGAAGAAGAGAGAGAGCAAGATTCATACTGGAACAAATAGTGACAGAAAACTTCCCCCACCTGGTGAAAGAATTAGACTTACAAGTCCAGGAAGCACACAGAACTCCAAACAAAAGGAATCCAAAGAGGAGCACACCAAGATACATCATAATTAAAATTCCAAGAGCAAAAGACAAAGAGAGAATATTAAAAGCAGCAAGAGAAAAGCAGGTAGTTACCTATAAAGGAGCACCCATACGATTGTCAGCTGATTTCTCAACAGAAACCATGCAGGCCAGACAGGAATGGCAAGAAATATTCAAGGTGATGAATAGCAAGAACCTACAGCCAAAAATACTCTACCCAGCAAAGCTATCACTCAGAATCGAAGGCCAGATAAAGAGCTTCACAAATAAAAAAAAAGCTAAAGGAGTTCATCACTGCCAAACCAGAATTATATGAATTGCTGAATGGGGTTCTTTAGGAAGAGGAAGAAAATAAAGATAAAAATTATGAACAACAAATATGTAACTATCAACAAGCAAATCTAAAAACCAAGGGAATTAAAAAATCTAATGAACAGCCGAAACCAGTTTGGCTCAGTGGTAGAGCATTGGTCTTTGGACTGAAGGGTCCCAGGTTTGATTCCAGTCAGGGGCATGTACGTTGGTTGCAGGCACATCCCCGGTAGGGGGTGTTCAAGAGGCAGCTGGTCGATGTTTCTCTCTCATTGACATTTCTAGCTCTCTTTCTCCCTTCCTCTCTGTAAAAAATCAATAAAATATATTTTTAAAAATCTAATGAACAATATTAACGTGAATATAATAGAATCAGAGGTATGGAAGGGGAGTGAACTGACAATTCTCAGGGAAAAGGGGAGTGGGGGGTGCAGGAAGAGACTGAACAAAAACTGTGCACCTATGGATGAGGACAATGGGGGGTGGAGAAAGGGCAGATGGTGGGGTGGGAACCTGGTGGAGGCAAGCAATGGAGGGGGGGAGGGGGGATGAGGAACATTTGTAATAATCTGAACAATAAAGATTTATTAAAAAAAAAATTTGGCTCTCCAAAGAAATGTCAATCGTTGTACTGTTGATATTTGGCTGCATTGACTAATGAGTTTGCCAGTCATTGGTGTAAGCCAGTCAGCATGTCCTACCCCCTGGCTATAGTGATTGGTCAAGGATGGACAGGTGACCTAACTCTAGCCAATAAGTGAAGGAAATTCAGGATGTGTTCAGTGCTCTTAAAAATGACTCTCGCGCCCCAGGAGAGTATAGTGAGAGGATAAAGCGTATGAGTGGCACTAGAGCTGACATTTCCATACCAAGAGGGGAGTGGTGGGCTGCTGGGGACTCCATTTGGAGCCCCAGGATGAAACCAAGTTGAGCAATGGAGCATAGCTGGGGAGATAGTCTTTTGGACTGCTGGATCAAGCCTTACCTGAAACTGCTAAACATTTTACAGTTACATAAGCCAGTAAATTCACTTCGTGTGGAAACTACCAGGAGTTAGTCTGGGTTTTTGTTGTTGTTTTTGTCCTTTGCAATCTAAGGAGTCCTATAGCAGTGGTCGGCAAACTCATCAGTCCACAGAGCCAAGTATCAACAGTATAACGATTGAAATTTCTTCTGAGAGCCAAATTTTTTAAACTTAAACTTCTCTGTGGTATTTTGTGGAAGAGCCACATTCAAGGGGCCAAAGAGCTAGCTAGCCACGGTTTGCCGACCACTGTTGTATAACAAACAGAGCAGCTCTCCTGGCTGTGTGAGGCCCAAGGGCAGGGCCTCAAAATACGGGATTCAGTGAGTGCAAGTGTGGAGCCAGGACCCTCAGGCAAGAAGCTCCGCCAGCCTGTGCTCTTCGCTACGGCAACACCCCCGGCTCAGCTCCCGAGAAGCCTTGAGGACATCACCGAGACACTGCGAGTGACCGCCCTGGTGCTGGGACCAGAGCCTTGAGGTGTAGCTACAGTGCACAGAGGCAACGTGAGGGCAGGGAGGAAGGGCAGGGACCCCCACACACAGCCCCGTATGGCTGGCATGCTGCTTGGCAGTCACACCCCATAAAGGATGCAGGGGTGTTGCTGTTTTTTGCCCTGATCGGTTTGGCTCAGTCGCTAGATTGTCAGCCTGCGGATTCAAGGGTCCCAGGTTCGATTCCAGTCAAGGGTATGTACCTTGGTGGTGGGCACATCCCCAGTAGGGGGTGTGTAGGAGGCAGCTAATCGATGACTCTTTCTCATCGATGTTTCTAACTCCCTATCCCTCTCCCTTCCTCTCTGTAAAATAATCAATAAAATATATTTGTTTTTTAAAAGGGACACAGGGGCTCCTTCCTTCCCTGTCGATCATTTCAGAAGCAGAGAAAGCCTCCAGCAACAAGGCCCATGACCCCCTTGCAAAGCCTGAGACCTTGGGAGCTCCCTCCCCCCTCCCCCCCCCCCCCCCCCCCCCCCCCCCGCCCCACCAGGAAGCCCAGGCTGGGTAAGGAGAGAATTGTGTGGGAGGCAGACGGAGGCTGGGGTTCACACAAGCTTAGAAATCAACTCTGCTTAACACAGTTCACACATGCTGCCTCCAGAGCTGCTGGCAGGGAGGGCGGTGAGAACCGTGGCAGCTTGCTGTGCGTAACAGTTGTCATGAGACGGCAGCCCTGGTGCGTTCGGCACGTGGCCCGCTCGACAGCCGTGGCCCCGACAGGTGGGGGCTGGCTGCCTGGAGGGGACGGTGCCCGTGGAGGTCAGGGCCCAGCTCTCACGGTGTCACCTGCACAGTGTGCAGGCCACGTGGTGGCCACGGGCCCTGCACAAGGCCAATCAGAATGCAGATTCACGCCCAGCGCCAGAGGGCAGGGCCTCTCCGCTGCCAGGTGCTTGGAGCCGGTGCCAGCCAGCCCGCGGAGGGTGGAGGGGCTGACAGCTGCCAAAGGAGGAGGCACCCCCAGGGTGGGCCCCGACAGTCCTCTTAACACCCCCTCGGCCGTAAACATCGGAGCCTTTCACAGCTGGGTGAGCCTGCGGCTGGGAGGCAGGGTGCCCTGCCCGGTGCCACTCACGGAACCAGAATGCAACCTGAACCTGTTCTTTCCTCCCTCGGGGTTCACCCTGCTCCCCAAACCTGCGCCTGTCCGCACTGTTTGTCCCACTGCCATCGCCCCAGCCCCTCCTCAAAGTCATCCTCTGCTGAAACCCAGCCCCCCAAGAGTGGTGGGACCCCGACATGTGGAGGGGGGCAGCCAGACATAGAGGAAGGCCGGGGCGGAGACCAGAGGGCAGACCAGGACACCAACTAGAGCCAGGAGACCTACAGGGCAGAGAGCGGTCAAGGGTCCCTGCCACCATGGGGGTGTCCGGACGGAGGGTTACACGCTGGGTCCCCCTGGACCAGGGGTCCTCAAACTTTTTAAAGTGGGGGCCAGATCACGGTCCCTCAGAGAGCTGGAGGGCCGGACTATATGAACTACTAATTCCTACTGTAACACCTCGGCTGCGCTCACTGCCCAAAAAACCTGGCGGGTTGGATCAGACTCCTCTGCGGGCTGCATGTGGCCCGCGGGCCGTAGTTTGAAGACGCCTGCTGGACCATCTCTTAAAGCCCCAACTGAGAGGCAGGCCCCACTTACACTGGATTATTGGGTTCCTTTTTTTTTTTTCTTTCCTTTTTTAAAAGTTAATATATTTTATTGATTTTTTACAGAGAGGAAGGGAGAGGGATAGAGAGCTAGAAACATCAATGAGAATGAAACATCAACCAGCTGCCTCCTGCACACCCCCTACTGGGGATGTGCCCACAACCAAGGTACATGCCCGTGACCAGAATCGAACCCGGGACCTTTCAGTCCGCAGGCCGAGGCTCTATCCACTGAGCCATACCGGTTTCAGCGGTTATTGGGTTTCTTGATTGTGTGCTTCCTACCCCTGCTTACACACACACACACACACACACACACACACACACACCTCCCTGACTTCCCGACCCCAGCTTCCCTGCCCTCCCCTGCCCCCTGCAGGCCCCTGGGAGCTCTGCCCGCAGCAGGCCTTGCCCAGGAGCTGCTGGGGGGCAAGGCGGCCCTGGGCCTGGGGCAGGGAGGAGAGTGTTGGAGGGCACGGGGAGCCGCAGAGCCACCCTCTGCTCCCCTGAGCGGAGGGTGAGCTGGCAGCAAGGACCACACGAGGGCTGCTGGCCTGGCACCCCCCCCCCCGCCCCCCCCCGCCCTGCAACAAGGGCAGAACCGGGGACACACCCGGGACCAGAGCAGGGCCGCTCAGCACCCCAGCCTGCAGGCGGGCACAGGGAGGGAGCGGGCAGCCCCTGTGCCTCTCCTCTCATCTCAGAGACGCACCCCGAACAAAGAGCGCACAGCTGCTCTCCGCTCCAGAGATGACAATCACCAGCGCTTTGTTCCAGTTGTCTCCGCGCTTCCTCCCTTCCCATGTGACGTACGGACACATTGTAGACCAGACGGATGTCCTCGGCCTGCCTGGGGGCGGGAGAGGACCCTCCGGACCCCGTGTGTCCGGCCACGCACACCCCTCGCCTTGCAGGGAGGGAGCCCAGCACTTCTGTGTAGAGGGCGCCTGAGAAGGCACATGGACATTCTTTAAATTGTCAGCTGAGCCAGAGGCACTGGCAGAGTACCTTTGTCCAGGTGTCAGCAGGGGCGGGTCTAGATATGTAAATCCAGAAATGCTAGGGCCTAGTTAAGAATGCAAATAAGCTCCTTTGACCCTATAAATAAACCTGCGTGGCTTGGGGGGTCGCCTTGCTGCCTCTCCATCAGAGAGATGGTGCCCACCTAGCACCCAGCTTGATGAATCTATTTCTGCCTCTTGTCTCTTTCTTTCTCTAATTTCTTAATCCCCAGCTCCTCCACTCAGGAACCTGTCATTTTCCGTGATGGACACGGAGAACAGAGAAACAGCCCCCCGCACCTCTGGACCCGGGGCCACTGCCTGGAGTCGTCTGGTCCCGGTGACCACGCGGCAAGCGGTGACGCTGGTCCCTGCTCCCTGTGAGGGCCCCGGCCGCTCGCCACGTGGGTGAGCGCCTATGGCTTGGGCGCAGGCTGGGCTATTCGGACCCGGTGCCGGCACCCCCAGGACGCAGGCCCTTCTGCCCACCTGCTCTCCCAGCCTTGGGTGTCGGCCGGGCTCCCAAATGCCCCAGGGTGGCCTTTGGTTCCCAACAACACAAGCCATCTGTAGGGAGATGCGCCCACTCTGCCGTCCTTGGGGGCATCCCCAGCACTTTCCCAGCCTCCTCGGCCAGCTGGGGCCTCGGGCACGCCCTCCTGCGTGCGCTGCCACCACCAGCCTGGGGACCATCTGCAGGAAACCAGGTGCCCACGCAGAACGGGGTTCTGTTAGCGACGAGGAAGGGCAGGCAAACGGGTGACGGGAAGGTTTGGGTAGACAATCCTCTAACAGTGTCTGCCACCCTTGCCAGGGGCCAGTGGTACGTGGGAGGCAGAGTGGGGGTGCCGTCAGATCGTCTATGACAAAGCCACGCCCTGGCACAGGCCACATCGCCTGCACCACCTCTGCTCCCTACCTGTGCCACCAAACCGCCACACCACCACCGATACACCTTCTGCACCACTCCACCCTGCCCCGTCTCGCCCTGGATCCTCTCCCCAAACACCCCCACATGCGTGCTGTTGGCACCCTGCGAGGCGAGTGGGCCCAGGATCGGGGGCCACGGCTGGGGTGGAATCCAAGGAGCAGGGCAAGGTCGGGGCGGAGTCAGGAGCAGAGACTGCCCGTGGACCAGCTGAAGGGGTGAGGGGGAACCAAGCCAGAGCCGGATGGAACGACCAGTGGCCGGGGCAATGCCAGCAGCATCACCCCACAGCGGGTCCTCGGCCTGGACGCTCTGGACAGTTGGGAGGGAAAGCAAGGTGCTCTGGGGTGAGAGTTAGGTTGGGCTGCAAAGCAGAAGTCACGGAAGAACACGGGATTGAACACCCGGGATTCATTTGCTCCAAGAAAAGCAACGAAGCATCGGCCTCGCAGAGCCGGTGAGTCTGCTTCCCAGTGTCGTGGACCTGAGCCCTCCCTCCAGCTCTCTTCTCCCGCCCTGAGCACGGAGCCTCTATTTCAGTGGTCGGCAAACTCATCAGTCTACAGAGCCAAAGATCCACAGGACAACCAACGATGGACATTTCTTCGGAGAGCCCAAAACAGACTTCTGCGCACGGGCCACGAAGCTTCAATCGCACCGCGCGCGCACACCTGCATGTGGTGTTTTGTGGAAGAGCCACACTCAAGGGGCCAAAGAGCCGCAGGTGGCTTGAGAGCCAGTTTGCCGACCACGGCTCTATCCCACCAGCCACCGCCTGGCCTGAGAAAGCTCCTGGAGCCCCAGCCGGTACGTCTTAATGCCTAAGGAAGGGGGTGCAAAGGAAGGCTGTGCCCAGCTCTCCTTCTGAGGAGTCAGGCTAAGCGTTTCCATCTTCGCCCAAAGCAAAGGAATAGGAATCAGATTCACCCGCCAATCTTCAACCACACACACACATGCATGGTCGGGACGGAGTCAGGAGCAGAGACTGCCCGTGGACCAGCTGAAGGGGTGAGGGGGAACCAGATCCCCAGATGACCAGATGATAAAATGAGAAAAATGAATAGTAAAACAGATATATGTCCCAGATGACAGGGGAAATGATGAACAGAAAGAAGAAACAAATAGAATATATGATTAAAGGCCCAAATTGAACATCTGAAGTTAAAAAATATAATGCATGTGCCCTATGGGTTCCAGACACTGGATAAAAGGCGGCCAGGACAGAAGTCCAGAGAGAAGGCCAGCCATCTGGTGAGGTGACCCTACCACTGGCCCTGGAGAGGGCTCCCAGGAAACCCAGCCACAGCTCCGCAGGCTCTCCGAGCGGAGACACGGGAGTCAGAGTCCCCAGCATCTCTCACTCACGGTGCCAGACCCGTGGCAGAGAGGAGCACCTCAGGGATCTGCGGAGGGCTCTCCGCCACCCCGGCTGAGTGCTCATCAGGCAGGCGGGGAGCGGACGCCAAGGCCGAGAGGAGCAGGCGGAGAGGAGGGGCAGACAGCCGCCTGGCATCCTACAGGAGTGAGAACAGTGCAATGTCCTCATGGAAGCGAGTTCTCTTTTATTTATTTTCAAGAGGAGGAGATAGAAACATCAATGATAAGAGTCATGGACCAGCTGCCTCCTGCGCTCCCCACACTGGGCACGTGCCCTCACGGAGAATCAAACCATGACCTCCTGGTTCCTAGGTCAATGCTCAGCCCCTGAGCTCTCAGGAGGGTATTGCCTCCATTGTGAGGTCAGATTTGCCCCACACGACAGGCTGACGCAAAGCTTGAACGTCTCAGAACAAAGCCGAATATACAGGGTGTTCCCCACCCCAAACGTGTACACGCTCTATCAGCCGACAGCTCGCTTTTGAAAATGAATGTATTTCAATAAACACAGCCTTTATCATGATTCAAAGTGTGTGTGTGTGTGTGTGTGTGTGTGTACATTTTTTGGGGGGGATATCCTACCTTTAAAGGAATATGGAAAACGTTAGCACCTAACAACGGGAAATTGCAATGCTTGGCATTCAATTTTAAAAAATTATCAGGAATGAAAAGGTGGTACATGTAACCCACATAGTAAGAAAAATAAGTCAGTAGAAACAGATCCCCAAATGACCAGATGATAAAATGAGAAAAATGAATAGTAAAACAGATATATGTCCCAGATGACAGGGGAAATGATGAACAGAAAGAAGAAACAAATAGAATATATGATTAAAGGCCCAAATTGAACATCTGAAGTTAAAAAATACAATGCATGTGCCCTAACCAGTTGGGCTCAGTGGATAGAGCGTCAGCCTGCGGACCCAAGGGTCCCAGGTTTAATTCCGGTCAAGGGCACGTACCTTGGTTGCGGGCACATCCCCAGTAGAGGGTGTACAAAAGGCAGCTGATTGATGTTGCTAACTCTCCCTCTCCCTTCCTCTCTGTAAAAAAAAAAATCAATAAAATATATATTTTTTAAAAAAATATAGTGCATAAGATGAAAAAAAAAATGCACTAGAAGAAATTTAACAGCAGATGGAACACTTCAAACAGAAAGTTTAGTGAATTTGAAAACATGGCAAATAGAAATTATTCAAAATAAAACACAAGAGGGGGAAATGAACAGAGTATCATTGAGTTGTCGGATAACAGCAAGTGGCCGAACACAGTGTAATTTGAGTCTGGAGGTTGGCATAGAGGAGGGAACAGAAAAACTGTCTGAAGGAATATTGACCAAATTTTTCCAAATTTGATAAAAACTATAAATCTACAGATCCAGGAATCTCAACGAACTTCCAGCAGTGGATGGAGGAGAACCAGGAAGAAAACCACAGCAGGCCCTATTATAATCCAATTGCTGAAAACCCACACAAGCAGCTTAAAAAGACAAAAATGGCCCTCACAGGTTTGGCTCAGTGGATAGAGCATTGGCCTGTGGACTGAAAGGTCCCAGGTTCGATTTCGATCAAGCGCATGTACTTTGGTTGTGGGCACATCCTCAGTAGGGGGCGTACAGGAAGCAGCTGATGGATGTTTCTCTCTCATTGATGTTTCTAACTCTCTATCCTTCTCCCTTCCTCTCTGTAAGAAATCAATAAAAAATATATATTTTTAAAAAAGACAAAAATGTACAAAGAAACAAACATAAGAATGACAGCAGGCTTCCTGATGGAAACAATCCAAGCCAAAAAGAGAATGGAGCAACATCTTTATTGAAAGAATCATAAGTCCATCTAAAATTTAATACTCAATGAAAATAATTTTTAAATAAATCTTTATTGTTCAGATTATTACAGGTGTTCCTCTTCCCCCCTCCCCCATAGCTCCTCTCCCTCTGATTCCCCACCCCATCCCGAGCCCTTACCCCCCCCCCCCCGCCCCGCCACTGTCTTCATCCATGGGTGTAAGATTTTTGTCCAATCTCTTCCCGCACCCCTCAGACCCTCTTCCCCCTGAGAATTGTCAGTCCACTCCCTTTCTATGTCCCTGATTCTATTATATTCACCAGTCCATTCTGTTCTTTAGATTTTTTATTCACTTGATTTTTAGATACACTTGTTGGTAGGTATGTATTTGATGTCTTTTTGTTGTTCATAATTTTTATCTTTACCTTTTTCTTCTTCTTCCTCTTCTTAAAGAATACCCTTCAGCATTTCATGTAATCCTGGTTTGGCGGTGATGAACTCCTTTAGCTTTTTTCTTTTCTGTGAAACTCTCTATCTGACCTTCAATTCTGAATAATAGCTTTGCTGGGTAGAGTAATCTTCGTTGTAGGTTCTTGCTGCTCATCACTTTGAATATTTCTTGCCGCTCCCTTCTGGCCTGCATAGTTTCTATTGAGAAATCAGCTGACAGTCGTATGGGTATTCCCTTGTAGGTAACTGTTTTTCTCTTGCTACTTTCAAGGTTCTCTCTTTGTCTTTTTCCCTTGGCACTTTAATTATAATGTGTTTTGGTGTATTCCTCTTTGGATTCCTCTTGTTTGGGGTTCTGTGCACTTCCTGAACTTGTAAGTCTATTTCTTTCACTAGATAGGGAAAGTTTTCTGTCATCATTTCTTCTAATGTATTTTCAATATTTTGCTCTCTCTCTTCTTCTGGTACTCCATAATTCAGATATTGATACCTGTATGCTTAAAGTTGTCCCAGAGGCTTCTTACACTACCTTCATATTTTTGGATTATTTTTCTTTTTGTTTTTATGGTTGGGTGTTTTTTGTTTCTTCATATTTCACTTCTTTGGTTTGATTCTTGGGGTACATTGATCTACAGTTAAGTTTCTATATATTCTTTATTTCAGTCAGTGTATGCTTAATTTCTGACTGGTCTTTTTCCATTTCTATTTTTTTTATTTTTGGCATTCTCATTAAGGTCCTTGAAGGTCTCATCAAGTTTCTCAATGGTTTTTTAGAAGATTCTTGAGTAACCTTATAAATGTGATTTTGAACTCTATACTGTCTAGTAGTTTGCTTTCCTCCATTTCTTTCATTCAAGACAAGTTTCTGTGTCTCCACATTTTGGCTGCTTCCCTGTGTTGATAGAGTGGCTTTGTGTGGTAGGTGACCTATAAGGGCCAGTAGCTCAGCCTCCCCAATCACCTGAGGTGGATGCTCTTGGTATACTCCTTTGTGGGCTGAGTGTAAAGTCTTGGTGTAGTTAAGTCTTGATTGCTGTTGGTACACTGGGAGGAATTGACCTCCAGGCCAATTGGCTGTGAGGTCCCGCTGTGTTTATAATGGAAGAACTGCTGTGCTGGAGACACGCCTATGGGCTTGTTTTAGTGGGGCTTTGGTGCTCACTGAGTCTGCCTCTTGAATATGTCACTTATGGGTGTGAGGAGTTGAAATCTGGTGTCTCACACTGACCATTAGGTACACTGGATTTCCAATGGGGGGCAAACTACTGTCTGAGTCCACACTACAGGAGCTACAGCAAGACAAGCTCCCAATTTCTATGAAATCCAATTTCTGGGGACTCATGAGGGACCCAAACTCTTATGAGGAGAAGGTGGACTGTCTGCCATTAAGCCGGAAAGTGAGGGTGGCTGGCTTGCAGAGCTGCATACAGAAATAATTGCTTGCTGCGCTAGGGAGCGGGACATGGGAACGGGGTCTAAGGCAAGGGGACAGCTGGCAGCCATTGCTATTTGTCACACCCTAGCCTGGCGATGCCCTGAGACCCTGCCCCGCACAGCCTACAAACCCACCCAACCTCAAGCAGTGGCTTTTGCATACGAATGGCCTTCCCTATTGCAGCTTAACCTAGCAAATTTGCAACCCAGTTCAGACAGCTCCAAAACCTCCACAACCCAAGAAAGAGGAGAAAACAGTAGTTCTTGCTGAAAATAATTTTTGAACATAGAGGTAAAATTAAAATGTTTGGATCTTTAAAATTGGAGGAGCTTGAACCTGGCTAAATAGTTCTGTTGGTTAGAGCATTGCCCTGATGGGCCAAGGTTGCAGGTTTGATCCCTAGTCAGGCACATACAAGAATCAACCAATGAGTGCATAACTACGTGGAACAACAAGTCAATGTTCCTCTTTTCTTTCTTTCTTTCTCTCTCTCTCAGATAAATAAAAAATAATTGGAGGAAATCGTCAGCAAACATACTCAAAATGTTAATAGGAGTCCTTCCAGCAGGATATATATATATATATGCCTAATATGCAAATAGTCCCCTGGGGAGTTCGACCAGGAGACCGGAAGTTCAATTGCTCGGTATTTTTTGCTATTTCATTGTTCTGCTTTTCATTTAGGCATCCCAACTTGTGCTAACAAAGGAAGGCCCTGGGGGTGGTGTGGAACAAAGGAAGGCCCCGGCTGGCAGCCAGAAGGCTCTGATAGGCCCTGATCCCCGACCAGGCCTAGGGACCTACCTGTGCACGAATTTTGTGCACTGGGCCTCTAGTGAAAATTATAACAGGAGGACTCTGGATCTACACAAAGGAATGAAGAGCAGCAGAAATGGCTACTCTGTGGGTAAATACAGGGTGAAGCAAAAGTAGGTTTACAGTTGTTTGTATGGGAAATAATACAATAATCAATAAATAATAACACCAGAATAAATGCTGTGTTTCTTGTCTTAGTATATTTTCTTATTCATTTTCCTCATTTTATCATCTGTGTTCCATGCACTTACAACTGTAAACCTACTTTTGTCCAACCTCTATAAAATGCCTTTGTTTTTTTTTC
The DNA here is from genome assembly GCF_014108245.1 of Pipistrellus kuhlii. NCBI lineage: Eukaryota > Metazoa > Chordata > Mammalia > Chiroptera > Vespertilionidae > Pipistrellus > Pipistrellus kuhlii. Next base: position 3,193,694 of record NW_023425542.1, read on the forward strand.
TTGTTGTTAAAAATCTATTTACAAGACACTTTACTATTTAAAGAAAAAATAATAGCAATGTATTGAGACACTTATAACACGTGTAGGATTAAAGTGCACGACAAAATAATCTGAAGTCTAGAACAGGGGAAATGGAAGTATGTTGGAGTGAAGTTCTTATATAATTCATGAAGTAATATGATAGTATTTGAAGCTAGAGTCTAAGATGTATACTGTAAACATTAAACCACTACACAACACATACACACCAAAGAAGCATCACTGATAAACCAATAAAAGGATATCACTGATAAACCAATAAAAGGGTAAAGTAAAATGATAACTATTACTCAATGAATAAAAAAAGAAGGCAGGAAAGAGGAAGAAGGGGACTAAGAACAGATGGGTCACGAAGAAATTTATCTATTTATCTATTTACTTACTTAATTTAACTCTCACCCGAGGACATTTTCCCATTGATTTTTAGAGAGAGTGGAAAAGGAGGGAGAAAGACAGAGAGAAACATCGATGTGAGAGAAACACATCCACTGGGTGCCTCCCACACAAACCCCGACCAGTTCCCGGGCTTGAGTAGGGCCTGCAACCAAGGAGCATGCCTTTGACCAGAACTGAACCCAGGACCCTTTGGTCCTCAAGCCAACACTCTCTCCACTGAGCCAAACCGTCTAGGGCTACGGTAATAGATTTAAACCCAACTATAATAATAATCTACTAAATATAAATTGTCTAAAGTCACCAATTTTTAAAAAAAGGAGATTGTCAGGATGGAAAGCAAGACCCGATTATACCGTGTCCACACAAAAAAAACACCATTTGTGTTAAGACACAGATAGATCAACAGTAAAAATGTAGAAATATATATGTTTGTTTGTTTTTTTATTGATTTTTAGAGAGAGGAAGGGAGAGGAGGAGGGAAAGAGAGCAACATTTATGAGAGAGAAACATATATTAGCCTCCTCCTGAATGCCCCCTTCTGAGGATTGAGCTAGCAACCTGGGCATGTACCCTGACCAGGAATCAAACCTCGATCCACTGAGTCACACTGGCCAGGGCAAGATATGCTACATTAACACTAACCAAAAGAGAGCTGGAGCAGCTGTGCTGCTATCGAACAAAGCAGATTAAGAGAAAAATATTACTAGGAATGAAGAAGGTAGTTTTACCATGAGAAAGAGTTAATTAAATTCCCCAAAAGTTTATAACAATCTCAACCTAATAACAGAGCTTCAAAGTGCACGATGCGAAAGGAAATAGCAGCTCTACAGTTATAATTGGAGATGTCAACACCGCACTTTTAATTATTGATAGAAGCAGGCAGGAAATCAGGGAGGATCTAGAAAATCTGAGTGACACTACAAATGACCTTGACATTTACAGAGCACGCTATTCAAAAACAGAATACACATTCTTATTAAGTTCACACAAAACACTTACCAAGATACGCGTTTTGAGCAATCAGCAAGTCTCAATAACATTTCAAAGACTGAAATCCTACAATATAAGTGCTCCTATCACAACGGAATTAAATTAGAAGTCAATAACAGAAAGATGCCTAGAAAATCACCAAGTACCTGGACATTAAACAGCACACTCCCAAATAAACTGTGGATCAAAGAAGAAATCACAATGGAAATTAGAACATATTTTAAGCTGAATACTGTGAAAACACAGCACCTAAAAATGTGTGGGATGTAGCTAAAGCAACGGTTAGAGGGAAAGTCGTGACACTAAGTGCTTATATTATAAAAAGAAGAAAGATCTGGGATTAACGACCTCGGGTTTGACCTAAGAAACTAGAGAGAGAAAAAAAAAAAAAAGTAATCAGAAGAAAGAAAAAGGTAAAAAGCAGAACAATGAAATAGCAAACATTAGCCCTCGCTGATTTGGCCCTGCGGACTAAAGGGTCCCAGGTCTGATTCAGGTCAAGGGCACATGCCCAGGTTGTGGGCTCAATCCCCAGTGGGGGGTGTGCAGGAGGCACCAATCAATGATTCTTTGTCATCATTGATGTTTCTACCTGTCTTTCCCTCTCCCTTCCTCCCTAAAATCAATAAAAATATATTTTAAAAAAGAAAAGAAATAGCAAACAATAGAAGAATCAATGAAAACAAAAGCTGGGGTTTTTTTTAGCCAATAAAATTGGCAAACCTCTCTTAGATTGATCAGGAAAAAAGAGAGAGAACACAAGGTACCAATATCAGGGATGAGAGAGGGGACATCACTTATGGATACTACATAAGGATAAACAGAATAAGAAATGAACATTTTGAATAACTTTATGCCAACAAATTTGACAAATTAAGTGAATTGGACAAATTCTTTAAATGATACAATCTAGTAAAGCTCTCTCAAGTATAAATAGATATCTGGATAGGCTCATGTCTATTAAGTAAATAATATTAGCAGTTACAAACCTCCATCCATAGAGACCAATATGGCAGCATAGGCAGACACCTGTTCCCATAGTCTCCCACAACCACATCAACATTACAACTTAAATACAGAACAATCATTATCCAGAACCCCCAGAAAGCTGGGGAAGAGAAGTCCTACAACTAGAGAAGTAAGTAAGAAAGCACACTGAGACTGGTAAGAGGTGAGGAGGCACGGAAAAAGCTGGTCCAGTATCCACCTGTGCTGCTTTTTTCATTGGGAGGCAGCCTGGAAGAGTAAGGGGTCCTAGCTTACACACCAGACCCCAGCCCAGGGTCCCAGGGCTGGGGAAAGAAGCCCCTATGGGCAGTAAGAACTACAGGCCGTAAAAGCCAATGTGGATTGGGGCTCAGTGACACGAAGACTGCTAGAACCCAGCTGTTCTTAAAAGACCAGCACACAAACTGAACTTACCCGGTCTTGCTTCCTCTGAGCTCCAGTGCCAGGACAAGGCTCTGGACACATACGAAGACAAACTGGATTGTTTGGAATCGGAGCAGGAACTCAGGGGCGGCTTCCTCCCAGATGGAGGTGCTTCAGAGGTCATTGTTCTTATGCTGGGACCTTCCCAGTAGCAGGGCTGACTAGCAGCCATTTCTGTTTGCTATACCCTGGTGATTCCCTGAGACCCCAGTTTATCAAGATTGCAGCCCCACCCAACCTGTGAGGGGCATATTTTGCATATGAGTGGCCTGTCCTTGCTGAGGCGAAAATGTGTGAAACAAGCTGCAGCTGAGTCAGGGAGCCCCAAACCAATCAATAAAAGGCCCAAGACCCAACAACAGCACCAGCCTGCCTTACTTCACAGCTGGATCTTGTCTTAGCACTTCCAAACCCCATACAAAGAGGAGGAATCTGCAGATCTCTCTGTAACTCCTGCTGGGTGGCCCCAGGCAGTGGCTGACTTTACTCCTCCATGGAGACCCAAGAGCCAGTGTTACCCAGTGGTCAGTGTCAGACCACACCAGATTACAACTCTACACATTTATAAGCAACACACTCAAGGGTCAGACTCAGTGAGCACCAAAGCCCCAGTGAAGTAAGTCCTGCTCCATAAGGTTGTCTCCTGCACAGAAGCTCTCCCACTGTAGTCACGTCCTCACAGCCAATTGGCCTTGAGGTCAATTCCTCCCAGTGACACAATAGCAATCAAATCTCAACTACTAAAAGATTGTACTCACAGCCCCAAAGGGGTGCGCCAAGAGTGTCCACCTCTGGTATTGTAAAGGCTGAGCCACAGGGCCCTATGGAACACTTACTACACAAGGCCACTCTATTAACTCAAGGAGACATAGCAGCATGGAAACAAACACAGGGAAGCAGCCAAAATGCAGAGACAAAGAAACATGCCACAAATGAAATATAGAGTTCAAAACTACGATTAGAAGGTTACTCAAGAATCTTCTAGAAACTTCCAAGGGACTTAGTGAGACTTTGAAGGATCTTAATGAAAATGAAAAAAATAAATAAATAAATAAAAGGAAAAGAACCAGTCAGAAGTTAAGCATACACTAACTGAAATAAAAAATAATATATTATACAGCAATTCAACAGTAGATTAGAAGATCCAAAGAATCACATCAATTACTTGAAATGTGAGAAAGCAAGAAACACTCAACCAGGAGAACAAAAAGAAATAAGTCCAAAAATATGAAGATAGTGTAAGGAGCCTCTGGGACAACTTCAAGAGTACCAACATTTGCATTATGGGGTTGCCAGAAGAAGAGAGAGAGAGAGCAAGATAATGAAAACCTATTTGAAAAAATAAGAACAGAAAACTTCCCCTACCTGGTGAAAGAAATAGACTTACAAATCCACGAAACACAGAGAGTTCTAAACAAGAGGAATCTGGAGAGGACCACCAAGACACATTATAATTAAAATTCCAAGGGCAAAAGACAAAGAGAGGATCTTAAAAGCAGCAAGAGAAAAGCAGTTCCCTACCTACAAGGAGTGCCCATAAGGTTGGAGAGTGGGAATTTTTGAGCATGCTTCCAGAGAGGCCGTGGACTATGCCCCAGATAGAATTGTCAGTGCTGACACCAGGCCAGGCCTTGAGATAAGGTCTCATGGCCCATTCCCAGCACATAGGCCTTCTTTCACAGATCACTGTCAGTTTTCTGAGGAACAGGATGACCCTGTGAACAACATGGTCCTCAATGACATGACTCTGACGTTGCTTGGGAAAAACTGTTTTGTCTTGGGTTACTTGTTCTACAAAAACAGGATGTGGTTAATGGGCTTAACAGCTGTCACACACTGGGGTCACTACTGCTCTCTGGTCTCCCTGCGTGGAGAATGGCAGAGCAGTCGCCCAGCTAGTCACTCACTCTGCCGGCTAATAAAGGCTCTTTGCTTTTTGCATAGGACTCGGCTCCCTGGTGGTCCTTGGGGATCTTGAAATCTGAGCAAGAAATTTGGGGGCTCGTCCAGAATCCCCAAACTCCACGAGGACCCCAACCTGGAGAGCCTGACTGGCCGCGGTAGGTGTCTGTGTGTTTGTGTGTTTCTTTTCCTCTTGTGTGAGCTCATCTCTGGTATTCTGGCAGTGGATGCACCGGAGGACCATGGGCGGAGGACTCGGAAGATGTTCTGATCCTCCTTTCTGGAGAGACGTGGATTCCCCTCATGAATCTGAGACGAGGCGGGTCGCTCCCACCGATCTAGCTTCCGGTTTTGCTTCCACGGAGTTGGAAGACTGTTCTTTGGGGCTCTTTGTCTGCCTGTGTTTGTGTTTCTCTGTTTTATTCTGTAGACTTCCTGGACGGACATTATGGGACAGACTCAGACTACTCCTATAAGTATTGTGATTGACCATTTCAAAGAGGTCAGGGGAAGAGCCAACGACCTCAGTGTGGAGGTCTGAAAGGGTAGAGGCAGTGGGATTCACTCTCAGCCTGCTGAGAGAGAAGCCCTAGGCTGAGGAACAGGGGGGGATGGTTGGAGATATCAGAAGTAGTAAAGGTTAAGATCTGGGGCCTTGGAGTAAAGAAGGAAAATCTGGGAGGGAGAACAATTGTTCCTTACATGTAAGAACCCTGGCTATGCAGGATCTCAGACCACTTGCCTTATCTCCTCTGCTAAGGAAAGAGTAAATGGTTAATGCAGAAAGGGGGAGCTGTAGGTGGAGAGGGCAGGGAGAGATGGGTTTTTGTTGATTTTGTTGGTTACAACCGCTCTGCTGGCATCCTTGGTTTCTCGATTATCTGAACTATGCTGGCAAAGCACGGTGGATCTTCCTCTGCCCCGTTTTCTTCTCTCTAACCCTTCCAATACACGTAAAGACTGAGTCTGGCAACGGTGGGGTTACTAGGTACTTCGTGGGCGGTGTTGGAATATTCAGCAAAGGAACTTTAAGATATAATATCTTTAAGGCCAACAACTAGTTTAAGTTCTAAAATGCTCTGTTTCTCAAAAGGAAATATTTTTTACCTACTCTTAGTTTTATCACAGAAGGTCAAGTTCTTATTTTCTAAAAAAAAAAAGTACATTTAAAGTGTGGTCATAAGTATAATTCTAAGGAATTCTGCCTGTTTGCTTTTTAAAGGATTGAGGTTTCAAAGAATAAGGAATACTGAGTAGAGGGTCTGAGGCATGGTTACGAATTTTTAAAAAATATATTTTATTGATTTTTTACAGAGAGGAAGGGAGAGGCATAGAGAGCTAGAAACATCGATGAGAGAGAAACATCGATCAGCTGCCTCCTGCACACTCCCTACTGGGGATGTGCCCATAACCAATGTACATGCCCTTGACCAGAATCGAACCTGGGACCCCTCAGTCCGCAGACTGACACCCTATCTACTTAGCCAAACCGGTTTCGGCATAGTTATGCATTTTTTAAAGGGCTAATTTATTTTTTTTTAAATAAATCTTTATTGCTCAGATTATTACAACTGTTTCTCCTTCCCCCACCCCATAGCTCCCTTCCACCCAGTTCTTCTATCCTTACCTCCCCCCCCCATTGTCCTCATCCATAGGTGTACGATTTTAATCCAGTCTCTTTCTGCAACCCCCAAACCCTTTTCCCCCTGATAATTATCAATCCACTCCCTTTCTTTACCCCTGATTCTATTATATTCACCAGTTTATTCTAATTCACTTGATTTTTAGATTCACTTGTTGAAATATATGTATTTGTTGAAGGTTATGCATTTTTAAAGGACATAGAAAGAAGGCTTAAAGGCTAATTTAGAAGTATCTATTTCAATAGAAGGTTGTATAGGTATAAAAAGGAGAAGAGAAATGTCGAAAAGAAATCAAATAATATAGGCCAGGAAGCCAGGAAGAGTAAAGAATTTGCATTCTGCTTCCCTAAACAGGGTAAATAGTTATGCCAAAGCACTTAGGGAAGGACTGATAAAGGAAATCTGACAGTTATTGTTTGTTCAGAAAATATTACTTTAGAAAGTCCACAAAAAGGACTGGCAAGAAAAAATTCTATCAGAAAGCAAGACAGTATATTTTTCTCCTTATACGATTCCTCCAAAATTTGCCAATACTTAATAAATCATGGCAATACATTTCTTTGCATAAGTTCAATAAGACCGGTTTCCAATAGTGGTTTTATTAACCAGAATCTTTGATTGGAGTGTCATGTTTTAAAGAGTCCTGCCTGAACTCTAAAGTCTTAAAGCCAATAAGAGTGCCACAGAGAAAGCCTAGTATCCTGCTTGGTAGCCTTGGAAATACCAGTGCTGGAGCATCAGGCCCAGGCCCTGCCATCACTGGCGGTTGGCCAGAGCAGAAAGGGAGCAATAAGGATGATGCTGCATCCCTGTGGAACCCTACACACTCTAGGCCATGACGAGGAGGAGGGCTGCTGTGAGACTAGAAGCCTAGGGCATGGGCCTGGGTAGAGCCACTACAGGTGAGGACTTCGCCTAATTCAGCAGATACTCAGGCAGGCCTGATGGCAGCTGGATAGCTTGGCTTCCTGACCCTATGGGGCACATTAAGATTCAATCATAGAGAGAAACCAAGATGGCGGCATAGGGTAGACACTTGAATGCAGCCTACCACAACAATTTTGAATTTAGAACTGGAAAACAAGGGAAAGATCGCCCTGAAGCGCCGAAGGCTGGCTGAGAGGAGGCTCTACCATCTGGGAAGGAGAGAGAAGGCACGCTGAACCTCAGGAACTGTGAAGGTACAGAGAACTGTGTGCACGAAAAGGCGGCCGCCCCACTTCGCTGTCGGCTTGCTTTTGGAGCGCGGAGAGGGCGGGCTGAGTTCACTACTGGCTTACTCCCTGTGTGTGGAGAGGGCGGACAGCTGATGTGTGGCTGGCTTTCTTGTTCAGGAGGAAAACGGAATCACCCTATTGCTCCGATAGACGGCCCCAGACCGGGAGAGGCCAGACTGTCAGGCAGTGTACAGAGATCTCTCAGAGGTGTGTGAAGCCATCAGCCATTACTGTGGGACTCAGAAACCAGACCCTCGTAGGAAGGGGCTGAATAAAGCTTGTCTGCACCACCCTGAGACTCCACCCCATCCAAGCGGAGCACAGAAGCCTTTCCAGTTCCAGCTAGCTTTCTCGTTCACAGTGAATAGGACTCTCCTAGGGAGGGACAGACAGGAATCCAAAGCTTGTCCACACCAATACCAAAGAGGTGCACACGCCTGCAACCAATTGTGCGGGATTCAACAAAGCTTGTCTGTGCCACCCCAAGACTCTGCCCCATCCAAGCAGAATACAGAAACCCTCCTAGCTGAGACACTTCTGATCCTCATAGCCAATTAGCTTGGAGATTAACGCTTCCCAGTGATACCAACAACAACAGGCAAGGCTTAACAAGAAGACTGCACACACATCCCACAAAGGGCTACACCAAGATTGTCCACCTCAGGTACCTGGGAGGCTGACTCACTGAACTGTATAATAGGACACCTTAGCACACAAAGCCACTCTACCAATTCAGGGAAGCTGTGAAAATGCCGAGACAAGGAAACAGATCACAAACAAAAGAAATGGAGGACAAGAAGTGACTGGATATAGAATTCAAAACCACGCTTATAAGGTTTTTCAAGATTTCCTAGAAAAGGCTGATAAAATAAATGAGACCTATGAGGATATAAAAAGGGATCAACTAGAAATAAAGAATACCTTGTCTGAAATAAAAAATATTATACAGAGTCCTAAAAACAGAATGGAAGATTGCAAGAATCAAGTCAAAGATTTGGAACACAAAGAGCCAGAGGACACTCCTCCACAGAAGCAAGAAGATAAGAGAATACAGAAAGTTGAAGATAGTATAAGAAACCTCTGGGACAATTTCAAACGAACCAACATCAGAATTGTGGGGGTTCCAGAAGAAGAGAGAGAGCAAGATATGGAAAGAATACTGAAAGAAATAGTGACAGAAAACTTCCCCCACCTGGTGAAACAATTAGACTTACAAGTCCAGGAAGCGCACAGAACCCCAAACAAAAGGAATCCAAAGAGTATCACACCAAGACACATCATAATTAAAATTCCAAGAGCAAAAGACAAAGAGAGAATATTAAAAGCAGCAAGAGAAAAGCAGGTAGTTACCTATAAAGGAGCACCCATATGATTTTCAGCTGATTTCTCAACAGAAACCATGCAGGCCAGACAGGAATGGCAAGAAATATTCAAGGTGATGAATAGCAAGAACCTACAGCCAAAAATACTCTACCCAGCAAAGCTATCACTCAGAATCAAAGGCCATATAAAGAGCTTCACAAATAAAAAAAAGCTAAAGGAGTTCATCACTGCCAAACCAGAATTATATGAATTGCTGAAGGAGGTTCTTTAGGAAGAGGAAGAAGATATAGATAAAAATTATGATCAACAAATACGCAACTATCAACAAGTGAAACTAAAAGCCAAGGGAATTAAAAAACCTGATGAACAATATTAACTGGTGAATATAATAGAATCAGAGGTATGGAATGGGAGTGGACTGATGATTCTCGGGAAAAAGGTGAATGAGGGTTCGGGAAGAGCCTGAACAAGCTAAGGGAATTAAACAAGTCCGCAGGCTGACACTATATCCATTGAGCCTGGGTCAATATAACTCCCCCCGCAACAATGACCAAAAAGAGTCAATTATTTGACTCATGTACATAAAACCAGTGGGGAATGTTGGAGAGTGGGAATTTTTGAGCATGCTTCCAAGGGGCCATGGACTGTGCCCCAGATAGAGTTGTCAGTGCTGACACCAGGCCAGGCCTTGAGATAGGGTCTCATGGCCCCTTCCCAGCATGTAGGCCTTCTTTCATAGATCACTGTCAGCTTCCTGAGGAACAGGATGACCCTGTGAACAACTTGGTCATCAATGGCATGACTCTGACATTGCTTGGGAAAAACTGTTTTGTCTTGGGTTACTTGTTCTACAAAAACAGGATGTGTTAATGGGCTGAACAGCGGTCCTACACAAACAGTCACTACTGCTCTCTGTTCTCTCTGCGTGGAGAATGGCAGAGCAGTCACCCAGTCTAGTCACTCACCCGGCCAGCTAATAAAGGCTCTTTGCTTTTGCATAGGACTCGGCTCCCTGGTGGTCCTTGGGGATCTTGAAATATGGGCATAATAATATGACTATCAGCTGATTTCTTAACAGAAACTATGCAGGCCAGAAGGGAGTAACAAGAAATATTCAAAGTGATGAATAGCAAGGACCTACAACCACGACTGCTCTACCCAACAAAGCTATCATTTAGAATTGAAGGTCAGATAGAGAGCTTCACAGACAAGAAAAAGCTAAAGGAGTTGATTACCACCAAACCAGCACTGCATGAAATATTGAAGGGTATTCTTGAAGAAGGAGGAGGAAGAGGAAGAGAAGGAGGAGGAGGAGGAGGAGGAGAAAATATGAACAACAAAAAGGCAATAAATACATATCTATCTAAAAATCAAAATAAATGATTAAGAAATCTAATGAACAGAATAAACTGGTGAACAAAATAGAATGAGAGGCATGGAAATGAAATAAGACTAATGATTCTCAGAGGGAAGGGGGGGTTTCAGGAAGAGATTAAAGAATGATCTTATATCATACTAGAAGCTCAATGCATGAAGATTCATGCTAGAATGGGCCTTCCTTTCCTTGGCTACTGGCACTGATTTTCCACTCCAGCCCAGCCCTGAAGCCACCTCTTTCGGCTCTGGCCCGGCCTTCTCATGCTGCCCAAAGGCCCTGAGAGACCTGGGGTGGGGCACAATGCCTGCATCATTGCCATGATGACGACACAAGTGTCCTACCCACTGGTCACTGAGCACCTGTGTATGCAAATTAGCTGCCATCTTTGTTGTGTTGCTTTGCATATCACTCCCTATTGGCTGGTGGTCCTAGTGGACTTACGGTCAATTTACATGTTTGTCTATTATTAGGTAAGATATGCATTACCTATGGACACAGACAATAGGGTGGCAAAGGCCTGGGATAGGGTGGGACTATGGGGGGGAAGGAACATGTTATAATTCTCAAAAATAAAGATTAAAAAAATAAAAATAACTCTATTTTAAAAAGGAGGAAACAAATAAATAGCCTCCTTCCAAAAAATAAAATAAAATAAAAAACCTCCTTCCACAAAGAAAATTCCAGACCCAGATGGCTTTTCTAACCAGTGATACAAAAACACTTAAGGAAGGGAGAAATATTACCTGCTCCAAAGAAACTCTTTAAAAAAATAGAAGCGGGAAGAAGCGGCCGAATCACCTTTGGAGGCCAGCGTTAGCTCATTGGACAGCAACAATACGAGAGGAGAAATTTTCAGAGCAATACTCCTCATGAACACAGACACAAAGGTCCTTAACAAAGTACTTGCCACTCGAAGCTAACACAACGAACGTAAAAAGAATCCAACACAATGTAAAAAGAATGACATGATGTCAAAATGGGGTTTATCCTAGCGATGTGAGATAGGTTTAACATTTGAAAATCAATCAGTGTGATTCAGCATGCTCACAGACTAAAAGAGAAAAAACATATAATTATCTTAACAGATGTAAAAAATTTTGACAAAACTCAATGCTAATTCTAATAAGAGACTCTGTACACTTAGGAAGAGAAAGGAAGTTTCTCAGCCTGATAAAGGGCGTCTAAGAAAAACGTAACCGCTCCACGGCAGCCTACCTTCGGTGGCGAAGGGTTCGCTGCTCTCCTCCTGAGAAGGAATCGGGGTCCGCGTGTCCATTCTCCCCTCTTCTATTCAGCCCTGCAGTGGCGGTCGTCGGTGGTGCAATCAGGTGAGAGAACAAAGCAAAAGGAAAGTCATACCCCGTGTAAAGCAAAAAGGGAAACTGTCCTTACACGCAGATGCCATGCTCATCTCATGTAAAAACATTCGAGGCATTTGCCATCACGCTATCGGGACTGACACGTGAGGTGAGCAAGATCGCCAGGTTTAAAGCCAATGGAGTTTCTACATACTAGCAGCAAACGATGGGTTAGGAACGTTTCCTAAGCACAATAAACACAAACCATAAAATTAAAAAATGGGCAAAGTGGACTTTGTTAAAATGAAAACTTCTTAAATCATAAAAGGCTAATATGCAAATGGACCAAACAGAGGAACAACCGGTCACTCACTGACCACCACGAGGGAGACACTCCACGCAGGAGCCAGGCTCACGGCTGGCAAGGAGAGCGGTGGTGGCAGGAGCCTCTCCCACCTCCGCAGCAGCACCGAGGGTGTCTGGGGAGCGGGCCTAAGCCCTCAGTCGGATATCTGAGGGTTCCCGGACTGCGAGAGGGAGCAGGCTGGGCTGAGGGATTCCCCCTCTCCGTCCCCCAGCCCCTGAGTGCATGAATCTCATGCACCAGGCCTCTAGCTTGTCTTTAAAAAAAAAAAAAAAAAAAAAAAACCAAGCCGGGACCGGTTTGGCTCAGTGGATAGAGCGTTTGGATAAAAAAATCCAAAACACTTTTAAGAAAGGCAAAAGGCAAGCAAAGACAGGAAAAAACTATAAAGCAGGTACCTGACCAAGAACTTGTGTTCAGAATATATAGAGAACACTTACAGCTGAATCACAAACAACACAAACAATCCCACTAAGAGACAGGGTGAAGACTGAGCAGACACTCCGTGAAGCTAGATTCTCAACAGCTTCGGTCGTTAGGAAAGTGACAATTAAGGCCACAAGGAGATATCACTACATACCTGCTGGGGGTGGCCAAAATGAAAAAGCCTGGCCATACCAGTGTTGGCAAGAATGGGGAGCAGCGGGAGCTCATGCTCCACTAAAGGGGGTGGAAAATGGCGCTGGCGCTTTGAAAACGGCTGGACAGCTTCTTTTTAAAAATATATATATTTCATTGATTTTTTTACAGAGAGGAAGGAGAGAGGGATAGAGAGTTAGGAACATTGATCAGCTCCCTGCTGCACACCCCGTACTGGGGATGTGCCCGCAACCAAGGTACATGCCCTTGACTGGAATCGAACCCGGGACCTTTCAGTCTGCAAGCCGACGCTCTATCCACTGAGCCAAACCAGTCAGGGCTGGACAACTTCTTAACAAGCTCAAGACACACCTACCATAGGGTGGAGCCGTTCTACCCAAGAGGAACTAACGCAATGTGTCTACACAGAAACTCGGAGGCAAATCTTCACGGCCGCTTTGCTTACAGATCCAAACAGTGGAAAATCGCAAATGCCCATTCATGGGTGAATGGGTAAACGAACCACAGATATTCAAACAGTGGAATGTAACTCAACAATAAAGTAATGAGCTATTATGCACACAGCATGAGCGAACCGCAACATCATTATGCTCAGCGGAGGAAGCCAGAAACACCCCCGCCCACACAAAAGCAGAGACGGTACATAATGCTGTGTGATTCCACTTATGTAAAACTCCGGGAAATGCAAGCCACGCGGTACGGTGGGGAGCAGAGCAGCGGCTGCCTGGGGACGTGAGGGACGGCTTGCAAAGAGGCCTAAGGGACCTTCTGCAGTTGACAGAAATACTGGCCACGTAGATGGTGGTGCTGGTTTCACACGTGTGCATCTGTATGTTGAAACTTCACAGAATTGTGCACTTTAAATATGACAGCCTAGCCCTGGCCAGGGTGGCTCAGTGGGTTGGAGCACTGTCCATACACGGAAGGGTGGAAGGTTTGATTCCCAGTCAGGGCACTTACCCAGGTTGCATGTTCGGTATCAGTTGGGGTGCCTTATAAGAGGCAACTGATCTGTTTTTCTCTCACATCGAAGTTTCTCTCTCTTCCTCCCTCTCTCTCCCTCTCTCTCTCTCTCTCTCTCATCAGTAAACATATCCTTGGGTGAGGGGGGGGGGGGGAAATAGGACAGTTGATTGTAAGTCATTTATGGCTTACAATAAACAACAGCAAGTTCCTTTCAACTTCTTCCATACAGTTCCTAGGCCTAAGCCACCTGACCAGTCCTGACCGCAAGGATGGCTGGGAAATGTAGTCCTTCAGCTGGCCCATAAGAGCAATCTCACAGCCCCTGGTCCAGCCCTGCCCTCCTGCTCAGCAAGGACCAGAATTCAGATTTGCTCAGTTTCCCAGCTCCATGCTTCCCAAGACCCGATTCCCGAAGTAACCCAAATCCCACGGAGCCTCTTGGCATGCCAGGGGCTGTGCCAGGGCCTCTACAGACCTTGTCTCCAATCTTCACAACGTCTTGCAGACCAGGGGTCATCGTGCCATCTTACAGATGTAGAAACGGAGCCTCTGCAGGGGGAGGAGAAGGGAGGAGGGAGGCCAGCTGACACCTGGGGTGCCTCCAGAGCCCGCACTCTCTCTGCCCCCTGCGTGATGTTTGGCCAGGGAGAGGCAGGCGATGAGGGGGTGCACAAGTGAAAGACTGTGGGGATGGATGCCCTAGAGGGACGGGGAGGTCTGGGCTGGGCATGGTGGGTGTGCGGGGCACCCAGCCCCAGGCATCCTCTCCTTTGGCTCTGCACTGCCTGAGCTCCCTCAGGGCAGCCGCCAGGTGAGGGTTTGGCACTCAGCCTCCGGCAGCGTGGCTTGAAGCTGTCCCTGACCTCAGGCCCTGCCTCTCGTCCTGTGCTCACCGCCCAGACCTCTCAGAGGGCTGGTTCCGCCTCCCTGCCCTGGTGCCCTGGTGCCCCGGTGCCCAGGCTCCTCCCTGTCCTCCTCCTAACCTGCTTGGAGTCCTGCCCACGGGCATCTGGTGTGTGCCAAGGCTCTGCAGGCACCGGCCTGCTCCACTTCCCCTCACACTGGGCTCAGTGCTTCCAGGGGCACTCATTCATTCATTCATTCATTCAGTCAGTCAGTCAGTGTCTTCCCCTTACTTGAACCGCTTCAGCTGCGGGTGTCAGACCCTCGTGAGTTTTGAGGAAGCACCTGGAACCAGTCCAGCCCGGCCTGCGGGGCCCGCTGTGTGGCAGAGGGGGAAATCCCTGGGCCATGGCTCCCACGGAGGTCAGGGCCAAACTTCGGGAAGCACAGGGAAAGAGAGGAGCTAGGGGTCCGGGAGGACTTTCTGGAGGAGGGGGCACCTCCATGGAGACCGGAAGGCCCTTGGAATGCACAAGAGACAGCCCGAGGAGCAGGCAAGAGGGCTCCATGGCCGTCTCCCTGGCGTGAGAGAGGCAGGCTGCCCGGGGCCTAGCGCAGGGGGGACACTTGGAGGAAGCACCCCTGGCTTTGTCTCCCGGCGAGTGCCGGGCGCTGACCAGGAGCTGGGAGGGTGCCTCTGGGCGGGGTCTCAGACCCGTCCGCTCAGGGAAACCCAGGACAAGCTGCAGCTCAGAATTTCCTGGGTGACTGTCCCACCATGGAGACTCCTGGGAGAAAGTAAGGTGACCAGACATCCCGCCTTCGGCAGGACAGTCCCGATTTTTAACAATGTGCTCCGCATCTCGTGGCATATTTTTAAAAAGTCCCGATTTTCCCCAAATTTTAGCAATTTGTCCTGCATCCCGCGGTGTTTTAAAAAAGTCCCTATTTAAAAACAAACAAACAAACAAACAAACAAAAAAAAAACGCTGAGGGACACGGGACAAATTGTTAAAAACCGGGACTGTCCCGCCAAAAGCGGGGAAAGGGAGGGAATTTCTCACCACCTGCGGTGTGCATGCAGGTGCTAGACACCCGTTCTCTGTGTCGCCAGGCCCAGTGGAGAGGGTAGGGGTGGAGGAGACCAGCCCAGGGGGGATGGCCAGCCTGGGGCAATCTGGGGAGGCTCCCAGGAGGAGGAGTCTTCCAGGTGGACATTCCATGGAAGGGCACCTCAGGAGGAGGGGTGTGGAGGGATCAAACCTCTCAGCTACTGCTAAAGCCGGTTTGGCTCAGTGGATAGAGCATCGGCCTGACGACTGAAAGGTCGCAGAATTGATTCCAGTCAAGGGCATGTACTTTGGTTGCGGGGAAGGAAGGCCAGGATCTGCCTTCAGGACCAACAGGCTCCGGGTGCGAGGGGAAGGGAGGGGCCCTCCCCTGCGCCCGGTGCAGGAGGCCTCCAGGGACTCACTCTCAGGGACCCTCACCTGCTGACCTCCCTCGTCCACTCAGCCACCGGGACCAGAAGCTGGGCAGCACCCCCCTTGCTCATCCATTCATGTGTTCAATCCGGTCCCCGTCCCCTGCTGACCTAGGACTGCACACTCCAGCGAGGAGATCAATGCACACCGGTGAACAAATACATCCCATAACATCGGAGAGGACTCAGAGACGTGAAGAAACTAACCTGGGGGATGCGGCTGAGGGATAGGGGGTGGGGACTGTGGCCAGGGTGGTCAGTAGAGGCCCAGATGAGGGTCGGAGGCCTGGGGACAAGGCCTGCACACGCCCAGGGCATGGTCTCCAAGCCCTGCCATTTTGATTTTTTCCTCCCACCCTCCGCCGAAACCTCACCTCCTCCAGGAAGCCTGTCCGGATGCCACGGGTGCTCCAGGCTCCGGCAGGACTCCCTGCAGGGCCCTTCCGGACCAGCCCATCTTGCCAGGATGTTCAGGTCACCTGGACCGTCTCCTCGGAGACCCCGGGGGCGAGTCCTGTGGAGATGAGCCTTGAATGGGGGGGACTGCCTGACCAGGTTGATCCAGGTCTTACAATCCCAGTTTAGCCCTGTTTGCAAAGTGGCCACAGACAAGGTACGGTGCCTCTCTGAGCCTCAGTTTACCCACCTGCCAAAAAGGCTGTGCCCCTCCCCCGAAGCCAGCACAGGCTGTCTTCCCTTCTTTCCATCGCCAGAGAGCAGGGGCCGGGGGAGGCGAGGGCTGGCAGGGTGGTGCTCTCCTGGGGCCTTCCCAGGCAGGCCACGCTCAAGTGTGCAAGCTGCCGGCGCTGAGGCATGGGCCGCCGCCACCACGCCACCCTCCTCCGCCTGCCCGGCCATCTGCAGCGTTGGCAGCAGCAGAGCTGGGGGGGTGGGGGGGCGCGAACATTCCGGCACCATCTGAGCGGGAGGAAGGGTGGGCAGAGCCTCATGTGTACGCTCCGTCCACATCCCACCGTTACGCTGGTCCCCTCAGGGTCCGGGGAGGGCAGGGAGGGGAGGCCTGGCAGGTGGGAGGTGGGCAGGCCCTCTGGGACTCCCTCTGCCTCTCATGGGCTGTGACCCCCCATCCTCCAGGTGGCCTGAATGGCGTCAGAACCCCAGAGGGCAGAGTCTGGGGAAACCGAGGCCCCAAGCGGAAACCTGAAGGGGTCCCGCAGGAGGGATGTGGACAGCCACCCACACCCCCACCTGAGCTGCCACCTCCATGCATCCTAAGTGAGGGTGGCCCCATGCATCTGGAGGCAGGGGGTGGCCTCCGATGCTCACCCTGGCCCCCAGGGAACTTGGGAACCCCCCTGCACCCCCTTTGTCCACGTGTTACTCGATGTGGGGCCTGAGGGGGAGAAGAGAGCAGGCTTTGCCTGACACCAGAAAGCTCCAGTCGCTGCTAACTCTTTTCCCGTCTCCCTCTCACGGGTTTTCTCACCTCCCTCGCTCTCACCGCCTTCCCCCAGCGCTGCCCTGTGCCCGCACGGAGCAGCCTACTCCCCTCATTAAAGGAGAATGAGTGGAAACTGCAAAGGTTCAACGTGCAAGAAGTAGGCTGGATGGCGGGGATGGCTGCACAGCAACGCATGTATTTATCATCGCTGAAACTGTACAGTTAAGTGGCTAAAACGGTCAACTTTATGTCTTACCACAATGAGAGAGTTTAAATAGATGAAGCATGCATCGGCAGCATGCGTTCGCCTGCCACGAGCCTGGAAGCCATGTAAGCACGCGTGGACTCTGAGCCACGGGGGCCGGAGGGAGGACGGGAGTCAGGCGCCTGTGCCTCGGGGCCTTCTCTCCCGCGCACAGATCCGTGCTGGTCCCGTGTCCTTTGTGCCGGGTCCTACCTGGCTGCTCCTGTGCGGCCTCGGCTGGCGCGCTGGCCCAGCTGCCCCCACAAGCTTGGATGCCCCAGGAGCTGAGGCTGGTTCTTGAGGAGGCCCCAGCCTGGCCGGGGGTCACCAGAGTCGCTCTGCCCACTGCGTCTGGAAGGAAGGACAAGGTTCACCCTGCACCCTACACCCTTCCTCGGGGGGGCCTGCCAGGGCCAGGAAAGGGGTGACCCTCCTGACGTCTCCTCTCCTTTCTGAGTTTCTCTGGGAGGAAGACCCTCCCGTCAATGGACCACCTGGTCCAGGGACACGAGGCCAGGGAGAGGAGCCAGGTCAGGAAGCCAGCCTGTGGTGAGGGAGGGAGCGCCCCCCGGGGCTGGAGATGGGCAGCTGGGCCGGTCAGGCTCTTTGGGTGGAGGTTTCTACCCCTGAAACCTGTGAGGCAGGAACTGGGCTTCTTTCACTGCCATTTCCCCAGGGCTTGGAGCAGGGAGGTGTCCGTTACATGTTGAGGGAATGGATGGGTGGATGGACGGAAGGATGGACGGATGGACAGCTTGGCAGGTGGCTGGATAGGTTGGCGGATGGATGGGTGGATGGGTGGATTGGTTGGACAGGCCAGGGCTGAGGGCCTCCAGCTTCAACCCGTTCCCTCCTTCACTCCAAGTCCCCCAGTGCATTCATTCCTCACTCATTCATTCACTCATTCATTCATTCCTTGGGCCTGCACTCATTCATTCATGCGCTTTGCCATTCATGCTCACACGGTTCATTCATTCCCAGCCCCGCCGCCATCCCGCGGGGGCCCACTCGGCGCCCCTTGCCCCGGCCGGGCCCCGCACCCCCCGAGGGCGCCCCGGGGGGCCGCCGCCGCCGCGGGGGCTGCCGCGGAAGCAGCCGCGGCTGCGCGGGGCCCGCTGGCGGGGAGCCGGGCTGGGGGCGGGGGGCGGGCGCTCCCTGCGGGAAGCCGGGCGGGGCAGGGAGCCCCGGCCGCGCCGGCTGCGGCTCCGGCGCCGCGCTCGGCCTCGGCCTCGGCATGGAGGGCGCCGGCCGGGAGCGGCCTGGCCGCCGCCCCGAGGCCGCGTGGACGGGCGGCCGGCGGCCGGGCCGCCTGCGCCGGGCGGTGAGTACCTGCGGCGGCGGCGCGGCGGGCGGGGCGGGGCCTCCGCGGGGAGGGCGGGCTCTGCGGGCGGCCGCGCGGGCCCGGGGCGCCCGCCGCCTCCCGCCTCCGCCCCCGGGCCCGCCCGGGCCTGCGGCCTCCGCGGCCTGGAGCGCGGCCCGCGCGGGAGGCCGGAGGGAGGGCGGGGCCGCGCCGGGCCTCTGCGCGCCGCCTCCCGCCCCGGAGGGCCCGGCCGCGCCCGGGCCCAGGGGCGGGTCCTCGGCCCCCTCCGCGCGCGGCCCTGCGGCGGGAGCGCGGGGGGGAACGGTGGGGGACGGTGGGGGGACGCGGGATGGGGGGAGGCCTGGCGCTCAGGGCCCAGCGCCGCCGGGCTCAGGTAGCCGGGGCCCAGGTAGGCCTCTACCTGCCCTGCCCTTGAAGGAGCAGGGCCAGGCCGGCTCTGGGGGGCCCACCCTCCCCAGAAAGGTGGGGGAGCCCCAAGGGGGCTGGACCGAGGGCTGGTGCATTTAGCCTTTGCCAGCCCCAGACACCTCCCTTCTCATTCACTACTTGCAAGGCACATACTATCAATCCCCTCAGCTATAAGAGGGGAAACTGAGGCTCAGGGAGGCGAGGGCTGGCCCAGGGCCACTCAGCGGGGGTACTCACCCTGCCCGAACCCCAGCTCACCCTCCCTGAACCCCAGCTCACCCTCCCTACACTTTGGATGGGACGTTCTGCTTCAGTTTGGGTGGTATCGCCTTCCCTGTCTGGGCCCCACACCTTGGGGAGCAGTGTGGGGGGCACCCCGGAGTCTCCCGAGCCCGCAGGACAGGAGCAGAGTGTGCACCCAGGGTGGGTGGAGTGACAATGAGGAGCACCTGGCAATGGGGAGGCCCGGACGGCCAAGGCTGGCCCACCCGCAGGCCAGGGGCCGAGGCCTTGGGCTGCTGGGCACGCAGGGTCTCCACTGGCCTGGCTCCTTCTTGGCCCTGTGCCCAGACCCCGGGGGCCACAGACAGCTCCTGTCCCTTCCCCGAGCCCCGGTCTCCCACCACCAGCCCCGGAGAGGCCCTTTCCACGGCCGGGCCAGCAGGGACGGACGGAAAGCCCCCCTAAGCTGCGTGGCACTGCCGGCTGGGGCAAGTGGCTGATGGAGGCGGCTCTGCCTGGCATCTGTGGTGCCTGCAGGGCGGGGAGGCGGCAGCGCGGGCCCTGGCAGCATCCCGAAAACCTTTCATTTTCCCGGCTCTCACTGTAATCAGCGTGGCACGGGGAAGCGAGCAGGGCGGCAGATGCGCTCCTTTCCCGGCTGCTCAGCACGCCGGCGAGGGGTGAGGGCCCGCAGGGCTGCGGGGAGGACTCTGCCGGAGCTGTGATAGTAACTCCCGTTCTCCGTGCTCCTCTCCGTGTTCCTCCTGTCTCAGAACCCGGGGCGGGGCGTGCCCGAGGCTGAGTGGAGAAGCTGAGGGTTGCCTGGAGCCTCCGCCACGTGGGATGGGCTCCCCATGGGCTGGGACGGGGGTGGGGGTGGGGGGACGGGACATTCCCAGTCAGGGCGGGGAAGTGAGCCAGAACAATCTGGAATAGGAGCCTGTCTACTCTCAAAGACTCTTGGGCTAGGGTCCGGCCCACAATAGCTGCCATGTATTAAGCACCTACTATGTGCCAGGCCTAGTATAACCATTTTCACACATCGTCTCCATGGCACCACTTGGAAGTAGTTCCTCTCTTCCTATAGGTCCTTAATGACGTGAGGAATGAATGGAGGAATGGATGGATGAATGGATGATGGGTGGATGGGAGGGATGTGAGGGGAAGAGGGCAGGGACCAGAAGAGGCATAGTCCTGCTGGAGTGTGGAGGTCAAGGGCAAGGCCAAGGGACGGGGAAAGGTGGCTTCTCCCCTCCAGTCAGGTGAAGATCCCCAGGACAAAACCTGGAGTAACCCCGAGGCTTCTCGTGTTGGCCTGGAATTGCCCCCGGCTCCTCCTGCCCCAGAACTGGTCTCTAGCTGGTGGAGGGGAGTCTGCATCTTGGATTCCAGTTCTCCCTCTGCCACTGATTCCCTGTGTGACCTTGAGCAGGGCCCCACCCCTCTGTGGGCTCAGTGTCTGGGGTTCAACACCTCTCCTAGTCCAAGGATTGACTCCCATAAAGCATCAAACAGACTGTCAGATTACAGCGGGAAGGTCAGGGAGAGGTAGGGGAGATAAGAGTCAACCAAAGGACTTGTATGCATGCCTATAAGCATGACCAATGGACGCAAAACACTGGAGGGTGAGGGCATGGATGGGAGTGGGGGCAGTGGTAAGATATGTACATTTATAATAACTTAATAAAAAAATGAGAAACAAATGAGAAACATTGACTCCCATGGCCTGAGAACAGGCACAGATGGCAGGCCGTGGTGGCAGAGGCTGACCAGAGCTGGGATGAGTGAGTGAATGAATTCTGCATTCGCCAGCATATTCTCCCCATGCCCCCCACTCAGCGCCATTCACTGGGCCCACTTAGGAAGCTCTGGGGAAGACTTTGCCCTCCCAGAGCCCACAGTCTGTCGAGAGACACTGACCTTGACCAGTGTGGTAGGTGTTCCTGGTTTTCCCACCCTCCAGCCAGGAAGGGGCCCAGCAGGAGCTGAGTCTGGAGGCCAGGGCAGCAGCCCCAGAGGGTTTCCTGGGTGGGGACCAGCGGGAGCCCAGCTCAGAGCCAGGACCAGGGACAGCAGCCATTTGCTCCATTAGCAAGGCCTGAACCAAGTCAGGGATGGAGCTGGGCCCCACCTGGGGAGGAAGGACATGGAAAGTTCCAGTCATGCTATGGGTGGTGTGTGCGGGGATTATGGGGTGCACACATGGAGGAGCAGTGTGGGGACTGAGGGGGATAGTGGTGAATGGATGGACGATGATGGGGGCATGACACAGGACAGATGAGTGGATGGGTGGATAGAAAGCTAGAGGAGTAGATGGATGGGAGGACATAAGTGGCAAGATAAATGGAGATGGGTGAATGGATGGATGGAGGACTGGATAAGGATGGAGGACTGTATAAGCAGAACAAGATTCCAACGATAAATGCATAGTGGGTTGACAGATGGGAGGGTGGATTACTGATGCATATGGCAAGATGGGCAGATTACTGGATACAAGATCTAAAATGGATGGATAGATGTCAACAGACGGATGGATAAAGGGGTGGATGGACATTGACATAAGAAAATGGATGGAGCCCTAACCGGTTTGGCTCAGTGGATAGAGCATCGGCCTGCGGACTGAAGGATCCCAGGTTCGATTCCAATCAAGGGCATGAACCTTGGTTGCGGGCACATCCCCAGTGCAAGAGGCAGCTGATTGATGTTTCTCTCTATCTATCCCTCTTCCTTCCTCTCTGTAAAAAAATCAATAAAATATTTTTTTAAAAAAAGAAAGAAAATGGATGGACGCTAAATGGATGTGGTCAATGCGTGGGGCAAGGGTGGATGAAAGGGGACTTGAATGATAGCAGTAAGATGATGGGTATAGGAACAGATGGGTGGATGGATGGGTATAGGAAGAGTGAATGGAGAGTATTTAATATTTTAAAAAAATTAAACCTCGTAACACTGGACTCACATTCTCACATGGCAGCCATTATGAGGTTGAGGTTGATTGGCCCTAAGTTCTTTATTTTAAAAAATTAGTTTTTAATTAATTCAGAGAGGAAGGGAGAGAGAAGGGTACATCTTGAAAATCTTTGACTTTCCCAACAGACTGTGAGCTCTGGAAGGGCAAGATTCATCAGATGAGAATCATTGATCGGCTGCCTCCTGCACGCCCCCTCCTGGGGATCAAGCCCTCCACCCAGGCGTGTGCCCTTGACCGGAATCGAGCCCAGGACCCTTCAGTCTGCAGGCCTACGCTCTATCCAAACCAGGTAGGGCTGCCATGAGCCCTTTAGAGGCTCCACAGCCTCATGCAGACCTACCCAGCCTGCTTCACACACTGACCCGCCTGGCCTCGGGCCTTTGAGTCCTGACCCCTCCTCTAACTTCCAGGGACACCCAATCCTCCTCTAGTCCACGGGAGTCAGTGAGTGCAGTCAGTCTCCATGTCAGTTTCTCCTCTGGGTCCCTGTGCAGTCATCGGCCCAGGACACAGCCCTGATGGCCTCGTCTCCCCATCTTGCCAAGAACAATGTGTGTGAGCCGAAACCGGTTTGGCTCAGTGGATAAAGCGTTGGACTGAAAGGTCCCAGGTTCGATTCCAGTCAAGGGCATGTACATTGGTTGCAGGCACATCTCCGGTAGGGGGTGTGCAGGAGGCAGCTGATCGATGATTCTCTCTCATTGATGTTTCTAGCTATCTATTCCTCTCCCTTCCTCTCTGTGAAAAATCAATAAAATATATTTTTTTAAAAAGAACAATGTGTGTGGAGAGTGGCAAGGGCCCCCTCTCCCGCCCTAACAGAGTAGGTGCCTCACGTCAGCCCCTGGTGCACTGAGGTTTGGAGGACACCCCCACTGTGTCAGCCTGACCTGACACTAGTCAGAGCTCGGTTACGCCCACCATCGGCAAATTCAGAGCATATCAAATGAGCTACCACTTTTGCAGAATCAAAAACAGCCCAGGGTCAGCCTGGCCGGCATGGCTCAATGGTTGAGCCTCCTATGAACCAGGAGGTCACAGTTCAATTCCCAGTCAGGGCACATGCCTGGGTTTTGGGTTCAATCCCCAACGTGGAGCATGCAAGAAGCAACTGATCAATGATTCTTTCTCATCATTGATGTTTCTCTCTCTCCCTCTCTCTTCTCTAAAATCAATAATATATATATATATATATATCTAAAGAAAAAAAAAAACAAGCCCAGGGTTCTGGGGCTGCCCTGTCTCCTGTACCACTGAGCCATTCAGGAAAGGTCTCGTATGTTCCTAACTGCACGGACACAGGATGGGAGGTGACCAGTGCAGGAGTGGACACATGATGGGTGCATCTGTGGACGGACAGGCGGAGGCATGGATACAAGATATAAGTAACAGGATGGATTCATGGATGAACACATTGATGACTGGTGGGTGGATGGTGGATGGATGGATGGATGGGTACAGGAATGACAGGATGAGTAGCTGGTGAATGCATGTCAATGGGTGCAGGTCCAGGCATGGAAGGGTGCACTGAAGCATGAATGGGAACATGCCAGTGTATGGATGGTTACAGGGACGGACGGCTGGTCGGATGAGCGAGACATCGTTATTCCCCAGATGCTGGTACCCGATAGGGTGGCAGGGAGGCGGGGCTGGGAGACTCGCTGAGGGATGATAACCCCTAGGTGCGGTGTCTTGTAAAGACGGGCGACCAGCAGGGAATCCTGCAGGGAATTCCTTGTCTGGGGGGCTTCCTAGAACATCTGGGCCGCACATGCATATGCATGGCTGTGGAGACTGGAGACAGCGGAGGCCTGTGGCCCCCTTGAGGGCTCTCAGGCCAGCTTGGAACTCTCCAGAAGGGAGGAGGCAGCATGGTTCAAAGCACAGTGGTGGGGATTCCCAGGCCTCAGTGTGCTTGTCTGTAAAAGGGGGGTAGTGGTGGGATTTCCGCACAGGGATGAGTGAGGGTGCTGGCTGAACCCCCAGAGCACCCATGTGCCCCCACATGCTAGAGGTGGACAGTCGAAGCCCTGTGCTAAGGAGCCCTGACCTGAGGTCCTACTAGGTGCCAGGCTCCATGCTGGGGCCGCCCAGCACCGTCAGGGTGTTCGCTGCATCCGGCCAGCCTTGGCTGTTTGCAGTAACCTTAGAGCTCGCGGCCCCCCTCTGTGAAGCAGGAGCAGTCCCCCGCCTAGGGACTAGGTTAGGAGGATGAAAGGAGGCGGGGCTTAGCGGTGCCATCAGATGCCCAGGTGCCATCTCGGCCAGGTCTTCCCGGGCCAGCCCCAGGAGGCAATGGCAGCAGCGTCCCTCCTCTCTCAGGCCTCATCCCCCCACGGGGGAAAGGGCGGGGGGCGGGCAGAACAGGCGGTGACGGAGGAGCTGAGGAACTGTGGGAGGAAACAGGAGTGAGTGCATGACCCGTGGGGGCCCCTTCCCGGGTTTGCTGCATCTGAACCATGTGACCTCGGCAAAGTCACTTCCCCTCCCTGAGACTCTGCTTCATTTTAGCACAAACAGAGGCCACAGCTGCCCCACCTCCGGGGCTGGAGGAAGATCCGGGCAACGATGCGGGCGGGTCATGGCACCCAGTAGGGCTCAGGAAGGGGCTGAAGCAGATGAGTCAAGAGGCAGGGCTGCTGGGCCAAGAGAGGCAGCCCAGGCTGCAAGAGGTGAGCAGGCCCAGACTGCCGAGAGCAGCAGCCGACAGCATCCTCCAGGGCCTCTGGCCCAGGCGGCTGAGAGCCAGTGGGTTGTTATGACAACGGGAACTTGTCTGATGCAGTCGGCAACTCTGGGAGAGGCTTGGAGGACCAGCTGGCCGAGGCCCCCAGAACACTCCTGTGACCACACATGCCAAGGAGTAGACAGAGCAGAGCCTTGGGCTGAGGAGCCCTGACCTGAGGTCCTACTAGGTGCCAGGCACCTTGCTGAACGTGCCCAGCACGTGCTCTCTCGCACCATTTTCCACTGCTGCCTGTGGGCTGGGGATTGCTCTGTCCCCATGTGGCAATGAGGAGAGGGGGGGGACTTGTCCAGGGTCCTGCTGCGATGCTGGAGGGGTATCTGACCTTGGATCTGCCTGTCTCCGAGTCCTGTTCCCCTGGTGATGGAGCAGGGGCTGGATGGCTCCTGCTGCGGAGGGGGCTGTCCAGGTGGAAAGGGGTGGCCATCAGGGGAGTGCAGGGACAGGAGGGACACTGTGGCATTCCCAAGAGCCTGGGATCCCTCCCCTGAGGGCCATGCCCAGCTGGGGAAAGCTTGTGCTGGGCCTGTGATCCATTCGCTTACCTAGGGGTGTCGAACTCAATCAGAGAAGGGGCCAAAATCTAAAATCCAGCCTAAATCGCGGGCCGAATGGTTTACTGAACAGTCATAAACTGTCATTGTGATGGAAACGCAGCGGAGTGCAGTGATGACAGCGCGGTGCAGGCCACATTGCAAGGCCTGGCGGGACGGATTTGGCCCGCGGGCCTTGTGTTTGACACATGTGGCTTACACAGTCATTCAAGATCATCTTACTGAGCACCTACTATGTGCTGGCCCTGTGCAGACAGCTGGGCCAGAGTAGACACAGATAATAAACAAAGGGTCACAGGCATATCAACTCCAGTCAGGGGCCAGGTTATGAGACCAGGGGTTAAAAGAGGCTGTTGCCACGGTCTCTGATCTAACCTGGGGGATGGGAGGGGTCGGGTATTGATCTGGGGCCCTGAGCATTAGATGGCGAGGAGGAGAGTGAGGAGACAGGGAGTCAGAGTGCTCCTGGCAGAGGGAACAGCAGGTGCCAAGGCCCTGCGGCAGACGGAGCTCAGCACCGTCCGGGCCCAGGAACGTGATGGGAGTGGCGGGGAGGGGGTGCACAGGGCAGAGACAGAAGGCACCGGGCCGGCAGAGCCTGGCAGAGCCTGTGAAGGGTGACATTGTCTGGTCGTCTGGTCTGGGCTAAGATTTCAAAAGTTCCCACTGGTAAGCGTGAGAGATGAACTGAGCTGGACCAGCAGAGGGGCAGGGGCCCCGGGAGGGGTGACTGCGGGTGAGACCTGCGAGGCTGGCAGTGGGGATGTAGGGAGGTGATGACTTCGAAGAGGAGCTGAATCCCCAGGGCCTGGTGGTTAGGGGTGGGGCCAGGGGAGACGGAGAGGGAGGGGGCCAGGCAGCTGAATCCGTGCCGTTTCCAGACATTCCGCCAGGGGCTGTGGGTCTTCCAGAGAGGAACGCAGCTAAGCCCGGCAAAGAGGGGTCCCTAGCACCTGACATAAGGTGTGTCTAGGCACAGCCTGGTGGGTAGGGGCAGGGGCACAGCCATGAGCAGGCAGTGCCAAGCAAAGCCTCGGCCATGCTCCAAGAGGGATGGTGGAGGCCACCAGCTGGCCAACCGAGGTCTGGGGCTGCTCCTCCCCGCCCCCCCCCTCACACACCCTCCCTCCCCGCAAGCATTCCTTTGGCTCGTGCAGCTGGGTCCCAGGAAGGAGGCCTGTCTGGACCCCAGGCTTCCCGGATGCCAGGAGTCAGGCCCCTCTCCCTTCACACAAAGGAACAAGTGCCCAGGCCTGGCTCTGGCACTGCTCTGGGTTAACTCCCTCACAGCCCCATCTAACTGCTCCCTGGGCCCCAAGTTCCGAAGGCTCTACCCTCGGCATTACCAGCTGCTGGTCCTCACCTATCCCCGCCTTACCCCGAGGAACTGCTCACAGCAGCTAGTAACAGAGACGGGATAGAACCGTAGCTTAAGCAAGATGGGTCCTCCTCTCAGGTTAAGGAAGGTCGGAGGCAGGGGCTGGGGCATAGCCGGGTGTGACACTCAGTGGCCATGAGGAACCGGGTCCTCTGGTCTCTCTGCCCCTCCGATCTTTACATACGGCTTCTGAGCAGGTTTGCCTCAGGGTGCCGAACGGCCATCACGGCTCCAACCATCACTTCCCCGTTCCAGAGGAGAAGCAGGAGCTTGGGGAGTGGGCGCAAAGGGGCTACAGGCAAGCTGTCTGATGCCTTGTACACAGCTCTCCCAGAAGTCATGCCACACAAATTCTGTTGACGTCTTATTGGCTACCCTTCGGCTGCAAAGGAGCCTGGGAAATGCAGTTTTTTAGCGAGGTGACTTGCCTTCCAGAAGGAAATGAGGCCTCTTTCCTAAGGAAGGATGGCAACCAGCAGTTCTCCACAGCCTCCGTCCTCCAGGCCCTGCCTTCACGCTGTCCCTGGGCCCATCCCCGCACCCTGCAGGGGAGACCAGGAGACCCCGGGGTGCCTGAGGCCCAACGCAGGCCGCTCCCCGCACACGGCAGGTGCTCAGGGAGCGCAGACTGCCTCCCCGGGCAGGCGCCGAGCCCAGGACACGACCTTGTCCTCTCCGGCACTTTCCAAGCCCCGAGCCCCGCTCCCATTTGGTGAGAATCAATGTAGGGGCGGGAGGCTCTCCTGCCACGTGCTCTGTGGGTCGATGGGCAGGCGGGCACCGGCCGTGAGGGCTGGCATGGCCAGAGGGAGGAGAGAAGGGGGTCAGGGAGGCATCGGCAGAGGCCTGACTAAGGAAGATGCTGTCGGGGACCAGCTCCCAGGCCCAGGGCCCTGACCCTGGCAGCCGCAGACCGGACGGCCATGGCTCCCTCACAGAGTCCAGCGCCCAGGCCCCCAGGAAGGGGGCGTGCAGAGAGGACCCTCCGAACCACAGACCTAGCCCAGCTGGGAACCGTGAGGACCAGACGCCTGGCCCCAGCTGGGCGCCCGGCCGGGAGGAGACACGGGCACGGCCTGGCCAGCCGGGTACCTCCAAGCCCCCGAGCACCGGCTGCGAGCCCGCCAGCGGCCCCCTCGCCCGCCTGAGCCGCCGCCGGGAGGCCAGGCTGCCTTTTTCCAGGTTCCTGGATGAGGTCACCGTGCAGGTGCTGGACCCCGGGACCCTGGAGGCCTTCTGTGGGCCCCGAGGCCGCGGCCCAGAGCCCTCCCCTGGCGAGCGAGGCCCAGGCTTCGTCCAGGAGCCCCTCCCAGGAGCCGCAGCCTCAGAGACGGCCCGGGCCCCGAGCCCCCCGCCATCCTCAGAGGTGCCGGCCGAGGCTGCAGGCAGCCCGGGGGCCAGCCTGGCGGTGGAGACCAGCGGGACACACGTGGGCAGCGGCGAGCAGGGAGGCCTGGCTGCCTCCCCCTGGCAGCCTCCGAGCCGGGTGAGTCTCAGCCCCAGATCGTCCTCAGCAAGCAGCCGGCCAGAGTGCGTGGAGGCCCCTTCCCTGCCCCTCCCCCTGGCCCCCCAGTCCCGGGCCTGGCACCACACCCCTTCCATCATCCCTGCCACGGGAGAGCCCTGCGCGCCAAAAGAATGGATCTCGAAGGTGACATTCTGGCTTCGGGGCGAGCAGGACTGCGTGTGCCGAGCAGCGGCGGCAATAACATCGGCTCGCACTGCCAGGGCCCGGGGAGGGCCAGCGCGGGTTTCATATTAGCCCTCCGAGGGCCTGGGCCGCAGACACCCCGTGTGCGGCAGGATGTCGCAGTGCCCCAGACAGCGAGGCGGCCCGCGTCCCCCGTCACGGGGTTGAAAACTGAGCCCTGGGGAGTCTGTGCTCAGACCGGGGTCTCTCAGCACCTCGGCACCCCCTGCCACAGCCCCGGGGCTCAGGCAGATGGGCAGAGAGACTCAGCCAGGCCTCAGGTGTCCTGGGGAGAGAGGCCTGCCGGGCGTGAGGACGGCCACAGCCTGCGTGCTGGTACCCCAGCCTGGGCACCGGCCTTCTAGCCCCTAGACCCTCCGTGTCCCCTGGGGCCAGGCGGGGTCCTCGTGGGCTGTCCATGACGTTGCCCCTGTCCCCGTACTCCCTTCCCAACTTCTCCCAGCACAGGGCGGGGGGGGGGGCCCAGGGCCAGGTTGCTGGCGATGGCGACCAGGCGCTTCCAGAAGGCTGCCCGGTGGGTAGGTTTTTGCTTTTAAAAACAAAAGCCTGGGTGAGAATGACAGCTGGTACCTGCATACTGACTCCCAAGCCTCAGAGCACCCCCAGAGCACTCAGCTCCAGGGTCTGCTGGGCGCTGTGTGACCTCAGACAGATCGCCCACCCGCTCTGGGCCCCGTTTCCCAGGGGATGAAGAGGAAGCAGAAGGGCCTTGTCACTGAGCAGACATGCGGCAGGAACCCAGTAAGCATCGTATCCGCTGCCTCCCGCATGAGGGCCTGGCGGTCTGGGGCCCCACCCTCCCGAGGCTCCGTGTTCTGTGAACTCTGGGGATGGGCACCGCTGGGCCTGGGCGCTCTGTTCTGGGGGGGCCAGGAGTGTCCTTCCCAAGGAGTGACAGCCCCAAACCCACCCCCACCTCCACCCCCACCCCCGGGCTGCATCACAGGGTAGGCGCCTACTGTGGACTCCCTCAGCTCCAGCTTCATTTCAGATACTCAGAACGAGAGAGAGAGAGAGAGAGAGAGAGAGAGAGAGAGAGAGAGAGAGAGAGAGGAGAGAGAGAGAGAGAGAGAGAGAGAGACCAGGCCCATTTTACAGACCAGGGACTGAGGCTCAGAGAGCTGAGCCCTGGCTCAGTGAACCGGTTAAGCACCTGTCCCTCCCCGTTCATAGGTGGGGGAGATTAGAGGTCACTGGTGAAGGTTGGAGGTGCCTGGCACACGGCAGGGATTCAGTCCCTGGGACGATGCTGTCAATGAAGACGGAGTTGGCCCCTCTCCATGTACCTCCGGCCTGGACAAGCCGGTGTCCCCGGAATAGTTCCCAGGGAGCAGGGGAAGCCTTGGGACGCAGGGCAGACTCCTGGCTCCCCGTCTCACCCCGAAATCCTGAGAAGGATTTCCATCCTGTCTCTGCCTGTGTGGCTGAGTGGCCATGGGTGACCCTGGAGCCCCCCGCCCGCCCACCTCACTGTCCAGCAAATGAGAGGTCACTGCAGAAGGTCTCCAGGACCTCCAGCTGACCTGGAGCCAAGGCTCATTCATACTATAGTGTGAATGGCTCAAGCAAGCTATCTCCTGGGAACAGAAGGGTCAGAGGAAGAGAGCGGGAAGGCCTGGGCCAGGGTCACGGAAGGAGAGGCAGACTGGCAGCTCTGACTCTGCAGCCAGGGTGGGATTTGTGACAAGACCCAGTGCCAAGCCTGGCGGTCCCCGGAGTGACAGCTGGATCCTGTCTGAGGGCCTTGGCCAGCCGGGCCGGCCCCCGGCCTCGGCCTCCCGTCCGCAGGACGAGCTGAGGTGGTGGATGGTGCCTCTCCCGTCACTGCAGCGGGAGCTGCTCCTCGCGCCCCAACTGCCTCCACACGGGAATGTGGGCAGAAGTTGCCAAAGCTTCCAAAATTTCAGTAGAAGCCAAAAATATGGATTTTAAAGTGTAAACGCTCCCAATTTTTAAATGTTGGCTCCAATGTTTTCAAAAAAAAAAAAAAAAAAGTTAAAACCTTCTTCCAGGCCAAATACAACATGCTGGCGGGCCAGATTCAGCTCCGGGGGCCAGTTTGCAGCCGCCGAACTAGCCTGCCGGCAGCCACACACAGCCGGGACCTGCCGAGGCCACGGAGAGCCACGGGCAGGGAGTGGCCCAGGGGCACCCCTCAGACCGGGGCCTGGGTTCGGGTACCCATACCTGACATTGGGCCAAGGCCGGCCCCTCCCGCTGTCACCTGCAGAGAGCCCCGCAGCCGACCACGGCCCGTAGCTCAGGGGGTGGTGGGGCCCACTGTGTGTCCAGCCCACGCTAGCTCTGTGGCTGGTGCTCTGGGGCCCGAGGCCTGCCTCTCACCCATGACAGTCTGTGGCACCGAGGGCCCCCCTCCCCCTGGACGCGCCTGCTCTCCTCCTGCCTCCCTGGTCTCCCTGGTCTCTGTGGCTGCTCTGCCCCCTCCCCCCGTGGCGGGCTCATCACGTGGTGGCTTCACGTGCTGTCCCTCTGCTGACCACGCCCAGATTCATCTCTGGACCCTCCTCTGCGTGCAGACCCATGCACCCACCCTGGTCGATGTCCCTGTGGGACACGTGACAGACACCTCAGCCTGAGCCCCCTCCTCTCACCCCCTCCCAGCGGCCGGGTCCAAGCACTCATTATCCTGCGGATGGCTCTTCTCACCCAGTCCGTCCGTCAGGGTATCCCCACGCCCACCCCGTTCCCACGCGCCTGGATCTGCGCAGGCATCTCCGGCGGGAGGGCCCCGCGCGGCCCCTCGGGGTGTCCTCCGCTCCGCAGCGTGCCGCATATGCCTCTGCTCGGCCTTGCGGGGATCCGATCCACTCACGATAGAAGCCAAGGTCCCTGAGGACCCCCAACTCAGCCCCTGCCCCCCACTGGTGACCGGGTGCTCCCCAAATGCCTGAGGCACCCTCCCCCCAGTGCCTGCCCTCCCACCAGCGCCCCAGGCTCTGCTCACATTTCATCCTGATCGCCTGCTGGTAGCGGCCAGCGGCCCCCACCCTCCCTCGCTCTCTGCAGATTCTCCCAGCAGACACCTGGGCCGGAGGGACGCCGCACCGGGGTCTCCTGTATCTGTCTCTCCCTGCAGAATGCCGGCACCGTGAACGCAGAGGACACCCCCCCCCCCCTCCCGGCTGCTCCCTGCACACAGTAGGCGGGCGCCCAGCAATGTTTGCCGGGTGAACGGGGAAGGCAAGGAGCTGTGTGAGCATCTTAGGAGCTGTCCGTCCAGGTGGTTAACGGAGGAGGCTGGCTCTCGGAGCAACCTCCGCCCTATGAAGCCTGTTCCTGACATCGCCCCTCACAGACACGCCCGCCTGGTCCCTCACAGCGGCCTGTGAACAGGCGCCGTCCTCCCAGGCGAGGGACGGAGCTCAGAGAGGCTGAGAGCCTTCTTGAGGCCGCACGGCCGCACAGGAGATGGCTCAGTGGACCCCACATCCACAGAGGGGTTCCCCGGGCAGGGCTCTGGGGAGCACCCGGTCAGAGGGGAGCAGGGGCTGAGCTGGGAACAGTGTGTGGGACAGGGCTGGGAACGCAGGACGGCTCCCCGGCCAGATGCCTGGGTGCAGAAGAGTCACCCACAGGATAATGAATGCTTGGACCCGGATTCAGAGCACCTGCGTTCACTCAGCCATCACCCCCTGCCTGCCAGGTCCTGGGGACAGACAGAGTGGCCTGTTGGGGGTCCTCTGTAGTGCTGGGGTGGGATCAGGATGGGGACAGGCCAATGACCAGAGACAGGATGTGATGAGAAGTCGCTTGGTGGGGGTGGGGCTACCTCAGAGGAGTGGTCAGAGAAGGAAGGCCCGGCCGTGCAAAGGCCCTGGGGCAGGATTGAGCTGGGAGAGCTTGGGACCAGCGAGGTGGCCAGTGTGTGCCAAGTGAGGGGCTGAGTCCAGATTCACCGTCCCCTCCCTGAGGCCTGACTGGTGGCACAGGGTTGCCACCCTGTGTCGCCTCTGGGGTGTGCCTACTGTGTGCATCAGTCACAGAGCCCAGGTGCCCTGGGGAGGAGGCACAAGGCCCTGGCCCCAAATCACACTGCTGCATGAGAGCTGTAAGGGATTGCCTCGTGGAGCCTCTGTTTTTGCATCTGTAAAATGGGGACATAAGACCCATCTCACAAAGCCTCAGGGAGCATTAAATGGGATCGAGGTGCTGAGCCAGCCCTGGACACATGGGGAGAGACAGGCCCTGCCCCACGGGGTGCACATGTGGTGTGGGGGCTTTAGCTCAACAACCCCCTGGGTCTCCTGGAGGGCTGCCTGGAGGAGGTGG
This sequence comes from Pipistrellus kuhlii, assembly GCF_014108245.1. Classification (NCBI taxonomy): domain Eukaryota; kingdom Metazoa; phylum Chordata; class Mammalia; order Chiroptera; family Vespertilionidae; genus Pipistrellus; species Pipistrellus kuhlii. The sequence goes on from NW_023425542.1 coordinate 3,226,814, forward strand.
CTTTTAAGAGTTCTGTAACTGGCTCAAAGGCTGAGCAGGAGGAGCACAGGTGGACGAAGCATGATGGGCCTGTTTCTGACCCGGGTGACCCTCCTGTCGCTCCGAGTCGTGCAGGGAATAAGGGAGGAAGCAGGTTGCTGGAGGGAAGCGATGTGACTGGATGCTGAGAGTGGATCTCAGGGTGTGTGTTGGGGGGGCGGGGGGTGGGGGGGCAGGCCTCAGGAGGAGGGGACCAGCACGGGCAAAGACAGTGAGGGAGTGGATAGCAGGACTCGCATGATGCTGGGAAACCATGGTGATCCTGGTTCGGACCACCCAGAGGGGCTGGATCACCCAGAGGGGGCAAGGGGTGGGGTTAGGGCAGACGGCGGTGAGGTCACAGGTGTGTTGCAGGAATAGGCCTTGGGCTAGGACTACGGGGTAGACTGGAGGGGCAGCACCCAAAGCTGGATGGACTGTCCCCCTGAGTGCACCCCCCCTGAGCCAGGAGAGCACTGGATCCCACTTTCTTGGGGTCCAGCAGGGGACACGGGGAGCCTAAGGTATTTCCTGCCCCATCATCTCACCCTGAAGACCCTGGCCATCCCACAGGCCCCTTGTACGCATGGTCCCCACCCCCTCCTGCCCTCCTCCTGCAGTGGCGTGAGGCCCAGGCAAAGTCCCGGTGTTCTCCGCTCGGCCGCAGGCAGCCCTCAGCTAGCCTCAGGGGCCTTGAACCAGGCACTCCACGGTCTGGCCTTGGTTTCCTCATCCATGCAAAGGGCATCTCGGGAACATCCCCCGGTCTTTTGGTTTATGAACTGCAGAGTTGAGTCTTGAATGTGGGGCTTTGGCCCCAACACCAAGACCATTGCCCAAGGCACAGCACCTCCCCCGGAAGGCTGTTTCCCATACACACACACACACACACACACACACACACGCAACCACACTGCTCATCAGCACGCACACATCCGGAGCTTTATGTACGCTCCCCAACCCCCTGGGTGAGGTGCTGAGCCAGCCCTGGACACATGGGGGAAGACAGGCCCTGCCCCAGGGAGTGCACATGGGGCTTTAACCCAACAACCCCCTGGGTCTCCTGGAGGGCTGCCTGGAGGAGGTGGCTTTTAAGAGTGAGGGCAGTGATTCCCCACAGGCTCTGGGTTTGGGCAGAACCTGAGAGGTCAGTATCCAGAGTGAGGGAGGGGCTGCCACGGTGCCAAGGCGGGACCTCGGGCCCTTTCTCATTGCCCATTCTGCCCCCCCCCGCCCCGCCCCCAGCCCCTTGCCACCAGGCCTCTCACAGCCTCTCTAAAGGCCCTTCTTGGGGGGAGAGTCCCAGACAGGCCCTTTGGAAGAGCTGAAATACTCCATATAAATAATTGATGCTAGATTTCTTAAATTAAATTTTAATACATTCTTATTAATTTTAGACAAACTCCCTGGCAGGTCATTCCCTGTGAATGATGGAGGCAACTGGAGACGTGAAGGATGTCCCCAGCCTGTGGGTGGGAGAGGCCTCGGGGCCGGGGCCCGGCCAGCTGGGTGGGCTCCGCTCCGTGTGCTCTCCTCTCCCGCAGCAGGGCCGGCCGCTGCCCTGGGCGGCACAGGACAGTGCTGTGCGCTCACTGCCGGGGTGCGGGCGGGGGCTTGTCATGATCATTGTGATGATGATGACGATGATGATGATTGCCATTCTGCTGACTGTGGAGTTTCATTCCTCAATCATGGGTCTCAGGACAGGGCTCCCCTCCTTTGCTGCCTGCTCCCAACCCCAAGAACTTCATCCAGGGCTGATGCATGAGTGAGGATCCCTCCCTGGGGTGGAGGAAGGAGCCCTTGAACTTGGTTGGGGCTGACTCGGGATCCGTCGGCTCCTCCCACCCTGCGTGCTGGCTAGGGGGAGGCCAGGCCCGCTGGGCGCCGTGGGGGGGGGGGGGGGCTTGGAGAAGGGACAGGACTCCTTCCGGGAACTCAACCTGAAGGGAAGCGGCAGGCAGACACAGGCCATGGTGCTGTGGCATCTAGGCATGCCTTTCCCGTTTTTCTGGCGCGCCAGCTGCACGCTGGGCCCCGGGGAGCTGAGCATGGTGATGTGGACATGGGGCAGGTGGGTCTGGGGGGCTAGGGGGCCTGGGGGGCTGGGGGCCTGGGGGGCCTGGAGGGTCTGGGGGGCCTGGGGAGCCTGGGGGCCTGGGGCCTAGGGGGCCTGGAGGGTCTGGGGGGCTGGTGGGCCTGGGGGGCAGGGGGCCTGGGGGGCCTGGGGGGTTTGGGGGGCTGGTGGACCTGGGGGGCAGGGGGGCCTGGGGGAATGGGGGGAGGGCTGGGGGAATGGGGGGCTGGGGAGCCTGGGGGCCTGGGGCCTGGAGGGTCTGGGGGGCTGGGGGGCCTGAGGGTCAGGGGGCCTGGGGGAATGGGGGGCCTGAGGTGCAGGGGGCCTGGGGGCTGGGGGAATGGGGGCTGGGGAGCCTGGGGGCCTGGGGGGCTGGGGAGGGGTGGGCTGAGCACCAGCACTGCACACGGAGAGGGTCCCGGCTCTCCATCCCAGACAACTTTCAGAGGGTGGCACACTGCCTCCGGCTGCCGGCCAGGGGCCCCTCGTGGGTCCCGTGTCTCTGATTGCCCCCCAGCCCAGCCCAGCCCCTTGGCAGCCCGCGGGGCCCACGGGCAGCAGAGAGCTTTGTCCACTCTCCCTTTGCTCCCCACCACAGCTGGCAGGTGAGGAAACTGAGGCCCGGGAGTCCGGGAAGGCCTGTCTGGGCCCCCTGGGGGCGGGTGAGTGGCCCATCCTGGCCGAGGCCCGGGGCCCAGCTCCCCGCTCGGCGCTGACAGCCGCTGCGCCCTCCCTCGGCGGGGCGGCGGGCGGCGGGGGAGGCGGCGGGCCCGGGCCGGAGGAGCGCGCTCCCGGCGGACGGACGCGGCGCAGGGGCCGGGATGGGCAGCGATCAGCCCTCTCAGGTGCGCCGCGCGGGCCCCGGGCGCAGCCCCCGGCCCCTCTCGGTGCCAGCCATGGCGCGGGGAGCCGGGGGGAAGCCCCCGGGAGCGGCCTCTCCCGAGTGATGGAGAGACGGCCCCGCGCCCCCCGCCTGGCGCAGGAAGTGCGATCCCGCCCGGGCCGCTCGCCCACGGCCACCGCCGGGCACCGCCGCCCCGCGCGGAGGGGCTGCCCGGCGGCGGCGGGGGTGCGTGGGGAGGGTCCCCCAAGCCGCCCGCCCGCGGGTCTGCGCCAGTCCTGCAGGGAGCCCCGCGGGTGAGTCGGCCGCGCAATGGTTAACCCCCGGGGCCGGGAGGGGCGGGCCAGGCCCGGAGCCTCCGCATCGGGGGGCAGCGGGGGCCCGGGTGCAGGGGTCGGGGTCCCCAGGGCCATCCCCCGTCCGGATCCTGCGAGCGCCGGGCGCTGCAGTCCGGGTGGCTCCCAGTTTGCGGACCGGGACGCTGTCCCCGGCGGGATACTGAGCTGCGGGCTCGGGATGGGAGGAGCGCGGGGCCGGGAGGGTTAACGGGCGGGCGGGGCGGGGGGTGGGGGGATGCGAGCGAGCGGCGGGGGCCGCGGCCACTTTATCTGAACGGGTCCGACTTGGATCCCCCATCTCTCCGCCGAGCTCGGGAGCGCTCCGGGTCGCACCATGCCGCCGCGGAGGGTGCGACCCCGGGTCCCCGGGCCGGCGCCCCGGAGCGCCCGGGGGCCGGACCTCCGCGCAGGGTAGCGCGGCGGCCCAGCGGGGAGCACCTGTTACTCGGCGGGCGCCCCGCGCGCCCTCGGAGTCCCCGGCGCCGCAGCCGGTAAGGACGGACCGGGCCGGGGGCGCACGGGCCGGGCTTCCCGCCCGCCGAGCGAGCCGCGCGCGGTGCCCCTCCGCCGCGCCCGCCGGTGCCCGCGGCGCCCGGTGCCCCCGGCGGGCCAGGGGCGCACGCCGCCCGCGCTGACCTCTCTCTGGTTCCCCGCAGGCCTCGGCCGCAGACATGGACAAACTCCGGTGAGTGGGCGCGGGCGGGGGGGGGGGGGCGGCGGGAGGTGGGGGGGGGCCGGGGCCGGAGCGCTCCCCGGGGCGCCCGCAGGCCGGGGCGCGGGGCGGTGCGTGTGCGCGCGGCGAGGACACGGGGCGCCCCGCGGGGGGCTCCTCGGCGGGACCCCGGCCGCTGCGGCGGGGAGGCGGGGTGCGCCCCCAGGCCCGGCGGCCTCCGCGGCCCCGCGCGCCCCACCCGCATCCTGCATGGTCCCCCGGGACCCCGGCTCCCGCTCCCGCCGGGACACGCGGGTCCCCGGCGCCGGCGGGCCCCCCACGCCCCGCGGACAGCTGCCCGGGTCTCAGCGTTTAAGTTTACGCCCCGTGGGGTCGGGGTCGGGGTCGGGGACGGAGGACGGAGCCCTCGCCGCTGACCGCGGCAGTCGGGGCTTGGAGCCATTTTGGGGGGGTCCCGCGGCGGCCGCGGCGCCCGGGTAGCGCCCCGTTAGCGTCCCCGCCGCCGCCGCCGCCGCCGCGGGCGCTAACTTGGAGCCGCGCGCTCCCCGCTCCCTTCCGGCCGCCTCGGCCGCGGGACCAGCCGCTCTGCATATTCATGACTTCCTCCGAGCCTCCGGGGCACCGGACCCCCCCACTTGGGGAGCAGCCCTCCTGCGTTTTCCTTCCGGAGCCCGAGCCACAGCGCTGCGTGGGCAGCTGACCCAGCTCCGGCCACCGGGTCCATCAGCCCGGCTGGGGGGGCCGGGGGTCTGTCCCTCTCCCCCCCCCCCCCGAGGCCAGATGGGCATCCCTGGAGGAGACGTTTGGTACCCAGTGCCCCCCATTCCCAAGGGGCAGGGACCCCGGAGAGCCTGGGCTTGTGCCAGGGCCGGTCTCTGGGTCTGTGGGCAGAGGGGCCAGGGCTCCCAGGTGACTGTGGGTGTCGGGGGACAGGTGGTGGCACGCGGAGGACCCCGACTGGACAGAGAGCAGGGCCATCTCCTGGCTGGGAGCTGGAGTGCAACACAGCCCCCCCTCCCCCCCCCACCTTCCTCCGGGGGTCCCCGGAGCCGGGACCCACTCGTCCTGGGCTGGGAGGAGGGTCCCTCTGTGAGGTCGGAAGCCTGATTGGTGTCTGTCAGACAGGTCCATCCTGTCTTGGCCAAGGTCCAGCCGGGCTCGTGAAGCCCCGTCATCCACATCCCTGGCTATGGGTAGAAAGAGGAGCTCAAGCCAGGGATCTTCCAGGTACCCCACATTGGCTGTCATCTCACCAATCCCCCCCCCCACCACCAGGGCTGGGGTCCATATGGGGAAAGGGACTGCTGGGACTTGAGCAAAAGAGAGCATTCATTGGACACCGGGGGCGGGGGGCGGGGGGCGGCGGGGCGGGGGCGGCGGGCGGTGCCCAGCATGGCTGCTGTAGGAGGGGCGGGGGTGCTAGGGTTCTCTCTCTCTCCCTCCCTCCCTCTCCATGCCCATCCAAGGCTCTTGAGCACCCACCCTTGCCTTCTGGGTAACAGGTACAGAGACATAGCCCAGCCTCAGTTTCCCCATCTGTAAAGCAGTTGTCCTAGTCACCCCACCCCCACCCCATGCAGGACTGACGGGAGGATGACATGAGCTACTGTGCAAACACCCCCTCCCCGGGACCTGGCAGCCTCCCCTGCCACAGCCTCCCCCCCCCCACCCCCCCCCAGCAGAGGTCCACTGGGGGCATCAGAACCGCAGGACGGGGGCTCCCGGGCAGGAGAGGCATCGGTGGTCCCCTGAGGGCATCCTGGAGGGTCCCGTGCCTCCGCCCCCGGACCGACCGCGGTTTCTGTAGATCCTGGCTGGGACCGGGGTCTGCATGGAGGGGGCAGGCGCTCTGCAAAGGGGCTAATGCCATCGGGACCCTCGGCAGCCCCCTCTGTGGGCAGGGACACAGCTGGGCTCTCCCGCCCCAGCCCCTCAGCCCAGACCCTCTGACTGCCGCTCCCCACCCCACCCCGGAGTCCCCCCTCGGAGCCCCAGAGAAGCTGCCATCTTCATGCAGCTCTGCCTTTTGCTCATTCAGAGAGCGTTTACTGAACCCTCCAAGGAGCGGGGTGGGGGCGGGGGGGGGGAAGGGAGGGGTGGGTGGGTGGGTAGCTGGGGCAAAGGGCCTGCCCTCTCCATTCAGACCCCAGTTCTGGCCGGCCATCTCCAGAAACCGCAGCCCAGGGGCGGGAGGCAGACCCGGGCGCGGGACCCTCCAGGGTCCCTTCAGCTGGACCCTCTTGCCGCTCACACCCAGCTGGGCTCACTCCGCGCCCCCCCCCCCGTGAACCACGTTCCCCCCGAGACACAGAAAGACCCAGGCGAGCCTTCCAGAGCGGGGACACGGTCTGGTCCACACACCCTCCCCGGGGTCCCGGGCTGGGGACTCTGGCTTGTGAATCAAGGCGGGCTTCCTGGCAGCAAGGGCACTTGAGCCCAGAATTGAAGGAAGCATAGGAGTTTGCAAGGACAGACAGGATGGGGCTCCCAAGAGGAGCGAAGATGTGTTCAGGGAGACAGGGGAGGGGGGAGGGGCGGTCCGCAGGGCACCCCTTGCCCCCTGCGGCGTCCTCTGCCCACCCCATGGCCGCCACAGGCTGGGTCTGGCTTCCATCTCTCCAGCCCAAGGACCTTGCAAGGGCTAGCACACAGTAGGGCTCCTCCCAGGTCTGGCCACCTGTGCTCCAGCCCAGCGGTCACCAACCTTTCGGACCTCACGAGAGTGGTCCGGGCGGACCACCGGCTGGCGACTGCGGCTCTAGCCCTCGGCCTGCTCCCTGCCCCTCCCTCCCTCCCTCCCTCCCTCCGCTCCCCTTCCTCGGGCTGCTGGAGAACTCCTCCAGCGCCACTCCTGTATTTGCAGATATTAGCAAGTCCCAGCCGCCAGCTGCGCCCCTAATCCCCAAGTTAATCCCCTCCTCTGCCTTCCTCTGCACCGGGTCCCTCTGCCCCCCCCCCCCGCCCCCCTTCCCCCGTGGCCACGGTCTCTGCTCCCCGCCCTCCGGGCACGCCCCTCCCTCTGCGGGAGCTCAGCCCTCCTCTGTCCTGGAGGGGAGCCGTCCACCGACTCAGAATGTGTGCGGGAGACCTGTTCCCCCCCGTGAATCCTCCCCCGGCCCCCAACACGGAATTTCCCCAAAGTTGTGCACTGTGATAGGCTCCCAGAAAAAGCCACCAAGACCCGTGAAGTTTGGGGTGATCACACCCCGGGGTTAAGAGGACCGCTGCCAGCCTCCCAGACCCTGCCCTCGTCCCGCCCCCTCCAGCGCCCCTGAGGTCCCAGGCGCCCTCGCTCCGTCCTGTCTTCTCCCCGGTCCGGCCACCTAGGAGAGGCCACCCGCCCGGCATAGTTTCCCCAGTTCCCCAGCCTGGACCGGCCTTCCCACCGCGGTATTCAGGCACTCCCCCCCCCCCCAAATGTCTTATTCGCAAGCGCCCTCGGTGATGCGGGGAGCTGCTGTTGATGGCTGCCTTGGGGAGCTGCGTGTGTGAGTGGAGTCATTTCATTGTATTTATTCATTGATGGGTGTCCGGGCAGCTTCCAGCCCGCACCATTGAGAATGCAGCTCCCGTCCAGGTGGTCTGGGGAACACAGATCTGGGGCGTGCCCCAGGGCAGAACGGTGGGGGCACAGGGCATCTTTAGGCGATAAGGCCACACTCTCCCGGGTGCTCCTGCCCGCCCCCCTCTCAGCAGCACCCGGAGCTCCTGCCTCCCAAAGCTTGGCACTGCCAGGCAGGGCTGGCGGCGGCGGCGGGAGGCGCACTTGCCTGGGTTGCTGCCTGCCGTGTGTTGCTTCCCCTCCAGTGGCCTCTGCCGTGCGGGCTCTGCCGTTTGCCCACCCGCCCGGCTGCCCCATTGATCTGCTGGAGCTCCCCCAGCTAGCCCTTGTCAGTGACCCGGCTGGCAGATGCACCTCCTGCTGTTTGCTTGCTTCTCACTCCTTAAATGGTCCTCTGATGAACAGAAGTTATTTTTACTTCTGTTGAATGTTTTAGGCTTTTACTCTCCCCCCCCCCCCTTCCAAGGATACATTCATTGGTTTTTAGGGAGAGAGGACACGGTAAAGGGAGAAGCAAAACATGAGCCTCTGCCTCCCGCATGCACCCAAACCGGGGATCAAACCCACAACCTCAGTATTGACATTGATTTTTTTTGCATAGTTTGAGACTGAGCTCCTTTTTTTTTCTTTTTTCTTTTTCTTTCTTTCTTTTCTTTTTCTTTTTCTTTCTTTCTTTCTTTTTCTTTTTTTTTTTTTTTTTTTTTTGCACATGAATACTAATTCCTGCCCATACTCTGATTCATAAGACTGATATTTGTTGTGGTCCGGCCCAGGCCAGATGCTGTTCTCCATGCTGGAGGAACTACAGGGACGCCTGGCTGATGTCCTAGAGATAGTCCATGGGTTACCTTACACATGTGAAATCACACTGACCCCCGGCCTATGACGGTGCCCCTGCTGTCCCTCACACCCCTCAGACAGGCCCCTGCCCCAGGGCCCTTGCTGGTGCCGTCCCTTCTGCCCGGAATATTCCCCACAGCTCACACGGCCCGCCGCCTCTCCCACGACTGTCTCCGTGTCACCGAGGGGGCTCTGCGACCACTCAGCTGTTCACAACGCTAACTCCCCCCACCTCCTCCTTCCCTGACACACCGGTCCCCAGTGGACGCATGAATTATTTACTTTTTTTTTTCTTTTTCTTTTTTTTTTTTTTTTTTTTTTTTTGTGTGTGTGTGTGTGTGTGTGTGTTTTCTTTTTCCTTCTATTTTTTTCTCTTATTTTCTTTTTACCAACCCTTGTGTTGAGGCCCGACTTTCAGTGGATCGCAATGAGGAAGCAGCTCCACTCTGTACAAAACCCCGACCCAGAAGCATCTACAAATGGGGAGAGGGCGGCCCCCTTTCCACTGCACCCCCTCCATTTACCTTTAGTGTCTGTCTCCCTCAGAACACCGGACCATGATAATCGCCAATGCTTAGCATTGGCAGATAGTAGGTGCTTTTTTTTTTTTTTTCATGAGTTGTTTTTTTTTTAATTTTTTTTTCCCTGGATGATTTGACTCAGTGATTAGAGCATCGGATTGTGGACTGAAGGGTCTTGGGTTTGATTCCAGTCAAGGGCACATGCCCAGGTTTTGGGCTCAATTCCCAATAGGGGGTGTGCAGGAGGCAGCCGATCAAAGATTTTCTCTTATTATTGATATTGCTCTCTCCTCTCTCCCTTCCTCCCTGAAATCAATAAAAATCTATTTTAAAAAATAAAAATAAAATTCTTTTTGTCTTTTTTCTTTTTATTAGTTCTGTTTCTGTGTTTTGTTTTAGGTTTTTGGGGTTTTTTTGTTCATTTGATTCTTTTGCAGGAAATGCTTTTGACTGAGACTGAGCTGTGGCAAATGGGGAGGAAGGAGGAGGCGGGTACAGCTTCTCCCTACTCCTCATGCCGCCCCAGAGGGATCTACCCACTCTGCCCACAACAGGGGGACGTGGGAGCACTTATGCCCCGCCCCTCCCTCGGCCCTTGGCCCTCAGGGAGTAGTGGATTGTTGTTGTTTTGTTGTTGTTGTTTTTTGTTTGCTTGTTTTTTGGTTTTTTGGTTTTTTTTAATCAGCCACTGAGGAGTCCGGAGACTGTGAGAGCCTCCAGTGGACGGATTGGCTTCAGCCCTCCATGGCTTACCTCCTCCACCGGAGCCCCCTCAGGCCCAGGCCCTTCCTCCCACTGTGGTCCTTCAAGGCTTTCTGCCCCCCCCCTTTTTTTTTTAAGTTTGTGGGGTTTTTTATTTTTGGTTTTGTTTGTTTGTTTTGTTTTTGTTTTTTGCAATAGGAAGGGAAAGGGAGAGAGAAACATCAATATGAGAGTGATCCATTGATGGCCTCCCTCCTGCACGCCCCCCACCAAGGATTGAGCCTGCAACCTGGACATGTGCCCTCTCTGGGAACCAAATTGGCAGCCTTTCGGTGCACAGGGCAATGCCCACGCAGCTGAGCCACGCAAGCCAAGGCATTCTCTGCCTCATTTCTAAACATGATCCTCACGGAAGAAGGTTTACGGACTAATTCTCACCGAGGTGTGAATGACTGCCTCACTTGGAATTTTTTTGTTTTTTGTTTTGTTTGTTTTCCTTTGGGAGCTAAGGCATTTACAGAGGGACCCCAGTCATGGGCCCTTCTCTCTTACCTTTTTCTGCTCACCTGGGCATTCTCACGTCACATCCACGGCCAGCTGAGTGTCGCTTGGTGTCCTGTCCCTGAGGGGCCATCAGGCACTGGCGTCAGGGCACCCCCAGGGGTCTGTCTTGATGGAGTTGCTGCCTCCTGAGAAGGAGGGTGGCGAAGGGGCACGTTTGGGAGACACAGATGCTTGCTGGGTGCTGGGTGGCTGCAGCAGAACCCGGTGCCAGGTCTCCTGGGCTCCTCAGCCCGGGATGCTCTGCTGGGCCCGGCTTGTGCCTCTGTGACCCCCACCCTGGCTGGGTGCGGGGGTGGGGGAGGCCAGGGGCTCAGGCAATGCCTTTTTCTTTCTTTTTTTTTTACTTAAAATTTTTTTTCCTTTTTTCCATTAGTTCTGTTTCTGTATTTTGTTGTTGTTGTTCATTTGATTTTTTTTTTTTTTTTTTTTTTTTTTTTTTTTTTTTTTTTTTTTTTTGCAGTAAATGCGTTTGAATGAGACTGAACGGTGGCAAATGGTACAGCTTTTCCCCATTTCTGAGGGGGGTCCCAGTCCCGGCTCCGGCGCTCACTAGCCAGGTGCCCTTGATAAAGCCTTTCCCTCCCTCCTCCCCCCCCCTCCCCCAGACCACACGTCCTGTCTGGATGTCTGGACTGTGCAGCCCCCGCCAGGCCCCGGGTGAGGCTGCAGCGAGGACACAGGTGCTTGCTGGAGGCGAAGGGGAATGAGCTCAGGGGAAGCTTGCCAGGAGGGCATCACGGTCGCAAGTGCCCCTCTGGCCTTAGGTTACAGATGGGGAAACTGAGGCCCGGAAAGGCAGCCTCCTTCAGGCCCCCGGCTGATGCCAAGACCCAGCGCCATACCTCCAGTCCTTCCCTTCCAGACTCATTTCACCCTCAGGACTGTCTCCTGCGGCTGTGGGGGGTGAGGGGTGGGGCCCGAGGCACCCTGGGGAGACTGGGGCCCGGAGGGAGCGGGGTGGGGCCCCCCACCCCACACTCCGCAGTGTCACCGACGAGCCCCCCCCGCAGTCCTGATTTCCTTTACGATCCCCCGAATTCCTGAAAGCAGGCCCTCCCACCGATCCAATTACAGAGCGCGGGCTGGGCTGTTTGCCGCGGTGAGCGGCTGGCTGGCAGGGAGGTCACATTAGAGAAGCCAGCGTGGGCTCCGATCGCAACCGGAGCGGCAGCCCCTTCTCACCCTGGCTGCGGGGCAGGGATGTGGGTGCAGGGAGCTTAATTTGGGGGCGCTGCAGGCCAGTCCCCCCACCCCACGGACAGCCCCTGGACACCGGGAGTGCAGGGCAGGGACGGCCTGGGAGGGGTCCAGGGCCAGCAGTGCATAATCCCGCCTTCTAGCCTCCCCCCCCCCCCCCCCCCCCCAGTCTAGACTATTCTAGGGCGTCACGGCTTCTTTGGGTCTGGCCAGGAAAACAAAACCAAGCCCCAGAGCCGCAGCAACCAGAGGCAGGAAACGGTGGCGAGGGGAGTGCGGGGGCAGGGGGGGGGGAGTGCGGGGGCGGGGGGAGGGGTGTCGGCGGCCAGCAGCGGCCAGCGGCCGGCCCGTGTGCTGTCCCCAGGAGCCTCAGTTTGCTCATCTGTGAAATGCACTCACTCATGTGTTTCTTTTCTGTTTTGTTTGTGGTTTGGGGGGCTTTTTTTTTTTTTTTTTTTTTTAAGAGACAGAACCATTGATTTGCTGTCCCACTTGTTTATGCATTCCTTGGTTACTTCCTGCATGTTCCCTGACCCGGGATCGAACCTGCAACCTTGGGTATCTGAGCCAGGGGCCAGGGCTCCTTTCCATTCATCCAGCACATGCTTATTGGGCTCTCCTGCATGCCAGGCTCGGGAAAGACCTCACCCAGAAAGCTGCACTTGAACGTGGAATGAGGGAGCAGACGGGCGGCCACGGGGACGGCTGGGAACGGGGGTGCGAAGGGGGGAGCAGGGCTGCAGCCACCTGATCAGACGAGGCAGCATGAAGTGTCACCTGCAGCCCCTCAGTTTCCTGAACCCGGAGCAGCCGAAGGGCCATGTCCCCCAGGGCCGTGGGGAGGGGAGGGGATGGCCGACGGGCCAGGGGCGAGTAGGGTCTGGGCAGACCTTCCGTCTGAAGAGAATCTGCACCCCTTCTCACCTCCACACACCCGGCCCTCCGCCCGCCCACCCACCCACCCACCCACCCAGGGCAGAGGGGTGAGAAGGGGGCCCAGGGAGGGTGCAGTGGGTCTGCCCTGGACCCCTAACACTGGCCATGTCCCACAGCCTCCAGGACACATCCCTCCCACCGCATTTCCATCGCCACCTCCATGATCTACCCACATTAGCCTCTCACCTTGTCCCAGCAGAGGTGGGGGCTGGGTCACTCGCTCCTCCATTCTCCTCGCCTCCTCCGTCTCTGAGCAGTGGGGGCGGGGTCCGCAGTGAGAGGGGACCAGAGCTCGGGGACCTGCCCCTGGCGGGACCAGGTCCTCAGGGAGCTCCGAAGGCCGGCCGGAGGGTGGCAGTGCCCCCACCACCTTGCACAGGCGCCCACGTGCCAGGTGTCGCGATGTGCGCCCAGGGCGGGCGGCCCGGCGTGCCCCCCCCATCTGAGCAGCTCTGTCCTCTTCACCCACAGGGTGCGCAGCCCCTGGGTGCCCTCATGCCTCGGGCAGTCCTGCACGCTGCAGGGCCGACGGGCCAGGTCCTCGCCCTCGATCTGGGACAGGTAACAGCCTGTGGTCTGCCCCGGGCCCTGGAGTGGCTGCATCCATCCCCGCAGACACGGTGCCTTGTCTGCGTCCACCTCCCGCCCCCCCCCCCAAACACAGGTGGGGAGGCCCAGAGAGGGTAGGGCACAGGCACCAGCACGCCCCACTGCTCCTCCCAGTGCCCACGGTGGGAGGTGAGGCCCCGGGCCCCCGAGTCAGGCCCCCTACCCTCCCAAGACCCTCCGTAGTCTCCAACCTCTGAGCGACCCGAAGGGGCTCCTGGTGGAAGCAGGAGGGGGTGCTCCCTGTGCCCAGTGAACGTATCATGGCGCCTACCCACCCCCACCCCCTCCACACACACCCAGCGCACCCCCTTCTCCCCCCTCAGCCCCCTGGCCCTGCACACCTCGTCAGGTCAGCTCAGATCCTGCTGGAACTCCCCAGACTCAGGGAAGCGAGGGGACCCCACCAGGCCCCACCGGGAAGGGTGCCCTGATGGGGGGCCTGGCCCTGGCTGGACCCCCTCCCCCTCCCTGTGCATCCAAGAGTCTGTTTTCAGGTGCCAGGGCCCAGAGCCAGCTCCCAGGAGGACGCAGAGCTGCCGAGGCCGGGCTGAGCCCCCCCCCCGCGGGCCCAGCGGCCTGGAGGCCCCACTTGCTCTCGGGGGGCCTGCCTCTGGCGTCATCTCTCGGTGGTTCTAACGGCCCGGCCCCGGGTGGTTGGTGCAGGGACCGCGGCGGCCGCCTGACTCCCCGCGGTGGGGGCAGGCCCCCCTGCTTTACTGGCGTGAGGCAGGCGGAGGTCAGACGGAGCTCCGGTTGTGCCCTGGGAAGGGGGGCCGTTTCTGGACCAGACCAAGAGGGGCATTATGCAAAGCTTCCAGGAGCTTCGCCCCAGGATTGGGTGACGGGCTGTGAGTGGCGAGGGGCAGGCGGGGGTCCCCAGACCTGCCACGGTCTGACGGGGGACTATGGGAGACCCTGCCGTGACCTTCCCAGAGCAGAGAAGGTCAGGGATGACACCTGAGTGTGAGGCAAGGCCTGCGTTTGCTCTGATGCAGGGTCCTGGGGGGCAGGCAGGCAGGGGGGCTGTGGTGGGGGAGGAGGGCCAGGGCTGGCGGTGCTGCCAAGTCTAGGACTGCAGCTTGGAGGGCTCTGGGTGTCAGAGGCTCAGGAAGGTGGGGGGAAGCAGCATTTGAGGGTTGGTGGGTCAGCTAGGAAGCTGTCCAGAGGCCAGGGATAAACTGAGGCTCAGAAGGGCAGGCTCCGTGAAGCTGGTTGCCTGGAGCGTGAGTAGGAAGGATGTCTGGGCCCAGGGTCCCCTCGGGTGGTCCCGGCTCTGCCAAGAGCCCCCCTCACAGCTCTGTCATCTCCTTCCCACACTTGCCTCATTGGCGTTGGCGAACCTGTTCCCTCTTCACCGCGTCTCCCGAGGCTGCAGACTCCGTGGGGCGGGAGCAGTGTTTATCTCGCTCGCCGCTGGGCAGTGGGACGGAAGGACAGGAGGTGACGTAGGAGATGCAGTAGGGGAGACGGGAGGGAAGGCGTTGGAGAGGCAGTTGGGCTGCAGCCGCCGGAGTGGGCATCATGCAGGTGGGTAAAGGCCCAGCTGTGCTTGTGGGTAGGTAGGCAGCCAGGGCTGGGGAGGAGAGGCGGCTGGCCCGGAGAGGCAGGGAGAGGGCTGCGGTGGGCAGGGGGGGAAGGGGGGGCACTGGGCCCCCGGGATGGGGCAGGGCTGCAGTGAGGGGCCCGGAGAGCTGGGATTGCAGGTCTGGAGGAGGCAGGGTGCGTAGGCGGACCAGTGACGTCCGGAGGTGTGGCCACAGGGGTGAAGGGGGCGGGTGTAAGGCATGGGTACCTACGGCTAAGAGGAGGGTTTATTTCTGTCTGGTCTGTCTCCTGAGCGCCAGGCACAGCTTCCTGGGGTCTTAGCGGGGCCCTCCTTTTCTCTGGGAAAGTAGAGCCTCAGCAGCTGAGGCCCTAGAAGGCTTTCCGGATGAGGGGGGAGGTAAGTGTCCCCCTTCCCCGGTGTCCTTGTGCCGGGTGCAGCTAGCTGGCCGCCGGGGTGGGCACGGCACCCCCTCGCACCCTCTCCCTTGCCCGGAGACCGCGGAGACGGCCAGTTTGGGGCCACGCAGCCAGTTCGGGGGAGGAAGGCTTGGTCTAGGCAAGGCGCTGCCGGCTCTGGGCGTCCGGGTCCCCGCCGGACGCCGCGGAGCAGCAGCGGGGGGACCCCGGCGAGCCGTGCCGCCCGGAGGTGGGCATCGGAAGGCGGGCGGTGGGTGCCGGCGGGCGCGCTCCGATCCAGGGTTCTCGAGCCGCCGCAGCCCCTGCCAACAGGTGCCTCCGCGCCGACTTTCTTCCCACGACGGCGGCGGCGGCGGCGGCGCGGGTGCCGCCAGGGGCTCGGGGGCTGCCGGAGCCGGGCCGGCTCCGGGGTCCCCGACCCCCGTGCCGCCCGCCCGCCGGGGAGAGAGAGGGCGCGGGCGGAGGCGGAGGCGCCGGCGCGGGGGTGCGCGCGCGAGGGTCAGGGCCGCCGGGGCGCACCCCGGGGCGCCCGGCCGGCCCGCGGCCCCCGCTCAGCGCCGCGGCCGCCGCTGCGTGTCTTTGCAGCGTGCTGCAAGAGCAAAAGAGCGAGCTGCGCAAGCGGCTGACCTACACCACGAACCGGCTGCAGAGGCTCGAGAGCGAGTTCGGCTCCACGCGCAGCTACCTGGAGGTGGAGCTGAGGCGCGCGCAGGAGGAGCTCGAGAAGGTCACTTTGAAGCTGCGCAGGTCAGGGTACGGGACGGGCAGGGCAGGGCGGGTCCGGGGCGGCCCGGGCGGGCTCGCAGGTCGGCGGCGGCGGCGCGCGCCGGAGCGCTGCCCCCGGAGCCTCTGGAAGACGGGGAGCCCGGGGTCCGG
The DNA here is from genome assembly GCF_014108245.1 of Pipistrellus kuhlii. Taxonomy (NCBI): domain Eukaryota; kingdom Metazoa; phylum Chordata; class Mammalia; order Chiroptera; family Vespertilionidae; genus Pipistrellus; species Pipistrellus kuhlii. The sequence continues at coordinate 3,242,530 of NW_023425542.1, forward strand.
CGAGGGTAAGCTCTGTTTTTTTCCAAAGTCTGCTTGGCCCGGAGGGCTACTGAGCCAGCAGCATCTGAACCGGGGTCCTGGCTACCGCCAGGGACAGGCTCCTTCCCGGCTCCCCATCCCCATCCCGCTCCCCGTCTGTCTCCGCTCCCCGTCCCCGTCCCCGTTTCCCGTCCCCGTCCCCGCTCCCCCATCCCCGTCTCCGTCCCCGCATCCCCGCACCCTGTCTGTCTCCGCTCCCCTTCCCCGTCCCCGCTCCCTCCTCCGCTCACACTGACAGCAGCACGAATGTGACGCCGAAACACACGCAAAGAGAATGCAAACTTTGCTGGTGGCCGTTTCTTTTGGTTTTGGATTTTAATGTTTTTTTTAAAAATTGATTTTGAGGAAAGGAGAGAGAGAGGGAGAGAGAGGGAGGGAGGGAGGAGGCACAGAACACCCGATCTCTACGCAGCACTGGCCCCCGCAGTCAGGTTCCTGCGGGGGGACCAGGAGACCGTGTCCTGTCACCGTGTGTTATATCACAGCGCGCACCCAGCGCCCACCGCACGGTCTTCTCTTCCCAGCACCTGCGCTGGGACGAAGCCCCTCTCCAGGGGTGTGAAATGCGCGTCCGCGGGCTCTGAGTGGGGACCTGCAGAGACTCTGAATAGCAGGCCATCCCTCTCTCTCCAGGGGTCCTGGCCCCTCGCCTCGGATGACTTAGCTCTAATCGCATGTTTTCCGCTGTGCGGGGAGGGGCAGTTAGGCGGGACAGGGCTGTGGTGGCCGCAGGGGGCCTTTGTCCAGCCTGGGGGGACTGGGAGGGCCAGACGAGGCGCCGAAGCGGCTTCTATTGCGTCCTGTTCCAGGATTCAGACGAACTACATGTCGCTGCAGCGGATCAACCAGGAGCTAGAGCAAAAGCTGAACTCCTTGGTGAGGGCCACCGCTCCCAGCAGCCCCTCCCCCGGGTCTCCGGCTCTGGCGGGGGCCCTGCCAGCCTCGCTGTCACCCCGCGCCCAGGCAGAAGCTGAGTCACGGGCCTTATTGCCTGAAACACACACGCCTCGGGGCTGGGGCTGTCCCACCCTCTGGGCACTGAATGGATGGTGCTCGCTCTCGGGAAAGTGAGGGGCGGGGCTCGGACCCCTGGGGCTCCAGGAGCAGGTGTGAGCGCCTGACCTGGAGGGTGTAGCAGGGTGTGGGGGAGAGGCCATGACTGGGGACAGTGACCCCAGCTCAGCAGAGGCCCGGAGATGCAGGGATGGGAGGACAGAGGCATGAGCTCAGGCCCTGAGGGAGCATGGGGACCCGTCCCTCTGCCTGTGGCGGGGGGAAGTGGGGAGCGACCCTCCTGGGGACACACACACACACACACAGTCTGCAGTGACAGACAGTGCCGCCTTCCCTCTGTCGATCGGGCTGGCATGACCTGGGTTGGAGAGCTAGAGGCTCTGTGGGCCCCCTGGTGGGGCTGGTGGGTTCTGGTCCCCCCCAACCCCCCGCAAAGGGAGGACTTTCCTTTCTGTCTAGTTTGGTTATAAGGTTCTTTCGTTTTTAAAAATCAGAAATGGGTGTTCAGTGCCTGCCTGCCAGCCCGCCTGCCTTCCAGGTGCTGTCAGAGCCGTGGCCGTGGCGGGCTGGCTCTGCCCGGCCCTTTCCTCCCTGAGCCTTGGCTTCTCAGGCTGTTGGATGAGATGGGTCCGGCTTTGTGCTGAGCGCAAGGCATCCTCGCTCAGCCCTCACCCCAGATCCCAGGAGGCCGGCTTGCTCTCCTGAGGTCCGGAGGAGAAACCGAGGCTCAGGGAGGCAGACCCGCCCCCGCCCTCTGGCTTGTCGGTGGCGGAGTAGACCTTGAACCTGGGGCGGTCTGTGCTCTTACCCCTGTGTTCCGGGGCCCCCCAGCACCTGGTCACACAAGAGGCCTAAGGGAACAAGTGAGCGTGAGCCCCAGGCCTTGGCTGACCGCCTCCTTCCACTGCCCTCGTCCTGACCTAGGGCAAACACTATGATGAAGAGAAACGAGCTCTGTCTCATGAGATTCTCGCTCTCAACAACCACCTCCTGGACGCCAGGTTGACCATCGACAAACTCTTAGAGGACAACGTGAGTGTGGGCTTGTTCTGGCCCTGCGGGGCGCAGGCTCAGGTTTGAGGGGCAGGCGCAGGGCACAGGGGCAGGCGGGCGGGGCCTCCAGGAGTGCCAGGGAGCCGGGAAGGACAGGGCTGCCTCACCAGACACACTGCCGAGGGAGGAGGCAGGAACACTGGGGCAGTTTCCCATTCAGGTTAGGGCTTCCCAGCTCCAGGTTTAGGGCATGGCCGTTCTCAGCGGGCATTCTGGCCACATGCCTACTCATGGGATTCCTCAAGAGATGGGCCTGGCCGCCCTCCATGGATCCCTGGCCGCTGACCATGCATCCACTAATTAGTGTCCGCTCCCCGCCAGAACCTCCTGAGCTGAGGATGTTGTGTGAACACACAGGCAAAAAAAATCCCCTGCCCACGTGAGTTTACATCCGCGTGGGGCAGACAGACGGCAAACAGGAGAAACTCTGTAGTGTGGAAGGAGTGCTAAATGCTGCTGGAAAAAATCAAGCAGGGGCAGGGGCTGGGGAGTTGCCAGTTGCAGGGCGAGCCAATTTCAGTAGGATGCTTCTGGAAGAGGCTGCTGCCCAGCCCGGAAGGGGGCGAGGAAGCTCAGGTGGCTGACTGAAAGAAGGTCGGAGACAGACCAGAGTGGGGGTCTGAGGTCAGGAAGATAATGGGAGGCCACCTCCTAGAGGCTCCGATAGGGACCTGGGTTTATTCTGGAGGTTCCTGAGCAGAGGAGTAACCTGAGTGGATGTCCCACGTTTCCTGGGCTCACACAGCCACCCCACTGAGAACACGCTGTAGGAATGAGGGTGGGAGCAGGGAGAGCGAGGCGCAGGGCGGGGAGGGGCTGTGGTGACGATCCAGGCGAAATCCGTGGAGGCAGCCGGGAGGCAGGCAGAAGGGCTCGGTGCTGGTGCTGCTTTGAAGATGGAAAGCAGCAGCAGGATTGACGGAGATGGAGATCTCAGATTCGCTGTGACAGGAGATGGGTCCTGTCATTTCCTGCTGGGGGCACCTGGGGAGGGAGGGAGGGAGGGAGTAGCTGGAGAGGAGCAGGGGCTGGCTTCCGCGGTCACATCAGTGACAGCGCTGTGAAGGGTGAGCCTTTGGGGCGGAGGTCAGCATCCTGTGGCGTTGGCACCGCAGACGGGCCGAGGTGCCCCAGGAGGGCATCCGATGAGGAGAGGGCAGGCCCAGCCCAGGGTGCTTCTCAGGTCTGCAACCGACTCAGCGGGCAGGCCAGGCGGTGCCCACAGCCCTCTGATGCCAGGGGCAGCCTGTCCGGGCCTCACAGTGGGGCCAGTTCTCAGCCCTCAGTCAGCTGTGCCCTTCCCAGGAGGCCCAAGCAGGCGAGAAGGCTGGAGACCCAGGTGCCCTCCACTGTGCAGCCGTGCTGGGGCACCGGCGTCAGCACAGAGGGGCACCAGGTGGGGGTGGGGGAGAGCAGCCATGGCAACCCTGCCTTCAACAGCTTGCCTGAGCTGCGGGCACCCAGTGCTGATGAAGATGGGCCTGTCAGAGGACCCCAGACTCCTCAGTGCCCAGGCCCTCACCGTGGACGGTGCCTGGGCTGGGGTGGGAATAAAAGGCCCAGCCACAGGCCCATGCAAGGGAGATTTTCCGAAGACAAACCAAACCCCGATTCCTACTGTTTGCACCTGTTTTCAGCTCAGGAAGCTGAGCAGGCAGGTCCCCACCTGGACCTGGGGTCACACAGCCCCTGCGGCCCACTCGCCCAGCCCTGCAGCCACCCCCGTCAGGCCACACTCTGAGAACAGGGTGTGAGCGGGGAGTCAGGGGCGTGGCAGGGCTGCAGGCGTGGGCCTGGCATTGCAGTGCTGCCTCTCCACCGAGTTCTCTGCTGGGCCTCCCGGAGGTCTGGGGCCAGGCGGACCCTTCTCCCGCTGCCCCCACCTGGCATGGCTCCCACCTGGGGCAGCACCCCTCCGTGCACCAGCAGCTCCCTTTCTGCAGGCGACGGCGAGAGGCCCAGGATGGTCCTTGTCCTGCGAGCTGCTCCTGGGCTCTGCCCGCCACTTTCTGGTCAGGGCGGCGGGGCAGGCCTGGGCCGACACCTCTTTTGTGTTTTAGGAGCTCTATAGGAAGGACTGCAACCTAGCGGCCCAGCTGCTGCAATGCCGGGAGACCTTCGACAGGGTCCAAAAGGTGTCTGAGGTAACGTGAGCGCCACCCTGCCAGGGCCCCCCCCCCCCCCCCCGGGCCACCCCCAGCACACCTCCTCACCAGCCTGCGCATCCCGCTCAGTGCCCTTGCCCGTTCCAAGCCCCTAGCCACTGAGCGACCCTCTGCGAGCCTGGCAGGAGCCCTGCGGTTTGGTATGGGCACAATTACTGGCAGTTTCAGAGATGAGAGACCCGGCTGCACATGGAAGTGACTCAGCCAAGGCCACAGGGCTCTCTGATGCCAGAGTCAGGCTGGTGCAGGGTGGGCCGCCCACCCTTCACCCAGGCCTCTGTCCTTGTCCCCTCTCCCCGGGCCTGGGCCACGCCTGAGACACTCACAAAACAGATCAAACAGTAGCGGGACGTGCCCACAGGCACCGGGCGCCTGTGCCACCCCCGCTGAGCGCCTGGCCCTCCATCTTGGTTGCATGCGTTTCTGAGTCTGTCTTGAGCAGCAGCGCTGCACGCAGCAGGGGGAAGCAAGTCAGCCCCTCGGTGGGAGGAAACGTGGGGGAGGGAACTGCGGCCCGAGAGGGGCCCGGTGAGACCCTGAGACCCTGGTTCCAGCCGGCTGGGGGCCAAGGTGCCCAGGGGTGCTCGGGCGTATGCAGCAGCGTCCCGGGCCCCGGCTCCAGCTGGTGCCACGCGAGGGCCCAGGGCAGGTCCCTCCCGGTTCCTCTGCCTGCGTGTGGGTCCTAGGCTGACGGGCCCCCCGCCCGCCCCCTCCCCGTTCCAGCTGCCCGTGGAGTTTCAGGAGCGCTTGAGCCTCCACTTGGAGAAGCACGGCTGCAGCCTGCCCACCTCGCAGTACCGCTCGGGCAGCGTGCCGCTCTGCGTGATTGCCAAGGTGCTGGAGAAGCCCGAGCCCAGCAGTGTGTCCTCTCCCATGTCCCTGTCGGTCTCGGTGTCCGAGGCCTCCACCCGAGACCTGGCCTTCCGCGAGGGGATGCCCAAGTCGAGCCTGCTGCCCCCCTACAAGGAGGACACCTACTGCAGCGACTCCGCCCTCTTCTGCCTGGAGGAGTCCCGGCGTGAGCGTGACCGGCGGCCCAGCGTGGACGCCGTGGCGAGCAGCATGAGCTTCCTGCAGACCCAGAATTCCACCGACAGCGCCGCCGGGGAGGAGGAGGCCGGGGCTGCGGCCGCCTATCCCGAGGCCTACCGAGAGGCCTACCCGGAGGAATACCGGCGCCAGGCCTACCAGGCTGAGGGCTATCAGGGTGAGGCCTACCGGGGCGAGGCCTACCGGGGCAAATCTTACCAAGATGAGGCCTACCGGGGCAAATCCTACCAGGCTGAGGCCTACCGGGGCAAATCCTACCAAGATGAGGCCTACCGGGGCAAGTCCTACCAGGATGAGGCCTACCGGGGCAAATCCTACCAGGATGAGGCCTACCGGGGCAAGTCCTACCAGGATGAGGCCTACCGGGGCAAATCCTACCAGGATGAGGCCTACCGGGGTGAATCTTTCCAAGATGAGGCCTACCGGGGTGAATCTTTCCAAGATGAGGCCTACCGGGGCAAATCCTACCAGGATGAGGCCTACCGGGGCAAGTCCTATCAGGATGAGGCCTACCGGGGTGAATCCTTCCCTGGCTTCACCACCTCACTGCCCACATCCAGCTCCTACTCGAGCTTCAGCGTCACCTCGGAGGAGAGGGAGCGCGGCGAGGCCAGCACGCTGACCGCCTCGCAGCGGGCCGCCTACCTGGGAGGCTGCGACCAGCTCTTCCAGCGCCCGCAGCCCCCCACCTACCAGAGCAGCCGGCCCTATGCCAAGGCCTCCACGGCCCTGCTGCAAACCCCAGTGCCCCCCGAGTACGAGCTCGAGACCACCTTCCCGAGCTACCAGGCCGAGCCCTTCAGCCAGCAGGCCGTCCCCAAGACCTCGGCGGCGGCACACCTGTGGGGCCAGCGGGCCAAGTCCCCGGCCTCCCGGCTGCCCAAGGGAGAGGCGCGCAGCCGGCGCGACCAGTGGCGCCCGGTGCACATGGAGGATCTCGGGGCCCACGCCTTCCCGGCCCCCTCGAAGCGGCCCGCGCCCCGCAGCTCCTCTCAGCGCTACTATTCGAGAGGCACCTCGGCCAACCTGCCCCCTCGCCGCTCCGGCCCCCTGTACGCCAACTACAAGGCCAACAACCTCGGGGAGGACAGCTTCTCCCACGGCCACCAGGCCGAGTCCTGCTTCCTCGGGGCTCACGGCTCTGCCAAGCCGATGCCTGGCTATGCAGCCAGCGAAGATGAGGGAGAGAGGGAGAGGCCCCTGGGCCAGCTGAGCGGGGTGGCCAGCCCCGAGCCCGACAGCCTCTTTGGCTCCAGAGAGTCCTTCGAGCCCAGCTCCATGGAGGGTTCCCCTGAAATGCATCGCGCAGCCCGCCGGAACCCCCAGGCAGCCCTCCCCCGGAGCCGGAGCGCCGGCGGCCTCAGCCGCAAGGACAGCCTCACCAAGGCCCAGCTCTACGGCACCCTGCTCAACTAAACGCTGCCCGCAGGCCGAGGCCGAGGCGGGGGCTCCCGCCGCCCCTGTGCGCCCCAGGACGCTGCCCCACCCGTCTCCAGTCTCTTCTCCCTTGAGCCCTGTCCACAATGAACAATGACTGCTCGTCCACGTATGTGGGGTGACTGCTCACCCATGCATGTGGGGTGACTGCTCGCCCATGTATGTGGGGCGGCTTCTCGCCCATGTATGTGGGGCGGCTTCTCGCCCATGTATGTGGGGATGACTTCTCGCCCATGTATGTGGGATGACTTCTCGCCCATGCATGTGGGGTGGCTTCTCACCCATGTATGTGGGATGGCTTCTCGCCCATGTATGTGGGATGGCTTCTCGCCCATGTATGTGGGATGGCTTCTCGCCCATGTATGTGGGATGGCTTCTCGCCCATGTATATGGGGTGACTTCTCGCTCATGTATGTGGGATGGCTTCTTGCCCATGTATGTGGGATGGCTTCTCGCCCATGTATGTGGGATTGCTTCTCGCCCATGTATGTGGGACTACTGCTCGCCCATGTATGTGGGATGGCTTCTCACCCATGTATGTGGGGTGATTGCTTGCCCATGACGAATGTGGGATGACTGCTCACCCATGTATGTGAGGTGACTTCTCGCCCACGAATGTGGGATGACTTCTCTCTGCCTCAGTATGTGGGATGTCTGACCCCTCTTTGTCTCGTGACCCCTGTGCCTCAGTGACCTCCCTACCTTGTAGTGACCCCTGTGCCTCAGTGACCTCCCTACCTTGTAGTGACCCCTGTGCCTCAGTGACCTCCCTACCTTGTAGTGACCCCTGTGCCTCAGTGACACCTCTCCCACGTAGTGACCCCTGTGCCTCGTAGTGACCCCGCTCCACACAGTGGACCCCCCGCCTCAGAGACCCCGCTCCACACAGTGGACCCCCCGCCTCGTAGTGACCCCGCTCCACAGTGGACCCCCCGCCTCATAGAGACCCCGCTCCACACAGTGGACCCCCCGCCTCGTAGTGACCCCGCTCCACACAGTGGACCCCCCGCCTCATAGAGACCCCGCTCCACACAGTGGACCCCCCGCCTCAGAGACCCCGCTCCACACAGTGGACCCCCCGCCTCGTAGTGACCCCGCTCCACACAGTGGACCCCCCGCCTCGTAGTGACCCCGCTCCACACAGTGGACCCCCCGCCTCGTAGTGACCCCGCTCCACACAGTGGACCCCCCGCCTCAGCGACCCCGCCTCACACAGTGGACCCCCCGCCTCGTAGTGACCCCGCTCCACCAGTGGACCCCCCGCCTCGTAGTGGACCCCGCTCCACACAGTGGACCCCCCCGCCTCGGTAGTGACCCGGCTCCACACCGTGGACCCCCGCCTCATAGAGACCCGCTCCACACAGTGACCCCCCGCCTCGTAGTGACCCCGCTCCACACAGTGGACCCCCGCCTCAGAGACCCCGCTCACACAGTGGACCCCCCGCCTCATAGAGACCCCGCTCCACCAGTGGACCCCCCGCCTCAGAGACCCCGCTCCGCACAGTGGACCCCCCGCCTCAGAGACCCCGCCTCCCCCACAGTGGACCCCCCGCCTCAGAGACCCCGCTCCACACAGTGGACCCCCCGCCTCAGAGACCCCGCTCCGCACAGTGGACCCCCCGCCTCGTAGTGACCCCGCTCCACACAGTGGACCCCCCGCCTCAGAGACCCCGCTCCACACAGTGGACCCCCCGCCTCATAGAGACCCCGCTCCACACAGTGGACCCCCCGCCTCAGAGACCCTGCTCCACACAGTGGACCCCCCGCCTCAGAGACCCCGCTCCACACAGTGGACCCCCCGCCTCAGAGACCCCGCTCCACACAGTGGACCCCCCGCCTCAGAGACCCCTCCCCCACGTAGTCACCCAGTGCAGCCTGACAAGAGGACCCCTGTGATGTGACCCCCAGCGCCACCACGATGGAACTCCCCGAGGACGTTTCTCACGCCAACATCTTTCCCCACCCGAGCTGAGCATTCCTCCCTTTTATAAACTGAAACTTTTTCTAGAGAAAAAGGGTCTTTCTCAACGCACGGGGCCTCCAGCTCCCTGGATGGCAGCCTTGCGTTTCCAACACACAGCTCCTTTATTTTCCGGGCGAGGACTTGTGGGGCCTGGCCCTTGGAGGGAAGGACAGTGTTGACACCGCGAAGGCCAGCGGCGAGGAAACCTGGAGCTCTGCCCACAAGGAGAGGAGCCAGCGGGCGAAGGGACGTGAGACGCTGTGAACGTTTCCGAGTGTGGCTGACCCCGCGCCCCAGCTCTCCCGTGGTCGTCGTCCCGAGTTGGGCCGGTGCTCACCTCCCAGTTCCCGGTGCTCGTCCCCGTGTCCCGCTGCCCGCACCACCTGGCTCTACCTCAGCCGTGAAGAGCCTCTCACCGCCCCACCCCGAGCTTGCTCTCCTGTCTGTGATGCATGCCGCCAATCACTCCTGTATTTACACTAACTAATAAAGATTCTTGGTGGAAAGCATTCGGGTTTGAGCAGTTTCTTCTCCCCACTGCCTTTTGCCCTCTGGGACCTGTGGCCCTCAGTGGATCCCCTCTCCGCTGGACCGCCCCACCGTCCTTCGCCCCCTCCAGCCAGGACTGGTTCCTGAGAGCTCTCCTGGCCACCAGTGTCTTTGTTGGAAGTCTGGATTCCTCCACTGCCCAACCCGCTAGACATGACCACTGCCCTGGCGGCCGGTGTTCCCACGGTCACACCCCATCCTTTCCTGCGTGTTAGACTTTGCTCTGCATTCCCTTTGCTGGGGCTCCGTGATCCAGGCCCCATTTTCCTTTCTCAGTGGACGTCCTAGAGGGCGGTCTCACTGGGGAGCGGTGGCCACTCCCCCTGCACCCGGGGCCCCATCGCGCTGTCCTTCCCCCAGGGCTGTCCCTCTGGGGGTAATCTGCCTAGGTCTGCCCTTGGCCTTGGGCTTTCTGCAGTTGCCCTGAGGTGCGTCTGCTTGTGGACTTGTCCTTCTTGGGAATTCACAATCTTGTGTCTGCAAGTTGGTACCTTCCATCAGTTCTGGAATATTCTCAGTTATGGTTTTAGATTAGAGGCCCAGGGAGGGAGAGGAGGGTATCCCTCAGTCCAGCCTGTACTCTCTCCAATTTGGGATCCCTTGCAGGATGTCCGACTGCCTGATTCCAGCCTAAATAGGCAGTGGGACATCCCTCTCACAACCCAGGACTGCTGGCTCCCAACCGCTCACATGTCTGCCTGCCTGATTGCCCCTAACCACTTCTGCCCGACAGCCTGATCACCTCCTAACCACTCCCCTGCCAGCCTGATTAATGCCTAACTGCTCTACTGCTGGTCCAATTGCCCCCAAATGCCCTCCCCTACAAGCCCAGTCACTCCTAACTGTCCTCCCCTTCAGGCCTGGTTGCCCCAAACTGTCCTCCCCTTCAGGCCTGGTTGTCCCCAACTGCCCTTCCCTACAGGTCTGGTCCCCGCCAGCTGCCTCCCCTGCCTTCCTGGTCGCCCCAACTGCCCTCCTCTGCCAGCCCAGTCACCCTTAACTGCCCTCCCCTGCAGGCCATCTTGTGGTGGCCATCTTGTGTCCACATGGGGGTAGCCATCTTTGATCACATGGGGGCAGCCATCCTGTGTGTTGGAGTGACGGTCAATTTGCATATCACTCTTTTATAAGGTAGGCTAGTATTTCCCTGCCCCCTCTCCCTCCCCTCCTCCTCACTGCATCCTCCGTCTGCCCCCCTTCAGCTGGCCCACACGCTCTGTATGCACTGTCTTCACTAATCCTCTCCCCTTGTGCTCAGCCACCACACACAGTCACGGAGCTTTTTGCTTTAGCTATGAGTGTTTTCCTCTCCTACCCGCTCTCTCTGGTGGTTTGGCAAACCCACGATGCGACTCTCTAAGTTCCCTACTCCCTGGAGCCAGTTCCCAAACACAGTGGGCACAGCGGTCCCCCGTCCGCCTGGCACGTCTATCCTGTGGGGTCTGCGGGGATCTGTTTCCCTTGGTCCCTGCCCCAGCTGCTTCGTTCCTCCGGAGGCCTGGTTATCGTTGACGCCCTGAGGATGCTCTTATAGGTTCTTCGAAACCTGGCATGGGGGCCCTCCCAGGGGCTTCATGTTCCCTCCTTCCAGGGCCAGCCACTTCCCACTGGGGACCACCTGGCCCAGGGCAGGCCTTCAGGTTCTCTGGCCTGCCCGGCTTCATCTGTCCAGGGTGGGTTTGTCTCTTGCCAGGCAACCCCAAGCGGGAGGGGCTTTGGTGGTGGCTTCTAGCATCTCTGACCTTGACCCACCTCTGCAGAGGAAGCCAGAGGACCCAACTTCCCTCCCCCAGGAAGCAGCCTCCAGAGTCAGAGGGGCTGTGGAGAGGTACGGGGGCCGTTTTTCCATGGGCAGACGGAGGAAGCAACCCTCAATGGACTGGGAGGAGGGGGACACCTGGAAAGGTGGAGGAGAGAGCGGCTCCAGCACCCGGTGGGTTCTCTCTCAGATGCTTTCCCATGGGGAGCCTGAGCCTCACCAGCCCCCCACCCCCTGGTCAGCCATGACACAACAGCAAGGCCGAGAACACTGAGGGCTACCAGCCTTGGCCCAGAGCCCCTCTAAGATTCAGGGTGCTGGCCCCACATCGTCTCAGAGCCTGAGGCTCCCATCGGTGCCCTCCAAAGGCAGCTGTCCTGGTGGGGGGTGCCCTCTTCTACCAACCCCTTCTCCCTGCACCCGGAATCCTGCCGCATCAGAGAAACCCTGTCTGTGTACCCACCATCTACCCACCTGCCACGTATGTTCCTCCTCAATCCCACAGGGAGTGCAGAGTGGGCTGTGCCACCAGCTGGCCACGTGACTCTGTCTGGGCAAGTCTCAGATCCCTCTGGTCCAGTTCCCCCTCTGGAGCCTAGGACAGGGACTGGCGAGCTTCCCAGGGGCCCCTACACGGGTGCCGGTCCCATGCGGAGCCCCAGCTGGGACGGGGGATCTGAGGGAGGGGAAAGGCACAGGCTCTGGAGTCAGATGGCCCTGGGCGCATCCTTCTGCCCTCCGGGCAGTGGTTTCCTCAACTGGACAGAGCGATCATGGCCATCTACAGGACCTGCGAGCATGAGCTCCATGTGCCATGGCCACGGCCGGGCCCGCAGCACTCAGAGCCACGGCCACGCCCACAGCACTCAGAGCCACGGCCACGCCCACAGCACTCAGAGCCACGCCGGCACCTCCAGATGAGGGGTTCTTCCCCACGACAGCTGCAGGCCAGCCGTGCAGATGTCTGAGCGAGTCAAGGTGAACACGCAGCCCAGGAAGGCGAGGCAGCCCAGCCCACGCTTCTTCATCCCTGCTCCACTTTCCAAAGTTAGCTTCTCATTCTCACATCGTGAATGGCAAACTCCCCGCCACCTGGCAGAGGGCCAGAGTGAGCCTCTAAGAATGCTCTTCGGAAGAAAGCGTTCAGAGAAGGAAACAGAGAGGCATAGAGTCCACCTGCCATTCTTCCCAGTAAGTCACCACCCAAGGGGAGGGAGGGGTTCGCAGACAGCTGGGCTGGGGCAGAGCTGATCAAGCCCACAAGCAGCACTGAGCACAGCACTGTGGCTCCTGCCCATGCGGACCCCCAAGGGGACCAGCCTGAAAAAGAAACGAGCTGGAGGACAGTTCCTGACAGCAGACTAGGCCCGGAGCCAGGCTCAGGGGGAGAGGCTGTTACCCACGATTCCTGCAGCTCCCCCACCCGCCCATGGCCTTCTTCTTAGGCACTCGGTGTTTCCTCACTGAATCCACCTGCCTCCTCCAGGAAGCCTTCCAAGGACCCCTCCGCCCTGAGCCATGGCATCTGCAGGCCCCTGACCCTTTGGTGGACCCTTGGCCTCGCGGGCAGCCCCTCAGTAACAGTCCTGGTTGGGTTAGTGCTCAGCGGCCCCGCAGGTCCCAGCAATGGGTCTTCCTCGAAGTTCCTCAGGGCCCTGCCTTCTCCACGTCACTCCGTCACCCGGCAGGGGCACCGGCGTGGGCAGCGAGCGCACCTGACAGGGCGGGGGCAGGCCCAGGGACCAGCTGGCGTGCTCCGTGGGGGAGGGAGAGGCCGGGGCCTGAGCAGACCGGGCCAGGCTAGGCCCTGAGGGACGGGTGGGCTGCCATGCTCTGCCGAGGACAAACCTGGGGTCCAGGGCCCCCTTTCCCTGGACCCCTCGTCGGGACCCGCAGAGCGAGGCTGCGCCCTCTCCAGATCCCAGCATTCTCATTTCGAGCTCCAGCGGGCGCGAGTGGGGCGGCGAGAGGAACTGCCAACACACATTTACCGCTGAAGTCACCTACGAAACAGCGAGACGCGGTGTTTACTGGGCGGCACGAGCAGTGTGCCAGGCGCTCACTTCCCAGCCTCACAGCTGAGACAGAAGGCTCCTGGCCCCATTTCAGAGGCGCCGAGGACCCGGGGAGGAGTGCCAGCCTCGGTATTTAGTCCCACCCACCCCCGGGGTGCCGGGGGCGACCATGTCTGTCCAGGGGCGCAGCGCTGGAAGGCTCAGTGCCAGATCTTGATGTCACCCTCCCAGGAGCAGGTGGCGAGGACGGAAGGCAGCACAGGGTGGAAGGTGGTGCCCACGCAGGCCTGCGTGTGCCCGTGTAGCGTGCGTGCCCGGCTGGCCGTGCGGAAGCAGTAGAGCAGGACCCGGCCGTCCGCGCTGCCTGTCACCAGCAGGTCTCCGTCGGGGGAGCACTCGCAGCCCACCGCGTAGCCTTCCACCTGCAAGGGCGACACGGTGAGCCCCAGCTCGCCTGCGCAATGGCAGCCACCCACCCACGACAGAGTGGCAGAGCCCGAGCTCCCCCCACACGGTTCTGGGGTGACCGTGTACAGGTTACCTCAGTGGTGCCCAGGAGGGCTGGCACTGCTGACATCACCAGGCCCTGGCCCCGCCCCCACAGGAAGCAGGTCTCAGTGATGAAAGGGGGCGGAGCTAGAGACTCTGTCCCGCCCCATCCCATGTGAGCGGAGTCAGAGGAAACCTTTCCCCCTGCAGCTGGGGTCCGGGGCAGAGACCAGCCTGGCATAGACACCAGGCCACACAGCATCTGCTGGACAGAGGTCTGTGCACTCTGACCCGACCCATTGCTGATGGCTGGCATCGCGTGGCGGGGGCTCTGGGGCCAGCGCTCAGCCTTCTGAGGGTGGAGTTGGGGGTGGGGGTGGGGGAAGGGGTGGAATGGGGGAGGGAGGAGGGGCCAGGTAAGCCGTACCTTGTGCCCTTCGTAGCGCCGCCTTCTGCTCATCCGGTAGGGCCACACGGCGGAGAAGAGGGCCAGGTAGTTGCCATTGGTCTGGGCCAGGAACACGGGCTCCCGCGGGTGCAAGGCCAGGCTGGGGCAGGTGTACCTCTCCTGAGAAACGGGGCCACACAGAGGGTCAAGGATGCTTGGGCTGTGCCTGCCGCCTCTGCAGACACGCCGCCCTGCTCTCTGCTCACAGGTCAGTGTGTTTCCTGCTGCTGCTGTAACAACTGCCTCAAACTCAGTGGCTTGAAACACACAGACTTCGGACCCTGCAGATCTGGAGGTCAGAAGTCTGAGCAGGCCCTCGCTGGGCTAATCATGGTGTCAGCAGAGCTGTGCTGGCTCCGGAGGCTCCAGGGGGACGTACTTTGTGCGCTTCCAGCTTCCAGGAGCCACTTGCCCTCCTTGGCCCATGGCCCTTATGGCAGATCTTAAAGGGCCCCCCAAAATAGATTCACATCCTAATTCCTAGGGCCCGTGAATGACGCCTTGCGTGTCTTTGCAGAAGTAACTGAGTTAAGCATCTCGATGTGGGGAGTTACCCTGTATTATTGCCTACGTTCAGCCACGTTATCCCTCTGAGGGAGGCACGGGAGGTGGGACGCACACGGTGATGTGAGCACGGATCAGAGAGCGATCTGAAGATGCTGGCGCACAGCTCGGAGGGATGCCCAGTATCACCAGCAGCCACCAGACACGAGGCAGCAAGGGACAGATCTGCCCTGCCAACACCCCATTTCAGCCCAGTGATACGGAGTCTAACTGCCATCCTCAGAAATGGGTGGGAACACACCGCTGATGGCGTGAGCCTCCCATCTGTGGTAACACGCTCCCCGGGAAGAGAGAACGAATGTGCGTGCCCATCCCCCCACCCCCATTCCACAGGGGGCCCTGGGGCAGCCAGCGCAGGGTCCCACGCGGTCCAAAAGCACCATCAGTGAAGGGGTGAATGATCAAGCGAGAAGATAAATGAGGAGTGTTCAAACCCTCAGGGAGAGCTCACTGTTTGAGAGGCTCAGTCCCACAGAAGCACCCTTGGGAGCTCCCTTCTCAGCAGCGCCTGTCCGTTCACATTTTAAGAGTTGCCCAAGTTCAGAGGCAAAGCAGGAGCAGCCTAGTATGCCATCAGAGGCATGGATGCCGGGCTGAGCTCCCCGGTGATGCTGCCGGCAAGGAGGTGTGCGTCTGGGACAGCTCAGCCAGCAGTGCTCCGCCCCCTCACTCCTTCCCCTGCTCTCCCCTGGGGCTGATGGAGGCAGGAAGCCCCGGTGCTCAGAGGTGTCCCCCATCCCCTTGCTTTTCCTAGGAGGTTACACTGGACCCTAAAGTGAGATCTAGAGACAGGTTTGCTCAGGGTCACGCAGAACCATCGGAAAACAAGGGGAAAGCAAGGAGAGGGAGCAGGTGTGCATGTACACCTGACACGTATTTTTAAATTCAGGGTGGGAGCACCAAAGAGATCAGCCATGGCTTGTTTGAAATCTTAAACGATGGTTGCGGTGGTGATGATAGTGACAGTTAAAATGATGATGATCATGTGGTGGTGGTGGTAGTGATGATGATATGATGATAATAATGATATGGTGATGATGATGGTAACAATGGTGATAGTTATGATGATAGGGATAGCAATGATTAAGGTGATGATGGTATGGCGATGATGGTGATAGTTATGATGATGGTGGTGGTAATCACAGTGATAATGGTGATTAGTAATGATAGTGGGGGTGGCAATGGTGATGAAGGTGGTGGTGGTGGTGGTGGTTGTGGTGATGGTGATGATGATGATGATGGTGATTGTGATGGTGATGGTGGTGGTGATGATGGTGGCGGTGGCAATGGCGGTGGTGGTGGTGATGATGATAGTGATGATAGTGGTAATGATGGTGATAATATAAGTAATGCATTTATGAAGCAATCCCTGTACCTGGCACTATTCTAGACCCTTAATAAGTGTTCTTTAAATTCTCAAAACCACTCTATGAGGCAAGTAATATTCTCACCCTCAATTTTCTGAGAAGACAATAAAAATCAAAAGGGCTAAGTAATGGGCCCAGCGCCCCCAGTTTGTAAGTGTTGAGTCCAGGACCATAATTCAGGTGGTCTAACTCCTGAGTCACAACTCCTGCCAAAGCCACCAGCAATGAAGGGCAGAGTCCCATGGGCTGGATGGGTGGCAGAGAAAGGGGAGGGGTGTCTCGAGCTGCTCAGTCGTCTACCAGTCCCTCTGTACTGGCTGCCCCTCCACCCCTTTACCCTGTGGGTGGCGGTGCAGGGCGGGGCCGAGTGGGAGGACAGTTAGGGAGAAACAGTTATGATGTAAAATGGAGCCTGTGGATTCACATTCCTTCCCCTGCCCTAGGAATCCCGGGCAGCCAATCTGTCTGCAGAGACCCTGCCTCCTGAACCGTCCCAAACAGGAAGTGGCCTGGGACCTAAGGCCAAACGGGGTGAAGACAGAAAGCAAGGCCAAATAGGGCTTCTCACGTGGAAAATCTGGTTGGAGATTTTGGCGGAGCTCCGGAAATCCCAGGCGATGATGGTACGGTCAGCAGAGTCCCGGCTCGAGGCATCCGTGCTGCTCAGAAACTCCGAGCCCTCGCGAAGGAAGAGGATGTCCAGGGTCTGCTGGATGGTCGCCTTGTAGCTCCTCACCACCTGCAAGAGCAGGCGCCGTCATGCTGGCGGCCCAGGAGCGCTGGGCAGCCTCCGCGGGGAGGCAGCGCACAGGGCGTCAGGGAGGGCAGAGCGTGGACAAGGCGCTGGGGGCTGCTGCAGGGGGACCTGGGGCCCTCGGGTTCCGCCAGGAAAACGCCTGTCTTCCCAGGACATATCCACACCTCCCACTGCCTTGCCTGATACACCTCCTCGTGGAGAGTCCCCCTCCCACACTCACCCCACACCCGTTGGTGCGGGGCCTGGGAGGTGATGGTCTCCGTCAGACTGGTCCCCTAGGGAGCCACCAAGGCAAGCTGAGGGCAGGGCCTGCGCTTAGCCAAGGGCACCCAAGGGGCATCAGGGATGTCCATCAACCTGGAGCCATTCTTGCTTCTGAAGATGGCACATAATTCAAGCTCACAATGTCCCAGCCTATTGCCCCGGAGTAGCTGTGTTGCTGGGAGGGAAAGTTCTCGGAGACCATAGAGCCAGAACCACGGTGAGCAGGTTAGCTTTAGATATGGGGGGAAGGGGGCAAGGTTTGGCTTTTTATTCCCATAACAAATTGTAGGTACCAGAGGGTAGCAGAGCTATCAGCAGTGTTTTATTTATTTACTTACTTACTTGTTTACTTACTTATTTAAAACCTTGTTTCCCTTTATTTTATTTATTTATTTATTTTTATTAAACTAGAGGCCCGGTGCACAAAAATTGTGCACTGAGGTGGGGAGGGGCCCCTCAGCCCAGCCTGTGTCCTCTCGCAGTCCGGGACCCCTCGTTCCTCACTGCCTGCCTGCAGTGGAGGCGGGATAGGGTCCCTCCACCACCACTGCGCTCACCAGCCGTGAGCCTGGCTTCTGGCTGAACAGCACTCCCCCTGTGGGGGTGCACTGATCACCAGGGAGCAGCTCCTGCATTGAGCGTCTGCCCCCTGGTGGTCACTGTACATCATAGTGACTGGTTGTTCCGCCGTTCAGTTGATTTGCAATTAGGGTTTTATTATATAGGATTTATTGGGTTGGCATTGATCAGCATGAACACACAGGTGTTAGGTGTGGGTTTTTATGTTACAAGGTCTGTATATTGCATTGTGTGCCCATCATCCAAAGTCACATCTTCTCCTGTCACCATATATTAGGCCTTCCTTTCCCCCCAACCCTCTTCCCTCTGGCAATCACCACTCTGCTGTGTGTGTCCATGAGTTTCAGTTTTATATCCCACATAGGAGTGAACTCATATGGTTCTTAGCCTCTGCTGGCTGACTTCTTTCACTTAGCTAATGTTTTCAAGGTCCACCCATGTTGCTGGGTGGACTGTTCTTACAGCTGAGTAGTATTCTATTGTGTGCATGTGTCTCAGCTTCTTTATCCAGCCCTCACTGGAGAGCACTTTGGTTGTTTCCATGTCTTTTTTTTTTTTTTTTTTTAATACATTTTATTGATTTTTTACAGAGAGGAAGGGAGAGAGATAGAGAGCTAGAAACGTCGATGAGCGAGAAACATCAACCAGCTGCCTCTTGCACACCCCCTACTGGGGATGTGCCCACAACCCAGGTACATGCCCTTGACTGGAATCGAACCTGGGACCTTTCAGTCCGCAGACCGCCGCTCTACCACTGAGCCAAACCGGTTTTGGCTGTTTCCATGTCTTGGCCACCATAAATAATGCTTCAATGAATATCGGGGTGCATATATCTTTGTGAATACATGTTTTTGAGGTGTTGGGGTATACACCCAGGAGAGGGATTGTTGGGTCGTATGGAAGCTCTATTGTAAATTGTTTGAGGAATCGCCAGACTGCTTTCCGTAGTGGTTGTATCATCTACATTCCCACCAGCAGTGGATAAGGGTTCCCTTTCTCCCCACATCTCCCCCAACACTTGTCTGGCTTGTCTTGTTGACTAGGGCCACTCTAACAGGTGTGAGATGTTTTACTGTAATGTTGTTTGCACTTCCCTGATTGCCAGTGAGGTTGAACATATTTTCGATATATCTATTGGCTCTTCATACGTCTTATTGAGAGAGGAGAGTTTTCAGGTCCTCTGCCTACCCTTTGATTGGGTTTTTTATTTATCTGGTGTTGAGTTTTACAAGTTCTTTTTTTTTTTTTTTAATATATTTTATTGATTTTGTACAGAGAGGAAGGGAGAGAGATAGAGAGTTAGAAACATCGATGAGAGAGTCATCAATCAGCTGCCTCTTGCACACCCCTCACTGGGGACATGCCCGCAACCAACGTACATGCCCTTGACCGGAATCGAACCCGGGACCCTTCAGTCCCCAGGCCAATGCTCTATCCATTGAGCCAAACCAGTCTTGGCAACAAGTTCTTTATATATTTTGGAAATTAGACCTCTGTCAGAGCCACTGTTTGCAAATATCATCTCCCATCTGCTTGGCTGCCTCTTTGTTTTGTTGTCAGTTCCTACTGCTGGGCAGAAGCTTTTTGGTTTTAGCCCCATTCATTTATTTTTGCCTTTACTTCCTTTGCCTTTGGGGTCCAGTTCATAAAATGTTTTCTACGACCCTGGTCCATAAGTTTGGTATCTATATTTTCTTCTATGTAACTTATTGTTTGGGGTCTTCTATTTGGGTCTGTGGTCCATTTCGAATTAATTTCTGTACACTGGGACAAGTTGCAATCCAGTTTCATTCCTTTGCATGTGGCTTTCCTGTTTTCTCAGCACCATTTATTGAAGAGACTGTCTTTACTCCATTGTGTGTTTCTGGCTCCTTTGTTGAAAATTATCTGTCCAGCCCAGCTGGTGTGACTCAGTGGCTGAGTGATGACCTATGAACCAGGAGGTCATGGTTCAATTCCTGGTCAGGGCACATGGCCGGGTCATAGGGCATGTAGGATGTAGCCGATCAATGATTCTCTCTCATCACTGATGTTTCTATCTCTCTCTCCCTCTACATATATGAAGTCAATAATATATATATGAAAATTATCTGTCCATGCACTGCCGTGTTTCCCTGAAAATAAGACATCCTCCAAAAATAAGACCTAGTGCAGGGAAAGATAAGACATTCCCTGAAAATAAGACCTAGCGCAACTTTGGGAGAAAAAATTAATATAAGACACTGTCTTATTTTCGGGGAAACAGGGTAGGACATTTGGTTTTAAAGCTGGGCTCTCTATTCCATTCCACTGATCTGTGTGTCTGTTTCTTTGCCAATCTGTGCTGATCATCATGGCTCTGTGGTATAAATTTAAGGCAGGTAGCTTGATACCTCCAGTTTTGTTCTTTTTTCTCAGGATTACTTTGGCTATTCAGGATCTTCTGTGGTTCCACACAAATCTGATGATTTCGCATTCTATTTCTTTGAAAAATGACATTGGTATTTTGGTGGGGATTGCTTTAAATCTGTATATTGCTTTGCGTAATATGGCTATTTTAACTATGTCGATTCTTCCAAATCCATGAACA
The DNA here is from genome assembly GCF_014108245.1 of Pipistrellus kuhlii. Taxonomy (NCBI): domain Eukaryota; kingdom Metazoa; phylum Chordata; class Mammalia; order Chiroptera; family Vespertilionidae; genus Pipistrellus; species Pipistrellus kuhlii. Next base: position 3,262,611 of record NW_023425542.1, read on the forward strand.
CAAGATATTTTTCCATTTTGTTGTGTCTTTTTCAATTTATTTTAATAATGCTTTGTAATTTTCAGTATATAGGTCTTTCACATTCTTTGTTAAGTTTATTCCTAGGTATTTTATTCTTTTGGTTGCAATTTCAAAAGAAATTTTTTTTCTTAAATTTTGTTCTTAGTATACAGAAAGGCAATGGATCTTTGCAAATTGATTTTGTATCTTACAACTTGACTATATTTGTTTATTGTTCCTAATAGTTTCCTGGTGGGGTTTTTAGGGTTTTCTACATAGAAAACGATGTCACCTTCAAAAAGCGACAGTTTAACATCTTACATCCCTAGGTGGATGCCTTTTATTTCTTTCTCGTGCCTCATTGCTGTCTAGGACCTCCAGCATGATGTTGAGTAAGAGTGATGAGTGGACATCTTTGTTTTATTTCTGATCTTAGAGAAAAAATGTTCAGTTTTTCATCCCTGATTACGTATTACCTGAGGGTTTATCATATATGGCCTTTATTATGCTGAGGTACTTTCCTCCTACTTCTATTTTATTGAGTGTTTCAATCACAAATGGATGTTGTATCTTATCAAATGCTTTTTCTGTATCTATTGATAAGATCACGTGATTTTTATCCTTTCTTTTGTTAATGTGGCCTATTGCATGGATTGATTTTCGTATGTTGAACCATCCTGTGCCCATGGAATAACCCCCACTTGATCATGATGTGTATTTTTGCATACACTGTTGTATTTGATCTGCTAGTATTTTGTTTAGGATTTTTGCATTAGTATTCATCAGAGATATTGGTCCATAGTTTTCTTTTTTGTGTGTTATGTTTGCCAGGTTTTGGTATCAGGGTTATATTGGCCTCTTAGAATTTGTTCGGAAGTAGTGCCTCTTTTTCAAATTTTTTTTTGGTAAGAGTTTGAGAAGTATAGGTTTTAAATCTTCTTTGAAATTTGGTAGAGTTCACGGGTGAAGCCATCTGGTCATGGATTTTTATTTCTTGGGAGGTTTTTGATGGTTGTTTCAATTTCCTCACTGCTGATCAGTCTACTTAGATTCTTCAATTCTTCATGTGTTAGTCTAGGAAAGTTATATGTTTTAGAACAAATCTATTTCTTCTAGTTAATGAATTTGATAGCATGTAGTCTTTCATAATATTCTAGTAGTATGATCCTTTTTATAGCTATGATGTAAAGACATTTTTTATATCTTAGTATCATCGCCAATATTCCAAAGCCTCCTGCCTCGTAAACTAATGTGATTAAGTGTCCAGCAGTTGTTCTGCTTTCTCCAGAGCACTTTATCACCATCACCTGCTGTTCTAAGACAACTGGTTTGGCAGCGACAGGTGCGAGGCGGAGACTAACAAGAACCTCCACTGAACAAATGCACAAAAAGCTCTACTTGAAATTGCAGCCAGGGCACTGTGCCTCTGGCCTGCTGCCCTGCCCGCCCATTTATCAGCTCCCAGAGCGCCACCATGCGGCCACAGCATGAACAGTTCACCCATACCCCAGCCCAACGTTGACCAATCTTTTTTAATATATTTTATTGACTTTTTTACAGAGAGGAAGGAGAGAGGGATAGAGAGTTAGAAACATCAATGAGAGACATCGATCAGCTGCCTCTTGCACACCTCCTACTGGGATGTGCCCGCAACCAAGGTACATGCCCTTTACCAGAATCGAACCTGGGACCCTTGAGTCCGCAGGCCAACGCTCTATCCACTGAGCCAAACTGCTTTTGGCACGTTGAGCCATCTTGACACACTTTTTAAAAACTGGAGTTCACAGCCTTTCAAATGTTGCAGACTTTTCTATCAACCTCTTTCCAATGTATGTGTATCAAATTCCCATTAAATGCAACATCAATCCAATTTAGACTGGGGTGGGGGTGCTTGGAGGCCCATTCTGCAGATGAGGAGCACTGAGGCTAAGGGAGATGCAGGGATCTGCCAAGATCACACAGCCAGGAGCGGTGGAACTTCTCCCAGACCAGCTGCTTCCTGGGGGCCCACACCGGCTCCCGCCGCCAGTTCCTGTCTCAGTAAGTGCTGGGACACATTCCTGGGAGGGTGGGCGATAGACGGCTGCTCTTCTCTCAGCCTCTTCAGAAGCAGCCCCCCTCAGGGTGAGTTCTGGGTGGGCCCCTGAAACCAAGGGGGGAGAAGAGAGGGCATCTCTGCCAGACTCTGAACGCAGGGCTGGGGACGGCTACTGCTCTCCCTCCTTCCCTCCCTCTCTCCTTCCCTCCCACCCCAGGACGCACAGGCCCACGTGCCTCTCCGGGTCCTGAGTCTCCGGAGTGTGGGTTAGGGAAGGCCGGGACAGGCAGGAGGCGCAGAGGCCCGCGCCTGCCCAGTCTGGGGCTGGGGCGGGGGCAGCGGCCCAGGGCCTGGGATGGATGTGGTGTCCTCAGCGTCTGTCATGAGCCTGCCCATCCTTCCCACTCTCGGAGCAGTGCCGCCCCAGGCGTGCTTAGAATCTGCTCGGAAGGAAGGAGGGGGAAGGAAGGAGTGATGGGAAGGCCCCCTCCCCTTGGCTCTGAAGTAACTCTACTGGGTCCAAATCCATCCTCTCCTCCCATCCCCCAGCCATTCCTGACTCTCCACCCCCCACCTCCAGACACCCCCTGCCTCCCTCGCCAGGGCCACCTGGGGCCTGACCACCTTCCACCCCCTTTCCTGAAGCCTCTTGCCTGGGCTGGGGCACGGATAGGCCACATGTGGCTGGTCTGCTGTCCCTGGACACGGCTCGTGCACGGAGACACTTCTCCCTCCCCAGCTAGGGGCATGCACCACGGCAGTCCCTCAGTGTCCAGGGCGCCCCCATGGACACACACTGACCCAGGAGAGGATGGGAGGAGAAGGCCCTGCCACTTGCCCAGTGCCTGTTAAACGGCAGCCACAGGCCGGGGTCACATAGGCCGCCCGCTGCCCGCCCAGCGGGAGGCGACTGTGCCCAGGTGGCATGGCCCAGAGAGAAGCAGGAGCCGGGCCTTGGCATGTTGGCCGCAGAGCAGTCCAGTGCCCACCAGCACACCGCCGGCCGCCCCGGCCCAGCTTTCCCAGGAGAGCGAGCCCGCTGTTCTGGACGTTTCCCGGGAATGATGGAAATGGCCCGAGTCATTGGGGCGCCATAAACCCGAATGGCGGGAAACAGGTGTGTCCCGGGCAGGCCCGGCCGATGCCGCCGCACGGGACCGTGACTTACCGGCCCCGCGCCTGCCCGTGCCCGGCCCGCCAGGAGCCATTCGCCGTCTCGCTGGTGGGTTTTATGGCAACTTTAATTACACCGACAGCTGGCGCGCCGGCCCCGGGGCTGGGTGCTCCGGGCCTAACTGGCTGGATCCAGGCGCCTGGCAGCCCGCCTCGCCGGGAAGCACCTCCGCGCCAAGGTCTAGGGCGCCGGGGCAAGCGGAGGGCGTGATCGTGGCACAGTGGGTGCTGCTGAAGCCTCCTGAGGTCCTGGAAACCTGCCCGCTGGTGTCCACCGCACAGCTGAGGACCGGCTCCGGGGTCCGCCCGAGGGCACGCTTTCCCTCCCTTGGGTCCCTGCCTCTTCAACGGGCGTGAGGTCGGGATGCAGGCGAGGCGTGGTCCTGGCCGGGCAGCTGACTTAGTGTGCCCATGGGAGCCCTCCCCTCTCGGGGTCTGGCACTGCGGGCACCAGCTCATCTCACTGCACCCAGACCTGAAGGCGAGGCGAGGGGAGACACTGCTCTGGGCTCCCCGCACCGGGCCCTGAGCTCCCGGGGCGGACATCTGCCCCATGCCTGGGTGGCCCTGGCCCGCACTGGGGCAGCACGCTGCAGGCAGGGCGGTGTATGAATGAGGAGCTGCACAAGGGAAGAGTGGATACATAAACGGATGAATGAACAGAACAACTTGCAAAGCAGTGAGTGAGCTCAGCCTCTGGCTGCCAGCACACGCTGGCACTTGGGGCTGAGGCAACACCCACGGAGCCGCTGCCACCAGCCCCGGCAGCGCCGGGTGACGTTCGGGCACAGGGAGCGCCTATGGCTGGGACACGCAGCCACAGGCAAACTGATCCTCCCAGGAGCTCCGAGACCACGGTGGGCAGGAGGGGAGGGCAGGGCGACTGCGCTCCATACGGCGTCACTGGCCAGGCGAGTGGGCCTCCCTGCCCAGGGGGAGATGGGTACCGGGTACAGGGGCCTGGCGGCCTCTTCTGGCTGCAGGGCCTGGGGCAGACATTGCCTCTCCATGCTTCCGACACCACCCTGGAAGGCGGGGACAACGACGGACCTCTGGCTTGGGAGTCAACAGAGGTGGTAGGTCGGCTGGCTCGGTGGCCACCACGCGGCAGACGCTCATGTACCTTCTCTCGGCCCGGCAGGCAAGAGCGAGTCCCCAGGATGGAGCCGAGAGTCCCTGGCAAATCCCCCCACTGGATCTCCACTCCTTCTCCCGGAAAAGGCACGTGCTGGAGCCTTTCAAATGCTGCGATGCGGGGGTCTCCGCACGGGCGGGAGTGCGGAGTGAACACGCACACGGGTGAGCGGGTACACAGACGGGGGCAGGCACGTGCCTGCCCTGCACCCCTCTGAAGGGACTTGTCTCGAAGCAACACTGGCAAACTGGAGGCATGGGTAAGAGCCCCACAGGGAAAGAGGCCAAACAGAACAGTGTGCACGGAGAGCGCTGTCAGTAAATGTGAAAAGGATCAGAAATGTTAAAAGGTACTATAAAACCAGGAGAAGGAAAGATTCTTGGATTTCCCACAGTCTGGGACTGGAGAACCCTTCCTGGCTATGACTCCAGGGCCAGAGCAATCAGACGAAAGATGGGTAAATAAACCTACATGAAAACCATCATCATCGTGGCGTTGCATAAAAATGTGGAAATAAGAAGAAGAGTAAAAAAGACAAATGGGAGAAATATTTGCAACTTATATTAGAAGCAAAGGTCATTATCCCTAAATACAAACCGTTTCTAAAAACAGATAAAAGTGACCAAGACAATAAAATATGTAATAAATAAATAAATAAATAAATAAATAAATAAATAAATAAAAGTGACCAAGAGTTCCACACAAGCCGAAACCAGTTTGGCTCAGTGGATAGAGCATCAGCCTGTGGACTGAAGGGTCCCAGGTTCGATTCCGGTCAAGGGCATCTACCTTGGTTGCGGGGATATCCCCGGTGGGGAGTGTGTAGGAGGCAGCTGATTGATGTTTCTCTCTCATTGATGTTTCTAACTTTCTATCCCTCTCCCTTCCTCTCGGTAAAAAAATTATAAAATATATATATATTTTTAAAAAGAGTTCCACACAAAAGTGAGCAAGAAACGTGAACAGAAAGGTCCATAAAAGGAAATGCAATCGGCCCTTCGCCCTTGCTCATTTTAATGAAATGCCCCTTTAAATGACACGAAGGTATCATTCTTGCCTATCACATTGGCAAACGCCAAAAGTCTGGCACATTCTCGCTTGGCTAGTCGTGGGGCATCGGTGAGAGGAATGTGAGCCGCACGGTCCTTGTGGGGAGAACTGGGGCCAGGACACAGTCCCACATGACTGGTCCTTGCCATCTGCCTGACCTGCAGTCCCCGGAGGGACCAGTCCCAAAGCGACACTGGCAAAACGCCCCAAGACACCAGCTGAGGCCCCTGAAAACAGCACGACTTTAGGAATAAAAACTTAGGGGGGCTGAATAAACGCCAGGCAGGAGCCGGTTAAGGAAGCCCAGCACAGCCCATTCCGGAATGCGCCACAGCTGGGAGAACGAGGCTTACTCCCTGCCTGCGGAGGGGTGGCCTCCAGATCCGCTGCTCAGGGAAGAAGCCACGTGGGAGGAAAACAGGTGGGAAGGAACGTGAAGAGATGCTATGGATATATGGATGTGTTTGCTTGCATTGAAAACAGGAGGGAGGTAAATCGGAAGCTAAGTGAGTAAAGGAGTAAGTCAGCCGCTAGAGTAAGGAAGAGAATGGATGGAGGAGACAGGGTTGGGAGTAGAAGTTAGAAAATTTCTGTAAAGGGCCAAATGGTAAATATTTTAGAGTTTATGGGCCCCCTACAGTCACTGGGGTGTGTGTGTGTGTGTGTGTGTGTGTGTGTGTGTGTGTGTGACAGCCGTTTAAAAATGTAAACCAGATTGGACCCAGGAATTGTAGTTTTGCAATCCCTTCTCTAGAACAATGTACATATTTTATAACATTATACAACAAGATTAACTTAAAAAGCAGTCTCTAAAATGTGAAGGAAAATTAAGCAAATGAAACAAACCGAGAATTGAGCTAGTAGCTTAACCACATAAGTAGAATTTATTTTGGGAGATGTGAAAGCACAGTAATTTAATGGCAGGTCCTTCGCTGAATATACATCATGAACAGTAATTTGATGGTAAACCCTAATTAGATATGCACTGTGGACAAAATCAACTGAGAGCAATCTTAAACTGTTTTCAGTCATGAAATTGCCAGTGTCAATATACCAAAAAAAAATGTGTTAAGACAGAAATAAAAATGTTCACTGACAAAGAAATCAAAAATATATCAAAGCAAAGAAGCCAAGGAAAAGTTCTGAAATCCTAAGATTGAACTGGAAAAACATAGTGCTACCAATGGTGCCTGTTTTCTTTTCTTTTCTTTTTTAATATATTTTATTGATTTTTTACAGAGAGGAAGGGAGAGGTATTGAGAGTTAGAAATATCAATGAGAGAGAAACATCGATCAGCTCCCTCCTGCACACCTCCTACTGGAGATGTGCCCGCAAACAAGGTACATGTCCTTGACCAGAATCGAACTAGGGACCCTTCAGTCTGAAGGCCGACGCTCTATCCACTGAGCAAACCAGTCAGGGCTGATTGTTTTCTTAACAACAAAACCATTTCCTAGCTGTATCTGTGGAAGAAACCTAGGAACACGACCAACCACAGCCTCGATTTCTGTCTCTCAGCAGCTGAATCCGCAAATAACAGACGACAGACCAGTTAGCAAATGTTTACGAAGGGAGAGGAGAGACCGGCCAAACTAAGTGAGACATGGAAGATGTACCAGAACCCCAACGAACTTCTACACAGGAAACACACAGTGCTGAGATGAAACATACGTTGAGTGGGATTAACATCAGATGAGACAGTGCAGGAGGAAACATTAGTGAACTGGAAGAGCATAGCAACTGAAATTATTCCAGAGTAGAGAGGGGGAAAGGTTGACTTTTTAAAAAATGAAACACAATCTAGTTTGAATCCCAAATGGGATAAACTCACCAATGGCCTTTCACCCTCTATCACAAATTACAAGTAAACCAAATTCACGATGCAATTACCTGAAGACCAAAAAGTAACAGCAGGTGGGTTAGGGACAGGAAGTCGAAATGTGAAGAGAAACCAATATGGCAAGGGAGGCTTCAAGTCTGTGGGATGTTCAGACTGGGGTTTTCACTTCTACTGTTTGGGAGGCATCTTTTCATTGCCGACACTGACTCACAGACTGACTGATTTTAGGGATTATCATCATGGGCATGGACAGCAAAAAACCCGAAATAAATCCACCATACTGGCCAAAGAGACAAAAGAGAAAAGGGGAGGAGGGTGTCTCTGTAAGCCAGAGAGCACTGGAAATCGTAAAACTATCTCCGTCTCGTCCTTCCAGCCCTGCCCGGAACAGAGCCGCACTGCTCTGACATGCAGTACAAGTACCTGAAACCCAGAGGAGAGAGTCTGAACGAAAGAACTGGGGAAAAGTGACCTTATTGGGAAACCCACGCCGAAACCGGTGTGGCTCAGTGGATAGAGCGTCAGCCTGCGGACGGAAGAGTCTCAGGTTTGAAAAAGTCAGGGGCATGTGCCTTGGTTGCGGGCACACCTCCAGTGGGGGGGTGGGGGGTGGTGTGTGTGCAGGAGCAGCTGATCCGTGTTTCTCTCTCAACGATGTTTCTGACTATCCCTCTCCCTTCCTAACTGTAAAAAATCAATAAAATGTATTTTTTTAAAAAGAGGAAAACCCACATTGTTTTTTTCCACTATTTTCTCCAAAGTTAGCCAGTTTGCCGTGAGAGGGATCCATGTGGTCCCCATGAGACACAGCAGAAGGCTGACCCTGGGAGAGAAGTCCATCTCTCTGGGCCACGGAACCAGGCCCTGGGGAGACGGAGAGGGAGAAACGCCGAAGAGGGGAGAGCTGAGAAGGGAACCCTCTCATTCTGTGTATGAGCTGATATGCACCCCCGGACAGTCCCTAACCTACACGTGCGTGACCGTCAAACACAGCTCAGTCAGTAGTGGAGCACCGTGAGACCACTGCCTAGGTCTGAAACCAACCCTTCACTCTCACTGTCACAAAGGTTTTGAACACCGAAGTGCAACCACTGCCCACAAAAGGAGAGAAAACTTGCTCACTGAATCTAACTGGGTTGGCTGCCCACTGAGACAAACAAATCACTGTTCTCCACAGGGTTCCACGGGGACCCGGGATCTGACAATATAAAGCTAAAAATCTGCAGGATGTGTTCTTAAATTGATTTGACATATAAAGAACCAGGAAAATGTAAACAGTAACCATGAGAAAAAAATAAAACGTTGCCAGCCCTGAAATGATCCAGATCTTGGAATGATTAGACACATTTAAACAGCTATTATAATAATCCTCAATGAGATAAAGATAAACGTTCTTGAAATAAATGGATAGACGACCTCAACAGAGAAACAGAAATTTTATACACACACACACACACACACACACACACACACACACACACATTTAAACAGCTATTATAATAATCCTCAATGAGATAAACGTTCTTGAAATAAATGGATAGACGACCTCAACAGAGAAACAGAAATTTTATATACACACACACACACACACACACACACACACACACACACACAAAGAGCCCAGCATGTGATTCGAAATCGCACGGAGCTGCCCACCCTCAAGTCACCAGTCTGGCCCTGTGTCCCTCTCTGGCCCTTGAAGCAGCCACGGCCACTGCTGATCAGGCCCTCCCCAGCGCAGGCACACAGAGGCCCCTGCCGCAACCTCCTCCTGTCTGGTGGACCCATTACAGCGTCCTGGCTAATTAGCATATTTCTCTATTAAATATATAGAGAGATTTTTAAAATATATTTTTATAGTTTTCGGAGAGGAAGGGAGGGGAAGAGAGTGAGAGAAGCATCAATGATGAGAGAGAATCATTGATCAGCTGCATCCTGCAAGCCCCGCACTGGGGATCGAACTCGCAACCCGGGTATACGCCCCTGACTGGAATTGAACCCAGGACCCTTTAGTCCGCAGGGCGGAGCTCTATTCACTGAACCAAACCGGCTAGGACCAGAAATTATATTTTTAAATAGAAATTCTGGAACTTTTTTTTTTTAATCATGGGATAAGCCCAATGACAAAATGGGAAATAAAAAACTCAGTGAACTTTGTAGATAGAAACAAAAACAAACAAAGTCTTAGGGACCTGTGGGATAATATCAGAAGATTAAGTATTTTTGTCAATGGAGCAGAGCATGTATATGTCTGTGTGTATGTCAATTTATATGTATTATATATACTTGAAGAAATACTGACCAAAGTGCCCACATTTGGTGAAAGACATAAATTTAGAGTCAAGAGGCTCAGCAAGCTACAAAAACAAAACAAAACAAAACAAAAAAAACACACAAAGAAAACACCAAGCCCTGACACATGCAAACTTCTGAAAACCTCAAAGAAAAAAAAATATTAAAACCACCTTGTGGGTGGGGGTAGAAGTGAGAAATGAAGCATTGCATAAAAATAATTTGAAATGCTATGAATTTCTCATCAGAAACTATGGAAGTAAAAAAAAAAAAAAAAATAGTGGAACACATTGAAAATGGTGAAAGAAAGGAATGCCTAACCCAGAATTTTATAGACAGCGAAAATACCCTCTAGGAATAAAGGCAAAATACCAATCTTGACAATGGAAAAAAAAAACTAAGTAAATTTGTCAACAACAGATGCTAAAGGAAATTCTTCAGGTTGAAGAGTAATAATAACAGAGGAAAGCTTGGCAATTCAGGAGTGAAGAAAAAGCAGGGTATATGGTATCTAATTGGATAAGTAAGAATAAAAGACCATTTTTCTCCAATTAAGTTCTTTGAAATATACATGCCTGTTGAAAACAAAAATTTTAAGCCTTTAAGGTAGAAATAAAATACCAAACCCAAATCTACACAAAAGAATGAAAAGGAACAGAAATCCTATATAGCCGACACCAGTTTGGCTCAGTGGATAGAGCATCGGCCTGCAGACTGAAAGGTCCCGGGTTCGATTCCGGTCAAGGGCATGTACCTTGGTTGCGGGCACATCCCCAGTAGGGGGTGTGCAAGAGGCAGCTGAATGATGTCTCTCTCTCATCAATGTTTCTAGCTCTCTATCCCTCTCTCTTCCTCTCTGAAAAAATTAATAAAATATATATATTTTTAAATCCTATATAATAAAAGCCTAATATGCTAAATGTCCAGTTGTCCATTCAACCAATCAAAGCATAATATGCTAGTGATATGCTAAGGTCACTCAACTGCTCACTATGACGTGCACTGACCACCAGGGGGCAAATAGTCGACCAGTCAGCCATTTACTATGATGTGCACTGACCACCAGGGGACAGACACTCTGACCAGGTTAACTTGCTGCTGGGATCTGGCCAACTGGAACTGAGTGAGACGGGCTGGACACAACCTGGAGTCCTCCCATGGGCCCTCCCTAGTTGGCCAACCTCCCACATCCCTCTCCAGCCCTGATCATACATCAGTGGGGTCCCTTAGCCTGGCCTGTGCCCTCTTGCAATCCAGGACCCCTCAGAGGATGTCAGAGAGCTGATTTTGGCCTGATCCCTCAGGCCAGGCTGAGGGACCCCACTGGTGCACAAATTCATGCACCAGACCTCTAGTAAATATATTATATAAGGAAATACGAAATACTTATTTATCATTAAGTATTCTTTAAATAATTTGCCGTTTCCGGGGGGGGGTGTACTGTGGGGATTCTAGATATGTAGAAGAAAAATGTGTGGCAGCAACAATGCAAAGACCCTGAGGAAAAAAGTTGAAAATTTGTATATTGTTGTAAAGTTCTTATACAATATAATAAGAGATGCAATATGATTTGAAAGCAGACTGTTAAAGGTAAAGAAGTATACTATAAACTCTAAAGCAACCACAAAAAATAAAGCACGATACAATGCTTCAGATAATAAAGTAACAAAGGAGATAAGATGAAATCATAAAAAATACTGAATTAATCCAAGAGAAAGAGAGGACCGAAAAAAAAATGTCAAAAAGAACAGATGGAACAAATAAAAACCAGCAAGATGATAGATTTAAACCTAACTATCGATATCTCAATAATTACACTAGCCTGGCTAGACTGGCTCAGTAGTTGAGTGTCGATCTATGAACTAGGAGGTCACTGCTTGATTCTCAGTCAGGGCACATACTGGGTTGTAGACTCGATGCCCAATGTGGGGCATGCAGAAGGCAGCTGATCAATGATTCTCTCTCATCATTGATATTTCTACCTATCTCTCCCCCTCTTTTCCTCTCTGAAATCAATAAAAATATAGTTTATATGAGTGATAATATTGAAAAATAATTATACTAAATTAAAACAGGAAAACTAAACCACTTCACAGGAAAAGACTGCTATATAAAATTAAAATACACAATTAATATCCAATTAAATGCTGCCTATAAGAAACATGTTTTATAAAGACACAAATAAGTTAAAATAAAAAGATGGAAAAAGATACACCATGCTAACAATATCAAAATAATACAGGAATTCCTATGGTACTAACAGGCAAAGTAGATTTCTGAGAAAAGAATATTATCAGGGATAAATTGGGGTTTTTCAATTATAAAAGAGTCAATTCATTAGGAGAACATAACAATCCTAAATGTTTATGTACTTAATAGCAGACCTTCAAAATAAATAAAGGAAAACTAATAGAACCTTAAAAATAAGTAAGACAAATCTATTCTCATTGTCACAAATTTCAACCAGACATTTTTAACTAATAGGACAAATAGAAATATCAGAGAAGATATAGAAGTGTTGAATAATGCTATCAATCAACTTAATGTAATTGACATTTATAGATCATTATACCCAACAAACAACAGAATACACACTCTTTTCAAGTGTTCACAGGACATTTACCAAAATGGATCAGATTGTAGGACATCAAACAAATCTTAATAAATTTAAAAGGATTTAAACATGCACTGTGTGTTTTGTGACCCTAATGGAGTTAAGTTAGAAATCACTAACAGATATTTGGAAAATTCCCAAGTATGTGGAGCCTAACGAGCATTCCTAAATAATCCATGGATCACAAAGAAATGAAAAGGGTAATTAGAAAGTATTAACTGAAGAAAAATGAAAAAACAATACATTGACAGTTATGTAATGCAGCTCCAAAACCCAGGGGGAAATTAATAGTACTAGACATCTATGATGGAAAAGAATATACATTTCAAAACAATCACTTAAACTTCTACTTTAAGAAACTACTAAAGAAGAGAAAATTAAACCCAAGGTTTAAGCAGGGTAAATAACTAAGATTCGAAAATAAATCAATAATTTTTTAAAAAGAAATAGAGAAGCTGAAACCGGTTTGGCTCAATGGATAGAGCGTCGGCTTGAGGACTGAAGGGTCACAGGTTCGATTCCGGTCAGGGGTATGTGCCTTGGTTGCGGGCACATCCCCAGTGGGGGTGTGCAAGAGGCAGCTGATCGATGACTCTCATCGATGTTTCTAACTCTCTATCTCTCTCCCTTCCTCTCTGTACAAAATCAATAAAATATATTTAAAAAAAAAAAAGAAAGAAAAATTGATGAAACAAAAAATTTGGTACTTTGAAAAGATCAATAAAATTGATAAACCTCTTGAAATGAATATGTATTCTGCCGTTGTTGTATATGTTTTCCAATAACATAAAAATATAAATACTTATGTGTAAACCTTACCAAAACAAATGTAAAGGAGCTGTACAATGAACAAAAACACTGGTGAAAGAAGACAGATATATGAAGTATACTATGTTCATGGATTGTTAAGAATTCCATTCTCTCTCCAATTGATCTGTAGAGTAAAGGCAATATCATTCAGAGTTCAAGCAGGCATTTTGGGGTACAAATATAAAAGTGATTCTAAATTTAAACTTAAAATGCAAAGAACTAGGACAGTCAAAATAGTTTTGAAAAATATTGGAAGACTTACATTACCCAATTTCATGACTCATCATAAGATTACAATAATAAAAACAATGGGGTATTGGTGATAAGATAGACAAAGAAAGCAATGGAACAGAAGAGCGAGCACAAAACAGACCTACACATATTTAGTCCCAGAGGCATAAAGGCACAGATCTGTTTTCAACAGGTGCTTCAGGAATACTGAAGATCCATATGCAAAACCATGAAATTACATCCATACATACATAAAAATTAATATAAAATGGTCCACATTTTATATAAAGCCACAACGTATACAATTTCTAGAAGTAAACAAGAGTAAATCTTTGTGGCTTTAGGTTAGGCAAAATTTACTTCGATATGTCACCAGTAGCATGATTCGGAAAAGAAAAAGTTGATAAACTGGAATTTATCAAAAGTTTAAAAATCTGCTCTTCAAAAACAACCTGTTATGAGAATGAAAAAACAACTCATAGATTGAGAGGAAGTATTTGCAAATCACATATGTGACAAACATCTTATATCCAAACTATATAAAGAAATCTCAGCCGAAACCGGTTTGGCTCAATGGATAGAGCGTCGGCTTGGGGACTGAGGGGACCAGGGTTCGATTCCGGTCAAGGGCATGTACCTTGTTTGCGGGCATAGCTCCAGTAGGGGGTGTGCAAGAGGCAGCTGATCGATGACTCTCTCTCATCGATGTTTCTAACTCTCTATCTCTCTCCCTTCCTCTCTGTACAAAATCAATAAAATATATATTTAAAAAAAAAATCTTAAAAATAAAAAAGAAATCTCAAAACAAACAATCTGATGTGCAGTTGATTGCATGTCAATGTTACTTCCATAAATGTAAAGTGGAAAAAACGAAGGCAAGATGAAGACATTTTTTCAGACTCTACCAGTTACTTATTTTTTAAATTAAATTTAATTGGGTTAATAACATTATGTAGATTTCAAGTGTATACTTCGGTGTTGTATCAACTATATATTTTATTTTGTGCCCATCAACCGAAGTTAGATCTTCCTTCACCATATACTTGACCCCCTTTACCTTTACCATTCCCCACCCCCCTTCCCTCTGGTAAACCACCAGGCTGTTGTCTAAGTCTATGAATTTTTGTTCATTTGTTTTCCTTGTTTGTTTATTTGTTGCTTTCAGTTTTATAGCCCACATATGAGTGAAATCATATAGTTCTTAACTTTCTCTGTCGACTTATTTCACTTTGCACGATAGTCTCAAGATCCATCCATATTGTCACAAATGGCAGTATTTCATCTTTTCTTATGAACAAGGAGTATTCCACTGTATGTAGGTACCATATCTTCTTTATCCAGTCATCTACCAAAGGACACTTTGGAGGTTTCCATGTCTTGGCCACCATGAATAATGCTGTAATGAGCTTAGGGATGCAGATAACTTTGCCAATAAATGTTTTCAAGTTTTTGTGGAAGATACCTAGAAAAGTAACTGTATTCTTAATTGCTTGAGAAACTCCATACTGTTTTCCACAGTGGCTGTGCCCTATGACAGTGAGTGAGGGTTCCTTTTCTTCCATAACCTCTCTGACACTTGTTATTACTTGTCTTGTTGATAATAGCCATTCTAATAGGTGAGGTGGTATCTTATTGTAGTTTTGATTTGCATTTCTCTAATTGCTGGTGAGGCTGAACCATACATATATCTGTTGGCTATTTGTAAGTCTTCTTGGGAGCAAATGTCTGTTCACACCCTTTGTCCATTTTTAATCAGATTGTGTATTTTTTGTTTGGTGTTGAGTTTTATGAGTTCTTTATATATTTTGGATATTAACCCCTTGACAGAGCTGTTGTTTCCCTTTACTTCCCTTGACATTGGGGTCAAATTCATAAAATCTTCTCTAAGACCAAGGTCCCTAAGTTTAGTGCCTATATTTTCTTCAGTGTAATATATTGCTTCCACTCTTACATTTGTGTCTCTGATCCATTTTGAATTAACGTTTGTATATAGGACAAACGGTAGTCTCATTTCATTATTTTGCATGTGGCTTTCCAGTTTTCCCAGCACCATTTTTAAAGAGGCTTCCTTTTCTCCATTGTATGTTTTTGGCTCGTTTGTAAAAAATTACTTGCCCGTATACATGTGGTTTATTTCTAGGATCTCAATTCTGTTCCATTGGTCTGTGTGTCTCTTTTTCTGCATACAGCCTTTTTTTTTTTTTTTTTTTTAAATAAATAAAAACTAAGAATTCACCACTACAAGAATTCTGAACTACAAGAAATGTTAAAGGAAGGTCTTTAGACTAAAGTGATACCAAGCTGATATTCAGATCAACAGGAAGGAATGAAAGAATTAGCCATTAAAAAACTAATGAAATGATATTGACAACAATTTTAGGACAATCATTTCACAATTTTTATGAAGTGGACAAATTCATAGAAAGAAAAAAGTTACAACAATGAATAAATAGAATATCTAATAGACCTATGTACACTTATTTTTAAAAATTATAATTGGGAGCCGAAACCCGTTTGGCTCAGTGGTAGAGCATTGGTCTGCGAACTGAAAGGTCCCAGGTTCGATTCCAGTCGGGGGCATGTACATTGGTTGCGGGCACATCCCGGTAGCTGGTCGATGTTTCTCTCTCATCGACGTTCCTAGCTCTCTATCTCTCTCCCTTCCTCTCTGAAAAATCAATAACAAATTTTTTTTAATTCTTTAAAAAAAAATTATAATTGGGAAGGAAGATGGCTGCTGACGGGAAGGCAGAGACTGCAAGATAGTGTGTGAGAAAAAAGAGAGAGAGTGTGTGGTTGCATGTGGAGTATTTGTTGGTGAGGTGAGGGGCAGCTATACTCCCGGAGACTGTGGGGGACTGTCAGACAGGGCTTCCCTGACTGGGCAACCCCCACTGCTCCTGGGTTCCCTCCTGGAGAGACGGGCTCAGATGTGAGACTGCGCCATCTTGAAGGAAAAGTGGATGCTATTGGGAGCCTGAAAAGCCCAGAGAATCTACGACCGTGGCACCCACTGAACAAACCATGGCACCCACTGAACAGCTGTGAACCCGAGAACACGAGTCCCCACGTGGCACAAGCACGTGGACTGAGAGGAGCTCTACACTCCACCGAGGAAAGGAGAGAGAGAACTACATAACCAGACACCCGAAGAAGAGAGATCATGGGAAGACAAAGAAACAGCAAGCATATAAAGAAAAGCAGGCATCACCAGAAAAGGAAGTAAACAAAATGGGGGCAAGCAACCTGTCAGAGAAAGAATTCAGAGAAATGGTCATAAGTTCACTGAAAAGAATGGAAGACAAATTCAACAATAGTGTAAGAACCAAGAGGAAATGAGTTTCTCTTTATCCCTCTCTCTTCCTCTCTGTAAAAATATCAATAAAATATATATTTTTTAAAAGAAAGAAACCATCAACAAAACAACAAGAAAGCCCACTGTATGGGAGAACATAACATGTTTACCCGAAAATAAAACATCCTCCAAAAATAAGACCTACTTACAGGTTTCCTTCTGAGTGAAATATAAGGCATCCCCTGAAAATAAGGCCCCCCTAGGCTCTGTCTCAGAATGAAAATTAATTTACCGTAAACTGGTCACTAGGGCCGCCCCGACTGGCCTCTAGCAACCAGTGACATTAGGTGGAGTCCTGACGTCACTGCTGTGTGGAGGCGGAGCGGAGGTAGGAGTGAGCGGTGAGGGAGGGGCAGGAGAGAGGAGGAGACTTTCACAAATGCCCGTAGAAGAACAGGAGGATTAGAGCGGATGGGACGAGGCAAAGATGGTGAGTGCTGGTCTGTCTCTGGTGACACTACCTGATGCTCGTGGCCGCCCTCATGATGACTGAAGGTTTTTAGTCAGTGGCAGACCCTGCTCCAGCCCAGATCCAGGCCCCAGCAAGCCCAGTGACCGTAACCAGGCAGACCCCAGAGGGTAAATGTCTGATAAAGGGGTAGGGGAAATGTCTGGTGAAGGTGTTCAGTTGCACAGGGGTGGAGGTAGGGGGATCACTTAAAATGACACAGTAGGATCAGAGGGGGCAATCAAAATTACACAGGAGGATCAAAAGGTTTACTAAAATGGTAACCCCCCCCCTCTGATTCTCCTGTGTCATTTTGATTCCCCCTCTAATCCCCCGTGTCATTTTAAGTGATCCCCTCCCCCCACCTTGATACCCTAATTCCTTTTTTTTACCCCTAGAAATGAGCGCAAAAAGAAAAAGCTACTCCATGGAGTACAAGAAAGGAATCGTGGAAGACTCTTGGGGCCAAAATCTTACTGCTTTCTGCAAAGAGAAGATGTTGAGTATCCAATTGGTCCGAAAATGGCGAGCAGAGTATGGTAACCTCATTGTCCCCTGTCCCAAGTGGACAAGGGAAATGCTAAAAAGAGCAAGTGTGGATCAGGTCGGCAACCATTATTTTCCGAGCTGGAAGACCTCATCTGTGAATGGGTTGTTGATAGGAGGACAGAGGCTTTGGTTGTGAATAGGGCTCAGATTCAAGAATTTGCCCTTGCAATGGCACCACAGTTTGACATAGCCCCCGAAGACTTCAAAGCATCACAACACTGGCTGGATAATTTCCTTCAGCGAAGTGAACTGTCTTTAAGAAGATCTGCCGATACAACATTGTTTAGATTGGAAGATACTCAAGTTATTAAGTGAGCACTTGCATTCAAGTCCTTTATTGATGATACTGACTTCTCTAAATACAATCTTTCCAACATGATTGCTATGGATGAAACTGCAGTGTTTATGGGCCAATCATCTCAAACAACAATTGAACAGCAGTGTACATTCCCTCCACTGCTTACGAAAGTGCACGTGTTTCCTGTATTTTGGCAATTCGTCTGGATGGCACTAAAATCATTTCTAAGGAAAAGAAGGAAAGATTGAACGTGTTTTGGGCATTTTTATTCTTGAAACTGAAAAAGCCTGGGCCACACAAGCAGTTATAAGGAAGTGGGTCAATTTAATGCTGCCGCTTATTATGCAAGGGAGCCAAAGAAGTCTCACTGCGCTAAAGACATGAAGACATTTCTTCACGAAAGAAAAATAGATCAGATAATGATTCCCACAGGAATGATGGCCTATCTCCAGACTCTTGATATTGCAATAAACAAGCCATTCAAAGACAATTTGCGCATGAAAATTAATGACTACATTGAAAATAGAATGGAGAGAAATCAGCATGGAAACTTTGTGAAACCTAAACTGCAAGAAGTTGTGATTTGGGTGAAGAATTCATGGGAGAAAATCACTGACAGTTGCATTGCAAATGCACTGCGAGCAGGCTACCTTGACAAGAAGTACTCATTTAAAGACAGTGCTGTTGCTAAACATGAGAGATTTGGTCCACTGATTCTGAAAGAAATGGAGTCACAAGAAATTCACCAGGAAATTCAGGAATTGAATTGTTATGATGATGTTCCGGAAGATGATGACATGATTGTCATTGAATAAATAAGTAAATTCTTGATACTGTAGGATTCACAGTTTGTCTGGTTTGTGTTGACAACTACCATACTACCGTACCATATACAGGTAATAAAATTCCTTTATTTTCATTTAACAACAAATGTGTACTGTATTCTTCTTCATGGAAAAATAAGACATCCCCTGAAAATAAGACCTAGCACATCTTTGGGAGTAAAAATTAATATAAGACACTGTCTTATTTTTGGGGAAACAGGATATTTGCAAATGTTATCACTGATAAAGGTTTAATCTCCAACATCTACTGGGAACTTATACAACTTAATAAAAGGAAGATAAATGATCCAATAAAAAAGTGGGCAACGGACCTAAATAGAATCTTTTCGAAAAAAGACTGAAGGGAGGCCAAGAGACATATGAAAACATACTCAAAGTCACTAATTATCCAAGAGATGCAAATCAAAATGACAATGCGGGCCGAAACCGGTTTGGTTCAGTGGAGAGAGCGTTGGTCTGTGGACTGAAAGGTCCCAGGTTCGATTCCGGTCAAGGGCATGTACATTGGTTGCAGGTACATCCCCAGTAGGGGGTGTGCAGGAGGCAGCTGGTCGATGTTTCTCTCTCATCGACGTTTCTAGCTCTCTATCCCTCTTCCTCTCTGTGAAAAATCAATAAAATATATATATATTTTTAAATGACAATGTGGTACAATCTCACACCTGTCAGAATAGCAATCATCAACAAATCAACAAACAACAAGTACTAGCGAGGATGCGGAGGAAAAGGAACCCTTGTGCACTGCTGGTGGGAATACAGACTGGTGCAGCCACTGTGGAGAACAGTATGGTTTCCTCAAAAAATTAAAAAGGAAACCTTCCATTCAACCCAGTAATCCCACTTCTAGGAATATATCCAAAAAAAACCAGAAACACCAATCAGAAAGGATATACGCACCCCTATGTTCACAGCAGCACAATTCACTACAGCTAAGTTTGGAAACAGCCTAAGTGCCCATCGGCAGATGAGTGGATTAGAAAACTGGTACATCTTCACAAAGGAATACTATGCTGCTGTAAAAAAGAAGGAACTCTTACCATTTGCAGCAGCATGGATGGACCTGGAGAGCATTGTTAAGTGAAATAAGCCAGGCAATGAAAGAAAAATACCACATGATCTCACTCATTTATGGAAAATGAAGAATATTATAACCTGAGGAACAAAAAGATACAGAAGCAGTAAAGCACCGAAAAGACTGTCAATTTACTGCGGGAAGACTGTGGAGTGTTGGGGAGGGGGAAAGAGATCAACCAAAGGACTTGTATGCATGCATATAAGCACAACTAATGGACACAAGACACTGTGAGGGTGAGGGGTGGGGATGAGGCATGTGACAGGAGTTAGGGGATGCTGGGGGAAGGTCAATGGGGGGGAAATGAGATTATTTGTACTACTATATGTAAAACTTTAAACAATAAAAAATAATAATAAAATAGAGTAGCAATTGCAAAATGCAAAAAAAAAACAAACCCAATAATTATAATTAAAAACCTTAAAATAACAACAAAACATCCCTGAGTCTAGATACCTCCACTGGTGAATTCTATTAAACTTTAAGGAAGAAATACACTAATCCTACCCAAATATTCAGAAAGTATCTGAGGAGAGAACATTTCTCAATTCATTTTTTTTAGACCAATATTAATCTCATATCAAAACCATACTAAGACAACACAAGAAAAAGTATAAACCAATAATCCTCATGAACAGAGATGAAAAATACATAACAAATTATTAGCAACTAGAATTGGTAATACATCATGGCCAAGGAGGGTCTTTCCCAGAAATGCATGGTTGATTTAACATTAAAAAAAAAAAAATCAATGCAATTCACCATATTAACTGAATATAGGGAAAAAAAAAAAAAAAGGAGATGTGATAATAATCATTTGACAAAATTCAATACCAATGTATGAGTAAAGTTTCCAGAAAACTAAAAATAGAAGACAACAGCCTTAAATTGATTTAGGAAAGCTATGAAAACTCCATATCTAACATCATTCTTTTTTTTTTTCTTTCTTTCTTTCTTTTTTTTTTTTTTTTTTTTTTTTTTTTTTTTTTTTTTGTTAATTCTCACCCAAGGATATTTTTTCCATTGGTTTTTAGAAATTGTGGAGGGAGGAAGGGAGGAGAGGAGAAAGAGAAAAACGAACAATGATGTGCCTCCCGCAGATGCCCCCAACAGGGGCCAGAGATCAAACCTGCAATTCAGGTACATGCCCTCGTCCAGGAATCTAACCCTCCACACTTTGGTACAAGGTCCGACAATCTAACCACTGAGCAACATTTGCCAGAGCTATCATCATTCTTAATGATAAAAGACTGAATGTTTTCCCCAGAAGATCACGGACAAGACAAGGATGTTCATTCTCACCTCTTTTATTTTTATTTTTTGTTAATCCTTGCCCAAGGATATTTTCCCACTGATTTTTAGGGAGAGTGGAAGAAAGAAGAAAAGACAGAGAGAAACACTGATGCAAGAGAAACACATTGGTTAGTTGCCTCCAGTACGAACCCCGAACAGAGTCCCATCTGGGGAGGAGCCTGCAATCAAGGTATGTACCCTTGTCTGGAATAAAACATGGGACCCTTTGGTCAACAGACCAACACTCTATCCACTGAGCCAAACCGGCTAGGGCCTCTCTCACCACTTTTACTCAACATTGTACTGGACATGTTAGCCATTGCAATACAGCAAGAAAGAGAAATAAATGCATACACATTGGAAAGGAAGCTGTAAAACTGTATTATTCACAGACAACATGATCATGTACATGGAAATTCCTGAGTCATCTATATATATAAAAACCTACGCGACCATTAGGATGGAATGACTGGAACAACCAGTTGCTATGACACGCACTGACCACCGGGGGCAGCTCAACACAGGAACTGCCCCAAGCCCACAGGCCCTGATCGCCAATGGGGCCTGCTGGCTATCCTCCCAGTTCCTTCCCTTAACCAACAGAACCCAATCACCCAATCAGGGCCGGGTCTCCGGGGCTGGGACAGAGAACCAGGAGTGGGTGGTGGCAGATGCAGCCCTTTTTCCAAGGGGGCTGAGGGCCAGTTCCCTCCTCGGGGCCAGCAGCCAACCTCCTGGGTCCCTCCCCACATCCAGCAGGCCTGGATCGGCCCTCTCCCCACCCACTGTGGTGGCAGTTGGCCCCTCTCCTGGTCTCTCCCCCTGGCTGGCAAGTCCCAATGGCCTAATCGGGGACCAGGCCCCAGGCTGGAATGGGGAATCGAGGGTGGGTGGCAGCGGATGCAGTGGTGAGGGAAGGAGGAGGCGGGGAGGTGGGGAACCTGATTGGCCCTGATCGCCAACCAGGCCTAGGGAGCCCACTCATGCACAAATGCTGTACACCAGGCCTCTTGTCTATAAAGAAGCTACTAGGATTAAGACATGGATTTAATTAGATCACTGGATACAAGGATAATCAAGTTGCCCTTTGGTATCTACAGAGAATTGGTCCCAGCTCCCCCACCCCGACCTCCACAACCCCAAAACCCACAAGTGCTCAAGTCCCTTTCGTAAAGTGGCAGAGGACAATGCATACAGTGTACCTCCTGCATCGCAGATAGCCAACAGCAGATGAAAAATACTGTTTCCGCTCTGCAGTTGGTTGAATCCTGATACAGAGGACCAACTGTATATAAGAAAGTTAATAGCATTTCCATATACCAGCAACAACCAAACTCCACTCACAATAGTATCCAAACCATGAAATACTGAGGAATAAATTTAACACAATACGTGCACCATCTGAACACTGGAAACTAAAACGCACTGCTGAAGGAAAACTGAGGAAGACCTAACTAAACAGGATACTAGACTCGTGAATGAGAAGATCCAATATTGCTAAGATGTCAATTCTCCAGAAGTTGATCTATGTATTGGACACAATCCTAATCAAAATATCAGAAATAGGATTATTATTATTTTTTTGGTAGAAATTGACAAGGTGATTATAAAATGTGCATATAAAGAACCTACAATAGCCAGAACAATTTTTAAAAAGAAAATGACAGTTGGAAGGCTTGTCCTATCCAATTTTCAGGAACTACTATAAAGCTACAATGACCAAGAAAGTGTGGTATTGGTAAAAGGCTAAATATATCACTTGATAGACCAGACCTGAGAAACCAGAAAGAGAGCCACACATACATGGCCAATTGATTTTCCACCGAAGTGTCAAAGCAATCTCATGAGAAAAGGCACATCTTTTCAACAACTGGGCATTCCACATCACAAAAATTAATAAATAAACATTTATCTCATACCATATACAAAAATTAATTTAAAAGTATCATAACCATAAAAGTAAAAATGGAAACTAGGAAACTTCTAGGAGAAGATCTGCAGCCTCAGAGTAGACAAGGATTCCTTAGATAAAATAATAAAACAAAACCAAAAAACCCACCAAGGAATGAGAGGAAACAGTCCCAGAATATACTAGAACTTCTTCATCATCATCATCATCATCATCATCATCATCTTAAACAGGCAAAAGAAGATATTAAAATGGTTGATAAACCCATGAAAATATGCTCAGCATTATTAGTCATCAGGGAAATGAAATTAAAGCCATAATCCAATACCACCACATACCTCAATGGCTAACATGGAAAAAATTGGTACCCTGTTTCCCCGAAAATAAGACAGTGTCTTATATTAATTTTTGCTCCCAAAGATGCGCTAGATCTTATTTTCAGGGGATGTCTTATTTTTCCGTGCATTAGGTCTTATTTTCGGAGGATGTCTTATTTTCGAGGAAACACGGTATGTGGAGCACCGAAGGAATGCGAAATGGTACCAGCACTTAGGAGACGGTTTGGCAAATGTCTTACAAATCTAAACATACACATACTATAGCACTTAGCATTTACTCTCCCAGGGTTGAGAGAGGAAAATAGATATCCCCATAAAGACTTGCTCATGAGTCTTCACAGCAGTTTAATTTACAATGGCCAGACACTGGAGTCAATCAAAATGTCCATCAACAGGTAAATAGGTAAACAAACTGTGATATATCCATTAATGGAATACTACTGAGCAACAAAAAGGAGTACTGATGTTCAACTGTGCAGATGGACCCAAAGGCACTACGCTAACTGAAATGAGCCAGACCCCAGAGTACCTGCTGTCTGGTTCCAGTTCTGTGAAAGGCCAGGACAGCGCCAACTGCTCTGCAGTGACGGATGGATCAGTGGTTGCCTAGGGACCGAAGGAGAGGAGGGGACCTACAGCAAAGGGGCAGGAGGCAACTTCCGAGTGCAGCGAAGGTCCTGTGCCTGGAGTGCGGCGGTGGCTCTGTGTTCGCATACAGGCGCCAGAACTAACTGAACGGTGCACTCTAACGGCACAAAAGTCGTATCTCAGTAATGTTTTCTTTTTTAGAAAAAGACTCAGGAGTCTACTTAAAGAGGCTCCCTTACCAAACACAGGGCCATTTGAACACTGGAATAATAATAGCCACAACTGATTGAAACATCAAATATGTAATAAATCATGCGTTCATAATATTCGCACAGAAAACAAAAGGAAAAAAAATCTGATTGGACGCCTTTGGAGAATGCTGGGCAACAACTTTCTCCTCTGTGAGCCTGTAGATAAAGGAAAGACTCCAGGCTTTCTCCTGCCTCCAGGTGACTTGTTTTATTTTATATTTTTTAAATATATTATTATTGCTTTTAGAGTAGGGGTGTCGAACTCAATCAGAGAAGGGGCCAAAAGCTAAAATCCAGCCTAAATCGCGGGCCGAATGGTTTACTGAACAGTCATAAACTGTCATTGTGATGGAAACGCAGCGGAGTGCAGTGATGACAGCGCGGTGCGGGCCACATTGCAAGGCCTGGCGGGACGGATTTGGCCCTCGGGCCTTGTGTTTGACACATGTGCTTTAGAGAGTAAAGGAGAGGGAGGGAGAGAGAGAGAGGAACATCAATGAGAGAGAATCATTGACCGGCTGCCTCCTGCACTCCCCACATGGGGTACCTGGGCCTGTGCCCTGACCGGAAATCAAACCGAGACCTCCTGGTCCATAGGTCGATGCTCAACCACACCAGCTGGGCTGGGTCACTAATATCAAAAGCAAAGCTTTCTTTAGAGAAAAGGGCAGTTGTTCTGCAACCTCTGATGGGATTCCTAGATCTAGGCCATGACCATTCAACTACCAAGACCATTCGGGGACAAGCTGACGGGGACTTTGTAAGGGACAACACCTGAGCCGCCTGGTCAATCACAATGTCATTAAGAGGGATTCAACCAGACATCCGGTGCCTCCTGATGGAAGTATGCACCATGAATTATGAACCCTTCTTGCCAAAAAATTGAGCTTGAATCTGGTCAGATATTCTTGGGGGAGAAAAATGGTTCAATTTTATCAAGCCTCTTATCTAGATTCTTGCTACAAAAATAAAGGAAATAAGCCAAAACCAGTTTGGCTTAGTGGGTAGAGTGTCAGCCTGTGAACTGAAAGGGCCCTGGTTCAATTCCAGTCAAGGGCCATGTACCTGGGTTGTAGGCACATCCCCAGTGGGAGGTGTGCAGGGGGCAGCTGATCGATGATTCTCTCTCGTCGGCATTTCTAACTCTCTGTCCCTGTCCTTTCCTCTCTGTAAAAAATCAATAAAATATATATTTTAAAAATAAAATAAAGGAACTAAGTGAACGGAAAGGGAAGGAAGAGAAAGTGCCCCGCCCCCGGACTAGCCCACTGGCATTACCTGGGAGCTTATTGGCACTGTGTCTTCTCCAGACTCACTGAGTCGGAATTAGAGCCGAGCACCAAGCCCCCGGCGATCTGCATGCACATAACTTCCCGTTTATAAGACGTGCCGGGCCCGGAGGATGTGTTCAATGACACCACAGGGGAAGCAAAGGGCAAACCATCGACGTATCCCCCAATAAATACGTTACAAGGAAAACAAATAAGGAGAGAAACCTACGGAATAAACAAGACTTCAGAGACTTATTAACCACATGTTTGGATCCTGATGTGGAAAAAGTCAATTCTCTTTAACAAGTTTAAAATTACGAGGTATCGGGGAAATCAGAATATGGATTGGATATCTGAGGATATTAGGAATTACTGTTAAACTGTTAGAAGTGACAATGGTATTATAATACTTTTTGAGTGCTAATCTTTTAAAGAAACAAAAGTATGGACAAGTGAAATAATGGCCTAAGCCTGGGGGTTGCTTCTCTACGGTCCAGCAGGGAGCGGGGAGGGAGGCGTGTGCTGGGAAAACGGGTAGAATCACGGATCACAGGAGCTTAGGCCATCGGTTTATAATCGTTGAAACGGGCGCTGGTTACAAGGAGGTTCATCAAGTAGTCTCTCGACTTGGGAGCATATTTAAGTTTTGCAATAACAAAAGTTTCTTTGGAGTGTTCTGTGGGAGGAAGGAGCTGCACAGTTGTGAGTTCCCGCCTCAGCCGGGCCCGGGAGCAGCAGCTGAGTGGGGACCGGTGAAATGGAGCCGTAGGGACGGAGCAGACAGAACTGAACGGAATCACAGCTGCCGAAACACACACCTGTCCCGTTTCCGGTGGGAACCGGCCCGCCCTGCCAAGGCGCCTCCAGTGGCCGTCAGAGGCCGGGGCTGTGCCGTGTAAATGAGACTGGAACTCAGCAGCCCTCCTCCCTAGGTGCCAGCGGTTTCTATAGAAACCACCAGAGAATGATATTTCTGAGAGCACAAAGCATCTCCACTGGCCTCCACCGGCTTTGTTCACACTTACCCATCAGCATCTGAGATCCAGCCTATCAAAGCGGGCCTTGTGGCTCACTTTTAAAATAGGTGCAGCTCATTATAAGGCACCTGCTCTCAAACGTTGCCAAGGAAACAGGCCCCAAGACACCCCTCTCTAAATTCATTAGCATTTAACACTCCTTAATGAGGCTTAAAGATGGCGCGCTTTAATAACCATATGCTGGGGGAGGATCCCTTCCCTCTTACTCCGAGGTGTGACTGATGAGCTGGAGGGGCGCTCGGAGGCCCCGCCTTGGCTCCAAGCCTTCCTGAAAGCCACCATCGTCAGGAGCATGGTGTCTGTCTCCAGGCCTGGGGACGGCTCCTTGTGGCTAAAGCTCTGGGCCACAACCTAAAAATGGCCAGGGAGGAGGCCCTACAGGCATAGCCAGGCTAACCTTATTTCCTGACCCTCCTCTACACACACACACACACACACACACACACACACGTGCACTCCAGCCACACAGACCCCTCACCATTCCCTCGCCTGTCGAACCCTTCATGCCTGTGTCTTTCTGCATTCCTTATCCCTCCCCTAACTTGCTGCCTAGAAAACTCCTATGCATCCTTCAAAACCCTCTGCCAAGTCCCCAAAGTGCCGAGCAGACTCATTGGCTTCTTCCCCTGTGGTCCTTTCACCCCCCCTCTATGAAAGCTCCCATCACACCGGCCAATACTGTTTCCTCCAGGTAAAGGTGACCTCAGGCCTCAGGGCAGGATGGGCCTCATTCTCCTCCACCCCATGGCCACTCACTACCCAGCAGGTATTCAATTGTGTTTATAGGACGTCCTGATAAATCAGTCTCAACCAGCAGCTCCAAGCCACTGGGGACCCCAGGAGAGGGATTCCACCACTCCCAGCATGAGGTCTCAGCTCAGCCCGTCCCAGCTACACGTGGGGTCTGCTCCATACAGACCACATCCCAGAGTGCAGCCCCTTCCTGACAGATGGGGAAACTGAGGCCCAGAGAATGGGGCCACTGAGTGTGGGGTGGAGAAGCAGAGAGCAGGTTTGTGAAGCTCCTCGGACGGCCAGAGCCGTGTGGGAGGGCAGGGCCACTGCAGAGGGCCTCCTAGGGTTGTACCTGAGGCAGCAGCAGAACATACCCCACGGACAGCCTTCCTGTGCGGTCTCCACAGACAGCCCGAGAGCTGACCAGGGGTGGGGGTCATGGAGGGGACAGCTGGAGAGAAGGAGCCAGCATTGCCTCACTCCCCAGGAGCTCCCAGAACCCAGGAGGCCTCTCCCCACCCACCAGCCACTCCTGGGCGGATCCTGCGTTGCCACCTTCCTGTCTGGGAAGGGATTTACTGGCCAGTTTTCAGGAACTACAGAACCTCCAGTTCCTGGAGCTCCTGGGAATAGGGGTTAGGGTTAGGGTTAGGGTTAGGGTTAGGGTTAAGGTTAAGGTTAAGGTTAGGGTTAGGGTTAAGGTTAAGGTTAGGGTTAGGGATTAGGGTTAAGGTTAGAGTTAGGGGTTAGGGTTAGAGTGAAGGGTTAGGGTTAGGGGTTAGGGGTTAAGGTTAGGGTTAGGGTTAAGGCTAGGGGTTAAGGTTAGGTTTAGGGGTTAGGGTTAGAGTTAGGGGTTGGGGTTAGGGTTAGAGTTCAGGGTTAAGGTTAAGGTTAGGGTTATGGTTAAGGTTAGTGGTTAGGGTT
Source organism: Pipistrellus kuhlii (assembly GCF_014108245.1). Classification (NCBI taxonomy): domain Eukaryota; kingdom Metazoa; phylum Chordata; class Mammalia; order Chiroptera; family Vespertilionidae; genus Pipistrellus; species Pipistrellus kuhlii. The sequence goes on from NW_023425542.1 coordinate 3,290,708, forward strand.
AAGATGAAGGGTTAGGATTAAGGTTAGGATTAGGGGTTAGGGTTAGAGTTAGGGGTTAGGGTAAGGTTAGGAGTTAGGGTCAGGGGTTGGGGTTATAGTTAGGGGTTAGAAGTTAGAGTTAAGATTAAAGTTAGGGTTAGTGTTTAGGGTTAGAGTTAGGAGTTAGGGTTAAGGTTAGGGGTTTGGGTTAGGGTCCCCATGTAGCTTTCCTTAAGTCCCACTCTGCGTTCTTCCCCCACATTTTGAGCATCCATACCTACGAGGCAGAAGTTACTTCATTTCTGTCTTTTGAAAATAAATCAAAGGTGCGGGGATGTGTAATATATCCAAGCCTCTGACCACCTGCGGACCAAGCTACCCACGGGCTAGATAACCTCTTCAGCAGAAAGCAGACTGGGATGTGGTCAGGCCACTGCCTGGCTGGCGGAGAGGTACGATCTCCACTCAGCTTTGTGTGTTTTTTACTATTTTATTATTTTTAAAGGTTCTAGTTTTTTAATTTGTTTATTTGAGAGAGGAATCGAGAGGGAGAGATAGAAACATCAAAGGTGAGAGAAAAATCACTGATTGGCTGCCTCCTGCCCACCCCCTACTTGGGATCAAACTCCCAACCCACGCATGTGCCCTGCCTGGGAATTGATCTGGTGACCTCTTGGTTCACGGGTGGACACTTAGCCACTGGGCCACCTCGGCCAGGCTCCCCTGAGCTTCCAGCAGAACTGAAGGTAGCTCATGGCTGCCAACTACCACGAACAAGCTCGTGGAGGTCTGACCCTGTGGGGATCATCATCTGCGAATAAGGCGGCGGGTAGCATTCACCAAACACCCACTGTGCCATGCACCTGGCTAGGTGCTTCACACGTGACCTCATGGCATCCTCACAAACTGGAGGTCAGGACTGCCAGCCCATGTGCAGAGGAGGACATGGAGGCTCAGGGAGAGGGGGTGGCCCGCCCGGGATCACAGAGCTGGCCGGAGGCAGAGGCAGCGGGACACCCAGTCCACGCCAGTGTCAGGGCAGCCTGGCCCTCCCTCCCGCACAGCCAGAGGCGGAGAGTAGCTGCTCAATTAGTGCTTGCTGAATCCGAAACGAATTTGAACATGCCCACTGAGAAGCCATCACGCTAAAAACTGTGAAATTTTAAATTACAGATGCAGAACGCGAGGGAGGGGAAGGAAAGCAGAAACAGTCAATTACACGCGTATCTACGGTGCTGATCCTCTCAAGTGAAAAATTTGTTTTCCTCACTTTATAATGGAGCCTGAATAAAACCGGGTTCCAACAATGCAGCCGCCCCCCCGGGCGCCCGGCTCTGCAGCCCCAGCTGGCGCTGGACAGGGCATCTGGGCACCTTCCCCTGGCCTGGCCCGCCAGAGAGCTCAGGCTCCTCTGGACAGGAGAGATGAAGGTGTGGGATCCCCGCCGCCCCCACCAGGTCCGGTGCAGCTCTGGAGCCAGCACACTGAGGAGAGGGCTCTCTCTCGCTAACGATGCACAGGGATCCACAAAGGCCGCTTCCCAGTGCACTGACCTAGGGCCTGGGCCACGGAATGCCCTGTGCCCCGCACACCTCCCTCTGTCCATCACCCTGCCCCTGCTTCCCACCCTCCTGAGCCGGGGCAGGTCTCACCGCCTCCGGCCTCCGGGAGAAGAGGCAGAGAGGAGCTGGGCTGTCTCCCAGGCGGCCAGGCCCGGGGCAGAAGAGGAGAGCGGGGCAGGGCCTCCTCCTGGGGCCCAGCAAACTCAGAACCACCCAGAGGCGCAGCAGGACTGAGGGGAAAGGGAGGGGACCACTACGACACCGAGGCCCCTCCTGTGATCACTCCCGCGAGCGCCACACAGCTGGGAGGGCGCTCACCCTGTGGACCGGGACCAGAGGGTGAGGGCAAGCAGTGGTGCGGCATCCGCCCAGGGCTCAGCGGCTGGACCCAGAATGCTCTAGGTCACATGTGTCAAACACAAGGCCCTCGGGCCAAATCCGTCCCGCCAGGCCTTGCAATGTGGCCTGCACCGTACTGTCATCACTGCACTCCGCTGCGTTTCCATCACAATGACAGTTTATGACTGTTCAGTAAACCATTCAGCCCACGATTTAGGCTGGATTTTAGATTTTGGCCCCTTCTCTGATTGAGTTCGACACCCCTACTCTAGGTGGAGGCTGCAGCCCCAGCTCCATAGCTCCTCCTGGCCAGGCCCGGGCAGCAGCAGGAAAGGGTGAGAGCACTGATGCCCTGGCCGGTGGCTCAGCAGGTTGGAGCGTCATCCTGTAAACCAAAAGGCTGTGGGTTCGATCCCTAGTCATGGCGCGTACAGGAGGCAACCAGTCAATGTTTCTCACATGGTTGTTTTTTCTCTTTCTCTCTCTCCCTTTGTCTCTCTAAAATCAACAAAAACAAATCCTTGGGTGAGGACTTAAGAAAATGATATCACCCAAAACTTTTTAACAACATAGGAAACCGGTGCTGTAACACTGCACCTGGACACCCACTGTCTGTGGCGGGAACAACTGGGTTGAAACAGATGGGTCAGCCTCCTCAGGGGAGTCTCCACGTTCCTTCCCCTGGGGCCTGCACAGGGCACTTTGGGATCAGAATGGGGGTCTGGAGAACAAGCACCATGTGTCCAGGTCTTTGACATCCAAGTCCACCAGGGACCACCCTCCCAGCCCCGGACCAGCTCTCCTCACAGGTGTCTGGCTGCCCCTGTGCAAACTCCTCTCCCTCCACCTCCTTTGGCTAATAACTTAGCTACTTTTTTATTCTTCAGAGTAACACCCTCTCATGGCAGAGAGGTGCCTGCACTGGTGTGACGTCCTCCTCCTGTCTAACCCCGTCCCTGTCCTGGGAGGCAGTGGCTGCAGGGAGGGCTTGGGGCAAGCCCGGGGCAGCATGGCGCCTCAGGGGACGGTGAGAGGCTCCCCTGGGGAGTCTGAGGAGATGGAGAAGGAGTGACATTCATCAGCAGAGCAGCGGGCAGATGGGGAGGGGGCACCCTGGTTCATATCTTCCAGTGGAGACCCCATGTCAGCAGCTGAGCAGCCCCAGGCATCCCGAGGCCGGGGCTGTGTGCCACGGACAACCTGCACAGCCTCGCGTGCTGGCCCCGTACAGGCCACGGGTGCGGGGGCCCCGAGGCGAGGGCTATCTGAAAGCCGCCACCCTGGCTTCTGGCTTGGTCAGAAACGAGGCCTGTCCTGGAGTTGCTTTGAATCCTGCAAACTAGAATGATGTCACACGTGGCAGGTGCCCGCTCGGCAATCGTTTGATGAATAAATGAATGGGGCGAGCCAGAGCGCCAGAACTTTTTAAAGAACGTGTTTAAGTGAATGATTATAATTAAACACGGAGAGATGTGCCCGTTGTAAGAAGAGCCTCGGAGGGCGATGGGAGATGTCACCCTCGTGTCCCCTCTGAATGCTGGGTGAGGGGCCGCTCAGCACCGCCTAATTACAGGACGCACGGCGGCTTCACCTCCCTCCGCGCCGTGCCGGCCCTGCTAACGAGCACCGGGCACTCTCCCTTCAGAGGAGGGAGAAAAGGCTGTGGCTGCGGGAGAGGCTGCCCGCCCACAGGGTACACACACAGCCCCGTGCTTCAATCAGCACAGCCGCCAGCTCCCCTGTAACTGGGGATCCATGTGGGGGCGTGAATGTGGACTGCACCCACATTCTAGAGCCATAAGACCTCCTCAAAGGCGATCACCAAGTCAAGAAGCACCACTGAGCCACGGACCCCGTGACGGCCATGCTTGGAGTGGAAGCTGACACGTGCCAGGCAGCTAACACCAAGCCTACGGGGGGCACGGGGACCCCACTCCAGTGGGACTCAGGGAAGCTCTGCAGAGGAGGCAGCGGTGGAGGCCTGCAGGACAGGCGCCACCGGGCCAGGAAGAGGGAGAGGGGAAAGTCACGGCCAAGAGAAAATATGTTCCAAACCCGCCTGGGCCCCTCCGGCCTCTCTCCCAGCTGATTACAACCAAAACTCGGGACAAGACAAAAAGCAATTCCCCGGGAACTCGCACAGCCGACAAAGCTTATTGACTGGGAGGAGAGGTCAGCACTGGGAGAAGTGACCGGCCCAGAGATGAGCTGCTATTTTATTTTCAATTTTGTTTTCTGTCTTTTTTTTCTCCTTTTCTCTAACAGCTTTGACCTCAGAGCAGGCCCCCCGTGGAGCTCTGGTGGCAGCTTCAAAATCCATAAAGCAAAAAATGACAGAATGAACAGAGAAACACACCATTCCGCAATTACTGCTGCAGGCTTCACCACTCCTCTGCCAATAATTGAAAGAACAAGTCGACAAGAAATGAGCAAGATGTACAGGAACGAACTGAACAACATCATCAACTGACATGGCCCACTGTCACCTGTGACGCGCTCCACCCAACACCAGCGAAATACACAGCCCTCCCAGGGCCCTCACAGGGAACTGGTCTGACCACAGCACGATTAATATGCCTTGTGTTTCCTTATTTCAGAGAGAGGCTCGGAGAGGGAGAAATAGAAACATCAATGACGAGAGATAATCATCAACTGGCTGCCTCCTGCATGCCCCCTATTGGGGATCAAGCCCGCATCCTGGGCATGTGCCCTGACTGACCATAACAATTAAACCAGAAATTAATAACAGGAAGGTGTTTGGTAAATCCTTTCACGTTTAAGAACGAAACAATCTACTTCTAAATAACCCCTACATCAACGAAGAAATAAAAAAAGAAAATTAGAAAATATTTTTGGGCTGAATGAAAATTTAAATACAATGCATCAAAATGTGTGGGATGCGAGCTTGGAGGAAAGTGCATTGAAATAAAATGCTGACATTAAAAAAGATTTCAAACCAACGCTCTTAACTTGCCACCTGAAGAAGTTAGGGGGGCAAAAAACAACAGAAGAGCAATGGAGAAAAATCAATGTTTCATTGACATGACCAATAAGATTGCTAAATCTCTGGCCACAGTGAGAAAAAAATAAAAGAAGACACAAGTACCATTACCAGGAATAAAAGAGAGAGAACCTAAGATCACCAAGAGGGTAATAAAGGAACACGATGAGCAGTGTATGTATATAAATTTGATAACTTAGATGATATGAACCGGTCCTTGAAGGGGCACCAATCACCAACGCTCATTTGTGAGGAAATACGGTCCGCAGAGTCCTGTGTGAACCCTCGTGGAGATCACTTCAAACCCACTTCAGACCACGGAGCTGCCATCTCCCGCCCGCAGGGACGGGATTAGCCGGAAGACCGAGGCCACGTGTTGGCGAGGACACAGCAATTGGAACCCTCGGGCGCCGCTGGTGGGCATGTAAACGGCCACCGTCTGGCGGCTCCTCCGGGCTGCCCACTGAGCTACCATATGGTCCAGCCAGTTCCCTCGGAGGCTGAGCCCGAGAGAAATGAAAACATGTCCACACGAAAACCTGTACACAAGCGTTCGTAGCAGCATGATTTATAGCAGCCAAAAATTTAAACACAAATGTCCATCAAGCAGTGAGTGGATAAATAAAATGTGGTCTAGCCACACAAAGGAAAGTCACTCAGGTATGAGAGGGAATAAAGTCCTGACACAAGCTATACCGTGAAAACAGGGTTTCTAGAAAATGTCAGGGACGGGCAAATCCACAGAGACAGGAAGTAGATTAGTGGGGGGTGGGGGTGGGGAGCCCTCTAAAGGGCACGAGGTTTCTCCCTGAGGTGATGAACATGCTCTGGATTGACTGCGATAATGGCCGCATAACTAAACACACTAAAAACTGAGGAACTGAACATTTTCCGTAAGTGCATTGTACGCTATGTGCATTACCTCTCAACAAAGCTGTCATCAAAAAGATTCAGTAAGTATTCGAGACAAAAGATAACGAGGGCATCAAACCTGTGATTTTTTGAATGCTATTAGCTATGGCAAACTAAGAAAGTTTTGAGGTAAAAAGGTAAGTCAATTTCAATAATGATATGAAATTTCTTCCAAATCTCAAGGGGAGGTTTTGATGTAACAGCTTATTTTTCAAGGCAAAAGGTATGAGAAAGGACTCAAACTAGCATTTATGTCAATTCTGCATTTATGTAGTCATTCTCGTCTGCTTTATATTTTCTGGTACGCATTACTGCAATTTTGAAGAACAGAAGTTATCAAGTGGGGTGTTAACATAGACCTGGGATATGGCCCTGAGTGCCGTGGGTCTCCCGTCTTCCACACCGAGCTGAGCCCCCACAGCAGGTCTTAAAGGGGAGCTGCTGGTGGCCCCCAGAAAGTGCTGCAATGGGGGGTGAAGATGATGGGCAGCCATCATCAGGATCCGGACTCCGAGAATCACCTCCCAGCTCTGCCCACAGGTTTGGATGACCCAGGAGATACACGCAGACTGGCCAGCAGCCTGTGAGGGCAGCCAGAGACTGACAGGTGCATCAGACACAAAAGGAATGTGGGGCTCCAGGGGGCTCCCGCAGGGCAAGGCTGCTTACCTGGGTTTTGTCACCTGTGCCCTGGGACAATGCCTGGTGTCTGGGGGTGGCTCAGAGAATGTCTGTGACATCAGTAGGTGGAGAGGGAGCATTTGGACAAAGAGATGTGCCGAGCGCTGGACCTTTCAGGGTCGGTTTCCTAGCCCCCAAGGGGACAGGGGTGCCCTCACACGGGTGTTGGGGTTACAGTTCCAGGCCTGCAGCTGCAGGGCCCCGGGTATCCCACTCGCAGCTGGGCTCGGACACGGGCCCCGAGCTGCACTGCGGGGCTGGATGAATGCCGGAACTTGAGCGCTGCCCAGTGCAGGTCTCCCACAGGGAGTGGGAGTCAAGCCTCTTGCCTCAGGTCTCACCCCACTACCAACCAGCCATGTGTTGGCTGTCAGGACCTCTCTCAACCTTGGGTGCCCTGCCGGTGAAATGGGGTGATGGCAGGGCCCGGAGACCCTCCCAGGAGTGCTGTGCAGCCAATGAGTGCAGAGCAGAGCCTGACAGGGGCTGAGAGCCCAGTACATGCCACTTCGGTCTGTTCTAAGCACCCAACCCTAGTGCCATGGGCCCGCGGGCAACAGCAGCCCAGAGAAGGAACAGCCCAGAGCCACAAGGCGTTCTGCACGAGGCTCTCTGGTGCCCTTCCCCCGCCTCTCTGCCCGTCAGTCTCCCACCGCATCTGCATAAAAAGTTTGGTTTGAGGCAAAACTTAGGACTGCAGAAAGTACAGAGTCCAAAAAGGCTTTTTAATATAAAACCGATGAAAGAGACAAATGGAAAGTAATCAAAATCTCATTAGGGCAAATAAGCAACCTGCCTACAATGCCATGAAAACTGATGGTGCTGAGAGTCGTGAAGCGAAGGCTCCGAGTCTCCCAGACACAGCCAGCATCTCGGGAATGCAAATGTAAGGGTGCCCTCACCCCACGGAGAGAAACCCTCCAAAACACTACTCGCAACTCGCACCAAGGCACCCAAACCGAGACCCAGGGCTGTGGCTCACAAGTCTGTTTGTACATCAAAATCCCCTGAGAGGTGCCTCTAATGCTCCCAGGGGGGCCTGACCTCTGAGCTAAGGCCAGCAGTCCAGGGCGGCCACCTCGGGTGGCTTTACCAGCTCCCATCACTGCCACCCACGGAAGGATGCCCACAGCAGGAGCGTGAGATGACATAGGAATAAATGGCGGCTCGGGTTGTGCTTCACCTGGGTGAGCCCATTGCTGGGGATTTTAGAAACTGTCTTGATTATGGCTGATAGTCAGTCATTGATGCAAGAGCCTCCCTCGCCCTTTGGCAGGCACTGGGGATCCAGCGGCAAACGAGGCAAACCCCTGACCTCAGGGCATTTACATTCTGCTGGGAAACCACATGAGGGGCTGTGACATGGAGCTGAGAGGGCGAGCCAGTGGCCCCCACTGTCAACCTGCACATTGAGACACACCTGCAGGGGGTCTGGGACATGATCCAAAGGAGGTCAAGAAACTAACTCAAGATCTGGAAGTCATGATGGAGAGGGAGGAGAGCGGGAGGTAAAGATGTTGAACAAGCATGAACTATCGATGATTTGTGTCCAACCAGCACGGACCGAAAGTGAGCTGGCTTGCCAGCTGAATTTCTCGTGAGGATTTCTCCCGGGCGATGGGCCGGCGCCATGGAGGCCCACCTGGCGGAGCGCGCCTGCTGCTATTCCCGTTGGCCAGTGCCCACAGATGGGACGGATGGACGGGAGGAAGGACTAGGGCAGAGGCCAAGCCCCAGCCCGGGGCCACGTGCCAAAGACTTTCCAGAGCTGCTCTGATTTCCAGGGCTCGGCCCTGCTCACCTGTCTGAGTTTGGGTCCCATAACTTAGTCTTGCAAAAAGGGTCGATTTTAAGCCTCTGTAGTTTTCTACCATTCAGATTCCTAATACAAGGGAGAATTTTTCTTTTTTAAGCGTCTATCCTAACTTGGCTCCAACTCCACAGTCATGTTAAAGTGACAGCGTTTCCCACAGTACCGGTGGCCCGGAGAGCTGGGCCCTCATCCTACACTTCTGCATCCTGGCAGCTCCAGCTGGGCACACAGCCGGGGCCCTGTGCGGCTGGAGATGCATGAGACTAGCAGCTCTGTCATCTACAAACATGGGGAGCACGACAGCTCAGACTTGGCCGAGAAGTGCAGTGTTTGAGGCCACCACACCATACCTCACCCAATGCAGGATCTCCCGAGTCCTCTGCCTCTGTCCACACTTCTGGAATGACCAGTTGCAGCTAGACCGCAGCAAGCCTTAGATCCCAGGGTAGCCACTGCCCCTGAGCTGTGGGCAGGTGGGTGCACCTGCAAGGCTCCAACACAGTGGGTAGGGTAGCTGACCACATCCGTTCACCCAAGATTACCCCCTGAGCGCCTGCTCTGGTCCAGGCCCTGTGGAGCTGCTGGGCACAGACACGACTTGACCCAGCCCATACCCGGTGGCTGTACATGAACACCAGCTGGATGCAGGAGCTCATGGTAAAGTAAGAAGTTCAGTAGCTGTCACGGAGGGAGGTCCCAGGTGCTGCAGGTCAGCCAGGACAAAGGCCAAGGCCACTCACAGGGTAGGAGCAGGGAGCCTTTATGTTCAGAGGCCCTCTGGGCCCCAGCTTCTAAGTGTGGCCCATGGGCTGTCTGCCTCTGCATCTCCTGGGAGCTAGACAGAAATCCTGGACTGGATGTTTGTGCCCCCTCCAAATCCATATGTGGAAGCCATAACCCCCAATGGGATTAGGTTACAAGAGGCTGGAGGGTGGAGGCCCATGATGGCCCTGTTGCATTGTAGGAGGATGAAGAGGCCAGAGCTCTCTCTTCACCATATGAGGACACAGCAGGAAGGTGGCCGTCCACAAGCCAGCAAGAGAGCCCTCACCTGACCATGCTGGCACCTTGCTCTTGAATTTTCAGCCTCCAGAAATAAAGTTCTGTGTTGAAGCCCCCCCGAGTCTGTGGAATTTGGTTACAGCAACCCAAGCTGACGGAGACACCATCTCTACACCAGATCTGCCGAAACAGAACCTGTGTCCTAATAAGAGCCCCAGGTGCAAGTCTAAGAAACCCCATAGTAGAGACAACCTCACCACCTCTCTACTATACCAGCGGGGAAGCTGTGGCTGAGCCAGGCTTTAGCCTAAGGCCGGGGTCGGCACACTGCGGCTCCAGAGTGCGGCTCTTCCACAAAATAGCACAGCTTGGGCGAGTCTATTTTGAAGAAGTGGCATTAGAAGAAGTTTAATTTTTAAAAATTTGGCTCTCAAAAGAAATTTTAATCGTTGTACTGTTGATATTTGGCTCTGTTGACTAATGAGTTTGCCGACCACTGGCATAAGGGATTTGCCCACAATCCCCCAAGCTGAGCGAGTGGTATGGGGAGAATGTGAGCCAGATGTCCTGTAGCCCATGCCAGTAACACTGGAAGGTTGCTGGAGAGAGGGACCCCCACAGTGACATGAAGGTCAGGCGCCGACATCTTGGATTCCAGTCAACATTCAAGTTCAAGGAAGAAGAGTCAGGAACTTCTGTATGGTTGGCACTGAGCTAGCTCCGGGTGAGCATGGTCAGCTGGCTTGGGCGGAGCACATCCTGCCAATCTGCCGGAGGGGGAGCCAGGCACTTGGCAGTAATGAGGAATGTGATTAGGCAGAGAGAGATTGGCCACGATGAGAAGAAGGGGAGCCAAGAAGCCCATTTGCCATAATGAACTGGGCTGGACCAGAGGAGTCCAGAATCCCAACACTCATCCCTCGGCTAAGCTTAAGGAATCATAAAATTGTAGGATTGCAAGCAGCTTCAAGGTTATGTGTTCCAGCTCCTCCTCTTCAGACTTGGTTCTCTCAGACCCCAGCCCAGTGGTCACACTCCAGGAGTGGGCACATCTACCCAGGATGTCGCCACTCTGGCCCAAAACCTATCCCTAACCTTTAACATGCTGGTCGCTTTAACCCAGAAAGTGAGTTCTGGGACCCAAGCTTAAGGAAGTAAGTCCCCAATATGGAAACCACTATATATGCAAGTAGACTTATTATAGAGGAATGTACAATAATGTGGACTGGGATGGTTGTCTGGAAGTGGAGAACAGTTCTCTGGAATAGACACTCCCTGAGCACATAGTTCCTGCAAGGATGCCCATAACAGGAGGGGGGTGGGAAAGACACAGAAACCCCCCACCCTGTCAGCCAGATCAGGGCAATTAGTCCCAACAATCAACAGGGTGACAGATGTCACAGCCAGATCTATGCATAGCAGGGGTCGAACAGGTTATAAATGCTTTTGGCTTTGTGAGCCATGTGGTCTCTGTAGCGTAAAAGCAGCCACAGGCAATACATAAATGAACGAGTGTGACTATGTTCCAATAAAACTTTATCTATAAAAACAGGTGGTGGGCCAGATTTAGCCCCAGGCTGATGTTTGCTGACCTCTGACCTTCCTCTTTACATCATTACTTTCATTTATTTTTAAAAATATGTATTTTATTGATTTTTCACAGAGAGGAAGAGAGAGGGATAGAGAGTCAGAAACATCGATGAGAGAGAAACATCGATCAGCTGCCTCTTGCACACCCCCTACCGGGGATGTGCCCGCAACCAAGGTACATGCCCTTGACCGGAATCGAACCTGGGACCCTTCAGTCCGCAGGCCAACCCTCTATCCACTGAGCCAAACCGGTTTCATTGTACATCAATTACTTTTAAATGGGAAAGGAGGGCATCTTAAACGTTCAACTTAGGGAAACTGTTTAGTAAGCTAAACCACGTGAAATTGACTCATTCGATCCATATTCATCGGGGGCTTGCTATGTCAGACTCTGCTCTGAGCCAGGGATAAGGCAAGGAGCCAATCAGCATGCTGGGTCAAAGGGACTTACTGAAAATCCTGCAGGCATTTGTGATAACAAGGAAAAACCTTACAATGCTCTGAGAAAAGCAACATATAAAATTGTGTATAAAAATAAGATCAAACAATGTTTTCTCAAAAAACCACACCCAGGGAGAAAGGAAAATATAAAAAATTACTAAGTTTACTTTGGCTAGTTCCACCAATCCTTCCCTCCTTTCCCTCCTTTCCCACCCCTTCACCCCCATATAATCACGTTATTACTTTTACAACAAAACCGGGCTTTCTATTGCATTTTAAAGGGGAAGCATGACTTGGTTTTAAGCTGAGATCTGTATCCCTCCTGCTCCCACCTTCCATTAGTTCCCAGTTGTTGCTGACGGCAATCAGAAAAAGCCCAATGGCTGCCTGGGTCCTCCAGGTTCCTGCGCTGGCCAAGGAGGGCCATGTGTTCAGCACCTGGGACAGCGCCCAGCACGCTGGGCGGGCAGCCACCCAGGTGGGAGGAGCCACCCAGGTGGGAGGAGCCAGTGCCTGTCCCCTCTCCTCCTGCTGCAGAGTCGGGGGAGGCTCTCCCTAACCTGTCAGAGGGAACAACTGAAGCAGGAAAAAGCTGTTCCAGAAGCCTGGCTGGTGCAAACGGAGCAGGGTCCAGTGACCCGGCAGGGGGCAGAGGCAGGATTGCTGGTAAGAAGGGAGTAGACACAAACACTGCCGTCCCTCTACCCTTATCATTAGCCTGGGAGACTTGAAACATGCCAGTACCAGTCAGTCACAGCAACCTATGCTTCGAATTGCTTCTCCCCGAGCATCTTCAGACCGTGTCGGCCGGCCTCAGTCCCAGGAGAAAATCCGATATTTTTAACAAACTCTTCAATCAGGTGGCGTCCTTGGTAAGCAATTTCTTATGTGTTCGGTTTTTAAGGCCAGACGCACCTTCAAGGGACAAGGCCCTTGGCAGTGGCTGGAGAATCCGGAGATCATGTGGCCAAGAGATTCCAACCCCACAGCTCTTTCCAGTGCTTGCTTTCACTCATCACGTATTTATATCCCAAATATACCGTATTTTTTGGACCATAAGACGCACCGGACCATAAGACGCACCAGTTTTTAGAGAAGGGAAATGAAGAAAAAAAGATTCTGAAACAAATAGTGTCCTAAAATATTTTATGTGCATTAAAACCCAACATCACAGTCATAAACACATGTAATCAACCCTGTAAAGTAAACAGCAGCATTTAGAACCATTTTAGAGCCAGGCAAGCACACAGAGACCACACAGAGCCGGGCAAGTAAAAAAACTTTTTTTAAAAAGTATATGTGTAGGCTATATTTGGACCATAAGACGCAGAGACTTTTCCCCCCCACTTCTGGGGGGGGGAAAAGTGCGTCTTATGGTCTGAAAAACACGGTAAGTGTTGTAGTATTTTTCTAAAATTCCACTGTGTCCACTTCTGTATTTTTTTTTCTTTGTTAACCGGCACCCAAGAACATTTTTCCATTGATTTTCAGGGAGAGTAAAGAGAGAAGGAAAGACAAAGAGAAACATTGATATGAGAGAAGCACGTCAATTGGTTGCCTCCTTATATGAGTTCCGCCCAGGCCCCGGGCCAGGGAGGAGCCTGCATCCAAGGAACGTGCCCTTGACCGGAATTGAACCCTGCACCCTTTGGTCCACAGGCTGACACTGAACCCACTGAGCCAAACCTGCAAGGGCTGTTTATTTCTTTATGGGTAATTTTTCTCTTTCTCAAATATTTTTGTAAAGTTTCTTTGTAAAAAAAAAAAAGAAAAGAAAAAAGAAAAAGTGTGCCAAAACTGGTGTGGCTCAGTGGATAGAGCCTCAGTCTGCGGACTGAAAGGTCCCGGGTTCGATTCCGGTCAAGGGCATGTACCTTGGTTGTGGGCACATCCCCAGTTAGGGGTGTGCAAGAGGCAGCTGATCGATGATTCTCTCTCATCGATGTTTCTAACTCTCTATCCCTCTCTCTTCCTCTCTGTAAAAAATCAATAATATATATATATATATATATATATATATGTGTGTGTGTGTGTGTGTGTGTGTGTGTGTGTATATATATATTTTTTTTTAAGTGTGATAAAAAAAACCAACACATTTATTTTTTAGAAACTATTTCTATCAACCTTATCTCTTCGGTTGGTGGTGGTTCCTACCTCCTGGGTAGCCTGAGCAGTGGGGCTGCCTCCGGCGCTCAGTCAGCGGTGGGCTAAGCGCTCCCGCCTCAGGAGGAAGCTGCTGAGCAGGCACAGGGGCGCCTGCATGACTTTTTTTATCTGAAAGAGTACATCTGCAGGCTGGGGCAGTCACTGTGGAAAACAGCATGGAGTTGCCCAAAAAATTAAATAAGAAACCAGTTTGTCCCAGCAATCCCACTTCTGGGGATATATCCTAAGAGTCCCAAAACTCAATTAGAAAGACTAAATGCACCCATACGTTCATAGCAGCACAATGTACAACGTTTAAGATCTGGAAACAGCCAAAGTCCCCATCAGCAGGTGAGTGAATAAAAATGCTGTGGTACATTTATATCGTGGAATACTATGCAGCAGTAAAAAAGCAGAATCTCTTACCCTTTGCAGCAGCATGGATTGACCTGGAGGGTATTATGCTAAGTGAAATAAGCCAGTCAGAGAAGGACAAATATCACAGAATCTCGTGTATATGTGGAATCTAATGAACAAAATAAGCTGATGAACAAAACAGATGCAGAGACATGGATGCATGGAAGAGACTGACAGATCTCAGAGACAAGGGGAGTAGGGGAGAGAGATTAGCTTAAAGAACTTACATGCATACATGCATAGCCCTGTGGACACATACAATACTGCAATGAAGGCCTGGGTGAGGCAGGAATTGGGAGAGAAAGGCAATGGGGGGAAAAGGGGACCTTTGTAATACTGTCAACAATAGCCGAAACCGGTTTGGCTCAGTGGATAGAGCGTCGGCCTGCGGACTGAAAGGTCCCAGGTTCGATTCCGATCAAGGACATGTACCTTGGTTGCAGGCACATCCCCAGTACGGGGTGTGCAAGAGGCAGCTGATCGATGTTTCTCTCTCATCGATGTTTCTAGCTCTCTATCCCTCTTCCTTGCTCTCTGTGAAAAATCAATAAAATATATATTTTTTTAAATACTGTCAACAGCTGGGACCGGTTTAGCTCAATGGATAGAGCGTCGGCTTGGGGACTGAAAGGTCCCGGGTTCGATTCCGGTCAAGGGCATGTACCTTGGTTGCGGGCATATCCCCAGTAGGGGGTGTGCAAGAGGCAACTGATCGATGACTCTCTCTCATCGATGTTTCTAACTCTCTATCTCTCTCCCTTCCTCTCTGTACAAAATCAATAAAATATATTAAAATAAATAAATAAATAAATAAATAAATACTGTCAACAATAAAAAAAGAAAAAAGAAAAAAAGAAAGAGTACATCTGTCTGTGTGCTAACTCTCCGCTGTGAAGTCCTTTAAGCAAGGTGCCTGGCCCTGGGGGCGCTATCTCACCGCCCTCCACCCCGACCGCCTGCATGGGCCTCTGCTAACACACGCCTGCTCGGGGCTGCACCTGTCCGGCAGCCTTCAGGTGGGACCTTCGGGTGTAGGTGAAGCAGGCTGGAGCCCTTCAGGCTGGGACACTGACATTCTGCACTTTCTTCTTTCAAAGTCAAGTTCAACCCTAGGGACTGTGCCTTCTTCAGACCAGGGCAGTACTTCTCAGACCCTGAATACAAACGCTCCTGACTGTGTCAAACCCCCTAGTCAGTCTCTGCTCTTCCTCATCCCTCCATGAATCTTCCTCAGCCCTGATCCCAGGACCCTCCTCACAAGTCTCCCACAGCTCCCCTCTGCTAATTCAAACCGAGACACATAGCACTTCCTAGGCCTGTCCTACTGTCTGGAGCTCATGCCCAGTCAAGGTAAGCTCGTCTCTAGTCCCAGCCCACGTTTCATATTACCACCTCCTGTACTGTATGCTCGGCATGACTGCCTTCCTCCCTCATTCACTCAATCGGGCAACCAAGATTTGTTGCATACCTACTATATACCAGGCACTGTTCTAGAAACTAGAAGTCAGCAACAAACGAAACAGACAAAACTCCCAGCCTTGGAGAATTTTATGTTCTAACTGATGTCCCAGTGAACAGATTCATGCACATTGAAAGGAAATTAATTACAAAAAATATTTTAATATCACTATTCACCCTTTCTCTATAATAGACATGTCAACCAAACTCATGATAGACAATGAGAGATTGAAACATATGCGTGCGATTGTGCCAGTGAAAGCTTTATGTGTATCATACGTGCAAGAGTCAACTTAGCCTTTTATATATATAGAATAAACTTGCTTAATTAGACCTGCTTTCTGATGTAGCTAAACTTTTTTCCAGCCCAGTGAAGCGCCCCAACTTCTCTTTCAGGTAATTGTCAGCCACCCCGCAGTAAATATCAACATGAAGTAGATTATTATTGTAGATCACATAGGGAGAACAAAGGATAAAATATTTAACTGCAACAGTGTTTGATTATATTCTGCATAGTGAGAAAACCTGAAGTCATTTTCAAGTTCCACCATTTCTTACTTCTTTTCAGTTGGGTCAAGTTTCTAAACTTTCTAACTCTCCATTTTCCAGCTAATGAAAAGGACATAGGATTCCACCAAGTCTCCTATCCACCTACTCCAGGACTTTCTGTGAGGATCAAATGAGATGAGGCACATCACAAACATTTTGTTAAAGTGTAAAATGTTTACACCTGGCTATAAAGCAAGTCATGTTCCTGGGCAGAAGAAACTCCAAGGAGGGTAGTAGATAGGGAGAGGAAGCTGGATGTTGCTATGTGACATTATTACCCAGCACCCACAACGATCATTTCCAGGCTGCACTGAACTGTGGGCTGCATTTTGCACCATGGGGTCTTGGTAGCATTGGATGTGATTTGGTGGGGTGTCACTCCAGGGTAATGGCGGGGCCTGTGTCCCACTTGGGATAAGTCGAGTGTTGATTTGTCAGCACTAGGTCCATGGTGCCATTTATTTTAAATGGCCAGTCCACATCATGGCAGCTCCTGCATTGAGCGTCTGCCCCCTGGTGATCAGTATGCATCATAGCTACCAGTCGGATGGACACTTAGCCTTTTATATATATACAATGCACAGATTGGTGTACCAGTGGGGTCCTTCGGCCTGGCCTGCGCCCTCTCGCAATCTGGGACCCCACCAGTGCACAATCGGGGCCAGGGAAGGACCAAGGGAAGTTGGCTGGATGGGGAGGGACCTCAGGAAGGCTCCAGGGCATGTCCAGCCCATCTCACACAGTCCCGATCAGCCAGACCCCAGCAGCAAGCTAACCTACCAGTTGGAGCATCTACCCCCTGGTAGCCAGTGCACATTAGAGCTACTGGTCAACAATAAAATGGTAGCTTAGGCTTTTATATATAGAGACTAGAGGCCCAGTGCACAAAATTCATGTACGGGGGGGGGGGGGGTCCCTCAACCTGGCCTGCAACCTCTCACAATCTGGGATCCCTTGAGGGATGTCTGACTGCCAGGTTAGGCCCGAATCCGGGATCAGGCCTAAACTGGCAGTCGGGCATCCCTCTCGCAATCCAGGACCGCTGGCTCCTAACTGCTGGCCTGCCTGCCTAACCACCCCTAATCACTCTGCCTGCCTCATCAACCCTAACCACTTGCCTGCCTGCCAGATCGTCCCTGCTTGCCTGCCCACCTGATCACCCCTAACTGTCTCTGACTCAGCCCCTGCTGCTACGGTTTCATCCGGAAGGATATCCAGAATGACATTCGGAAGGTCATTCGGCTGTCCAGTCTAATTAGCATATTACACTTTTATTATTGTAGATATTATAGATATAGATGGAAGGAGACAGGCAAATAAATGAACATGTAAAACCAGGTTATGGTAAGTACAAAGCAGACTACTGAATGCCAGGGAGCAGCTGGCATGGTGGTCAAGGATGGCCTCCCTGGAGAGGTGGCATTTGAGTAGAACCCCGCAGGAGGGAGGGCATGAGCTTCCAGAAGAACACTGGGAGGAAAACATTCCAGGCAAAAGGAGCAGCAAGTGCCAAGGCCCTGAGGCAGAAATGTGCTGGTGTGTTCTAGGAAAGGCAAGGAGGCCAGTGGGGATGAAGAAGATCATGCAGGCCTAGTGAGCCACAGCAGAGACATGGCTTTCACTGTGAGTAACACCTGAGCCTGAGGGCTCTGACCAGATGGACATACTCTGTAACAGACCGCTCCGGCCTCCAGTTATTGAGAACAAACTGCATGGGGCATGGAGGGAAGAGACACCAGATAGAAAGCCTCTACAATTATGCCAGTGGGAGGCAATAGCAGCTTAATCCAGACTCATTGACCAGATCTCCTGGCAGGTTGGGTTTAGGGGTACAGAAAGAGCAGAGACTGGGTGGTTCTGATGGTTCTGGCCGGAGGGACTAGAAGGGATAGGGTTGTCATGTATTAGGTTGGTGAAGGCGCCAGGAGCAGCAGGCTGTGTGCAGGGTGGGAGTGGAGATCACTTCCCTGTGGGGCTGACGGTGAGCAGCCTTTAAACTCCAAAAGGAACACAGTCTCCTCGAAATAGCCTTCCTCACAGCAAGCTGAAAGCACACCCTGCCTCTTGAATGCTGGCCCCTCCCTGCCTTCCTCCCTCTCTTGCCCCATTCTCTCTCCCTCTCTCTCTCTCCCTCTCCCTCTCTCTCTCTCTCTCTCTCTCTCTCTCTCTCTCTCTCTCTCTCACACACACACACACATACACACACACACACACACACACTTATCCACATCAGTTATCCATATCCATACATAATTCCCTTGAGGCTCATTCATTTTATATTACCTGGAAGCATTTGCACATAGTAGCTGTTCAATAAATATTGTTGGTACTATGCTGTACATTGCACTAATGATGTTTTAATAGTCCAACAACTCAAAATTGTTCTTCAAAACATTTAAAATTATGCTTAGCAGTGATTAAAAATCAGTAGTACTTAGTCCACGTGAAGCATCCTAGATGGAGGTGTGGACCTGCCCCCAGCCGTTAACATCATCACAGCGGTCTCTCCGAGGAAAGGCCAGGAGAAGAACGCGGGCTTACCTTGCCGGCCCTCACGTCCCAGGCTTTGACCTCAGGGCTGAAGCCCCCGCACACAAAAAGGTTGTGGTCTTTCGGGTGAAATTTCAAGGTAGTGACTCTGAAGTTACTCTGACCACTGAATACCTGGGTTCCTACACAAAAAAGAGAAGAGAAAAAATACTCAGATCATAAAATAAGTATCTTTAAGATAAAGTCACTACTTGGGATGGAGCGACAGGCCAGCACTGCCCACCTGGGCCAGAGGCGGCCAGGGAAGACTTTCTGGGAACACAACAGCAGCAGCAACTCTGGCCTCACTCTCTGCCACCAGACCCTGAGTTGCGGGACCCCCTCCCCGAGGCCACACTAGCGGCTGGATCCGTGAATGCCGCCTTCTGTGTGCTCTGACCCACTTCACACAGAAACGCCCCACTCTGGGGAGGCTGAGCGGCATGGCCACGCTGCACAGCTCACACAGCGAAGTCTTTACCTGCGTCTGCACGTCTGAGGGAAACCAGGGGGCTCCAGAGTGATTCTCTGTAGGACCAGCTCTCTTCCAATCACAACTTTACAATCCCCCACCACGAAGGGTTTGGTACCGAGCCTGGAGTGGGGGGTAGCAGGAGACTCTGGTGACAAAGGAGAGTGTGACACCACACTGGCCCAGACTCCCGATGTGCAGGGGTGTGGACCCTCAGAGTGCCACTGGTTCTACAGGACTCAAGTCCGTCCTGGTCCTTATGTATCTGCCATCAGACGGTCGTCAAGCACTTAATGCCTGTGCAAGTGTCCGTGTGCCCCGAGCTGGTCTGGGGGGCTCCAGGCCAGCGCTCCTCCGTCTTCACAGTGGCACCTCGCACCACAGCAATGGCTGTAGTTCTCGTGTGTCCAATTCAACCCCCCAAAAGAGCAGTGAGGAACTGGGCTGGCGTGGGAGCGGTTCTCAACACAGAGAGTCTGAGGGCTGCCTCTGTGCATGTCCCCAGGCCCAAGACACCACACCAGGTATGGCGCCCACTGCACATCACGCCAACCAGGTGGCTTCCTGTAGAGAAGCCGACAAGGGCTCCCCTGGCCCACAGGGGTCACACCTCACTGCCACAGGCCCATGGAAAGTCCCCCACTGGCCTGAGGCAGCGGGCAGTTAGGGGCACAAGAAGCTGGTGGCCAAGAACACCAACCTCTCCCGTGTCACTTCCTCTTCCAGAAAGCACTTCCTGCTGCGTGTTCAGGACCCCATACGCCTAGTGGAATGTTCCATCAAATCACCAGGAAAGGACATGAGAGCCACTGACCGGTACCCTGACCTGGATGGGTCTCGGGACCGTGTGACAACATGCCCCATGGATGAGAAGCCAGAAGCTCCCACGGCCAACCTCTGCACGGTTATTCATTAGTGATGCAATGTGCTACATTCCAATGTGCGCTGAACATTACAACAAATACCGAAAATAGAATATGTTAAAGGATGAGACAAGGAGAAAATAACCAGTATTTTAAAATATATCAACATGCCATTTTCTAAGAGGATCAACAAACTGCTTTGAAATCATTAATAAGTCCTAATGTTTTCAGTAAGAATGACAGGATTGACTATACTTCCGTGTGTTTTTTCAATTGCAGGGAACTTTTTTGTCAGTCAGTGATTTAAAAGTAGCCTGGTTACAGCTTCTGCTTATTCCCTGACGTCTGTCAGAGCCACAGAGCCCCTTCCGGAGGTGCGGGGACCGGAGAGTGCTCACCTTCGGCCCGGCCCGCTGCCACCCAGCACTGCGAGCAGAAATGCGAACATTTAGCTCGAAAAACCCCCACCACCGGTGTCAAACGCTGGCTCCTGCAACTTAACAACCCCATTCAAAATCCACTGAAATTTCCATTGCAAATATGTTAAAGCTGATTAGAAAAATGCTGTTCCTGAGTTAAGGGTGCAGATATTAGAGTTTTTAATAGGTGACACTTCACATCAAGTTTGGCAATGAAAATGACAGAGCGATGGAAACAATCAAAAACATCTGTTTTCCTAACGTTCCTTCTGCAGAACAAACTTTCTCGAAAGCAGTTCCCCTCGTACTTGGCTCATGAATGACTAAGTGTGTTGACTTTTTCCTAATTTCTTCCAGAGGCTGACAATTGGCAGCCGCTTGTCATCAGAGAGAATTTTGGGAACACTTGACCTTTTACAAATGAAGACTGTACCTCCTTAAGCCTAACAAGCCCCTTGACTACTCGGCAACAAAATGCAACACGCAAAGGTGCTCATGGCCCTCCTGGGTTAGCAGCGTCGCCGGGAGCTGGCCACGTCGCGTCCTGCCACCTGTAACGGGGAGGGACCGCAAACAGCAGCCCAGCTGCCCCACCCGAGGGGCGGCGGAGGCGGACACAGCGCCCTGCCTGGCATGAGTGACACTGGGAACACTGGAATCAGAGGCAGCGCTGTGTGGGCGATGGACAGTGCCCGGCACCTGTTTCTGAATTACAAGAGGACTAAGTAGGACTGACGTGGGCAAAGGCTGGGAAGGGATTCGCCAGCGTGGAGTGACTTTAAATGGCACTGATGTTTTTGTAGGCCTGCTTTCTAACATTGAAGGATTCTGGAAAGACACGGGGAGATGAGCAGACTTGGGGTGGCCGAGGGCTCCGTCCCTATCTTTAGGTCAACAGGGAAGCAGCAACTGATCTGGCTGGAAACCTGGTCTTCTTCGAGCTGATCCTTTTCCTTTCCCGAAGCCCGTCTGGAACCCAAGAGTGTAGTCAGGACCCAACCATGATGTCCTCAGTTAACAAGTCCCCATCCTGGGGAAGAGGAGCAGACGGGCACCTCCCTACAATCTCCACTCCCCCATCCATCCGGGACTGGGGGAGCACCACTGAGCATCCGGGTTGGGCCTCTCAGGTGCAGCACAGGCCTGAAGAACCGGCTCCAACCAAGTGGCCGGGGGACCCCACTGGGACTGAGGGCAGGCCCCTGGGTGGAACAGGAGCTCTCGGATGCAGGGCAGCCTGAACCCCACCAAGAAGCCCCTGCAGGCTGAGTCTTTCTCCTGGTGCAGACGACGGTGCCTACTGCCGGCTTCTTGCTGGATTGGGATCCACTGCCAATCCCGAGTCCAAAAGGAAAAACAAGCTCGTCTGCCTGGAGAAAAGTGTCTGCCTCTTTCTTGGAGCGCAGCACGGAACATATGCTTGTTTCAAAATGGCAGTGAACCCGCCTAGGTTTTCAAAAAGTGCAGTGACACAGTCTTGCCAACAATGGGGAGGAGACGAGAGGGAAAGTGAGAGCTGAGTTGCTAAAAGATGATGATTGAGCTTTTTGTGGTAAAAAAAAAAAAAAAAAGTACTTCTGAGTCTGTTATTCTTCCTCAACCCTCTTAAGGGATTGAGAACGTCCATGTCTTTTAAGAACTAACATTTTCCAGTTAGAAAACAAGCTAGAGTTTATATATTTTCCCGACTTCCACTTACCGTATAACAACTAAGGCTTTACTACATTTCTTTGTTTAAAAAAAAATTCAAAACTAAAAGGTTTTTCAATTGTTAAAGACGCTTCCACATACCCAATGGGAAAGATGAAGGGGGAATCTGTTTGGTGAGGCAGCCTCGGACAAGACGAGGCTCGAAAACCAGGCTTCCCGCTGCCTCGCCGGCCTGTTCCCGGCAGCGGGAGGCGGTCAGCAGAGGAGCTGAGCGTCCCAGGGCCTCGGTCTCACCCCAGCTCTGCCACTTCCAGTGGAGGGGCCCCGGGCAAGCCCCCACGCCGCGGGGTCGCACACACTCACGCCCTTAGCAACACAAGGCTGTCGAGGGCACATGCAGCAGGTACACAAAGCACTCCACAAGGCAAGGTAGACAGCAAACTACAAAAGGGAGCTATTGTAGCTTGAAAAAAATTGAACCGGAATGACTGAATTCATCCTTGGTTACACTAAAAGCTGAAGCCGAGGGAGGTAGGCTCTGAGCAGCAGAAACCTTGAGAGATGGGTGACTTGCGAGTTTTTGTTGCGAGGCCATGAGAACATAATGCCGGGGGCTGGCCTGTGTGTCTCACTCAGGAGATGTGGATAAAGGCTGGAAACCGTTTATCGGAAACGGTCTTGAACAGGAACCGCAGCCTCGCCGGCGATGAGCGGCCTTGCGTGCCGGAGCTGTGCCTCCCCGTACCTTTCATAAACGGAGCAGGTTGTTTATCAGGCCTCTCCTGGCGACGCTCCGTGAAGCACACAGTTAGTTGCTATGTAACCTTTAACCTTGAGACTATCTCGCCTGTTTACATGTTTAAGAAAATTCTACTATTCACTGGATGCTGCTTATAGGAAATTGAGCTTTAAAATATGTAATCCACTAACACAGACTGTATTGATCTTGTTATAATGAAATCAACCAATATAAGAACTGTTGATCCTCTTGGAGTTAGGAAAAAATCACTTCGTTTCCTCCTTCAATCAATAAGGACACAAATAAACTATAAATCGCCAGCAAAAACATGTTTAAAACAGAATGCAGAAACTCGATCTGTTCTCTTGACACTGTTATTACTGCTAATGCTTCCATCGCTAATATTGCTTTGAGAAGGCGGCTGGTAACGCTGGCCAGCAAACTCCTTGTAGTTGTCCCTCTTCCTTTCTCAGGTGCAGAGAGTGAGGTCCCCAGAAGCGAGCACCCACATGCGGCTGGGCCAATACTTCCTGTCCACCCTACGCCTGCCCTGGGCCACCCTACCCACACACAGGGCTCCAAGTTTGCAAGGCTGAGGGTCCTCCTCTTCCTCTCAGCCCAGTTCAGATGAAATCCAAGAATGGTCCATGCGTCCTTCTCAAGGAGATGGCACGTCATCTCCGGCCTGCCTGGGCTTGCACCTGTCCCCCCACAACCCTATGCGGCAGAAGTTCTTAAGCCACTTCCCAGCTCGGAGTTGGAAGCTCAGTGAGGTGCAGCTTCATCCAGGGCCGCGGGAGTCGGCCGTGCTGGATGGAGGCCGGACCTGCCTACCGGGGCCCAGCTCTCTGCACCTGCCGTGCCTGCCTGCGAGCTGTTCGTGACCCTACCTTCTGCTTAGCTCTTTGTGCACATCCGGAGACTCGGGACCACATAGGGAAGACGATGACAAGGGAAAGCTGATGTTGTCAGCTCCTGGAGATTGAGCCTGTGCTCCCAGCCAGGCGGCATATGACTCATTTCGCTAAAATCAATATCGGTACACTCATCCTCCGGGAAGTATTCAGCCAGCTGTAAATTTAACCATCCTGACTCAAAGCTAACGAGAAAAGGAGATTACTAACTTTCAAATCAGACTCTCGGAATCAAAAAACAGGGGCCATCTTGGTACGCGGGGCAGACTGGGAAGGGTGTGGGCGGGAGTCCCATGGGCCTGAACCTTCCCTCTGGATCAGCCAGCAACCATCTCAGACCCCCGGGCTCCTCCTTGTAAAATCGGGATGATAAAACCTGCCTCACGAGGCTGTTGTGAGAGCAATGCAGGTAAGAGCAAGCCCTGGGCAGCTGAGAAGCCCCACAGGCAGTGGCAGCGGCAGCGACAACCCCGGTAACAGAAGAGATAGTGATTGTGGCCGTGATTTCGCTCTATCAAGTTGAGCCACTGGTCTTAATTATCTGAACAAGACTGAATTTTAAGTATCTCTTAAAAAAGACTTTCCAACTTGCAAACAAGGTATGTCCCAAAGGTTTTCCCCAAGTTGATTTCCTGGGACTCAGAAATGACCCCTGGCGAGCAAATATGCCATAACCACGTCCAGGATTCAGGATTCATCAATAGAGGTCATCTTACCTACGAGGGGTGCCAAACAGCACCCAGTCGCCATTACAGACAGAGAGACAAACATCTCCACTGTGCAATTATGGTGATGTGGTGGCGAATGAGACAGGGCTGTGGACGGAAAGCCAGCCTCCCTGACCCAGAAGTTGGCATACAGACGGGGTTGGTGAGATGTGGTAAGACCTCTGGGCACTTTCCAAGGGTGAGGTGCAGGCGGCAGGTGTTGCACTGGAGTTTAATTACATCTGACTTAGTACTCGTAACCAGAGTCAGCCTGTTGTTTGGAAAGAGTGAAAAACAAGGGTCAGGGAGTGAATGTGTGAGGGAAAGGGGCTGGGGCTGAGGAGCGTGCAGCCTTGGAGAACAGACACGTGTACGAGAGGCTGGAAGGGGCTTCAGTGAAGCGATGGGCTTAGAAGTGGGGTCCCAGATGCAGGGGGTGGAGGGAAGGCAGAAGCCCCTAAGGACGCCTCACCGAGCCCCTCTGAGGTGTGCTGAGGGGCACGCCATCATGGCGCTCCAAAGCCTGAGAAAGGAGGAGCCCAGGCCCCTCCTCACAGCCCGGGGCGGCCCCCTCCCAACGCTCCGATGAGGTGCCCTTTCCGCAGCCCCTTCTCCGAAGCCCCGGGAGGCCTGGTGCTCTTTGCCAGGCTCTAGCTTGGATGCGGCTCCTCCTTCCTGCGCCAAGTGTTCCACAACCGCCAGGGCTAACATTTCTCTTGCTGCAGCGGCGCCTGCCACTCACTCAATCAGAGGGATCAGCCAAGATCCCTCTGGACACGCCTTCCACACAGAAGCCCCGAGGTCCCCTCTGCAGGTGGCGAGCCATCTGCCCGGGTGAGCACCAAGGGGGCTCCCCAAATCGGCGTGAGCAAACAGTTTGTCCAGAGCAGGAACACAGATGTGGCGAGGGCACACGGCTCCCCAGGATCAGCAGGCAAGGCCTCCACAGTCACACAGCTGGAGCAGGAGCCCCACTGTGCCCGCTGGGGGCATGGCCCCGAGCACCTCACCAAACACTCTACCCCTCAGAGTCTGGGTCAGTGAGACGGGGGCAAAAACACTCCCCTCCCAGGCGCAGAGACAAAATGCGGAAAAAGCAAAGGGTCTGACATCCATTTACCCCCGTCAGCGGGCCTGGCCCAGGTGAGCACTCAGCCATCTGCCCTCCCGTGTCCTTGTAGCGTTTCTGTGGTGAGGCCCCATCATGATGCAAGAGCTAGGGTAGGGGGGCACTGGAAGACACTTCTAGAAAACCAAGAGAAATGGTCATTTATGGGTCCAGACCAGTGGGCCACTCATTTCCATGCGCCGTGACAGCCCTCCCCTCACCAAAAGACAGGGCCTCCCAGGGGAGCAGGGGCCTGCCAAGGGCTGAGGACAGCAAAGTTGCACGCGGTGGGGTCCAGTGCAGAGGAAACCCCACCCCCATGCGAAGGGCACATCACGGGAAGGAAGCTGCTATCCCACCAAGGGGTCATGCAGTCATGGAAAAGCAAGACGTAGGAGAGCCACTAGCACTTCCTCCCAGCATGCCCCGTCCACATATGGAACCGGCAGGAACAAGTCGCTGTCTCCCTCCATCCGAAAGGCCTCATGGGGCAGTGACGGAGGGAGGGAAGGGGCACCCTTTGCCTTGTGCCCACCATGCGCTGGGCATTCTGCAGAAAGCCGTGCACACCTCACCTCAGCTCAGCTCTCCCTCAACAGCCCACCAGCCAGGCTGTCAGCCCCTTCCCCAGACGCAGAAACAAGCCAAAGGGTCCTCCCCGAGGACACTCGGCCGCATCTGCACCCCACCCGTGCTCTGGCACACGTGTGCCCACAGCGCTGGGAAGGGTGGCACAGCAAGAGCAGGGGCCTGCCTAGCCAGGGCATGGGCTCCGGGCAGAGGACTGTCTCCTTCACCTCAGAGGCCACTACAGCCAGGCTGGGGCGACTGGGGGGCTGGTCTGTGCTAGAAGCCACTCGGCCTGGCCCTGAGCGAGCCTGCCAGGGGCTGGGAGGAGACGCGCTGATGGGGCGTGCAGGACGCTGACTCATAAAGCAGGCGACGTGCGGGTCCTGGTGGAACTGGCCGGCGTTCCCTGAAGCCGCCTCAGCCTAATGCACCAGAGGACGTTTTGTTAGGAAGATTACAGACTGAAACGAGAGCATCAAAAAGAATTAATCTGTGAGCGGATTTTATTTAAGTGTTGATTCATGGTTGCTCTATAAGCCAGTGGTCCGTCAGAACTATAAATTAACGAGATAAAACGTGGCTGGACCGCCATATTTCAGGCCCGGTATTGACGTTTTAGAATCCACAGATTTTTAACGGTATTGATTGAGGACACCAGGATAAATGGCCTTGGCGCCAAATTCCCATTAACGACAATGGGCACCGAGTGACTAATTCCCGGAGCGCTGCGGTGAGGACGCCCTGTGTTGCCTTCTCCTGGCAGGGAGTTCTAATTAGATTGAAATGAAAAAGCCAAATCACCAAGGGCGAGCAAGTGAGGCGGGAGAGCAGTCGGTGACGAGAAAGGGCGGGACATGGGACCGGGCGGAGCGTCAGAGGGGCTGCAGACAGACGCCTACGTGACTGCTGGAGAGAGCACAGCACAACACAAGTCAGGGGATGGGTGCAAACAGGGCGGAGCGCCCACCCCACCCTGACGGCCCCTGGTGTTTGACTGCCCAGCAAGGACCAGGCTCGGCACTGTCTCGTCCACCAGCCCTGGCTCCGTGGTGGACCACAGAGACCACCAGCATAGGCCTCAGCCCCAAGAGCTCTAAGCAGGGAGACAGACATGAAAACCAACAACCCCCTCAGCCAGAGAGGCCCCGTCTACGAGCTGAAGGATTTCCTCAGGGGTGAAGTCCAAACCCCTCATACCTCTCCCTCCACCCCCAAGGGACAAAGGACATCCAACATGCTCACCACTGTAGCCCAGCACCAGGTCTTGTACACAGTAGGTGCTCAATAAGCGCCGAATGAAGGAAAGTGGTCCTTTAACAGGTGAGCCAGGTGGTTCGTGCCATTCCCAGGAGAGGAAAAGTCCCCACTACCTCCCAGACTGGATGGCAACGCTCTGAGGGGCAGGGCCATGCCCTCCCTGGGCCACTGGGCACACCACAGCTACGGGGCACACAGGGCGGAGCCAGACAGCTTTCCTCCAGCCAGAGCTCTACCGTCAAGGGCCAGGCAGCTGCCTCCCCCCCTCGGGCCCCAGACACACCCAACCAGCTGCCGCTACCAGGAAACCTGCCTGGAGCGGTCCAGCCTCAGCAGCAGCCTCCTACTGCCACCTGCTGTGGCAGTCCCTGACCTATCAGGCAGGAGGACTGTAAGTCTATAATTTCAGAACCACCCCCCCCCCCAACACACACACACACACACACACACACACACACACACCAGCAATGTCTGTTTATCTGTTTAACATCTGTTGATTGAGAAGATAGAGCTTGACAAAGGGCCACTAGGAATCCAATAATGTTATCAAATAAACTTGTATTAGATTAACCCGGCATCACCAGGCTATGAAAAGCATCACTTCATTCCGCAGACGGGACGGGTGGGCGGCGGCGCCCATGGGCCTCAGTGGCCCTGCAGTGGAAGCAGGGCCTGAGGAATGTGCATCCCACCGACCTGAACTTCCTGACGCCCAGGCTCCCTTCCTGCACCCAAATTCAGACCCCCAGCTCCTACATCCCCATTTCCACACACACCAGACAGTTTATGCTCCTGTGACCACTCTGTCCTTCCTGTTCTGTCTGCTGAGAACCCACTTTCTTCCCACTCAACCATAACCCCGCACCGATTCTCTGCCCCTGATTCCTGCCTCAGCTCAGGTTCCTCTTCCTCCAGGTAGTCTTCCTTGATCTTCCAGGCTAGACATTCTCATAGCTCCTGCGTCTCACTGCCTCGCTGTGGCCTGCAGTTCTCTCTGCACTGCTGTGTCTCCTAGCACCCAGGAGCTTGTCCAGGATGGTCCTGGGTCCTGTTTAACCCTCTGTCTCCGATACTGAGCATGGCTTATTGAACACACTGGCCACAGAGGGCAAGGTCAGGTGGAAGGCTCGGAGCCTGGCAGGCCTGCATGCAACCTGGCTCTACCTCCTGCCTCCTGCTTCTGGATCAGGGTGTGAAAAATGGATTCTGGTGGCACCAGCCTCTAAGGGTGAGTGGGGCCTAAATTGAGGCCATGTGTAAGTCCTGGCACGCGGTGGGTACTCGGTAACAGTACCTGCTGCTGTCATCACTGACCCAATGGGCACCGTCACCAAGTGGCACCAAACCCCCTGAGCCCTGGCTCCCTCCTCAGCCCCGTGGCTCCTAGTGAGACCACAGATGGCCAGGGAGACACTTCATTGAGAAGAACAAGCCGTCCATGTGGCCCTGCAGAAAGGGGACGGGGCTCTGCAGTTGCACAGACAGGGCTCAAGTGCCCATGTGACACCCATCAGCGGGAGGCCCTGAGCAAGCTCCTCATCCCTTTAGCCTGTTCCCTCACCTGTGAAATGGGGAAATAATCACCGGCAGCAGCCGAGGGGCAGAGCAACATGTCATGGGCACAGGCCCAGCTGCTGACACAACCATCAGTCACGTGACCACCCTCCCTGAGCGCATGGGGGCTCAGCCAGAGGCACTGCAAGGCTGCCCCGCTGCAGCCCAGGTCACGAGGACACTCGAAGGGGGTGCCAAACCCCACAATTACCCCTAACCTCCATTGCCGGTCCTCCCTGCGCCTCCTCCAAGCTCCGGGGGAGAAGCTGGGTGTCCAACCAAAGTCACTACCCCCACCTGCTGGGACCCAGGACAGGCACAGACCCCAGTGCCGTCACTGTGAGGCCAGGCAGGGGGGGGCTGAACAAGAGCTCCAGGGACCCCCAAGGCCTCTCCTGGCTCTGGCAGTGGTGCCCAGCGGAGGAGTGACCCAGGAGCCCAGGGAGGAGAAGGCAGCACCCTGGGGGCCGGGGCAGAGGTCCGAGCCCAGTTCCGCACTCCCTGGCGTGACCTCACCTGAAAACCACGGCAGGAGGCCGGGCGGCGGCTGGGTTGGGGGCTAACAGTGCCGGCTGCGCAGCAGGGCTGGTGACGAAGTTCCCTCGCTGACTTCTGTCTCCTTCTCGCCCTGCTTGTCAAGAGCCCCCTTCGGATTTGCCCGGCCCGGCTCCCTCTCGCCCAAATGCCTTTTCAGCGTGGGCATTAAAGCAGAACTCGTATGCAGGCTCGCCCTAGAGCTGGAATCATTCCTTACAGCTTTCAACGATAATGAATTGACAGGAATTCTAAACTGATTCCGACCAAAGGACACGGTGATAAAGCTGAATCTATTTCAGGACAAATTACATGTCAGAAGTTGATTAAAAAGCCACCTCTTTATCCAGCCCACAGCTTGGGGCTGAGACAACCTTGGAGCTCTGTCCTCCAGACAGGCTGGCACAGGCCCGGCCCAACCCTCCGAGGAGAGGCCTGGTTCCAGTCCCGGGCCCTCCTCCCACGGCCCCCACACCAGCCACAGACCCGTGGAGGAGCTGCCCGGGGAAAGCTGGCTCCAATACCAGAAGGGGGGCCATGGGTCACGGCAGAGAAACGCACCTGTTTCCAGGTCTGTGAGGTGCAGAGCGCAGTCGAAGCCTCCGGTAAGGACGCGCTGGCCGCAGGGAGACCACCGGGCAGCACGCACCGCCTCACTGTGCAGAGAGTAGGTCTGCAGGCATCTCCCCGAGTCCACCGCATTCCACACCTGCAGGCAAGCACAGCGCAGACATCAGAAATGGGCCCGGCCTGCCCCAGCTGGTTTGGCTCTGTGGATCGAGTGCGGGCCTGCAGACTGAAGGGTCCCGAGTCCAATTCTGGTCAAGGGCACTTGCCAGGGTTTCGGGCTCAATACCCAGTAGGGAGCATGCAGTAGGCAGCAGATTAATGATTCTCCCTCATCATTGATGTTTCTATTTTCCTCTCCCTTCCTCTCTGAAATCAATCTATATATCTCTTTACTAATAAAAGGGTAATATGCTATTTAGACCAGACGTCTTCCAGACATCCATCTGGATGTCCTTCCACACAAAGCCTTGGTGGCAGGGGCTGAGGCAGCGGTGGTTAGGGGCGACCAGGCCAGCAGGGGAGGGAAGTTAGGGGCAATCAGGCAGGTGAGCAGTTAGGAGCCAGCAGTCCTGGATTGGGAGAGGGATGTCTGACTGCCGGATCGGGCCCAAACCTGCAGTTAAACATCCCCTGATGGGTCCCAGATTGGAGAGGGGGCAAGCCGGGCTGAGGGACCTCCTATTCCCACCCACCCCCTACCCCCCCACCCCTGCATACACAAATTTCATGCACCAGGCCTCTAGTATATATATAAGGCTAATATGCTAAGTGTTCCTCCTATGATGCGCATGGACCACAAGGGGGAAGACGCTCAATGTAGGAGCTGCCAAGCTGCAGTGACTTGGCAGTGGTGGTTCTTGGGTAACACACCACAAAACTAGAGGGGAGGGAGCTTGATTCCTCACAGGGCCGCAATTCCACGTTCGGCCGTGGGTTACGGTGTTGCTGGCACACTGTTGGCTGAATCTGGTTTACTGCACATTTGCATTTGTGTTCCACACCCTGTATGACAGCAACTTTGCAGAGTGCCCTCGCGCACTCCGGGACCCCTCGGGGATGTCAGAGAGCCGGTTTCGGTCCGATCTCTGCAGGCCAGGCCGAGGGTCCCCACCTGCCGGAGGGACCCCACTCACTCTGCAGACAGTG
Organism: Pipistrellus kuhlii; assembly: GCF_014108245.1. NCBI lineage: Eukaryota > Metazoa > Chordata > Mammalia > Chiroptera > Vespertilionidae > Pipistrellus > Pipistrellus kuhlii. The sequence goes on from NW_023425542.1 coordinate 3,321,629, forward strand.
GAGAAGGACCACAGGAGGTTGGCTCCTGGGTGTATCCAGGCCATTTCGCCCAGACCCGCCCTGCCAGCTACCTTCTAATTAATTTCCTTTCACTGCGCATGAATCCTTGCACCGGGGCACTAGTAAAAATATATTTTAGAGAGAGAGAAAGAAATGGACTCTGCCCAGGGATAAGGGTCTTGCAGTGGAACTAGATTCCCTTCAGTTCACCATCAAACCAGACCTGGAGGTTAAACTTCTCCTGGATAAAGGTAAAGGCTTGGGCTGGTGAGTTGAGGGAAAGCTTTCCCCAAAAACTTCTCTGGGGTTCAGGAAGCCCACTAGAAAACAATATGCCCCACGTTCTGCTGTTCATTCCCAGTTCTGCCCAGTCTCGCCTGCATCTCTGGCACCTCTCCTCAGTGACGGGACTCGCTCAGCCCTGTATGGGACACCAGGCCAGCCTCTCTTCACCGTCCTCTTTTAAGACAAAGAACCGAACGAGAGCCTACCACCCCTGAGCTTATACATCTGCCCTCAGGGGAGAAAGCCCTGTCCCCCTCCCCACCCTGGCTTTCCGTGGGGAACTGAGGCCCGTGGCAGAAAGCCCCTGTGCATTTGCTGACTTCTAAAATATGCTACAGAGCCCTCAATATAAACTGTTCGTCCCAAGAGCCAGCGCCACCATGTACACTGAGGGCCTGTGTTTCGCCCAGGAAACTCCACCCGCCGCCACGCAGCCAGGAGAAAGGGCAGGCGTGCAGCCCAGGGCCTGGCCTCACCTACCACGCAGTGACTCCGAGGCCTGAACTCAGGAAGCAGGCCAAGGGCCAAGGGCCTCCCATGCTACTGGCCCTCTGGGCCGTGGGCTCCTCCTCCAGGAAGCGGGGGTAAGACGAGCCCCACCCCAGGGCAGTGGGGACCCTGAGGCAGACGGCGGAGCCGCAGTGCTGGCGGCCTTGCTTCCTGGGGCTGGCAGGCACGCAGTCCTAGCAGCAGGGATCCTGGACACTCTCTCAACAACACCCCGGAACCCACGCACACCCACAAACCTGGCCCGAGAGAGAACCTCCCCTTTCAGGATGAGAAAATTCATCCGGAAGCTTCAAAAGCATGTTTCCTGGGCTTGGAGGTCCGAGCGTAAGAAAACAAGAGGCTGAGAGTGGCCTTCCCAGAATGCTAAGAGAGCCCAGTCCTTTCTTCCCACTGGGGAGCGGGTCCGGGCCTCACACGGAAGAATCCGGAATAGCAGCACCGACAGTCAGCAGCACGGACAGGGGCCCTGGGAGGAACAGGGCCTTCGGAGTGGATTCATGGGAGAAGCGCAGAGTGCAGGCAACTGCTGTTTGTTTTTCAAAACTAGGTACACGTCTGACTTTAACAGGAAAATATAAAGTAAAATTAATGAACTAAGATCCAAAGGCTAAACAGTAAAAAAAAAAAAAAAAATTGCGTTCGCAGGCCACACTGCTTATACATAGTATAATACAATCCATCTAAGTTTTAAAAACTCACAAAACGCCACCTCAGGCCTATTAGGATGGCTACTCTAAAACCAACAAACATACAAGCGTTGGTGAAGGGGAAGAATCTGGACCCTTGTGCACTGTTGGTGGGAAGGCAAAATGGCCCAGCCTCTATGGAAAACAGCATGGCGCCACCTCAAAAAATACAGTTACCGCATGCTCCAACAACCCCTCTTTTGTGCCCAGAGGAACTGCACCAGGGTCTCCCAGGGGTGCATGCACACAAATGTTCACAGTCACGTTACTCACCGCGGCCAAAGGTGGACGCAGCAAACCTGGCCCGAGAGAGACCCTCCCCTTTCAGGATGAGAAAATTCATCCGGAGCTTCACAGACAGACATAACGGATAAGCAAGAGGGGTCCATCCACACCGAGGAACATTACTCAGCCACAAAAAGGAAGGAGATTCTTTCATGAATGAATCCTGAGGACATTACACTAAGTGAACTAAGCCAGTCACAAAAGACAAACAGTGTATGATTCCACTTCTTCTTGTTTTTGTTGATCCTCACCCCGGATATTTTCCCATTGATTTTTAGGGAGAGTGGAAGACAGAAGGAAAGACAGAGAGAAACACTGTTGTGAGAGAAATACATTGACTGGTTGCCTCCTAACAAGCCTCAACCAGGGCTCAGGCCGGGGAGGAGCCTGCAACCGAGGTACATGCCCTTAACCAGAACTGAACCCAAGACCCTTTGGGCCAAAGCCTGACACTCTATCCATTGAGCCAAACTGGCTAGGGCACATGCATGTTCTTAACACACTGAACCATACACCTAAATATGGTTAAGGTGCTAAACTTTGTTAGCTGTATTTCCACACAATGTTAAAAACACACATGAAGCAAAACTCTATCCTGTTTATTTGTGCATTTGCAGTAAGACTATAAAATATGCATGCATACGGTAGTCATTCCTGATAATGGAGAGAGATGGGCCGGGGCCGGGGCAGAGAAGCAGAGAGAGAATATGAATCTGCTCTGAAGCAAATATGCCCAAGTGTTAGAATCCATTAGACTCCTTCACTTATGCATTCATTCAGCAAACACTTCTGAGTACCTATTAGCCAGGCATTGTTCAGCGGTAAACAAGGAAGACAAGGCCCCTGCCGCACGGAATTTACATTCTGGTGGGCTAGACAAGACAGTGAACAAGAGGAGCCAGCGGGATCCATGTAGTATTTACGGTGGCGATAAAGCCTGGCATTCTAAGTAGCAAGCAGGAAAAGGAGGCTGGGCTGGAACGATGGCTGGCCGGGGAGGGCATCTCGGAGGAGGTGCCTTGAGGAAGGAAGCTACACAGACCCTGGGGGAGGACCCTCCAGACGGGCACAGACCCTGGGGGAGGACCCTCCAGACGGGCACAGAGCCGCTCTGGCCGCCATGCTGGGAGGGAGCGAGGAGCCAGGGAGACATGAGAAGTGTCTGTGATCACTCAGGGCGAGAGGAGGATGGCTGGGCCCAGTCGGAGAAGTGGCCTTGCTTAGAAGGTAGAACCAATCTTGGCTCGGAGGTGGGGCAGGAGGGCAGGAGGGCAGGAGAAAAGTCCAGGACAGTCCTTGGTTCTGGCCCGAGCACCAGAGGAAGGGGGTGGCAGGGGTGTGTCTGATGAGAGGAGTGGCAACTCTGGGGAGGACCTGGAGCTCGGGTTTGAATGACAGAGAGGAAGCAGACAGCTGGATGCATGAGTGTGAGGTCCAGGGTGGAGGCTGAGCTTTGGGGGTCCCTGTCACTGATGCCGATCCAGTCACGCACTGGAATAAATGTGACAGAGTAGGGAGGAGGCCCAGTGTGCGCAGGCACGGGTGCGAGGAGGCTAAGGAGAAGCCACAGAAGGATGCTGAGAAGGAGAGGCCTGTGAGGCGGGAGCAGCAGCAGAGGGTGATCCCTCCCGGAAGCCAGGGGAAGGGACAGCACTGGGTCTCATGCTGCTGGCACTGCGATCAGAGGCAATCTGGATTTTACCACCTGAGGCCTGGGTACCCAGGTGTCTGCTACATCACTTTCTAGACTTTTATGTTTAAAATGTTTCTTAATGTATAATGTTAGTGGAGAGGAGGAAGAGGAGGGCAAACAGGAAGTGAGAGAGGAGGGATCAAGGAAGGAGAAGAGGAAGCTGAAAAAGGAGTGAAGAAAAAAAGCAAGGAAATGGGAGGCGGGAGGGGAGGGACAAGAAGGGAGTACATTGGAGGGGAGGGGGGAAGAGAAGCAGGGGAGGGGGAAGAGAAGGAGGAAGGATGGATCATGGTCACAATCAAAGAGAGAAGAGAAAAGAGACAGCTGTGGCACCAGGACCAAAAGCCACAAACCAGACAGTCTGAGTTCCTGGTCAGGGGGCCCCCCCGGAACTCGTGATGGAAACGTGTTTAGGAAATCCATCCGTCTGCAACTGCCCGATAACTCCTCTCTGAAGTGAAAAACGCACGCTCGGCCCTCCTGGCTGCTACACACAGTGCCAGGATCAATGCAGACCAGGCAGCCACTCCTCCGAGCTACCCAGGGTGAAGGCGTGAAGAAGCCTTGCTAATCGTTCTCCCTAATTGAATTTAATGTTTACTGTCAGGTTTTAAAGATTAATTCCCAAACAGCACAGCAGCCTGACGTGTGCACCTTTTTTCAATTAGGTAATTAGAGATCCCAATCTGCCTTCTCGGAATTAAGAAGCTAAGTCTTCCGTCGAATGTTCCGAGGTGACTTGACGTGTTAACTAGAGACATTCTGTGTCCAACAGAAGTCAGATTTGGAAAGAACATGACAAGTAAAAGGCAGTGCTTGCTCGTCCCACAGTCACTGCCGTCTCCGTGTCCTGGTTACTGAGAGGTGGCCCCACCAGGAGTTCTCACCAATCTCTTAAGGCCTGTTTTTAGCCAGGTCACAGTCTTCCTGCCTACCTGCCTGCTTTTTGTTTTGTATTGTTAAAAAAAAAATGCAATCTCCCTCTAAAATATCCAAATTATACAGAAGTGCAAATAACAAAATGCCATAAGAATCAACTATGAGATCACTATGGATTACATTGGAAGTAGGTCTGTGCCACAAAAAAAAAAAAAACAAGTAGAAATATAGCCCGGCCTGTGTGACTCCGTCATTGAGCATGGACCCATGAATGAGCAAGTCACGGTTCGATTCCTAGTCAGGACACATACCAGGGTGGTGGGCTCCATCCCCAGTACAGGGCATGAAGGGGGCAGCTGATGGATGATTCTCTCTCATCATTGATGTTTCTAACTCTCTCTTCCTCTCCTTTCCTCTCTCTGAAATAAACAAAAACATTAAAAGAAAAAAAAAAAAAAGAAACAAAGAAAAAGAAAGAAAGAAAGATAAAGAAGTAAATAAGATTCACCCATAATCCCACCACCTGGACATAATGGCTGTCGGACTCCCAGGAGCATCTCTGCCTTCCTGTACCTGCTTCAGTGACCTTCCTAGTTCAGCTCTGGCTCCTGGCTGCCTCTCCGTCCCTCCACAGCCCTCTCCCTGGGATATCATTGTAGCGACCACTATCAGACCCACACAGCTGAGCACCAGCCTGTGCAGCCGGTGCCCAAGTCTCCACCAGGCCTTTTGTCTGCAAAATCTCTGGAACCTTCTGGGAGTGGGAGTGTTCAAGGGCGATATCGTAGCAATATTGAGCCTTCTAATGCCTGAAAAGAATATATCTCTCCTTTTATTTAGTATTCTTTAACTTCTCTAAGCAATGTGTGTAGTGTTGTTGTTTTTTAATATGTTTTTACTGATTTGAGAGAGAGAGAAAGGGAGAGGGAGATATAGAAACATTGATGGGAGAGAATTGATCTGCTGCCTCCTGCATGCCCCCTACTGGGAATCGAACACAACCCAGCATGTGCCCCGACCAGGAATCGAACAGTTGACTTCTTGGTTCATGGGTCCATGCTCAAACACTGAGCCACATCTGCCGGGCTATAATATTTATGTTTGTGTCTTTGTTTTATTTTTTTAAATATGTTCTCACTGATTTCAGAGAGGAAAGGAGAGGGAGAAAGAGATAGAAACATCGATGAGAAAAAAAAATCATTGATTGGCTGCCTTCTGCATGCTCCACACTGCGGATGATGGAGCCTGAAACCCAGGCACATGCCCTGATCAGGAATCGGACTATGACCTCCTGGTTCATAGGTCATTGTACAACCACTGAGCTATACCAGCCAGTGGGCTGTAGCTTTTTTAATTAAAAAGTCTTACACACCTTTTTTATGTCAAATTCATCCCTAATTATTTCATATTTGGATAATACTGTAAATGGTGTTTTAAACTTTAGGTTCTTCGTTTCTAGTATGTAGAAATACAATAAATTTTTGTATTTTGACCTTGAATTCTGAACCCGTGCTAAACTAATTTAATTCAAGAAGTCTTTTGTAGATTCAGTGGAATTTTCCACATAAACAGTCATGTTGTCTTCGAATAAAGACAGTTTTACCATGGACACAGGCAATAGGGTGGTGAAGATCTGGGGGAGTGAGTAGGAACTGGGAGGGGGGGGGAAGGGAGAGAAAATGGGAGGTACCCATTAATACTATCAACAATAAAAAATATATTTTTAGAAAAGATGGTTGTATTTTCTTCTTTCCAATCCAGGTACCTTTTGTTTCTTTCTCTTGCCTTACTGCACTGGCTAACATCTTCAGTACAATGCTGAGTATACACAGTGAGAGTGGACGCCCTTTTCATATTCCTGATCTTTGGGGAAAACAATCTCTTATAGTTAAATATGATGCTAGAGCTAATGTTTTCATAAATGCCCCTTATCGGTTTGAGAACATTCTCTTCTATTTTTAGCTTCCGGGAAGTTTTTTATTTTAAACTAGGAATGGCTGCTGGATATTATCAGAAGCTTTTCCTATACCTCTTGAGAAGAGCATACGGTAGACTATAGTTTTTCTTTTACAGTTCATGAATGTGCTGAATTACATTGGTTGATTTTCAGATATTAAGAAAACCTTGCATTCCTGGGATAGATCCTACTTGGTTATAACATAATGTAAGAATAAATAAGTATATCGATCAGTCAAGAAGCCTCTATTCCAGAGCCTTGTGGATGGCTGTCTTCCTGCCCTTTAGGCCTGCCTGTCTCCAAACCTCCCCCTTTTTATAAAGACACCAGTCATACTGGATTAGGGCCCCTCCTAACAACTTCATTTTAACTTGATTATCTCTATAAAGACCCTCTCTCCAAATAAAGACACATTCTGAGGCACTGGGGTTCAGACTTCAAAACTTAAGTTTTGAAAAATACATGATTCAACCCACAAGCAATTGGTAGTATTTCTTCCTTAAATGTTTGATACGTTGTTAGTCAGAAGAGGCTGGTTGTCATACAATGCACTATACATGAAAATGTATATGATCCTATTAACAAATGTCACTCCAATAAACAATTTTTTAAAAAGTCATTAGTGAGGTCATTTGGGCTTGGGGTTTTTCTCTGAGGAAAGATATTTAACTATGAATTCAATTTCTTTAGTAAATATAGAGCTTTGGGGGTAATCTATTCCTCTGTACGTGAGCTTTCTATTGTTTCGGGTTTTTAGGGGCTTATCCGTGTCACCTAAGTTGTAGAAAACATTGCCATAAAGTTTATCATAACATTACCTTATAAATCCTTTAATAACTTTAGATAGTACTCTCATTCCTAATATTGGTCATTTGTATCTTTCATTCCTGATGAGTGGCTAAAGGTTTATTATTTTATTGATCTCAAAGAACCGGCTTCTGGTTTCACTGATTTTTTTTTTTTTTCTATTTCAGTTATTTCTGCTGGTGTCTTTATCTCCTTTCTTTTGCTTATTTTGAGTTGAGTTTGCTCTTCCTTTTCTGTGTCTTAAAGCAGAAGCTGAGATCACTGATTTAAAATTTTCTTCTTTATTAATACAGGCATTCAGTGTTATGCATTACCATCTAAGAACTGCTCTAGCTATGTTCCATGATTTTTTATATGCAGTCTTCTCATTTGCGTTCAGTTAAAAATATTTTCTATTATCCTTGTCAGTTTCTTCCTTGACCCACAGGTTATTTGGGAGTGTATTGTTTAATTTCCAATTATTAGGGAATTTCCCAGATATGTTATTGATTTTTAATTTAATCCTATCATCATTAAAGAATGTACTTTGAATGACTTTAATACCTTTAAGTTTCCTGAGACTTGTTTTATGGCCTAGACCAGTAGTTCGCAAGCTGCGGCTCTCGATTATCACGTGGCTCGTGACAATTTGCCGCTTTATTGACTAATGAGTTTGCCCACCACTGTCTTAGGGAAAAACACTTAAAAATAATTTTAATAATGTACTAATGTCTTTAACCTCAAGTCAAAACTACTGGGTAAGGGTAATGTCTTACACGGTGGTCAGCAAACTCATTAGTCAACAGAGCAACAAACCTCGGCTCGCAATTTGCCAACCACTGGTAGACTATGGTACACTAGAAAAGAATGAGTATTTTGCTGTTGTTACATGAAGCATTCTATAAATGTCAATTAGTGCAAGTTGGATGACAGGCTTGTTCAAGACTTCTATGTCATTACTGATTTTCTGTCTGCATGATCTATTGATTATTGAGAAAAGGGTGTTAAAACCTCCAACTATAATTGTGAATTTGATTATTTCTCCATTCGGTTCTATCAGTTTTGCTTCATGTATTTTAAAGCCCTTTTATTGGATATATAAATATTTATGCACCTAATGTTTATGTATCTATTGTTATTCACCTAATGTTATATTCCTTTATAAACTGTCCCTTTTATCATTACAAGATGACTCTCTTTGTCCCTGCTAATATTCTCTGCTCTGAAATCTACTTTGTCTGATATTAATATGGCCACTCTAGTTTGTTTTGTTTTTTTTAAGTAATATTACTTTGGTATATCTTTTCCTTCCTTTTACATTTAAGCTTTTGTGTCTCTTTATTTAAAATAGGTTTCTTATAGACATTATATAATTGGGTCTTGCCTTGTTATCCAAATGAACACTCTTTGTCTTTTAAATGGCTGTTTAGATCATTTCATCTATTATTGATATGTTTTGGGTTTAGATTTGCTATTTGTTCTCCATTTTATCCCATTTGTTCTTTGTTCCCTCTTTCCTACGGATATTTTGCTATTCCTTTTATTTCCCACGGTTAGATTACCGATCATAAATCTTTGTTTTGTTTTAGGACTAGTTGCTTTAAGGCTTAAAGCGGGCGTTTGTAACTTTTCACAGTTTACTTCAAGTAACCTTAGCACTTGCCTCATAAGAAGCGTAACAAAAGAACACACACACCACTTCCCCAAATCAGCTGAATGACTTGTTATCATACATTTCATACCTAAAAATATTATAAATTCAACAAAACACGTATTTTTACTTTAAACAATCAATCACCGTTTAAAGTGATTGTTAATAAGAACAAGTATTTACATTTACCCACACACTTATCATGTCTGGTGTTCATCACTCCTCTGTGGGGATGTAGATTTCTATCTGGTACCATTTTTCTTCTGCCTTAAGAACTTTGACATTTCCCACAGTGCAGGTCTCCTGGTGAAGAATTACATCAATTTTTTTAAACATCTGAAAATGTATTTCGCTTTTCATTTTAAAAGGTATTTTGCTGGGTATAAATTTAGGTTGACAGTGGTTTATTTTTCTTTCAGTCCTTTAAGTATGTTATCCTACTGTCTTCTGGCATTATTTCCAATAAAAGGTCGGCTGTAATTCTTATCTTTGTTCCTCTATATGTAACATGCTTCCCCCTCCCCCTCTTGGCCACTATTAAGATTATTCTCCTCATCGTTGGTAATAAGAAATTCCATTATGATTTACCGTCGTGCTTGAGGTTCACTGAGATTCTTGGATCTGTGAGTTTCCAATTTCCTCACATTTGGAAAACATTCAAACATTATTTATTTAAATATTTTCCTATTCTCCCTTTCTTTGAGTATTCCAATTTCATGTATATTGGGTGGACTTAACATTGAGCCACAGCTCACTCATGCTCTGTTCATTCTTTTCCCAAGCTTTTACTCTCTCCACTACATTTTAAATATTTTCCATAACAATGTCTTCAAATTTGCTAACCTTTCTTTCATAGTTTTTGATGTTATTAATCTCATCTAGTGCACTTTTATCTAAGACATTTTTTTTTTTCATCTTCAGAGTTCGACTTATATCTTCTTTCTATAGTCCGTGTCTCTCCTGGACCAATTTTTGCTTTTCTCTCCCTTTGGGCATATATGGAGCATATAGTTGGCTTAATATTCTTATTTACTAATGGTATCATCTGTGTTGTTTCTGGATCTGTTCCTATTGCCTGATTTTTCTTATCATCGTGGTTCAGGTTTTTCTGCCTCTTTGTATGCCTTGTAATCTATTTGGATGCCAGATACAGTGAATTTTACTTTAGTGGACGTTTTCTGTTTTTGTATGCCTATAAGTACTCTTGGGGTTTGTTCTGGGGCACAGTTTAATTACTTGAAAACAGTCTGCTCCTTGCCAAGACAGTCCCAAGCTTTGATAGGAGGGACCAGAGCAGCCTTTCGTTCAGGGCTATTTTACCCACTCCTGAGGCAATCCCTTATGAATTACGAGGATTTCCCACTCTGGCTTGTGGGGATACAAATATTCCTAACCCCGTGGGCTCTAGGGATTATTCACCTCGTTCCTTTGAGGGGTCTTCCCCTGCCTCAAGGAGCTTTCTCGCCACATATGTGTTCATCAGTATTCCACTAATGTCTTTGAAGGGACCTCCTGCGGCTCTCTGGAGCCTCTCTCTGCACAGCTCTCCCCACACCCTGGGCGAGGAGTATTTAGAAGAGGGATGGGATTAGAGATTTGTTCTGTGGGTGTCACAGAGATGACAAGCAAGGCCAGGGGTGATCTGCAAACTGGTGTCATTTTCTGCAGGCATAAACAAGGAGCTGGGAACAGATCTGAGAAGATTAATCCACCTACACTCCTCCCCCCTGCCATCTCTGCCAGCTTCGGGAAGACTTGCAGAGAGCCTGGGAAGACTGCAGGGCTCCCAGCATACACAGTGCAGGAGTTTAAACCAATTTCACCTGAATCTGTAAGAAGTTTAAACCAATTTCACTTGAATCTGTAATCGGCTGATGTCTTTGTTGTAGGAGGCTCACATCTGTAGAAATAATGACATCTAAAGCAGTATTTTCATTTTACACCAGCCTCCTAAGTGCTTCCTAAGATGTTTTCTAAACCAAATGATGCAAGGTCCCGAAAAGTAAAGGTTGAGGAGAAACTCAATCAGAATCTGTAAGTACATGAGCATTCATTATACAGAGAATTCCAAGAAATTATTCTCTCGACTCAATAAGGTCAGAATAAAGGGAAGGAGTTTTAAATGTCAAGAGAAGATGTAAAAGGGCAAAGAGGAGTTTTCATAGAGCAAAAAGGATTACAGGCGAGACACAGCACCGAGGCTGCGGAAGACAGGTAGCAGGCCCGCCCTCGGGCAGAGTGGGGACCTGACAGGGCCCCGGCGGGTGGTACAGCCCCGTCCCACGGTGGGCAGTGCAGGACCCCAGGAGAAGCCACAGCTCCTGAAAGCTTACAGCCATGCACTGGCTGATTTGGCTCAGTGAATAGAGCATCAGCCTGAAGATTGAAGGGTCCCGGGTTCGATTTCAGCCAAGGGCACATGCCTGGGTAGCAGGCTTAGTCCCCAGTGGGGGATGTGCAGAAGGCAGCCGGTCAACGATTCTCTCTCATCATTGATGTTTCTATTTCTCTCTCCCTCTCCTTTCCTCTCTGAAATCAATAAAGAAATATATATATATATATATATATATATATATATATATATATATGTGTGTGTGTGTGTGTGTGTGTGTGTGTGTGTGTGTGTGTGTGTTTTGTTTTGTTTTTAAAGAAAGAAAGCTTCACAACCATGGACATTATTCTGAGACAAGATGCCCCCTCACTCCCACCCCCAGTAACAGTAACCACTACTCAGCTGTTACTGCCTAGCAGGCATGCTTTCAAGAGAGGTTGTCTGCCACGGGGCCACTGTGAAAGGTGGAGCAGGAAGTCTGGCAAGGAAGCCCAGGGGCTCAATCACTGCAACGTACCCCCTGGTCCAACCCACTGCTCCCAGCCTGTTCTCAGGAGGAATACCACACAAAGCCAGGCTGACCCTCTCCCCACTGACAGCCATCCGCTGTCTCATGATGACCCCACACAAACACACTGAGTCATTGCCTCTAATCTGTCCAGAGCATCACAGTCCTCCCACACACTCTCTCCCTCACCCACCAGCTCTAGTTTTAAAATATGTCCCCACCCCAACCACTTCTTATCTCCTCTGCTGCCACCACCCTCATCTGGGCTTCCATCCCTTCTCCCTGCTCCACTGCAAGAACCTCCACTCTGCCCCCCAGTCTGCTACCACAGCCCCAGAGCGGCCCCGGAGACAGAAGTCAGCTCACCCCGCTCACTCCCTGCTGTAACCCACATATCCCCAGCATTCCTGGAATAAATCCCGTGTCATCTCCCCTCTAGCCACGGTGGCCTCCTGGCTGCTCCTCACACTCCTCGGATCCCTCCACACGGGGCCTAGGCACCTGCTTTTCCTCTGCCCAGCATGCTCCTCTCCAGACAGTAGCTGGGCTCCCCAAGTCTCCACTCCGTTCCACGGCCACCCAATGTAAACACAGCTCCACCCTCTCCTTCATCCCAGCATGCACTGCTCCTCTTCAAGGCGTGTGCTACTCCACAACACATGTGTTTTATATGCTTGTTTGTTTGTTGTCTGCTCCTCCCACTGAAATGTGAGCTCAATGAGGATAAGGACACTATTCACTGTCTGTTTTGCTCACTTCTTCATCCCTAGTGTCTTGAATGGGGTCTGGCATACATGAAAAAACTGAGTATCTGTTGCATACATGAAGAGATAAATGGAACGCATGGATGGACGGACGGACGGACGGATGGATGGATGGATGGATGGATGGACGGACGGGCAGACAAACATATGAACGAACAGACGGATGAAAAGATGGCTATCCTAGCTTTGGGTCATCTACAGCTTGACCATTTTGTTCATTATTAGGTTGTGGGATAGAAGAATGCTAAACATAAATCCCTCCGGCTAGGAGGGACCTCCCACTCTGAGAGTAAGTAATTAATTGAGTTGAGTGCTATTCTCCAATAAGCCGTAGTCATCCAGTCGGACTGTATGGCCCGGCAGACATACAGCCCCTCTCTGTGTTCATAAGAGCCTCAGACTCAGGCACCACAGGAACCTTTGGCTGGTTTCTGCTCTTCCATAAAAATAAAATAAAAATTAAAAAAAAAAAAAAAAAAAGGATGAGATGAAATTGCCAATGTTCTAAAGGCCTTTTCAAATCAAGATGCACTCGGTCCCTGGCCTCCATATACACAGATCCTCCGAGTCTAAGAACTCATAAAAGAACGCATGCCTCTGGCAAGGGAATGCTGGCTCCGGGAAAACCCATCTGTGTTTTAATCCCGCAATACCATGGACTCTGCTGCCTGCCTGGTGCCTGCCCTTTTCCTGGGGTGAGCACCCCGCCCCCCTTGGGAAACCATCTCCTCCCCACTCGGTCACATGATACACAGGTACTGACCCTAACTGCTACAGAGGACACGTAACCCTGGCCTGGCTGACCGGAGGCAGGAAGGTGGCGGCCTGAAGCGTGGGGCGGAGACCGGAGATGCAAGGAGTCGCCCTGACACTGGAGGAGGACACCACAGAGGTGGCCCGGCCCTGGGACCAGAGCACACGATGAGACGAGAGGAGGTGACACCGAGCGTGGGGGCCCCTGTGTGCAGCCGTGTCTGCCGCAGTACAGCACTTGGCCTTGTCACCTCTTGAGCCAACAGATTCACTTTTTTTTTTTTTTTTTTTTTTTGCTTAAACTACTAGGAGTTGAGTGTTCTGCTACTTGCAACCAAGAGTTCTAACACAAACCCATTCTAAAATTTGGCCAGAACTGAACAATTAATTTTACTGATAGCCTCTAACACTACCTTTTGTCTCTTTTGGAAAATGGGCTTAATACCTGCCCATCCTCGTCTTGTCTGCTCTCACCCATTCTCCATGGTTCCCAAGCACCATCGGGTCCCACTGCTGGGCCCGCGTGACACCACCACGCTCTCCCCGCCTGCCTGATGGGGGCTGGAAAGTGTGTGTCCGGGCCTTTCCAGGCGGAATGTCACTTCTGTCCTGCAGTCGCAGGCCTCTCTCCTCCTGGGCCTGCTCACCCTGAACCACATTGTCCTTTGTCCTTTATCCTTTAACTTTCCACAGACTTTTCCAAATCACAGCAGCCTTCGATCCTCATGGCTCAGGAGGTCAACAAGGAAGTCGTCTCCATCTCATGGATGTGCAAACAGGATTAGAAAGGTCAAGCGACTCTGCCTCATTCACTGGGTTTACTCAGAAGGTATTTACTCAGGATCCACTGTATGCCCAGAACGCTGCTCTCTGCTGGAGTCCCCGGGGACGAAGGGCTCACGTGAGGCCGGTGGACAAGAGAAATACCAAGCAAACACACACACAGATACCACCAGGGGGGCTGCGTGGGGAAAAGAAAACAACTGGGCGCTAGGAGACACTAGCAGGTGAAACTGCACTTTGGCTGAGGAAGGAGGAAGATGGGGAGGGGGCCGTCCAGGCAGAGGAGGGTGGACAGGGCCTGTGGAGGGAGAGTAGAGCTGCAGGAGGGACCAGCAGTCTTGCCAGAGCCCTGGGGGAGGGGGGTTGCTGGAGAGATCTTCAAAACTGTCTCCACCACATACAATAGGAGCCGCGGGAGGGCGAGCACAGTGGGGCACAGTGGTTTTAACACTAGGATGGCTGCACCAGAGGACGGGGAAGGGGTATCTAGAGGGAGACAGCAGGCCAGGGGGCAGCAGGCAAGCTGAGGAGCCAGGAGCTCCGAACCTGGGGGCAGAAGATGCGCTTCGGGGAAGGTGGGGTGCCCCACGCAGTGGGGGCACTGTGGTGCCAGAGGCAGGGAGAACAGACGCGGGGACTCCTCATTCCTATGGCCACGTCATAGGGCCACCTCTGCAGACCATGGCCCGGCAGGTGTGGGGATCCACGTCACCCGAGCCGGGAGGGGGGGCCGGGTGAAAATCCACCTCTGCTTCATCCACGGCCACGGCACTGTGAATTCGGGCTTCTCTCAGCGGCTGAGTTCTGAGGGCCTCTGGCTTCATTCCCGCTGCAGGCCCAGTGGGGGGTGGCAGGTAAGAGGGGGGGTGGCCTGGTGTCCCAACTGCAATAATAGCCTTGCCCCAGAGAATGGCCTCCTGACAGCGTTTTCCCAGATGCAGCTGAGCCAGCCAGTCAGGGCAGGACCCCACCACAGAGGTGAGCACTCGCAGAAAGTGAGGCCACCCAGGTCCTGCTGCCATGGCAACCACCACAGCAGTGCCAGGCTGTCTCTGCTCCTGAGGAGGCTTCTCAGGCTGCTCTGTTGGGCCACGAGGTTCTTGCCAGCCCTCCCTGACAGGGTCTGGTCGGGGTGATTGTCTTCACCAACATTTCCCAGCAGCATAAAACGGGATGCTGGCCCCTCGCCACACACACACACACACACACCCCAGACACCTAGTGAGGACGTGCTTCGAGTCTCGGGCCACAGGCCACATCTTGCTGTGGGCTCAGTGGGGACGTAAACGGAACTGGTCCAGTCGGAAAGGCTTCAGTGGACACAGAAGGCCCCATCAGTGACCAGCTCAGTGCTCGCTGCTACCTTACTGCACATCCCCTTCTAGTCCTGCTCTCCACACTCTCTGGCCTGACACATGCCCTTCTCCCTACTTGAAGCCAGTTCCTCTCTCTCCCCCAGGCCGGCCCCCACTCTTCCTTCCAGTCTCAGCTGAGATGCCCCTTCCTCCAGGAAGCCCTCCTGACACTCCAGGCTACTAAAGGCCCCAAGAGATATCCCAAGAGCACTCCATGCGTCCCCTCTGGGAGAGCTGAATGGTGGCCTCTGACCTTCTCTCTTCTGAGGATGAGTAAGTGGTCAGAGTGGTCAGGGAGCTACAGCTGGATGGGCTATTCTGTCTTTCCATTATTCCTCTCTCACCTCATTTTATTTATAATAATGATTTTTATTGTAACAACATTTCTAACCCCACTTTTATAGCCCCAGCAGCATCATAAGGGCTGTCATTTCTCTGGGATCCTCCAACCCTTCATGCCAGATCACAGACTCTTCACAGCATCCTCTGAAGTGGGTGTCGCTGGGCCTTTCCTTCCTTTTTTTTTTTTATTTTTTTTTTTAAGAATAGTTTATTGATTTTTAGAGAGAGAGGAAAGGAGAGGGGGAGAGAGGAAAACATCAATCTGAGAAAGAAACATCAATAGGCTGCCTCCTGCACATCCCTTACTGGGGATCAAGCCCACAACCCAGGCATTTCCCTGACCAGCAATTGAACCAGCAACCTTTTGGTGCATGGGATGATGATCAAGCAACTGAGCCATACTGGCCAGGGCATCCCTTTTTTTTTTTTTTTTTTTTTTTTTTTTTTTTTTTGTCATTCTCACCTAAGAATATGTTTTTATTGTTTTAAAGAGAAAGAAAGAGAAACATCAATGTGAGTAACACCCATTGGTTGCCTCCCACAGGCACCCCCAACCAGAGTTGAACCTGCAACCTAGGCAAGTGCCCTAACTGGGAATCGAACCCACAACCTTTTGGTGTATGGGATGACGCTCCAACCAGCTGAGCCACCTGGCCAGAGCTCACTGGACTGTTTTTACAGATGAAGAAACTGAGGCTCTGCGTATGAAGGAAGTCACCAAGATTACAGCGAGCAAGTGATGGGCCAGGACTCAGGGACAGAGTCTGCATGCTGCCCTCTAGGGTGCTTCTCGCCTCGGTGCCAGGGTTACCCCTGGCAAAGAGCAGGGAAGGCACTGAGAAGGAACAAAGGCAATACTGGATCTCAAGCTTGCACCCCAACACGGCAGCCGCCGTGAGCCACCAGCATTACCTGGCGGTGTTTCCTGCTCCTATTCTGCCTTTCCTGAGAGCCCACTGAATACACAATTGGGCACCAGGCTTTCCGCACAGAACGTTTTCCAATGTTCTTAAGAACTTCATTTTCAAAAGTGCAGTTACTCCTCTGTTGGAGAATTGCAGAGCACAGATAACGGCAGGGGCCCTGAACTTGACCGTTTTCCCCGGGTACCAATCGCTATGTGCGCACAGCGAGAGGATTTAACAGCCTGATTCGGCGCGGTAGGAAGGGGTAAATTGCTTGAGCCTGGGAAATACATTACCTCAATCTCACAAATGGTTTTTGAAAATCATTAGGCGACAGAAACGCAGGCCCGGCTTCTCAGCAGCACCCATGTCACCCCATCAGCCACCACAAACGCAGCACCCGAGTCCAGGGCGGTGGCAGGCTGAGCCCTCAGCCCCAAGCACCCCAAGTCCCTGCTGGGACAAGCATGATGTCCTCTCGGCCCTCCCTGACCTGCTCACCCGACACACAGGGTCTCCCGCCTGCACCTGCAGGTGCACACGCCTGCGCCAGCGGAAGTTCCCGCCCTGCCGGCCTGGGGCTGCTGTGACCTCCCTGGAAATCATCTCTGTGATCTCCAGGCTGGCATCCAAAATGAAAATCCTACTAGATTTATGGCTTTCAGGTCCATTTCTCAGAAGCAACTCCTAAGTCTAATTACTTTTAAAAGGGCCAGGTTGGGAGGGGGCGGGAGGTGGGGGGGAGACTTAATTTCTAGAAGCTTTCCGTTCACTCGAAACTCCTCAGTGCCCAAGCTCTTGCAGGGGCTGAGGTGCTTTTGGGTTGAATGTTTATCATTCCCTAATAAACTCTGTCTTGAATATATTAAGTGGTATTATAAATGGAGCCCCCAAAATTTTCCAATAGTCTTGAATTAGTCTGGATAATTACATTACTTCAATGAGCACAAAATTATTTTACCTATAAAAGTTTAACTAGTGATTCTAGAGGATTAAAAAGTTACGTAATGGGATAATAATGATAAGTCTATAGCACTTAAGTCAGTTATTTCTGTGGTCACACAGCCTAGAATTTCCAGAAGCTGCTTGGCTGGGAGCACAACAGTCAAGTCGCTTTATCTGTTCCGGCGCTGAGAGCAGCGGGGACCCAGGCGTTAGGGGGCAGCAGTGCCCCCAGGGCCAGATGTGAGCAGTCACCCCCGTACTGACCACAGAAAACCCATGTGCCCCTCAGTCCATCTGTCCGTCTCTTCTGCACAAGAGTGGATACGGCACGTGGCTCCCAATCTTGTAAAAGAGTTAAGCACAGCCCTAGCTGGTTTGGCTCAGTGGCCAGAGCGTCAGCTTGCAGACTGAAGGGCCCTGGGTTCGATTCCAATCAGGGTACATGCCCAGGCTCGATTCCCGGTGGGGGTATGCGCCCTCATCATTGATGTTTCTATCTTTCTCTTCCCCTTCCTCTCTGAAATCAATAAAAATATTTTTAAAAATAAATAAGAGAGTTAAGCACAATTGCTGCTTAACTTCTGGCCGTGGTTTGTACGGTAATTATGATACAATTATTGCGTGTGCACCACGTGTTGTAACTACATTTTTACTGCTGTGGATCTTCAAAATCAACAATGCCGCAGTTGTGGCTGTCACTGTGAACAGGCCTCGGTGCCTAGGGAGGTGCTCACAGGGAGCCTGGCGCCCTCCCCTCCTCCCCGCAGCTCCCTGCTCCTCTGGACACTGAGCTCAGTCCCACCTGAGGGGGAAGGTGGGCCACAGGGCTGACCCAGCCAAGGGGCCACGTGGTTGGGAGGGGGTGGCCTCCCAGGACGGCTGAGCTCAAGCCCTTCTCCAGCCAGGCCCCGGGTGCAGAGGTCCTCCCCAGGCTGCGGAAAGGGGCTCCCCTACCCCCGACACTGAGGGTAGGGTGTCTTTCTCTCCCACCCTCCTCCCAGGCGCCAGCACACGGGCTCCGCGCACACCTCCTCCTCCAGAGATGGAGGCAGCTCGTGCAGGCAGCCACGGCTTCAGAAAAGAGGTGTCCGGAAGCTTCCTGTTAATCCGAGAATGAGAACCTGGCCCCCAGGCCTGCGTTTCATCTCGGGCAGCCAGGGAGCTCCTGGCCGTCTTCCCGGGCCCCGGGTCAGAGGCCGCCCCACATCTTCCCTCCTCTGCGCCCGCCCCGTGCTGCATGGCTCTGAGCTTCCTTTTCATCTCTCTGAAAGTAAGCTTGATAAATCCTCTTGTTGTGTATAAGTTTTTACCCTAAACTAGTTTAAAACCTCTTCTGGAAGTTGCCGTGACATAAATTATGAATGAAGACCCACAACGCCAAGGCTCCGAGGCCGATCTCGGAGAAGCCCTCTGTCATTCTGTCGCGGTAAACATGTAAATCTGGTGTCCAAAACAATACCAGTCGCTTTGCTCCGTGGCTTATTTGCATGATTTTTAATGACAAGCAATAATAAAATGTAACTGAATCCTCTCCTCAATCCTAAATTCATCTAGACTTCGCTGCAGACACATTAATAATAAATTCCGAAGTTCCATGGAAGAACTGCAGGGTAGAAATCTGAGCCTGCTGCGCGAGATGGGAGCAGCGAGCAAACGGGAGACCTGGGGGCGCGGGGGACGGAGGGGGGCGACAAGGGTAACAGGATTCCACAGGCGCTGCAGGCACCCCCAGTCCTGACCCTGCTGAGCCCTTCTATCTACGTGGCCAGAGCAGATGGGCCACATGTCTGAGCCACCATTTCCCCAACTGGAAAATGGGGCTGAAGCTTAGGGGGACTTACAGTAACAAATGCACCCTTGGTTCTCTTTCCGGTCCTACACCGCCCATGCCAACTCGACCCCGGGGTGGTGCACGCAGGGCTGAAGACGCTAAAAAGGAAGGGCGAAGAGGAGCTGTTTGGGTGCCTGGCTTTCAAACACCGGCCGCCCAGGTGAGCCAGCAGCACCTGGGAATGCATCAACTGTCCACCCAGTGCCGTCCCACAGGCCCAGGACCAACGCCTCAGGCCACGGCCAAGGCAGACATAGCGGGACATCCCGGGGCCGGAGGAGGAGGAGGACTCGGGGGCCCTGGCCTTGGCCTCAGCTGAGGCAGCCCTGTCCTGAGCCGGGCCCCGGAGGGAGCAGAGCCCAGAAGCCCAGCTCTGAGGGGGCCATGCCACCTGGGTTCCACCTGGCTCAGCAGGCTTCAGAGACCCGTGTCCCGCTGTTCCCTGTGGCTGCTTCCCTAACCCACCACTAAATGAAACTGGATGTGCTCGCAGGCACGCCTCTCCGCATCGCCATGTCTCTGAAAAGGATAAACTGCTGCTTTCAAAATAGAAAAATTACCATCAGCTTCAGCGGAGCGGCGGCCCTCCCACCCCGCTCTCCTTTCATTTTCAGGGTCTAACTGTCTCCCCCAGCAGCAGCACTCAGTCAGGCTGTGTGCTCCTCGGATGCACCCGCTGGATGTACTTATTATCTCCCTGCGGGCAGCCCCTGTGGCACTGACGCCACCGCTGGTGGCTGAGGACCAGGCAGGGCTGCGGACAGGACGGGGGCTTGGGGCCTGGCTCTCCATCTGGCCGCCTGGGTGGTTGACACTGTCACATCGCCTCTCTGGGCCTCGAGAAGCTAATCTGTAGGGCAGAGGAGGCACCGTCCCCTCCTCAAACAAGCAGAGACGATGTAGAAGGAGCCCGGGTCCAGCGCCGGGCAGCAAAGGGCCACGGTTATTACTCACGCTCCAGTCGCTCGACAAATATTCCTGTGCTTCCCAAATGCACTCATTTCACATCAGCCCAGAGCGCTCCAATTAATGAAAGAACAAATTAAACTGTCATTACTTTGCTTTAATTCTGTAATTAAAGAACTTCAAGAGGCGACAGGCTCTAAATAATGCATGCTTTTGTCAAAGAAACGTTGGGTTCTGGGCAGAGAGAGGAGGGAAGGGGGGGAACGGAGAGAGGCAGACGTGAGGCAGGTGTGGTGATATTTGTCCCCACAGATCAGGGTGGACCCCCAAGTGACAGCCGAAGGACTTCCCCGGTTTCTGAATTAGGGCTCCAGCTTTCATGGAAAACAGGGAGATATACGGCCCCAGCTCCGCGCGCGGCTCCACATCTGCCATAAACAGAAACGGCGTTGAGAGTAATTCAATCGATGGCTTTTCCAGTTGATGAGGCGAAGCACGGCAGTCACTTTGACATCTGCTTGTGTGCGAGTCTCCCTTTTATGTCAGTTCAGGGGAGCGACGCAGAGAGGGAAAAGCATTGTTTTAAATGTGTGTCTCTGGTCTTGCCGATCACACCGCTGCCACTGGGTCCAAACCTAACGAGGTTGTCCGCGAGCACGGGAGCTGGACAGCCGGTTACAGACCCAGCTCCCCTGCCCCCGCCAGCAGACCCCGGCCCGGTCCCCACCTTCAGGCAAGACAGGTGAGGCTGAGCCCCTGGCGAATGAGCGCCCGTGGGCTGCCGAGGTCTGAATTAGGGACCCGCACCCGGGCCTGTGACGGCAAATTAAATAACTCATTGAGATGTTTGCTTCTCGTTAGGCATAATGTTTCCGTAAATCTCATCCGCGGTGTAATTGCGCGGTCCTGATTCTCTGAATCACATAAAGAAGCGGCTTGTAGACATGGCTTTCATTTATGCTTCGATTGGCTGCAGAACCCAAAGGATGCAATGTTATTAAATATAACTTTTTTTTTCCCCCTGCAATTTTGCCAAGTTCCAAGAACAGCTTGGAGGTTTCCCTGAAAAGGTTGGCAAATGTGCTCAGTACACAGAATAGCAGCTGCTTTACAAACGGCATACTTTTATTAAATTACTGCCCCGAAACTTCCTGCCAGCCACGGACCAGAGGGGAGAACAAATTAAACGGATGGGAAAGGCTCCGAGCAACAGGTCTAACTCACAGGTGGTAGCTCTCCTTCTAAGTCTGCACTGCGGGGAGCCAGAGTGTTGTTGGGCTTGGTTGTTTTTGCGGGAGAGGAAGTCTACAGTATAAAATTTTAATAACATGTACTCACGACTTCAATACTTGAAATGTCACTTGTCCATAGCGCTAGACAGGTAATTATTTTCTTTTCTTTCCTTCCTTCCGGGTACTAGGGTCTGGTAGAATGGCTGGCATAGAGTAGGTGCCTACTAAATACTATTCAATAGCTTCATACCAAGTGAAGATGTATTCCCCCAGCAGAGAATTGGCCACGTAGTAGGTCCTCAGGAGGTGTGCACCTCATCGCACTGCGCAGGGGCAGGGTGACAAGCCACTCCCTGGGACAGGCCGTACCCCCTCCTCACAGGAGCCCCGTCCTGCTGGCTCGGGTCTCTTCCATAGGAAGCACCTGCACCAGATTCTCCGGCCGTGTGAGACTGCTGTAACACAGGAACAGAAACTTTCCCAGAACCAGCCCTGGGCATGCAGTCAGCATTCGATGCATGACCGCGGCTGCTATGCTTGCCCTCCACAAGGCCCCTCCCCCTCCAGCAGCACCCCTAGATGCTCGGATGCTCGGTGAGGGGCTGAGAGCTTCACTCCCATTGTCACTGTCATTGCCCCCTCGGCAGTCCTGACAGAGGGGAGGTAGGACTGGCAGGACACAGAGCAGAGAGCTTCGGTGACTTGGGTGAAGCCTTGCTCCCCAGGGAAACTCTTTCCAGGGGCCCCTCCCACCCGAAGGCCCCTCCATGCACTCTCAGCCCTAGGCCCCTGCTCCCACCCCTACCTGAAAAGCCCTGAGATGAGATCTTCCCATGAGAAGCTGCCCTCCCTTTGAGACCCAAATCAAATGGCCTCTGTGTCCTCTTTCCCCCTTGGTCCCGCCCCTAACATCTCAGGTGGCACAGTTATCCCCATGGCCATCTATCTACCTATCAGTGATGGCTCCCTAACCCACAGCTCTGCACCCTTAGGACCCAGCACGTAGCAGGAGCTCAGCTACCGCTTGATGCCTAAGTGGGCAAAAGACCAAAGAGCCTTCTGACTGTCCATCGTGATGCTGGTAAACCAGAATGTTCTGAAAGCCTCGCCCAGGAAGCGGAGCCCTGACGCCCTGGCCCTCTTGCAAGAGCAGACGAGGCAGGGATCTCCGGGCGGCTTGTTTGATTAAAGCCGTAGCAGGAAGCAAACGCAGGCTCCTGCTCAGAACGCCAGGGCCGGGGCACTTTGACACAAGCTCGGCAGCCGCAGCTTTAATCATTTCAGGGTTAATAAAAAATGGCAATTACATTTGTCATCAGGGCTATCCTGGGGGAACAATCCCAGAGCAGACAATCTCTGGCCAAATGACAGCCAGGTCTGTCTGTCACACATCCCTCCAGCTGCCTTGCTGACAAATTAATCGAGTTGGTTCCCTCCCCCTGGCCTGTCCCTTCATAAATAATCAGAGGTAATATGGATCTCCCAAATAATCTGACCTGAGAGTTGCTGCGTGACTTTCCCCAGATAAGAAACGGGGACACAGCCGAAACCAGTTTGGCTCAGCGGTAGAGCGTCGGTCTGCGGACTGAAAGGTCCCAGGTTCGATTCCAGTCAAGGGCATGTACCTTGGTTGCGGGCACATCCCCAGTAGGGAGTGTGCAAGAGGCAACTGGTCGATGTTTCTCTCTCATCAATGTTTCTAGCTCTCTATCTTTCTCTCTTCCTCTCTGTAAGAAAATCAATAAAATATATATATATTTTAAAAAAAGAAAAGAAAAAAAAGAAAGAAAGAAAAAAAGAAACGGGGACACAGACAGGGAATGGGTCCCTGAGTACCCCAGAAGGTGAGGCCTACCTGGAGGCGCAGGTGGAGTGCAGCCCAGCACAGGGGTCTGTCTGTCTCCGGCCCTCAGCCCTCACAGAGCTAACACACCGCATCATACTGGCCAGTCCCCCGCCCCCCTAACCCTATGGGGGTCTCATTCTATTGAATATAAGCGAGCAAACAAGAGAACAGATAAGTGGCATGCCACTCTGCAGACTTAAACCCAGGTGTCTAGCGCCACCCCGCTGCCCACGGCCAGGAGCTCCTGAGAGTGCCTGCCTGTCTACATTTTGAAAGTCGCTATTTGGCAATCAAGGAATCCCTGCACATTCAAATTGCCAGGTGCAAATGCATCCAAGAGGAAAATGCTCCCCGGGTATAACTGACACCTAACATGTACAGATAGGAGGGGAGTCAGGCGGAAATTGAAAAGAGAAAACACCGCTTTCTGCCCCAGGACCACCGCAAACAAATGCTCTGGGACCATAAAACCCGCCTGAATTAGCATTCTGTCTGTAGCAGAGGGGAGCTGCAACAGGGCTACTCAGGGGCCCCCCTGACGGTTTCCCACATCTGTGTTTAAACAGTGATTCCTTCCCTTGAATTGTAAATCTGAACATGGACCAAAAGCCAGGGTTCCCGCACCCCCACCGCCATGAGCAGAAGGGCCTGGGCACATCCCTCAGCATGAGAGGTCCCGTGCACCGAACACGCTTCACGGAGGGAGGGCGAGAATTTTTGTTACAAATGCCTCAAACATTCTCATTTGCTTGGACAGAGCGAAGGATAGGCAACCATTTCCAGGATTCATTTGAAAACTCTCTTGCAATTCAAAGGGTTAAGCCGTGCACAAATCCTCCGAGATCGCTGTCAGGGAGACGCGCCCACCCCCACAGCAATCAGGAGCTGCCCGTCTGCCCTTCCTCAAAGCTCCTCTCCAGCGAGACATCCAGATGACACTTCTCTGACAGCCCAGCAGTCATTAGGTTTGCAAGTTAACTTTCATGAGACAGGCTGAGGCTCTTATTTTGATGGCTTCCCTCCATTTTGGCAAATTTATCTCCTTCATAAACACTAATGGCTCTTGAAGACCTGCCGTGGGCGCGGCACGCTGTGCCGGGCTGAACCGCACCACGCCACCCAAAATGCCACGAGTGAGTCACCTTCTCCACCGGGAATCAGCTCTGTGACGCACGAGAGTCTGGGGGCTGCAGTAACAGCAGCTCTGAGCATCAGCCGGTACCAACAACTCCGAGGGCAGGGTCCCTCCCCGGGGCCCCCCATGTGCAAACACACCACCAGGTGCCTCACGTGTGTTATTTGTAATCCCACCAACAACCCAGGTGGCAAAAGTAAGGGTCAGAGAGGAGAGATGCGCAGGGCACACAGTTAGAAAGCGCACAGGAAACTGAAGGCCAGCCCCACCTCAGCAGCGACCTCACCTGGGTTTTCAGGACAGCACCCTCGCCGCCAGTGCCAGGCCATTTGCACAGCCAGTAGTCAGGATGTGCTGGAGGAAATGCAGACCTCCCCCCTCCCACAGCCTCGAGAAAGAAATTGGATTTGGAGCCAGAGTGTTCCAAATTCAAATCCCAGCTCTGTCGCTTTCAAGCTGTGTGACCTGGGCACATCCCTGCACTATTCTGAGCCTTAGGTTTTCTCAGATGTAAAATAGAAAAAAGAAAAAAGAAAAAAAAAAAGAAAAGAACAGAAAAAAACACACACAATCAACAAACAAGTGCTGGTGAAGATGTTGAGAAAAGGGAACCCTCGTGCACTGCTGGTAAGAATGCAGATTGGTAAAGCCACTCTGGAAAACAGTATGGAGTTTCCTCAAAAAAATTAAAAACGTTATTTCCATTTGACCCAGTGATCCCATTTCTGGGAATATAATATATCCTAAACCCCCTGCCAAAAAAAAAAAAAAAAAAAAATCAGGAAGAATATATGCATCCCTACGCTCATAGCAGCTTTATTTATTGATACAATAGCTCAGCTATGATTTGGAAACAGTCCAAGTGCCCATTGGTAGATGGATTAAAAAGCTGTGGGACATTCACACTACGGAATGCTATGCAGCTGTGAAAAAAGAGGGCCCTCTGGGGCAGCCTGGAGGGACCTGGAAAACATTGTGCTGAGTGAAATAAGCCAAACTGAGAAAGACAGGTATCACATGATCTCACTCATTGGTGGAATCTAATGAACAAAATAAATTGACCAACAAAATAAGACCCGAAGTAGACTAACATAACTCAATGTGGGGTTGGGGGGACAAGAAGAGATAAACCAAAGTACTCATATACTTACTAGTGACCCGGTGCCCGGATTCGTGCACATTGAAAGGAAATTAATTAGAAGGTGGCCGGCAGGGCAGGACTGGGTGAGATGGGCCGGACACGCCCTGGCGCAAACCTCCCCCAGTCCCTCCCCGGCATCTGTGAAGTAACATCGGGGGATGTTAGAAAGTGGGTCCCTCCAGCTCTCTGACATCCCCGAGGGGTCCCGGAGTGCGTGAGGGCACTCTGCAAAGTTGCTGTCGTACAGGGTGTGGAACACAAATGCAAGTGTGCAGTAAGCCAGATTCCGGCCGACAGTGCCCCAACAACAACATAACCCATGGCCGAAGGTGGAATCGCCCCGCTCTGCGAGAATTGGGCTCCCTCCTCTCTGGTTTCAGGGTGCATCACCCCAAAACTGCCACTGCCAAGTCACTGCAGCTCAACAGCTCCTGCATTGAGCATCTGCCCCCTGGTGATCAGTGTGTGTCATAGCAACCAGTCGGACGGTCAGAGATGTAGCATATTAGCCTTTTATCCTATATAATAAAAGCCTAATATGTAAATTGTTCCCTCAGGAGGTCATTGAACAGGAGTTCGACTGACCTGGAGTTCCACCACTTGCTATGACATGCACTGACCCGTGTGGAACATGGTGGGCATTGGCAACGCAGTGCTGGCAGCAGGCAATGTGGAGGCGCTGGCGACCCAGAAGAGCCCTGACCACAGCCCCAGTGACAGCGGGACCATAGGAGGATGGTGGAGCAGGTAAGCAGGCAGTACCAGGCCAAGGCAGGTGGAGGTGGGGGGGCAATCACCCTGCTGACCTCCCACAGACTGGACCAGCAGTGGCAGCATAGGGGCAGGGCAAGTGGGCGGGGCCAGGCCAGGTCCCACCAATTGCCCTGCAGATGGTAACCAGCCTTGGCGGTGGGGGGGCAGGGTGAGTGAGCAGCACAGGGCCAAGGTCGGGTGCCAGGTGGGGCTGCAGGGCTGTGAGGCTAGGGGTGCAAGCTAGGGCCTAATCTCCAATCTCCACAGGCCACCCAGAGGGATCCTATATATATAGAAGATAGACATGCATAGCCCATGGACAGGGGCAATAGGGCAGTGAAGATGGGGGCGGGTGGGGTAGGACTTGGGAGGAGAGGGGTGAGGGAGGAGAGGAAATATTTCTAATACTCTCAACAATAAAAAATACATTTTAAAAAAGAAAAGAGAAAGAAAAAAACTGCAACAAACTTGAACTTCCGCAGGGCAATTGAGAAGATTAGACAAGATTAAACGAGATAACATATGCAAAGCCACTCAACCTGTCTCTTCTCCCTAATCAGCTCTGCTTGTAATCAGCTGGGGAGGAAAGAGCCTAAGAGTCGGTCCTAATCTCGAATAACACCTCCCACAATTGCCAGCTGGGCGCTCCTGAGCGGGGCCTGACCTGCCGGGCCGCCACGGACTCCCTCTCCGTGGCCACCATACAGGCGGGCAAGGGTTAAGAAGACTGTGTCTGGCAGGGAGTGGGCGCTCAATAAAAGCTCATTCAATTCAATTTGACTTAATTAAAAAACCTTACTCATAGCCTCGAGAACTGCAGGAGCACAGAGGGCTAAAACCACAAACTCAAATCCATTTGAAGCCCATAAATTTTATATCCTGCCGATGAATGCATTTTCTTATTAAGCAACGGCATTATAAACCGCTTCTGAATGCCTGCCGATGTTTAAGAGTCGTGTCTTCATTGGGCGGAAAGTTGTTGTCAGGTCATGAGAAAATTGAAGGGGTTCTGATATAAATGATGAAAAGGAATAACTGAAACCAAGTTTGTTGAACAAATCAAATTATTTCGCTGCTGTGCCTGTCTTTGCAAAGCTTCTCCAAATTACACTTCATTATGAGACTAGGAAATTAGACACCGGTAACAAAATGAGAAAGCCAGAACACATAAATATTTACATAATCGTCAGAAAGATATTCTTCTCCTGTGCAAATCCGCCCACTGCCTTGTTTATTCTTATTAACTCGCGTTCGGAAACGGGACGATGGTGGGAAACAGGGCCCCGGGGGTTTCTCTCCAAGACTCAATTTCTTCCTTTGGAGAAGATAGAGGGGTTGGGAGAGAAGAGGATGAGCAAACAGGGGGAGAAGGGCAGCTGCCCTAGACACCTTCCACCTCAGCCATCAGCTCAGGAGTCTGGGCGGCGTGCTGGGCCTGCATACTCACCCCAGCTTCTCTCTTTCCTTCCTTCCTGAAGGAAGCGTTAGCACCCGTGGCTGTGGGTGGACAGTGGGAGCGGGAACGGGGGGTGATGGCAGTGGAATAGTAATGACCCTAATAACAACAGCAGTGCACAGACAGCATCCAACCCCTGCAACCACTCCCAAACTGGGAGGGGGGGGAAGGGGGGGGGCCATCCCCATTCACAGATAAGAAAACTGAGGCCTCATGGCTAGTGAGCCCAGGACCGGGGTTCGAGCCCAGCTTTGGGGGCTCTTCCCACCACACTAGCTCCACACCCTGGTGCTAAAACCACAAGTGCAGCTGAAACCGGTTTGGCTCAGTGGATAGAGCGTTGGTCTGGGGACTGAAGGGTCCCAGGTACGATTCCGGTCGGGGGCATGTACCTTGGTTGCGGGCACATCCCAGGTAGGGGGTGTGCAGGAGGCAGCTGATCGATGTTTCTCTCTCATCGATGTTTCTGACTCTCTATCCATCTCCCTTCCTCTCTGTAAAAAAAATCAATAAAATATTTTTTAAAATAAAATAAATAAATAAAACCACAAGTGCAGCAAGGCTGGGCTGCAACAGGCACCAGGGTACCATGGACATGGGTCTTACTAAAAATAAAGCTGAGGGAGAGGCGGGCTGAGGCTGAGGGCAAAGGGGGGGAGGGGGGGGAGCCGCCCCCAGGCTGACTGCTCTCCCAGAGCAGGGCCAGCGAGAGGCTAGTAGTCCCCGGCTCTGGGTCTCACTTCCTCCTCTCTTACCAATGACCTGGCGCCCTCTGTCACACGGATCATGCATTCACTTGTTTGTTCAATCATTTGTTCATTCATTCATTCCACAAGCAAGCACTGAGCCAGGCCGGCTCCTGCACCAAGCCAAGCACAGAGGGACCCAAATGGCTGAGGCACAGCCTCAGCCCTAGGAGGCCTTCTGTGCTCCACCAGGCAAGACGCTAACTGTTGTGCCACGTTTTCCCAAACAAAGAGGCAGAGCAGATGGCTCAGCATATGGAGCGGCACGGGGACAACTAAAAACAGGGCACCCTAGCAAACCGGGCCCTCCGGAGCCGGTGCTGTGCCTTCCGGCCTGGGCATGGGCCCTCCACATGTCCGGGGGCTTGAAGGCAGAGGCGTGAACTTTCTCTGCGGCACGGGGATGCCTGGCCAGATGTTGCAGGTGGCAAACAACCTCAGTAAGGGCCCAACAACGCAGCAACGTGACACCCAGCCACCCAGGGGGCTGGCTTTCCCTTCTCCGCTCCCAGGGCCTCCTCGCCCGAGGGGCACTGCCCACCTGGCTCAGAGGGCACGCATCCTGTCTGGAGAGCAGCTCAGGTCACGGCCAGGGCCACAGGACCCCGCGGCACTGTTACACGGGGAAGTCAGGATGACAAAAGTATCTGACTGCAAATCCATGGAGACACCATTAAGATGCCATTAAAGCACCATTAAAACATGTGAGCTCAATGTAAAACTATTTCATTGCAAATTATACTGCTGTAAAATAAACAAAGGAAATGGGTTCCAAAAAGCATTAGAGTAACATTAAAACGAGCTAAACCCCTTTTCTCGAATACAAGAGAATTCTAAGTAAAGAGAGCACGCAGTCCGCGGTGGAAGCCGAGCCGGGCCAGACCGCCAGCCCTGCCTGGGTCTCCATCCAGCTGGTGGTCCTCCGGAGCATTTCAGCTCTCAGAGCCCCCAGGTCCAGGAGGGAAGAGGCTGTGTTGATGGGAGCGTTCAGTGAGATATGACAGAGAAAGTGGCACAAGAAGGCTCAGACATGACACACCCCAGGACATGTGGCTGGTCAGTGCAAGATCCAGCCAGTGCGAGGCCTGAGTGTGGGCTCTGAGGATGACCACTGAGCTGGGGGGACTTGGAGACTGGCCCTAGCCACTGGCAGGCTGCCCTGCCTTTGCAGAGGGCCCCTAAGGCAGAGGTTCCCCGCCCCATGTGAGGATCACCTACCCTCAGGTGCCTCTTTGCTGTCACTTTTTTCCCCCGAAAGTCATGTCGAACCCCCAGATCAGCACAGGTCCCTCTCCCAGGTGATGTCCAGCCCCGGGCTGCTCCCTGGGGCCTCGCTGCCCTCCAGCTGTGTGGTTGCCCCTCTGTCTGGACTGGAAGCCACCAGCTAGCTGAGCTCCAGGCAACGCCCCCACGCACCCTACGTCAACCCCCCCTGACCCTAGTGAACTGACAGGTGCTGGTCTGACGGGCACTGGTGGCAGGGGCAGGCGGGTCACAGGCCTTGCCTCTGGATCTGAGGCCCAGCCAGGTTCTTTCAACTCCATGACAGTTTTCAGCGGCTTCCAAACATTTTTTAGAACATATCTCTATTATTGAAAAAAAAAAAAAAAAAAAAAACCCACACAATTTTTGAGCACACAGCTTTGAATACATGAATACAATTCTACTGATATCTACATTATAAAGCATGTACCGCACCAACAGGAATTTTAGAAAGATGACATGAAAAGTAGGTATAAGTGGAATGTCTAATGCCTCCTCCTGGGTTCCTGTTCCCTCCCCTGGGATGATTTTACACGGCTCCGGGGATGTGAGCCTGCTTTCAGGAGCATCCTCTGCATGAGCCTCCTCTTCTGACCGAGGGCGGGCATGGGGCAGGCACAGAGGGCACACCATGAAGGGGTTGTGAATGAGCCTCGGGTTCACAGACTGACCTCAAATCTCGGGACCCAGCCCCCATGTGATCACGCTGCTCCCCTGAGCCTCAATCTCCTCCCCTAAGCACAGGGCCACCCTTCTCACGTCCGCTGGAATCAAGGTGATGTCCAGGGAGGACCGAGCACCTGGATCCACAAAGTACCCACACTCCGTTTTCAGGCACCCAAACAGCAGCCACGGAGGAGAACACGGTTCACTCTGAGGCCTGGGCAAAGCCCCAGGGAGCCCAAGGGGAGCTATGGCCTGGCTGGACACGTTGTTAGGGAGGAGTGGGGGTGGTGGGAAGCAAAATGCAAAGGAGGAGCTATAACATGCTACTTTTTATGAAGAAAGAAAGGGAAATAAGAAACCAGACTAAGCCAAGACCGGTTTGGCTCAGTGGTGGAGCGTCAGTCTGCAGACTGAAAGGTCCCAGGTTGGATTCCAGTCAAGGGCATGTACGTTGGTTGCGGGCACATCCCCGGTGGGGGGGTGTGCAAGAGGCAGCTGGTCGATGTTTCTCTCTCATCGACGTTTCTAGCTCTCTATCCCTCTCCCTTCCTCTTTGTAAAAAATCAATAAAACATATTTTAAAAAGGAAAAAAAAAAAAAAAAACAGACTAAGGAGACTGGTGCCCTGCGGCAGGGCTGGGGGCTGGGTGGACCAGATGAAGGGAATGGGCGGGAGAGACCGCTCTAAACAGAATCTCTTGTATAAACTTGACTTCTGGAAATATGTTAGTGATGGCAAGGAAGGAAGCGAGGGATGGAGGGAAGGAGGGAGGGGGAAAGGGAGGGAAGAAAGAGGAAGGGAGGGAGGGAAAAGGAAAATGGAGGAAGAGGTAGGAAAGAAGTCCACAAGATTTTTTTTTTTTGGGGGGGGGGCCTCTAAAATAGAATACAGAGAAAAGCAAACGAACCAAATTGTATTTGACACAAGTAACAAAACCACACACCGAAGGGAAAAAGAGAAAAGGAACCAATCCAAGAAACATCTGAACACATTTGGACTACCCGCCCTCAGGCGAAAGGAAAAACAACAACTCTAATAATGAATTCTAATTAGGAGGCCTTTTTTTGCAGAGTTTAGCAATTCTGAAATGACTTTTTGACATTCGGAGATTGAGCGAGCATGTAAATGTGTTCTGGAAATGGGAGCCAAGTTTCACACCACCAGCTAAATGGCCGGGGCAGAGCCAGCGGTACTGGCTGCGAATCAGAAACCCGTGTGAACCTCAGGCTTAACAGAAGGAACTGGACAGAAGTGTGTACGGGCACGTGTGTACCCGCATGTGTGTGTGCATGTGCAAGCATACCAAGCCCAGACCTGTCTTCTGAGAGGCACTGAAACTCCAGTACCCATGAGCACCCAACACCCAAATCTTGCTTTCTAAATGCCTTTGTCCACCAAGGGAACCAGAGCGCCTTGGAAATGGGTCCTTGGAGATGGAGCAGGGAAGGAACAAGGTGAGCCTGGGACATTGAGCTGTGCCAACAAGTCTGTGCTCAAAGAATGGTGGAGTCATCTCAAGCGATATGGGAGCCAGCTTGAACCAGTTTGTATTGGTCAAATGATACAAACAGATGCGATTTATTAAACCAAGAGTCCACGAATCTGCACTGATCCAAAATAAATAGACAAATAGATTAACGGGGAAGAAAAAACCCCTCTCTATAGGAAGAAAAAAAGTGATAGAGTTAGAAATCACATTTGCTAACCATCATTATAGGAACTGATACAGGTATGAATCTTCGAATCGATACTAAAACTAGTGGATAAAGGCTTGAGGAATAATTTATCTCCAAGTAGCTCCCCACGTGATGCCTTGTAATTACAAAAAGTAAAATACCAACTTCGTTGGGAAAGCCTTGCAGAGAGCCAACTTAACCCACTGATCCGGGTTAACACCTCCAGCCCAAGGCCTCAGTGACAACAGGTGCCTCCTGGGACGGCGGGAGGCCCAACACCACCCGCACAGTCCAGCCCGGAAGCCCACTCCTCCTCAATCTAGTCCTGGAGAAGCACCAGCAAAACCCAGAAAGAAGGGCAGACTTCCAAACAACTGGCCTGTGCTCTTCAATTCTGTGCACGTCGTGACAGATCGCACCTGCTCAAACCAAAGGTGACGGGATGTGATGGTGCGAACAGCACAGACCGCACTTTCCCTCACTCCAAGGGCCTCATTGGGAAAAGGCTCCATACGGCGCACACAGTAAGTAAAATGGCAGTTAGGTCATGTTTTTCTGATTTTGAGAACCACACTGTGGTTATGTTTTAAAAAAAATCTTGTTTTAGGAAATACACACTGAAATATTTAGGGTTATAGGGCCATCAGCCTGCAACTCACTCTTAAGTAGTTGGGGGGGGGGGGTGTTTGTTTGTATGTATGTATGACTATATATGGAGGAAGGGAGGGAAGGAGAAAGAGAGGAAGGAAGGAGAGGGTAAAATACTAACATTTGGGGATCCGGGTAAAGGATGTCTGGGAATTCTTTGTACTATTCCCAGCTCTGTTTCTGGTGGGCTGGCACGTTGGTGGAGTTACCTGCACGGCCTCTTTGGCAGGCTGCACTTCAGGAGACTTTGGCATTGGGAAGGCAAGCTTTCTAAAAATAACTAATGCGAGCAGTTAGCCCTTCCGAGGGAGCTACCAACCATGGACCTACCCCACCTTCTCTCCAGCTAGTGTTTCCACAAGACACTCCCCTTTCCTTTTCTTCTTCTTTTTTAAATATATTTTATTGATTTTTTACAGAGAGGAAGGGAGAGGGATAGAGAGCTAGAAACATGAATGAGAGAGAAGGACCATCTGCCTTCTGCACACCTCCTACTGGGGATGTGCCCGCAACCAAGGTTCATGCCCTTGACCGGAATCGAACCCGGGACCTTTCAGTCCGAAGGCCAAAGCTCTATCCACTGAGCCAAACCGGTCAGGGCCCCTTTCCTTTTCTTATGCTCGAATTGCTCCCTGTGGCAGACTCCCTAACCTGGGTGAGATGAGAATAAAACACCTGATTTCTCCTCAGCTCCATTTCAACGGTGTCATAACTCACGACTTGCTGATGCTTGAAAGTGACAAGGTCGAGTGTGACAGCCACGGCGGCGGCGGTGCAGAAGCAGCCCTGAGGGAGCGCCCCCGAGGGGGGCCTCAGAGGCGAACCCCCATGGCCCCAGCCACACAGCTCTCCCCTACAGATTCCCCTCACATCATCTCAGAGTTAATTCAGCTCATATGGATTTTTCCTCCAATATACAAAGAGGCAGACTTTAATAAATAATCCTTTAACTGCTTTTATCAAATGTGTATTACTTTTAATTTGTATTAAGCAAAACCAAACGAAAAACCAATTTCTTTCAGTTAACTAGGGAATTGAAGTACCTTGCCAGGCAGTTATGTAATTTTAGAAAAATCCTTTAGAAAATATAATTAAGTCTAAATGTTCTAAAACCATTGGTCTTATCAAAAGTTGTTTTATTAACTGAAGCTCCAAGGATAAAGATACCCGAGTCAATCCGTGTCAATATTTTAATGTCACACATTTATGAGCCGCACTAATACAATAAGAACACACCTCAGCATGAAGGTCAGGGGCCAAACGGGGCGGCAGGCTAAGTAGCTGAGCAGAAATGGCTCTGAGGTAAGTCTATACTCGTAGCTAACGTGTCCTTCCATGAACTCAGGCTGGCCAGGGAGACCCCGGACAGGCCGGAGAAAGGGCTCTTGGGTGGTTTGCCAGAAGGCTGAGGAGGGGGCCACCTCTGCAGGGAGCACTGCCAGGGCCCCTCCCTGCCAGCCAGAAAGGCACAGGCCACCTGGGGCCAAGGAACAAGCCCCACGGGGCAGGACCGCCCAGCCCAGTCCTCTTGGGACTCTCCTCGGGGCCCTCCCCCTGAGCCCAGCAGGGTGCAGGCCCCCTCACTGGGAAGCCTAGAACAAGCCACAGGTCCCCTCTGCAATTCAGGTCCTCACCCGCCAAGGGGACCACAGGCCTTTCCCGCCTGCGCGGCGAGGCTGCCAATGCACACCACTGGGACCCACCATTCTTAATTAAGTCAACGCCCATTTGGGGAGCTCCTAATTTGCGCCAGGCGCTGTTTAACATGCTGGCGACAAAACGGTCAAACTCCCTGCTTTCCTGGAGCTAATTTCTCAAAAATGAGGTATTATTGCTAATAAGCAGATTAAGAATTTGGGCTTCACAGCACATGGCCTCTGTAGAGTCAGCCCTCATCTTGGCCAAATGTCACAGTTCTCCACTTCTTCAGGAGGGGCGGGGGCTCACAGACCAGGGGTCTGGAGAGGCCTCCGACTGGAAGGGCGGGGGGGGGGGGGGGGGGCCCTCACGCACACCTCGTCCCCAGCCTGCCACCAACCCGAGCCAGAGCCAGCAGGCCGACCTCGGGATATGCCTCCCTAGGAGCACACAGCAAGCCCCGGCAGGGGGGCTCTTGGTCATTAGGATTGAGCAGCTGGTGACAAACTGAGTCAGCCCTCTGTGCTCTCAGAGAGCCCCCACCGAGAGCACAGAGGCTGGAGAGCAGAGGGTCGGGCGGGCCCCGTTCTGCAGAACCAGATCAAACCCCGAGGAAGAAGACACACATGCCAGATAGAAAAACAAAATGTTCCAAAGTTCTGCAAATGAGCACCTGGGGCTGGGAGAGAAAGTTCCAGTGACAGCATCACACGCTGATCGAATAAGTGCCGATCTGAAAGCGCCGGGGTGGCAGCGAGGCTCTGGAAAACTGTATTAGATGAGTCACCGCGGCCCAGGGGACCGGGCTGACTGCTACCAGAGATGCAAGAGGAAGCTCGGTAATATTGCTTCGTGAAAGGTAAGGAGAAAAACAAACCAATCTCATAAAATTAATACATATGAGATTTTAAATATGAATGTGCAACTCAATTAAAGTTACTTTCAAAGTAGAATAAAGAAACTAAGGTGCGGCACTTTTGACAGCAGGATCAGATAAAAATAGGGAGGCATATCCATCTGACTGAGGAAGCGAGGTGGCTCCAGATAAGGGCATCTCAGAGGGAGAAGACGACGGGAGTGGGCCTGCTCACGTGTGAGCCTCACCCAGGCAGATCACGCGTGGCAGGCACAGGGCTAAGCACACAGAGGAGGAAACTGAGGCTCAGACAGCTAAGATGGTGGTCTATGCAAATGGACCTAGGGACTCCACACTGGCCACACACACAGGAACGGCTGGGCTCAGTAACCATGTCTTTCTGCCCCACCAGCTGCCTGCCTCCCGGGCTATCCTCGCCTCATGGAGAGAGCCTGCCTCGAGCCCACATCCAGGGGCCTGAGATGGCCACAGCACAGCCGCCAGTCCTGGGAGCGCTGCGCTCAGAGAGATAGATGCCACCCCCTCACCCCCGAGCAGCCACGCTTAGGTCAGGGAACACAACAGAAGGGAAAAGTGGCCTTGGGGTGCGCTTCCTGGGGGCCTCCTGGGAATTTCTAGAATGAAGCATCGCAGGGGAAGGCTCGGGAGCCCACTGAAGAATCTGGGCTCTATTCTGGGGACAAAGGTGACTCTGGAAGACTGGAAGCAAGATGCCAAGTGATGGGCTGGTGTTTGAGGCCCTCTGCCTGCAATTCCAGCAGCGGCCACTAGAGGTGATGGGCACAGGGAGGACAGGCCAGCGACACCAGGCAGCACCTATGGAACAGGGGCACATTGCTGGGTCTGTGTGTTCCATTGCCCGGCACCAGGCCTGGCAACTAGGGGGTTCTAGTAAATGCGGAGGGGGGCTCTTCCTCTCCAAAGGGAAAGATGCTGAGTGTGGATGCCCAGATGGTATGGGACAGGCTCACTCCAGAGGGCTAGGACTCAAACAGGGGGCTTTGGGGCACATGGAAGGTGCAGAGAGAGAGACGCTGGAGAGCTCTCTGTAACCGCCTTCTAATCCTGCACGAAGTCCATGACAGATGCTGGCTGGACACAGGCTGGCGCCTGAGGACTTCATCGACTTCTGACAGCTCTCCACGCCCGCCTGAAATACAGCGCCGCCGCGCCACTGCCGAAGATTCATGCTTCCTTCGGAGAACGTGGGGCTCGGATTTATAACCTGGTGTCACAGAGATGCCCACTGTTCCCTGGAAGGGCAATCCCACTTGGGAGAAATAGCCAATAACTCTTCCGAGCGGGGAGCCCATTCTCAGGTTGATTTCCCAAAGCACGAAATAAGAAAAACAAAGAGCGTGACTGCAGAAACAAGAAGCCGATAGACATAACCCAATACAGAGCCCATTACCTTCTCCACGCCGACTTTTCAATAATTTCGTGATGGATCGTCCCAGAAAACTTAATTTGTACTTTTAACCACAAGACCTAGCGGGCCAGAAAAATTAATTCCGAACATTGGCTGGTGGAAAGAGAACTAAAGGACACAGCTATGAATTTTTTAAACCACCCCGAGCGACGCTGCGATGCATATGCACGACGGAATCGTGCAGGGAATAACCCGAGCTCACCCGCGCGCATGCAAATCCAGCTTGGGTGAAAATGTCAGCTCTCGGAAGGCTCGGGGTCTCACCCTGACACCCCCCTTCGTGTCCCCCGGCGCGTGTTGAGGGCTCCCACCCCCACATGACATACCCACGCCTGAAACGGAGCTGGAATTGCTTTCATTTTGCCCCTGGCTCATTACATGCAAGAGCTTGGGTACAAAGTCCCCACGTTTCCGCGGGGGACATGGTTAGGTTAACAAAGACCCCTGAAATGAAGCCTGTCACTTTCGAGAACTCTTTCAAACAAAAGCTTGACGAGGCCTTCAGAGCAGCCTGCCTCGCATGGCCCTCGGATGACAGGGCTGCCGAACAGTTCCGTGCAGAGGCCAGCCGCGCTTCCAGGGACCTGGGCTGTGAAATACCCATGTCGGGCTTCGGCCCCGGGGCCTTGCCCACCTAACATTTACTAATCAAAGGGAAGGGCAGAAAGAGCAGAGGCTCGGGACCCTAACAGGCGTGGGTTCAGATCCTGGTCGCCCTCATAGTTAGCTGTGCCGCCTGCGGCACTCACTGTATGTTCACCCAATAGCTACCCCCCAGCTTCTGCCACATGTTCCCCCAGAGGCACTTCAGAGGGAAGCCTGGCTGTGTGACGGCGGACACCGGGCACAAGGAGGGCAAGCCACGGAAGGGCATCACCGCCTTTGGCCCCGCCCACCTGCCAGCGCAATTGACCGCAAAGTGCCCGGGGGGGGGGGGGGGGGGGGGTGTCTGCCCATGGCAGGCGCTCAGCCTAACCCTGGATCTCACCAATTAGGAAACCGACACCCCAGCTGGGAAGGGTTGGCCCCAGAACTTGGGCTCCAAATCCCAGTCCAGGATGTTCCAGCCCAAACACCAAGCAGACGGTGGGGTCTTCGTCCTCCGGAGCCCACAGAAGTTTGGGGCTCTTGGCTGAACATAGGTAGTTTGCACCGGGGCCCCTGGGCAAGGAAGCCCCGAGTAGATCGCGACAGCAAATGTAACTCGCAGTGTGCAAACGAGGCCGGAGGAGTAATTAGCATAGCAGAAGGGTGTTTGTTTACGCAGGAGGCGCACTGGCAGGCTGTGAACACGCCTGTCACAGCAGCGAAGTACTGCCCTGCCCTCGTTAGACTTCCGCTGGCACCCAGACTGTGGTGTGAAAACTCCACAGACTCCGAAACCCAGCTCCCTGCAGGTGGTGCGGCCTGAGCAGAGCCCGGCGGGCTCGGGGCCCCCGCCCCACTAGCCCAGGCCCTCCGGGGCTCCTGGGAGAAGCAGATGAACTCACCCCAAAGCCTCCCTCCCCTGAAATAATCGATCATGAATTCCTCCTTTACCCCACCCTGGCGGGTACAGGCAGAGCCTGTGAGGCAGCCCTGGCGCCCTGGCGCCCTGGCTGTGCCCGCCGTCGTGGGAGGCACTGTCAGCCAGGACAGAGGCTCCCCTGGGCTCCCCATTGCAGGATCTGGACAACAAGGTGCCAGCAGCTTTGAAAGGAGACCTGCACCCAGTTGACCGGGAAGACTGTGGGTGCCCATGGTTCCCAGGCCCTGGTTTGGGGCAGAGGCTGCCTCGGAACACGGAGGACCGAGCTTCTGCAGAGGGGCTGGGCTTGCTCTCGGCGCGAGGACGAGACCTCATTTTCGAGGCAGAGGCTCTGGTTCTCAGCACAGATAAGACGCCGAGCGCCCTTAGGAGGGAGGCAGGGAGGAGAATGTTTCCTGGTAAGCCGTGGACAGAGTGTTCGCACAGAATCTGATTAAGTTAAGAAGTAGCTAAAAGTTCACTTTTCGAGGAAAGCTTAGGAATTCATTTTTAAACTCTCCGATTGTCCAGATATCTTTGAGAGGAGCCAGGAGGAGATCAGACGGGCCATGGCAATCACCGAGCGTTCTGCGTGACCCGGCTTGACGCGTGTCCCCCCAAAGGCTCCCGAAGGGCTGTGGCAGTGGGTCAGAGGTGGGGGACGGCCCCCGCCTCCCCACAGCCTCATTAAACAAGGTGCGTGCGAGCAGCAGGCGCCCCACAGCCCGGGGAGGGCTCCTACCGCCCGTGGGTCCAACAGCACCCGGCCTGGGCGGCGGCGCTCCCCGCGGACGGCTCCCGCGCTCACAGTTCTAAAGGGGGGACGGGGCGGGCAATGGGCCCCAGAAGTAATTAAATGACCGGAGGGGTGGTAAGAACGCCAAGACAGACACATACCGGCACCGTTTCTTATTACTGTTACCGTGATCGCACGGAGCGAGAACAGAACTCCCAGACAAGGAGAAATCGAGCTTCGGGGCATTTTTAAATTGGGCAAATTATAGAGAGGTGAGAGATTAAATGAAAATCCGTCACATTGCACGTACAGCCTGCAGTTACTGAAATCATATTTTTTTTCATAAGTGACTCATAACAATGGTAACTCCAAGGTCTTCATAATAGTTTATAATAAACTCTGTGGGAAACTCACCGCTTCTCTCTTGAAAATTGACATCGTCAGCCAAAAAATAGCACTCTGACATTTCCGCCTTCTTCGGGGCAACCAGCGGGAGAGAGCACCGGGCGCCCAGGAGGCGGCAGGGCCGGGGGGCCCCGGAGGGCGGGCGGATTCAAACAGCCAGGTCCCGCTGCACGCCTACCGGAGGGCAGACACCCAGGCCCCAGCGGCACGTAGGGGCGAGGGTGGGAAGAGGTGGTCCTCTCGGGCACAACAAACACGCAGGAGGGCAACCCCAGCAGCATCAAGGCGGCTCCAGGCGGCACCCGCCAAGGCCTGTCACTTCACCTGGAGGGTCCAAGAGCAGGTGTGTGCGCCAAGGCACATCTAAGGGGCGTGGCTTTGTGTTTGTTTGTTTTTTTAATGTTTATATTGATTTATTTTTATTTATTTATTTTTTTTAGAGGGAGAGGGAGAGAGAGAGAGAAACATCGTCAATCAGCTGCTGCCTGCATGCTCCCTACTGGGGATCGAGCTTGCAACCTGGGCATGTGCCCTGACCGGGAATCGCACCGATGACCTCTTGGTTATTGGGTTGGAGCTCAACCGCTGAGCCACACCGGCTGGGCGAAGGGGGGTGGTTTTTAAGTGCTCAGCAAACCCTGTGACACCCGTCGCATGTAAAGTGGGATCTGACTCTCCTCACCCTGAAGAAAAGCCAGCCTCAGCAGCTTGCTTCTAAAGCAGAGAGCAGTGCTACCTGACTTCTGAGGCTAGGTCGTAAAGGCAATCCAGTTTGGGCCTGGCTCTCTCTTACAGAAGCAGCGCCATGGGGTGAGGACGCCGAGGCCACATGGAGAGGCCACGGGTAGTGCTCCAAGAAACAGCCCAGCGAGGGGCCTGGTTGACGCCAGAGTCACCCTCAGCCACGTGAGAGCAGCAGCCTTCAGGTAACTCCAGCTTCAGCTCCGAGTGGAGCAGAGATGGGCTCTTTCCACCAAGCCCGGCCCAAACTGCAGATTCATGAGCAAAATAAACATGGCTGTGTTAAGCTACTAAGTATGGAGGTGTTTTATTAAATAGCAATAGATCACTGGAACACATATTCACTGCAATATTGTTTGCAAGAGATAAAAGGTAAAAACTGCTTAACCTTCCATGACGAGTACAGAAATGAAGAAATAAACTCTAGTGTATTCACCATGGAATACTAGACAGCAGTTAAAAATGAATGGTCCAGGCAAACCAACAAAAAGATATGCATGTGTATGAAAAAACTGTAAGAACATGTCTAATGTCACCCTAGCTGGTCTCACTCAGTGGATAGAGCATTGGCCTGAGGACTGAAGGGTCCTGGGTTTGATCCCGGTCAAGGGCACATGCTCAGTTTGTAGGCTCAATACTCAGTGGGGTGCATGCAGGAGGCAACCGATCAATGATTCTCTCTCATCATGGATGTTTCTTTCTCTCTCTCTCTCTCTCTCTCTCTCTCTCTCTCTCTCTCCCCTCCTCTTTGAAAGCAATGAAAACATTTTTAAGTATGTTTTTAAAAGCATGTCTAATGTCTTACAAATTACTAAAGGATATGAAGTATGATACAATTTCTATAAACCTTTACAACACAAAGCCAATACCACATACTGTTAATGGATAAACACAGGGAGTGAGCGTTCAAAAGCACCCCACCAGCCTGGGGAGAGAGGCTGCTGCCAGGGCGGGAGGGAGGCTGGCCTTGAGCTGGATCTGCAGCTCAGACAAAACAAAGAGCAGAACCCAGCACAGAGATGGCCCAAGGTTAACAGGTGTCACGTCTGGTGGCGGGACCCTGGGAGTCTCTCCGCAGGGTCAGGGGAGGTCACGATCACTCATTTCTGCGCCCACCTGGCTCCGTCTGATGAGAACGGCGTTCCTGCCCGCTTCCTCCTCTCTCCTGGGAGCTCCCTGAAGGCAGTGCCTGCGCTCACAAGCCCCACTGCACACGGTGGGTGGGTGCTCCACACACTTCCCCTCGCAAGACCAACCAGAAGCATGCGGCCCGGGCCCTGGGGCGCGGGAGAGAGCAGAGAGCAAA
The DNA here is from genome assembly GCF_014108245.1 of Pipistrellus kuhlii. NCBI lineage: Eukaryota > Metazoa > Chordata > Mammalia > Chiroptera > Vespertilionidae > Pipistrellus > Pipistrellus kuhlii. The sequence continues at coordinate 3,362,987 of NW_023425542.1, forward strand.
GGATATGTCTTACCCAAGGGACTTCCTTCACAGGACTGGAAACTCAGGATGAAAGGTAATCCCATTTATTTAATTTTTTTTTTTTTTTTTTTTTTTTTTAAAGAGGAGCTTCTTCCGAGCCCTGAGCTGCACTGTCCTTCCTTCTCTGCCATAACACAGTTACATTTTCAGTTTGGCCAAATGGTATGTGGCAAATGCGAGATAGCAGGAAAAAAGAAATAAATATCTCATCGTAACAGCCTGACTGCAGGAGACACACTGAGAGCTACACGCAGGCAGAGACTCATCTGTGGAAGAGATGAGAGGCTACAGGAGGAGGAGGGGGAAGAGGAAGGAGGGAGAAGGAGGAGGAGGAGGAGGAGGAGGAGGGGGGAAGGAGGAAGAAGAGTGGGGGGAGGAGTAGGGAGAGGAGGCGGGGAAGGAAAGGGGGAAGGAGACAGAGAAGGGGAGGATGGCCAAAGCCACCAAGACGGTGGGACAGAAAAGGGGAACCGGCCACGGACCCTCCCTGAGACAGACACTTCCCCTGGGGACGCCCTGTGGGTAGGTGTCCGGCTATTTGCTGCCTCACACATCCTTAGCTGATGGTGGTGAACTCTGCAGGAGGGGGCTACTGCCCATCTTTATTTTCCCCTTTTTCTACTTTTTCTTTATTTTTCCAAATACTATTAGCATAATAAGAAATTTTTTATTTCTCTAAGAAAAAAAAAATGTCGTTCTTAGTCTTAGATAGTAATTCTAGCCCTAGGAATCAAGCTTAAAAAATAAGTACTCAGAAGCTAAATATTATGCACATAAAGATGATCGCTGCAGCCTTGCGTGTAAAACAACAATAAAAAATACCTGCTAGAACAAACCTCAATGTTCAACGACAACGATACAATTTAGCAAATTGTGGTAAACCACCCAGAAGAAGATGGCTATGATGAAGGCTGTGAAAATAGGAATTGAGATGAAGCTTTAAAAAACAGAACCCAAAATGATATATGAATATTGCCAACAGAGCTGTAAAAAATGTGTGCGCAAGGGAAAGGTAAAACACAGAGCCCAAGTCATTTGCTGTGAGCTGGGGTGCCCAGGCCCGCAGAGGGAGGTGCCGTGGGGGCTGTGCAGGCAGCAATGGCCTTCTGGCCCAGGTGCTGGCAGCTTCCAGGACTCCAGGTGCCCTCGGAGGTGCTGGCCACTCCCAGCTGCGTTCCCACCCAACCCCGGGGCAGGGGACAACCTGAGGCAAAGGACGCAGGAGGGATTTCTGAGAAGGGGCTCACGTCTGCAAGACTCTTCAGAAAGGAACATTTCCATTAGCTTCAGATAGGCAATGTTCTCTGAGGGCCGAGCATAGCAAGAGTCCTGGCCCACAATGCCAAGCCCCACCCGGGGAGGGGAAGGAGAGGGAGGGGGGCAGCCCGGGGTCACAGTGTCATGCCATTAGCGGGAGATTAGATGTGAGGTTCCGTCCCCTTACCTGAGATCTTCCTCCGGCTATAAAAACAACTCGATGTCTTGTCTGGAATTACTTGCTCAAAACTATAATTATGATATTAATGTGGATGACTGTAAAACTAGACTTGGCTTTCTAAATGAGAACACCAGGCTGCCAGCCCTTCCAGAAGAAATTAAACTGTTAATGTGTTAAAGACTATTACAGCCCCAAAGACATTACCATAGAACTCCCCCCACCTCACCCCCCCTTCCACAAGGCAAGATGCTGGACTATATTGGAAACCTCTGTGAATTGCCTAATTATAGTTAATAAGGTCATCATCTTCCCACGAAATAGCCTTCTCTGTTTTCCAGCAGCGCTCTGGACCATTCTAAAAACTGTTCATTTGAAGACTCCCTGCGAAGGCCATCCCATTACCGCGCAGGCCGCAGGCGAGAGCAGCGAGAGGCAGGGGGAGATAGGAGGCCCCGGGGAAGGGGAAGCAGGACTTTGTTCGGGCGGGGCCTTCCAAAGCCAGGGTCCCAAATCAGCAAACAGGACAGGCAATGGGGTTCTCATGAGTCTTGGTGTGGGGACCACCCCGCCTGCCCCACCACCTGGGCCAGTGCCGGTGGGGGCGGGGGAACTTCTACTCGCTCGGCATGGCCCAGGAGTGACCCAGCAGTCCCGGAAGCCCGCCTCGGCACACACCTGCCCTCTCCCTGCGGCTGAGACTGTCACACCGTGGCTCAAATGCTTCGTTTTTAATAGATGCAGGAAAGTCAGGAAGTCAGTGCGGGGTGTCACTAGGTGTAAAATTTACTAAAGGCGGGGCAGTGAGAAAGCAGGACTTGAGATTTCAGTCATGATACTCATGCCAAGCAACGTGACCATGCACAGAGCATGTACGTGTCAAAGTCAGGGTATGGGGACAGTTCACCATGGCAGCCCGTCCATGACAGAGGTAACAGAAGTGATGGCGGTGGCTGGAAACAGCTCAGGTCGCTGCAGCCAAGGAGAAGTCAGGCAGAACATGTGACGGAGGCTCTGGGCCTACTACAAACACAGCATCCGGGCTCCTGGCTCCCTCTCCGCCCTCACCTGCAGAGTCATCCAGGAACAGGCCTGGTCTCTAGCTCCCCTGCCGGCCAAAGGAGATGCCGCACTGGCAGCACTCCCCTCCCGCAGCCCTGCAGCCCTGCAGCAGGGAGGGGGCGGCTGGAGCAACAGCCTGGCTGCTCACTTCCTCCCTGGGGAGGTCACCCAGGTCGTGGGAAAGAACCTGAGTCTCAGATCCAAGTGTAGTTCTGGGGGCAGCATCCTGTCTCCCCAGCTCACCGTGGGAATGAGAGACTGCAGGTATGCAAGGCCCCCAGCACATGCCCAGGGTCCTGCCCATAAGCTCCCCGGGGTCTGGCTGCTTCCTCCCTTAGCTGGGGTTGGCACTGGGTGAGAACAGGAGCGGAGGAATGGGCCATGGAACCCACCCGCAGGGCAGCCCTGGTGCCAAGTAACCAGCTTCCCTGCCCACAGAGAAGGGGGTCCGGGGAGGAGCCGGGCTGGGCAGCTAGACTCTTTGCTCCGCGTTGAATAACGCTGCCAGGTCACTGGTTTTCAGAAACGATGTGATCTCTAAGTCTTTAGCCCAGATCGGAGCCCTGGGCCAGCACGGGTCTTCCCCACCAGAGTGCGTGAGAGTGACTCTCTCGGCATGGCGCCACGGCGTCTCCCCTTCCCGGGGACCCAGCAGCTTGTGACTGTGGAGGTCCTAGGTCCCAGGTAAGCCCCAAGCGCCTGCCGGAAGAGAGTGCCCACTGTCGGGGACGGATGGCCCTACGGTCCCTTCCCAGTGCACCCAGTCAGGCGGGCTGGGTGCCCTCAGCACTGCCGTTTATGCCAGCCTGGTGTGCGAGAGAAACCAATCTCTAGGAAGGTTCAGATGGGAAGGAACCTGAGGCTGGGTCCTGGGCAATAAACAGGACTTTGCCTGGAAGAGAAGGAAGGAAACGATGAAGGCCGGAGGGACGTGTCATGTTTGGGGAACAGCAACCACGCTAACTGAAAAAGATTGCCATGCAGCGTGGTGGCTGGTGACAGGGCAGCCTGTGGGGCTGTGCTATACGGGGTTCAGTTTGCATCCGGGTCTGTTTGGCTGCATCCTACGTTGTAGGCTGGGGCAAAACCAACAAGGGTTGCACACAAAGGAGTGCCCATCAGAATGGAAGCAACAGCAGGAATCACAGCGGCAGTCATCTGGGCTTCTCCTGTTTACCACACCAGGCCCTTCCCTGGGACCGACTCCCTTTCTTGCAACGAGCGTGGAAATGCCCCAGAGAAGGAGAAAGCAGGTGGCGGTGAGAGCGGAGAGGACGAGACGCATTCAAAAAAGAGCTAGGTGAGTAGATTAAGTCACCACTAAGTGATGGATAGAACTGCAAAGTCGGAACATATGTTCATACATATGTTCCGTGAGGCCTGGAACCATAGCTGTCTTACTCACACTCTGTCTTCGGACCCCAGACCTGCCACCTAGCTGATGCGCAATAGTTTTGGGTGGCAGCCTTTAGGGAGAGGTAGAGGGAAGGGGCAGCAGCAGGGCAGAGAGGAGGTGACAAGCCCATCATGCTACAGGAGCCCAAAGGGCATCATCAGGCCCAGAGAGAGCCCCCTGCAGGCCAGCTAACAAGCTGGCCTGTCACAGAGTTACACGGATTGGCAGAGAACACGGGACTCCTGGGTCAGAGACAAAAACAGGAAAGGACCCACAGCAACAGAGGTGCCAAACTGAGGAGGCTGCACGGGTTCCCGAGCCCCAGCTCCCATAGGGTGATGAGAGCAGATGCTACCGGTACACAGTCAGCCTCAGAGACATTACCATAGAACTCCCCCCCCACACACACACTTCAACAAGGCAAGCCCCAAACTAATCAAAGGGGCTGCTGATAAACCTGCCTGTCCTCTGTTCTGGAGGAAAACGTTGTCTTTTTTACCTGGGAATGTAAGTAAACCTGCTCCAGAGACGCCATCTCTCTTCCAAAGCTGCGTGCTATACAGACATCCCTGAAAAGACTAGCTGTGTGGTTTCGCACAGGAGACTATGCAGAAATGTGAGCGACTCCAGAACTGACTCCCAGGCACTAAGCACACACAGCCAGGGTGGCTCCCTCAGGTGTCTCCCCCTCCTCATCTGTTTACAAAACAAAACAACATTTATTTGCCAGTCCCACCGGGCAGAATGGAAGTGAGCCTCAGAGGAATAAAGTTACGGGCCCAAAGCCACCTGGATCTATACGCTGCACTAGGAACCATCTTTGACGTCCAGCATCATCCAATCTATCACCAAGCCTCCACCACTGTTCCCAGACCATCCCTCAGTGCCAGGCCTACCCATTACCCCGTCATGCCCACCCATTCTACTGGCCTCACTCACCTAACATGCTCCCTCCCACGGTCTGTTCTCCAGATGCCAACGAATAGGTATCACAGCCTTTCTCATGAAGCTAAACCTAGCAGTTCCACTATTAGATTGTATATTTACCTAAGAGAAGCAAAAGCAAATATTTATAAAATACAAGTCTAGCTGAAGCCGGTTTGGCTCAGTGGTGGAGCGTCGGTCTGCGGACTGAAGGGTCCCGGGTTCAATTCCGGTCAGGGACATGTACATTGGTTGTGGGCACATCCCCGGTAGGGGGGGTGCAGGGGGCAGCTGGCCGATGTTTCTCTCTCATCGACGTTTCTGGCTCTCTGTCTCTCTCTCTTCCTCTCTGTTAAAAATCAATAAAATATATTTTTTTTAAAATACAAGTCTAATAGCTCAAATATTCATAAAGTACAACTCTAATAGCCCCAGACCAGAAACAAAACCAAGTGCCCATCAACTCAAGAATGGATAAACAAGCTGTGATGTTTTCATCCAGTGGACTTCTATTCAGCCAAGAAAAGGAATAAACTGATACACACAACAAGGATGAATCTCAGAAGCATGACATTATGTGAGGGCCAAACGCTGGCATGGTGTCTAATTCCATTTATAGGAAATTCTGGAGCGGGCAGCACCGATCTAGAGTGGCAGAAGGCAGGTCAGGGGTGGCCTGGGCCTGGGCAGGAGAGAGAGACTGGTGAAAGACACTAGAAACTTTCTGGGTCAAAGAAATGTCCTGTGTCTTGATTAGGGGAGTAGGGATAACTGCACACGTGTATAGATTTATCTAAATTTATCCAACAGCACATTTAAAATGGGTGCATTTTATTATATGTAAATTACATTGCAATACAGTTAACTCACCTTGTTTTTTAATTTAAAACACTCAATGGCTTTCCACTTCACTCTGAATATAACCCTAAGGCCTACCATGTCCTACAAGGCCTCTGACAATCTGGACTTGCCTAAACCACCAAATTCAACTCAGACCACTGTCCCTTTCACTGATATCCCGAATCTAATGCACACCTCAGGGACCTCCCTCGTTTTCCCAATGAGATTAAAAACAAAACAAAGAGCTAGAAGCTACCTTGAATACATACGCTTGTAGAGATACTGAAGTATCTATGCTTATATTAGTAACCTCGATGTACATGCATGTGCAACATAACCTATGATAACACACACAGAAATACTGTGCTTCCCACCACCATCCCCTCTCCCTGGGCATCCTCACAACCAGTGTCATCACCACCCCTAGGACACGCTGCTACACCAGCTAAGAGCACCCTTGGGACTGAAGGACAATTACCACTAAGCACCTAGTACCAGGCATTGCCCTGAGCATTTCCATGGGTCATTTAATTTTATCTGCACGGGGCCAATGGTAAGGTGTGCACATATATAATACCTTAATGAAAAAAATTTCATCTTCACAAAGCCACACGAGGTAAACACCACCGTTTTCAAACTGTACACCAAGGCACCCCGAGGCACCCCAGCCAACTTACCGAGGTGCCAAGGGCTAGTTTAACTTCTGAAAGTGAACTTTGCTGACACCGTGCAGAGTACTGGCTGAGGCAGTGAATTGCTCCATTAGCTCACTGCATTTCTTTCAGTGACGTCACAGCTTTGCAACGCTGGGTTTTCAGCAGTTGCTCGAATAAAACACAAGTATCACATGGGAACCGAGGTGGACCCCAACCTGCCTCCACCTTCGGAGAATATGTGTATGACCAACACGTGTGAAGTCATTAGGACACAAACACTTGTTAAGTTGTTTGGCCCTGAGTCCTTAGTAAACAGGATCCCAGAGGCATTTGTTTTGGCCTAGAGAACTGGGGGGAAAATTACCGTGATACTAAGGGCATTGTGAACTGAGGAAATCTGAAGCCCTCTGTATTATTTTCTCTCTTTTACAGATGGGGAAACTGAGGCACCGAGGTATTATTCACCTGGTATCAGAGCTAGGAAGGTGGGCTTCAAGCTCAGCACGAGGCAAGTGGCCTTCATCCACTTATCCCTTAATGGTTTACCAAAGACTCGTGTGCGTGTGCATGCGCGCTGGGCAAGCAGCTGAAACAAACTGAGTGATGGACAAAGTGTCAGAAGATCTGCTCAAACGCTGTGGTCCCAAATCAGGAGTGTGCGGTCATCTGAGAAGCTCCTTCCAGACTCACTGTCATGAGGTATCTCCTCCTCTAGGGGCGCTCGAGGACAGCCAGGCCTCCAGCGCCACTGCTGGCCACACGGAGCACCTGCCAGGGTTTGCAAGCGCCGCGCCCTACACCCCCCCCCAGGCCTGGGTCCTCCTCGCAGTTCCAATCTCAGCATGCTGTTGTCTTTCCCTGGGATCTCCCCTACCCACCAGCCATATTTCTCTGCTTCCCAGTAAATAGCACTCTGCGATTTATAATTGCCTTGTTAATGAATTAATTTATTAGGCTGTGAGCTGGGGATGGCCTGGCATGGGGCCAGGTCCCTGCAGGCCCTCAAAGAGTAGCGCCTGCTATTTTCAACATCCTTCCTCCCTGGGCCCTCTGGTCAAGGGCCACATGGCAGCAGGGCAGAGGGCCTGGGTTCTGTGCCCTCCAGCACCCTACCCCCTGCCCTGGAGCCCATCCAACTCCAGGAAGTCATTCCCAGAGAGCTCCCGGAGGCCGGGCCCAACACACATGCTCGAAGAGGGCAGCCCTTGCTTCCTCCTGGTTTCAGTGGCTGCAAAGTCACTTTAAAAATAGAGCTTTAACTCTCTCCTTCTGGAAACTCAGAGGGGCTCTGGCCCCGGAGTATTCTTATTTTTAAAACACTTATTTTCTAAAACGGTAAACTTTTGCGGCTACTGCAAACAATTAAAATCGAGAGAGATCCATGGAGAGCTGGAAGGGAGGTGGGTAATTATTATCAACAAAACCAATGAGAGGGAACAAATGTATCGGGCCCAAAAATGTAATAAAATAAGTCTGCGTATTCTGGTGCAGCTCTGCGGGAAGCAAATTACTCTTCTGCGTCTTCACAGACAATACACGGGAGAAGCAATTTATTAACTCGCGCCCTGTTGGCCTCGATGTTAACCTGTATTCCTAAAGTACTTAACTCTTACCCAGGAAACTGCTTACTTAACTTGCATTAGGACACTCAGGGCCAATGCAGGCTTGCAATTCACGGCTTCAAATTCAATTTAAAGGGATCCCTGTTCCAATTTCCTGCAGAAAGTTACTCCATGTTCTAATACATCAAGTGTCAGGAAAAGCGGCCTTTACTTAATTTCTTCGCATTATTCATACAGCCGGGGATCACCCGGAGCAATTTATCCCTTCTGTGCGCCTAACGGCAGCCTGGGCGCTTTTGCTAGGACAAGTGCCACCTGCTCTGAGATCTCTCCTTCCCTCAAAAGCTTCCCCTTCAGAGACCCCTGAACAGCTTCCTGGGGGTTCTGCAAGGCGGGAGCTTGTGACAGTGACATTCAAGTTTAACTGCCAATATCTCTAACTGATTCATGTTGTAAAGAGCAATGCGAAGTCAGAAAGCAGGAAGGCCTGTTCCCGAGCCAGTGGGTCACCTTAGGACAGGCACAGCTCCCGGTGCCTCAGACTCCTCGCTTGTGAAAGGCCCGGATCACTGAGCCTCCAACTTAATAAGCCTCAGAGCTGTTGTTGCAAAGCAGCCATGTGAGGAAGCCGGCTCTGAGGCCGAGAAGAGCTGGGCTGTTGGGGGCGGGGACGTGCTCTTGAGCCCTTCAGCTCGCCCTCCCCAGAGGTAGTGCCCCAAATTTCCCAAAGGCCCCTCGAGCCCCCAAAGCACAGGTTGCAAAACCCTGATCCCCGTTTTCTCAAGGAGGCGCCTCCGCCCCAAAATAAAATTAAGTCTAGGGCTCCAAATTTGCTTTGCACAAGCAAAACATTCTTAATCAAACTGTAATGGAGAAATAATTCATGCATCTTATTTCCTATTCAATGCATTTATGTATTTTTCCAAAATGAGCATACATTATTTTAATAAGCAGGAGAAAACCAACATTATTAAAAAGAAAAAGAATCCGTGTAGCTTTAAGAAACAACAATCAGAAAAACCACCCGAGGCACAGGAAAGACAAGGCGGATGGTTTGCTCTGGCGTCATCCACCAGCGTTAACAGTTAATGACTTTGGTCCCTTCAGAGCAGGGAAATATCAGGAGTGTTTGGAAAAGGTCTGATGAGTCACGGAACGCTCCGCTCCACAGCTCCCGGCTGCGTCACCGAGCCCTGCGCAGGCTGCGTAAATAATCCATCAGCCTCAGTTCGCCTCGGCTTCCGAGACTGGGGGGGTGGAAGAGGGCACCGGAGGGAACGGAGGCGGCAGTGAGGGGGCGGGCGCTCAGCCCTGACCTTCCGTGTCTCAGATTTCTTCAGCCCTAACACACACCCCCCAGGGCTGAGCGATATTGGAATTCGATATATGTAAAAACAGGTTTTCAGCAAGAGGAGGCATTTTTAAGCCCCTAACGTTTAATTACCTTCCTATTGAAATCTCGGGAGTCTGCAGTAAAGGAGAGGAGTGCGGGCAATCGAAGTCGGGGCAAATGCAGCCCTATCCGCTGTATCTTAAGGGCCCAGGTTATCAAGAGCCCAGTAAGAGGTCTCCCCAGGGGCTTCCTTCAACTCGGCACAAACCAGTTCACAAACTTCCCACGGCTCCCAGTTCCTATAAAAAAAACCTCCAGACCCACCGCCCTACCTCACAAAGCCCCGACCCCTGACCATGACCCCAGCCCTCCTGCGCCTCTGGCTCAGGCATCTGAACTCTGCTCCCAGGGGCCGGCCTGCCCTCCTGCCCCCACACCTGGGCCCCAGAGCCAGCCCAAGTGAATTCTGCCCCCTCAGGACTGGTTCTCTTCCTCTTGGCTCCCCAACACATGGTTTTCACCAGCCAAGGGTCCATCCGATGGCCCATCTCAGCTTATTTGTGTGGACACTGGCAGGTACTGGAGCTCTCAGGGGAGGGCCTGGCCATGTTTCGGTCCCAGATCCAATTTCCAGCACCGAGTCTCAAGGAAACTGGGCATTGAGCCTGTTTGGGCACTAAACGGAAAACTGTGGTCCCCACTCTTTATTTTATTTTTTAAATAAATTTTTATTGATTTCAGAGAGGGAAGGAGAGGGAGAGAGAGAGAGAAACATCAATGATGAGAGGGAATCATTGATTGGCTACCTCCTGCACGACCCCCACTGAGGAGTGAGCCCACAACCTGGGCATGTGTCCTTGACCGGGATTGAACCCAGGACTCTTCCATCTGCAGGCCGATGCTCTATCCACTGAGCCAAACTGGCTAGGGTACCACTTTTAATAACTTGATGCTTCAGAGGCCTGCAAAGCCTACGGAAAAACACAGCCAGAGGGCCCATGATACATGTGGTACAAAGGTTTTCTCCTATCTGCATGTAATCAGCAGCCCCAGCAGCAGCTGCCTCAGGAAGACACCAGCTCCCACCAAGGGCACCAAGAGAAAGAAGCAAGGAGCATAAAGACATCCATCGGCCCCCCACCCAGCGCCCCCCTCCCCCGGGTCCAGAACCAGACAATTGCAGCCCGAGAGACTGCTTCGCTTACCTGAGCCAACCTGACTTTCCAATGGACAGGGCTGTGAACTAACAGCTTTTCTTCACTGCCTCCTGGTCTGAGAACTAGGTGGGCCTCAGAGTCAACAGGGGGGAGTCACTCATGTCAAAGGAGAGCAATTACCCCCCAAAATGTGAGCATGTCAGTAAGAATCCGAAAGCAACATTTTAGGAACTTAGGACACAATGCAAATTGAATGTCAGCCCTGGATATATATCGTTACCCAATCTCTCAGAAACTCCCTGTTACTACCGAGACCGGAACCTCAGGCCCAGCCCGGCTCCTGGCTCCTTCCCCCGGAAGGCCTTCAGCAGGCTTTGTCCCCCACGCTTAACTCGCTCTGTTCCGCAGCCGCTGAGCCCCTCCAGTGTCCCGGACAAGGCAGGGTCCTCACACAGAGCACCTTTGGTCCTTCTCAGCAGCTCTCTGCCCAGGAGCAATGCTGAATCCCAAGGAGAAAGGAAGAAGGGGGTGGCCAAGACCGGTTTGGCTCAGTGGATAGAGCGTCAGCCTATGGACTGAAAGGTCCCAGGTTCAATTTCGGTCAAGGGCGGTTGCGGGCACATCTCCAGTGGCGGGTGTGCAGGAGGCAGCTGATCGATGATTCTCTCTCGTTGATGTTTCTCTCTATCCCTCTCTCTTCCTCTCTGTAAAAAAATCAATAAAATATTTTTTTTTTAAAAGAAAGAGATGAAGAAAGGCGGGGACCATCTGACGGACTGCCAAGTCTTTAAACCAGGGGTCTTCAAACTTCTCTCATTATGAGAATCACCTGGTGGAGGTGTTAAAACACAGATTCCTGATAGCACTTCTTTTAGTTGGGATCTGGGAATCTGTGTTTTAACAACTCCACCAGGTGATTCTCATAATGAGAGAAGTTTGAAGACCCCTGCTTTAAACCATGCCCTGGACCTGTCCCTTCCTTCTCTATCGCCAGGTGCGTGTTGTTCATTCACTCACTCACAATACAAATGGTAGCACCCATTCCTTAACAAGGCACAAGGTGCTCTCCACTAGGCCCCACATGTCTTGGTTGGGCAGGAGCCCCTAAGCCTTGGGAGAATGCAAACACCTGATTTATTCCTTTGGTTCAACGGGGCGAGTGGCAAGAGCACAGGCTTTGGAAGTAAACAGCCCTGGACTCCAGGCCCAGCTCCGCCCCGCCACCTGCTAGCAATGTGCTCCAGGCCCTGTGTACCTCAAGCACAGGATGGGCACACCATCAGTATTGCAGAGGTTTGGAGGGATCAGTCATGTATAAGGTGCCAGGCACGGAGCTGGGAGCATGGTGGGATCTCATGTCACTGCCACCCAAATTCAATCTTGGGGAGCCAGCCCCCTTGAGCTCTTATGAGACCAGAGACAGCCTGTGAGAAACCTATGCCAGAACAGCCCCCTTCTACTCAAGGCACTTCAGCAGGCAAGCCAGAGAGCAGGGCGACGGAATTAACTTAATGCTCCGCCTGGCATTGCTTCCTGAAGTCCGTCATCCGTTCTATTCCCTGGAAGCTGCCAGAGAGCAAACTGGAATATTGATCGCCGCAGTCGTCTGGATGGAAGTCTTGGTGTGCGATTCAATGAGAGGAGCGGGATGCCATCCCGATTCTCCTTCCCTCCAGCAGCTTCATTCTGGACAACAAATGGGCTCCTAAAAAGTTGAGTTAATCAGCAATCTATTCATGGAACCCAACCTCCACATTGATTTTGCATTATCATTTCAACATGATGCATATTCGCTCTCCAGCTTCCATTTTCAGCACCGAGAAGGAAGCAGGAGTGACTGGGCTGGTGCCAAGCTCTGGGCACCACTCGGGGCCGCCATTTCGCTGACTGTGCACCACAGTCCAGGGGGCACTGCAGCAGGAGCCCCGCTGCTCCCAGGAAATGGACGGTGGGAGGCTCTCAGCCCCCAAGGCTCCCTGAGGCTCTGGTTGAGAGAACCAGGGCTCAACCATGAGTCTGTCCAGGCTCTCCCAGGAGACCCACTGACCCCAGGAATCCCTAAGGCTTCTCCTCCAGTGAAGTCCCTCGATACTGGGCCATACACGCTTTCGTTGGCAAAGCATCCAAGTCATTCCACTCCACCTGGGCCTGGGTCAGCTCAGCTTCCTGCCTGGGGCTGGGTGCTCCCCCCAGGATGCAGCAATAGTGGGAAGCAGCCCCCCCAGAACCAGGACAAGGGCTGGGGGCAGGCATGGAGGGGAGGGAGGCTCCTTTTTCTCTGCACACCCTTTTCTCTTTTTAATTTCCTACCAAATTCTGGTATTTCTACTCTGAAAAAATCAGTTTTTAAATAAAATAATGAAAAATGGTCTATTCCCCAGGAGGACATTTACAATCATACAGGGAAGATCAGATTCGATTTGCAAGAGAAATGTTAATTTCCCCAGACTACCACTTAAGGGGCACTCTGGAGGTGGCAGCCCAGAGGGAGGCCAGGCAGACTCACAAATGGGGTGAAACTCGGCCTTCAATTCCTCAGCGAGGGAAGGACCTTCCCTGCTTAGGGTGTCCTCCCAGGGGTCTCCCCAACGCCCTGCCTGTGATTCAACCTCCCACTCTGCTCTACAGCGGCCCCAGGGCGTCAGGAATTCTGGGGGTCACATAGAGAAAACCCCCTCAAAACTGAGCACGCTCGTGTCAGGGGGAATGGGGGCCACCTGGAACCCTCCCATTAGCTCATCTGGCTAAAGTGTGGAGATCACAGAACTTACAATGGCTTAGGAGATCATAGTCAACGCTTCCTGTTTTCCAAGCTAGAAACCAAAGCTGGCGCTGGCAGACTTGCTCAGGGTCTCAGCTGGTGAGCAGCAGGTCCACACCTGGACTCGGGCCCGCTAGCCGGCTCTCTCCCGCCCCCAAGGCCCACCTGTCTTGTCCCTGTCCACAATAATATCATCGCAAAGAAATAAGTCTCTCGCTTGCCCAGATCATGCCTGTAAAGTCAAAGGGTTGTTTTTTTAGGGAAAAGTAATAACAAAGGAAGGGGGGGGGGGTCTTAAGTAAAGGTCCTGACATGATGATGGAGAGCGCCTGGGCCGGAGATGGATGGGTGTGATTATTCCAGGCAATGATAGCTGTCAGGTGTCAGGAGAGCGGCTGTCACTGCCTTTGACAGAGGGCACTTGGGAAGAAGAAGGTACAAATAGAAAGCTTTCCCTTTACATTCTGAGGGTAGAATAATAATTCACCTGAATCACTGAGACCCGTTCCAGGCAGCACTTGTGCGATGAAGAGGGGCTCGGAAAACAGCGTGCCAGCACAGGCGTTCTGGAGCCGCCGCGGTAATAGCTGCGTTTTAAAAGCCTCGCACCATTGCGCACAAGTACTTTTCAGCACTTACTGCTTCTTCAGTGGCACCTACAATGCCAGTCATGGCCCAGGGAGTCCGGGGAGGAGGGTGCTGGCGCCCCTCCCGGAGGCGGTGGGGAAGGGCACCCAAGAATTCCTGGGCAGGCGGCAAGGCCACATGCCGAGGAGCTGAGCTGGGGCAGAGGGCTGCTTCCGGTGGTGAATCATCCCTGCTCCCTACAGTACCAGCCCTTCTCAGTCCTCTAAATAATCGTATTTTCTGTTAAGATAAGAACATGAAAAGCCGAGGAAGAGAATGTAAACAATTTTTTTTTTAAAGGACCACAAGAACCTGCCCGTACAAAGCTATAGAGAGAAAGAAGTGGTCAGTTCCCCAAAGGGGGGGGGGGGGGGGGGGAGAGCCACCCAGAGGAGACAGAAGTTGGGGCAGCACGGAAGGGCAAAGACTTGCCTCGTGGGAATGTGAGGACAGGGCTCTGAGAAGGGCAGGGAAGCCAAGGACACGGGAAAGTAAGGGGTCCTGCCCTCTGACACTTAGAACTCATGGGAAATGACAAAGAAAAGGTGATAAGCAAGAAAAGGATTAGCAAGAGTGCCATGTGGGACTGAGGCCACCAGGAGGCCCCAGGAGCAGGGACACTGCGCCCCCAGGTGGGGCAGAGGCAGTGGCCATCGGGAGGGACAGCCCCCCCCTGCTCGGGGACCCGAGCAGCCGCCAAGGCGCCCCGGAGGCCCAGAGGAAATATTATTGCGAGACAAAAACTGAATTATGAAATCCGCAAGCAATAATTAGTTTAAATTACTACTTCTACTTGAATAATTAAACACGCTTATTTTCACTCACTGATGTTTTATTCATTACCACACATCTTTCCTGAAAGTTGTTTTTAACGTGAATATTCTTTTATTTGTAAAGAGCCCATAGAGATTTACTATGCTAATTTCAAACCTTTCTTCTCAAATGAAAACAATAATAACAAAAACACTCCACATTACCATCCATTAGTGACTGCTGTGTGGAGTCCATTATCAACTTAAGTCAGAGCAACTCGCTAGAAATACGGTGGGTAGCTGAGCAGTTATTCACACTCCAGAGCCGCCGTGCTTTCAAATTCACTGCTGAAGGGGCGATATTTAAATAAGCTGGAAATGATATTGAAAATAAAAAGACCCGCGTGCAGGACCACTTAGGCGCAGACGGAGCGCGCCGTTCCCTTTTCATCACACCCTCCGTTAATGAAAATGTTGTCGCGCTTCCACAGTGTTTAGAGTTTAAGAAGTCTTATTTTTACACCCCGGAGCCAGGATACCCATAAGCATAGGAATAAAAAGCTTAAGGTTATGAAGCGACATTACCTTTGGGAATAAGCACAGACTTAAATATACCCCTTGAATGGACTCTCCCCTGCTGAGCTCCTAGCTGGTGTTTGCTGAAGGACAAACCTCAGATCCCGGCTAATGCCAACAAGCGGAGGCAAAGTCAGGCCCCCGATGAACAGGAAGAATGCGCTGCGCCCACTCTGGACCAGCTCCACGGAGGCGCAGGAGCCCATGGTCCTCTGAGGGGACCCCTAAGTCTGCCTAATGCCGGTTGTTCCGCAGGACTGACAGAGCTGGAGTCGGGGGACCGTTGTGACAAATATGAAGGCGGGTACCACGCCCCCCCAGCTCCGCCCCCTCAGCAGGACTCTCCCAGGGCAGGTGCCAGTCCTCACTGGACATCTGTTGAGTGGAACGAAGTGTGTGAAGACTTTCCATAGCCCCAACTATACTTCTTCTTTTTTAAATATATATATTTTTATTGATTTTTTTACAGAGAGGGAGAGGGATAGAGTTAGAAACATCGATGAGAGAGAATCACCGATCAGCTGCCTCTTGCACACCCCCTACTGGGGATGTGCCCGCAACCAAGGTACATGCCCTCGACCGGAATTGAACCCGGGACCCTTCAGTCTGCAGGCTGACGATCTATCCACTGAGCCAAACCGGTTTCGGCTATACTTCTTTTTTTTTAAATATATTTTATTGATTTTTTACAGAGAGGAAGGGAGAGGAATAGAGAGTTAGAAACATTGATGAGAGAGAAACATCCATCAGCTGCCTCCTACACACTCCCCAATGGGGATGTGCCTGTCACCAAGATACATGCCCTTGACCGGAATCGAACCCGGGACTCTTCAGTCTGCAGGCTGACGCTATATCCACTGAGCCAAACTGATTAGGGCCCCAGCTATACTTCTTTCCCCACCTCCAGCCCAGGCACCCGACTGATGTGAGCTCCCTCCCCTGTAGCCTTGCCTTTCCCCCTGCGTTTCTCTCTCCCCTCCCCCCCTCTTAATGTCAGGACATTCAGCTGTGTTTCTCTCCTACAGTTGCAACCAGTCCTGGAGCAAAGGGAACAGTGGGCTTCTCAGATTCTGAGGTTCCCATATGAAAAATGACTGCGTGGTGGACAGAATGATGAGCTGTGGCACTAGGCTGGCCTTTGGAAAATGAAGGGACGCAAGAGGCCAGGGGCCAGGGCTTAGATGATTCTAGAACTCAACATGATCTGCGTCATCATCTTAGAAACATCCTGAAAGCAGAGGCGCTTCTGCCGGGCTTTTGTTTCCGTGGCAACAGCTTCCCTGGCCTGTCACAGAGAAAGGACTGAAACAGGGGGGAGGGAGGGAGGATGAGAAGAGGGAGGAGGAGAGCAGAGGAGTCAGGCGGGGACAGGATGGGGGAGGAGGGCCAGGAGGCCGAGGACAGCAGATGGAAAACAGTGAAGAAAAAGATGAGAGGAAGAGAAGAGGCAGGGGAGGAGTGTGGGAGAAGGGAGGGAGGGCAAGGCAGGAGGCATCGGCAGAGACTTCTGTCAGGGACGGTCACCACAGCTGTGCATCTGTCTGAATGCAAAGAATGTTCTAGTTTCTCTCATTAAATGCAGTCCTCTCAGTTACTGCCTCGAGACACTCAATTATCCGATAAACCGCAGGAAAGCTGTGTAAAAACGTCAATGTGGTGAGAGGTTCCGTCTAGAAACTCCCACTAATGTCAACATTAGCCCAAAGGTCCAGCCGGGTTAAATCCAGAAGGAAAAAAAAAAAGGAAAAGGGAAAGGAAAAAAGGAACAAAATGGACCCAGAGCCCCGTTATCACCAAGCAGCAACCGTTAGGAGAGGAACAATTGGCACTTGATAAATCAGAGGTCTCCCGGGAAGCCTCATTAGCATGCAAGCCTTCTGCCGGGCCGCTCACCGTGCAGCCAGGAAACAGGTCCTGCAAACCAAAAGGTGTGGGATCTGAGCGTGGCCAGGGACCGTGGCGTGGTGAGGGTGACTCAGCACAGGGAACTCAGGATAAAGGTCAGATCAGGACTCAGTCCCCTCCCTTTCCCGCACCCTAAGAAAATAACAAATCACCAACACCGATAATAAGGTCTCTCAATGCTACATGGGACCCCGGATTGGATCCTGAAAAGGAAAGGGACCTGAGTGGGGAGACGGGTGAGATCCAAACGGAGCCCACAGCTGACAGAGCCGTGCTGCTGTCATTTCTCAGCGGTGGCGAAGGCGGAGGCAGCAGGTTATATGTTCACATGGGGGCAGCCGGGTGACAGGTATACAGGAATTCTCTGGATTACTTTTACAACTCTTCTATAAATCTAAAATCATTTTTTAAAGTGAAGAAAGAAAAAAAAAAAAAAAGAACAAGGGCTGTTTAAAAATAAGGCTCCTTGTGTTTGTAACAATGATTTATCTTTTTCATATAAAGCCAATGCCCTTGATAGGGTTCAACTATCGTAAAGTTTTATTGCAATCCTGGCTGAGACATTACGGCGGAAGCTGTACTCCTGCAGCCAAAGTGAATTACTAACCTCAAAGCGTGTTAGCGGCATCCCTTCCCTCGGAAGCGGGGCCGTGAGCGGTGACGTGCCTCCGTGCACCTGTGACAGGCATGCCTCCCCACCCTCTTCCGCCCACACTCTGCCCCCTGCCCCCCGGGTCTCTCCGGGCCGGCTGCCTCCATTGCTCTGCGTCCAACCCAATCGCCTCACCTAAAGCCTTGCAGCCTACTGCTAGCAGCCTGCTCCTCCTCGCCTTCCAGCCTGCACAGCCTGTGCCTTCTGGAATGTTCTTCCGTTCCTTTGCCGCTGAGCCATTTCTACCTGTTCCCTGAGACCCCCGTGCCTCTCGGGGACGCTGCCCCCCGCCCCGGCTGCCTCTGTGTCCCTAGCGTTTTCTCCGCCACCGCAGGCCCAGGACAGTCTGGCTCCCGGCCTTTGTCCCCAGAGGCCAGGTGTCCTGTGGGAAAGGGGGAGAATGCCTATTCATCTCAGTAGCCCACTCCCACCCCAGCACCGTGTCCCGCAACACACACTGAGTGAATTAAATACTGAGTCAACAATGCCGGCAGTTCTTTTGGGAGAGAAAATAACAGCAACAGCCTCCCATCTCCCGTTAAAAGGTCAAAGGGATTCTATCTGTGAGACGTGAGCGAAGCAGGCCCTTTTATAAGAAACGGGCTCTGTTACAGCCCGACAGGTCCATTTCCACAGACAACAGAAGCCCCGCACAAGTATCCTCTTCCGACCGGGAAGCTGAAAAGCTTTTCAAAGGTTCTGGTTTCCTTGACAACAGGACTGCTGGAGACAAGCAGAGAAATAATTAAAAAGTATGTTCCCTTCCCTTCAAACTCTCCAAGTGTTTTTCAGCAATAAGGAACAGGCCGCGCTCGGCGGCCAAGGGGGCAGCGCGGACGGTGCCCGGGGCGGGCAGGGGCACCTCCCCGGCCGGCCCCTCCGGCGACACCTCCTCCCCACTCGTGGGCTGGAGGGGAGGGCCCGACCTGCCCGCCCTGGACGGCGTAAACCACAGGGTCACAGCCCGGACAGGTCAGACTCACAGCTGCACTCCCAAGTGCCGGGTCACAGCCGAGCGCCGGCATGTGCAGCCTCACAATGGCTCCGGGAGCTGAGTGTTACTGTCGCCGCTGAGCAGGAGGGAAGCCGAGTGAGGTGCAGAGAAGTGAGGAGCAGCCCAGGCGGCCGGGCTGGGACCCACAAGCCGCCCGCAGCCCTGCCGCAGGGAACGCACGTGACCTCTAGGCTAGGGGTGTCGAACTCAATCAGAGAAGGGGCCAAAATCTAAAATCCAGCCTAAATCGAGGGCCGAATGGTTTACTGAACAGTCATAAACTGTCATTGTGATGGAAACGCAGCGGAGTGCAGTGATGACAGCGCGGTGCGGGCCACATTGCAAGGCCTGGCGGGTTTGGCCCGCGGGCCTTGTGTTTGACACATGTGCTCTAGGCCTTCACTGTGACCCTAATCTCATCCCGGGGCAGCAGAGACACAGTCCTGGAAGAAACTACCTTTCTTGAGCCCTGCCATCCTGCCGGCCCAGTCCCCGTACCAGGCCACCCTGTAGCTTTGCTTGGGCAACCAGACCTGGGCACCCTGTCACCCGCTCCCTGCCAGCCCCCGGGACAGTGGTTCCTTCAGGGTGGCTTTTCGGTCTGCTTAGTTTTTACAGCTGCCCTGTATTCATATATGTTATTGTAAGTCTCATCAAATCCTCCCTGGATCCATGATTTATAAATAAATAATAAACACGCAAGCTACAAGCATCAGCCTGAGTCCATTACCTAGGAGTGTAAAGACAAATATTTCAGCAGATGACAAACAACTGTGGCTTTGATTTAGCTCCCAGCTCCAGCTTCCAAATCCTTGCCAGAGCCTGGCTCCCCAAGGGGACATTCCCTGCACATATTAGACCTGAGAAGACAGGGGCCCAGGCATGCGGACAAGACCGCCCCCAAGGTTCCCCATACACATGAGGTTCAAGGAAGCCCGAAGTTGGGTAGCCTGGGCAGGTGTTATTCACCCACTCACAGGTGTTGGGTTAAGCACCTACTATGTGTTCCGCTTTCATCCAGGAACAAGGAAGAAAAATTCCCCATCACCATGGGATTTACATGATGGTTCTTCCCATTTCACAGATGAACCAATTAAGGCTCAAAACGATTAAGGAACTTGCCTACACTCACATGACTACTTTCTGGAGTTCCCAAGCAGGAAGTAACAAAGAATAGCCCAGAATACAAAACAATTCCATGTCCTTCGATACCCCTCTCTGATCCTCAGTTTTCTCATCTGTAAAATGGGCACACGGTTGGTGATGCTGCCAGGCAGCATTATGGTGTGCCTGCTATGTGCCTGGTACTCTCCTAAGAGTTATCCATGGGTTTTCTTGTTTAATCCTCAGAAGACTGAGGTGGATGCTATTGCTTTCCCCACTTTACTGATGGGAAAATTAAGGTCCCAATAATCCTCTAACTTTCCCAAGGCTACACAGATAGAAAGTGTGGGGGCCAGGCTTGAGCCTCATAGGGACTCCTGAGGTCAGCTGATGCCCTATGCCCCAGCTGTGGGCAAAACACCAGTGAGGGTGTAACCGGTGTGGAGCCCGGCCAAGCACAGCACAGGAAGCAGCAGCCAGCCTCCTGCCTGGACGATCCAGGCCTAAAGCCCACAGCAGGCCCCGCTGGGCTCCCCTCACTGCCCCAACACTGCCCAGACAGGCCCTCCCGCCCCCTCCCTGTGGCGCTGCTAGTCTCATCTTCCAAGACCCAGCATGGCCCCCCCTTCCCTGCACCCTGCCCTGCCCTCTACTCCCAGAGACCTCCCCACTCCCCTCTGGATCCCTGTCCCCAACACAGGAGTCCGCTGAAGGGCCGACATACTGCCACACTAGCATGTTTCCAGGCCTGTCCCCCATTAACTTTCTTGCCAGTGTGGTCCCCTCTGGTCCCAGAGCCACACGGCCAGCACTCAGTCAATGACTGGACAAATGGCCGGAGGAAGAAAGAAGGGAGGAGACCAGGTCTTCTCTCACAGATCTGGGCACCGGGTGCCCTCGGGGCTCCGGCTGCCCACCCCACAGACAGAGGTCCTGAAACGGGCTCGGGGGATTCACTGGCCACACAGCTGCCAGCCCAGAGGCCAGAGCCTCTGCCACAGCAGCCGGTGTGCCACAGCAGCCGGTGTGCCACAGCAGCCACGCGGCTGCTGAGCCGGCAATGGGGAGCGCACCCAGGAGAGTGGGCCCGAGGGGCCCGGGGCGCTCACCGGATGACTTGTTCAGGGAATCGAGGCGACTGCAGGCAAATTGGATTGCAAGGCTCCAAGCTTAAGAGTGCGGCTTAGGAGGCAATTACAGAGTAAACCCGGGCTTGGAGTTCTTGATAATACCTCCATTTGTCAGGGCTTTACAGTTTACAGAGCGGTCTCATCACCTCGCCGTCTGAGCCCCGCAGACCTGCGCGGGGATGATTTCACGGATGAGAAGCCAGGGAGGGACAGCCCTTCCTCGTTCTGAATACTCAGCACGGCGCTGGGCTCCGGGGCCCGGGACGCTGCATTCAGGGCCAAGCTCGAGGCTGTGTCTAGAGCAGCTCACCCCTTTCCAGAGGGGGCCCTGACCCAGGCTTCCTCCACCACCCAGCCCACCACACTGAACCTTCCCATCCTCACCCCCTTTGCCCGGAATCCACTCCCCAAGATGAGCAGGTCTGGATTCTGGAAAGTTCCTCCTCACACCCCCCTCCCCACCCAATCCCAGTGCCTCTCCTCTTCCCGCCAACAGCACCCTGGCAAGACTCCAAGGAACCAGGCCATTTCAGAACGCGCTTGAATGAGAGATGATAAACAAGAAAAGAGAGCAGCACAAAAACAAACAACTTTTCTAACGGAAAGGTCACCATGAAAATGTGTTTTAATTTGTGTTTTTGTACCTTTCAAAATAACACTCCCAGCAGTTCAGGAAGAGACCACTTTTGTTTATGAAAGCTCTTAATTTCTCTCTCTCTCGAGTTGCCGGCGCTGTGTAAACACACTGTGAGCAGGAGAGAGGGAAACTTTTAATGCTAGCTTGTGTGCGAATTAGAATTCTAAGCTCGGCAGGTTACAATGTTCTGAAAGCAATTTTGGTGTTAGTCTAAATAATTATAGATCACACTCACTTAGATAAGGGCCTTTGCTCCCTCAAGGCTCGAAGGGAAAATTCTAGGCATGATAGTTAAGCAAAATAGTCGGTTATTACGCGGGCTTTGCAGTGGCGGTACAAATTGGTATAATCCTTTTGGAAAGCAATCTGACAGGAGACGGGTCTGCACGCATGAAAATGTACAACCCTTTGACCCAGCAGTCCACTTCTGGGAATCAATCTGATAGAAATAATCCAGCAGAAAGGGGTGTCTTGTGCATGGAGATAACTACTTCAGCATTATCTATAATAGCAAAAATTAGAACCCACCTAAGTGTCCAAGGACTGCTAAGTAAATTACAGTTAATCAACTCGATAGAGCACCGAGGAGCGGGGAATTGACGGCCCTCCAGAGCGGGGAGGCGGGAGGGCGTGAAGTGGGCCGGCGGGTGTGGGAACTGTGCGCGCTCTGCGAACGCGCCAGCCCATATGGACCAGGAGCGGATGGGCGGGTGTTAAAAGGATAATCATCGTTTTAGTGTCTGTTGGAGTTGGGAGATTTTTCTCTTTTCTTTTTTTCTCTCCATCGTTGCTGTAAAATCAGCTTCACAAAGGATTAGAGGGAAGGCGGGGAGAAGCGGCGGGGGCTGAGGAAGGCCTGGACCCTCCAGGGTCGTGTTTTGGTCACAGAGTTTGGAAATCTAACCAAACAGGAGAAGGTAGTGGCAAAGCTGGGCTGAACCTAGACACAGCTGCCAGCACCGAATGTGACTTTTTTTTTTAATCAATACATACATCCCCCCCAAAAAAAATGAAATTACAGGCGGAAATAAAACCATGGTCCTCAAACCTCTGGCCCCTTTTATGCTGCCTGGAGTTAATGAGGACTCCCAACAGCTGCTGTTTGTGTGGGGGCTAGCTCCATGGTTAGCATATTAAGGCCGAGGCATTTAAAACAGTAATTTATGGAAAAGTAACAACAATTAACCCATTATGTGTGAACACAGCATTTCGGATGAAATATAAGTGAATTTTCCAAGACAGAGGAAATTAGTGAGGAGGCACTGTGTACAGTTTTTTAAACAGCTGGCTTACTACAAGACAGCTGGGTTCCCGGGGCCGTTCTGTGTTTAATCTATTGCAACAGCACACGGCCCGCAGCCTCTGGAAAACTCCGTGTGCGCTTCGGAGAGAATGAGAGCGAAAAGGGCAAATAACTTCTAGGTACCATTATGAAAATCATTTTCACCCCCAGACCTCATGAAAGGGGCTGGAGGACCCCGGGGGCTCGCAGAGCACGCTGGAAACCGCGGCAATAAATTACAGCATTGAAAACGGCTGCTGTCGTGGGGGAGGATTTAAAATTATATGTATGGTGCTGGGACTCCACTATGTTGAATTTTTTATTTTGTAAAGATTGAATGGAAATACACCAAGAAGTCTATAGTCATTGCCTCTGGGTGGAGAGATGGTGGGCGGTTCTGTTCGGAACACCCCCCCGCTTTTCCATGGGGTCCCTGTATTGTTCCTGTTCGGAGGGGAGGTCTGGGTAGGCGCCCTGCAGGATAAGCCGGGAGAGAAGAAAGTCATTTGAAATCATTAGCAGGCAGCATCGGGGGAGGGGGCGTCAAAAGCAGGGCTTCTCCCCCCCGCCCCAGCCCCCCACCCCGTGCTGATCTGATCTCGCTGGATGCCTGGCACCTGGCGTACACTCACCAGGGTGCACTCGGGCCCGGCCCACGCACAATCTGGAAGCGATGAGAATTAAAACTGGCTCAAGCTAATCACGGCCAGGGGAAGGTCAAACACAGCTGACTGTCACATCCCGGGATGGGGCAGGACAATTCATCGCTCAAGCCACGGGACCATCACAAAGGGAAAGGTCCACAGACTTGACCACAAAAAAAATTTTTTTTTTTAATTTGATTTTCTCCGTAAAAAAATAAAATAAAATAACGGCATACACACGGGCGGAACTTCCGTGTATAGCGACGGGCCAGTAGCATGTAAATTAGCATGTAAATTGCCCAGAGGAGACTACAGGAGATTAATGGATGAGCGCCTCGACCACAAACACTTACTTAGCATTAAGCAGGTGCGGGCTGGTTTCTGAAAGAGCTGCCCGTAGGCGAACTCGTTTGGTTTTCAAAAAGATACTACCGTTCGATTAGCAAACGTTTTAAAAAGTCATCATTCGACTGGTCAAGGACAAGAAGACATAAGCACATTTACACACACCCGATGGCGTGCGCCATGGACGGGAAGCGGCAGCGGGTCTGTGCTCGGGCAGGGGATGTGCAGCGCCGGGGGAGGGAGACCGGCACGGCACGGAGAGGGAGGCGGCATGGGGCGCCCCAGCCCTCTCCCTGCTCTGCGGCCAGGACAGGCAGCCTTCACCGGGGACACTGGGCAGCGAGAGAAAATACCAATTTCCCATCTGGGGGTCCTGCAGTGACACCAGCTTCCCCTCTCGTCACCCTGGACAACAAGCCCCCCCCATCCTCACCCTCACCCTCCAACACACACACACACACACACACACACACACACACACGCTACACAGGCAGCATTTTCAGGCCTCCCTCCTGAATCAGAATAAGCAGCAGCAAACCTCTAACATGAAACAGACACCAAAGCGAAAAAGACAAAAGGAACGGAAAAGAGACAAACGTTTCAGAAAGCACGGGAAAACTCCCGAATAGCTCAGACAGCTAAGAGCAGACCTTATAAATATGTAATAAACAAATATATTATCTTTTTTAAAAAGGGACATTCAGAAAACAAGAAACAGCCCTTGGAATGTAAAAACATGATAGAAGGCTTTTCTGAATCGATGTTGTATTTCAGTACAAAAGTTTAAGCATATGACAGCAGAGATACAAAATAAATTTTAAAGAGATTGAAAGAACAAGTGGAGAAAACTTCCCAGAAAAAAAATAAATAAAATAAAACAGAAAGGCAAAGAGGTAGAAAGCTATAGAGAGAAAAGATTTTTTTGTTTTGTTTTGTTTTAATTAGAAGCGGAATCCAGGGACAGCCCAGCCTGGGTCCCAGTGTTCGCAGCAGGTGGAGGCTTGCTATCTTCCATCTCTTCAAGGAAAAGAGGCTTCGGGAAGCTCGCCAGGAAAGGCGATGTGCGAGCTGGCTTTCAAGGGACCCTGGGCTGGCTGACGCCCCCCAAACTCCCCGTCCTGTCTCACTCACTGTGCCTCCCGCCTGCACCTCAGTGCTCTGGTCCCTGCACACTGCCCCATGCTGAGTCCATCAGTGTGACGGGACAGGTGCCTGACTGGAAGCAGCAGGAGCTAGGAGAAAAGCCTTCTTTTAAGGGGTAAAACTATTATCAGTTATCGGGGGGGAAATCACCTTCCTGTCATTGTGAAATGCTGGTTACAGAAATGAAGTACCTGTGCTCTGGTTAAACCCAGATGCTCGTGGGAAAAGACTAGGAGTGTTTCCTGGAAAGGCCCTGGTCATTGTCCCTGAGGGGAGAGTGTGGTAACATTTTTAATCTCTGCGTTTTTTTCTGTTTTCTTTTTTTCTGCATTTTGCATTTTGCATTTTTTCCCCCAATATGTTATCACTTACATGATAATACAGTTAAATCTAAAACAGCTCACTCTTGAAAGAGAAGGACAAAGAGCCATCGCTGGGCGCTAGGTGGGCGCCTTTAAGAGCCTGCTGTGTCCGGGCTTTAAAAGCAGGGCGAAATAATTCGCTAGACTGTCTCAATGCCTAAGTGTGCCAATTTTGTAATCTGCATTTTTCAATTACATTAAAAGCATTTCCCCAAATTGCTCTATTCTTTCCTTAATGACAAGGGATGAGCCGGATGAGGCTGGTCCCCTGAGGACGGGGCCTGCGCCTTCCCGGGGCTGTTTCCTCCGGGCCCGCAGCTGGCAGGCAGCCGCCCTGCCCCGGCTACCCGGGCTGCAGCGGCGACAGAACCCGGTGGAGTTTTCCGAGAGCGGAAAACGCGGCTTCCTCTCCTTCCTCCTTCCACCCGGTTTTTAAGGCAAGGCCCTCTGGCACCAAATGAGACGTGGGGACCGTCTCGTGTGCTGGCCTCGGAACCCCACAGCTTTCACAGGGGGACAGGGGTGTCAAAAACCCTCCCTTCCCACAAAGAGGCGGCTCCGAGGCCCTGCTGTCCGGCAGCCTGGAGCCCTCCCTCCCCAGCCCGGGAGGACTCACTGAAGGGACAGGAGCCAGAGAGGGAGGGACACACACTTCCCACACAAGGTCCCAGCACCAGCGGCCACCTGCCCTCGCCGTGTGCCCTCGGGCCAGTGTCCCTCCCTCTCTGGGCCCCCATCCAAAGGAGATGGAGCCAGGTGCCTTCTGCACACGCTCAGGCCCGCGCCGCCCACTCCCTCCTCGCTCGCCTAATTACCCTTGATGCGTGTTAATCACTCATTCCCCAATTACCGCACGCCCACCGCCACAACCCGGCCCTCCTCCCAGCTGCGCCTCGCTCACTTCCAATAGATTCGTCTCGTGCCCGGAATAAATGGCCCATCATCTGCATAATGCTACCCATCTCCTCGCTCCACACATCAAATCATTTCTCCATCTCATTCTGCAAAGCCCGTCAAGAATAATTCTTTCAAAACTGAAATAACCCTCACTCTGGCACTTGAATCCATAAATTTCTTGTCTCTGAATGTGAGATATATTACTTTCTACAAAGCACATCTCAGATACCCTAATATAATAGAATACGCTAACAATGATACATTCGCCGGGACCCTGCAATACATAAAAATGTAAATCCGAGCCACCGCGGAAATCATCCCTTCTCCGCAAGCCCCTCAACAGAGCCCAGGGGCCTGATGCCGGGCGGCGCTGGGCACCGGGGGGAGGGGACCTGCTTTCTCATCCTTTATTCTCTCCGAGGCGGGGAGCAAAGGGGCTCTGCTGGCAGCTTGTGCTCGGGCTGTGAGTCTGACAGCAGCCCCGCACCCTGCCTCTGCCCTGTACCAGCTGTGTGACCGCGAACAAATCCTTTCACCTCTGTGCCTCCGCGGCCACCTCTGGACAATAGAAGTGAGACCAGCCCTTGCCTCCTAGGTTGTGGGGAAGACAAGAGGGGCTGTTTGGGACTTTGTCTCCCAGGCAAAGCGCGTGGGGACAGTGAGCCCTCCCCGGCCTCTCAGAGGCCACAGAGCTGACAAGCAGCACAGTGAGACCCGCCTGGGGTGCTCAGGCTCCAGAACAGAGTCCTTTCTTTCAGACGCGCATGGGAAGGGGCCCGGCTGGACCAGTGCCTCCCCGGCCAGGGGGAGGGGGACACATCTCGCTCCCCGGGTTTCTTCGGGTGTAAGCCGCTCCTCCTTGCCGGAGCCTCCGACACAAAACACTGTGTGAACCAGCCGACATTTAAACATGATCAGGCTGGATGCCTGGACCCAGCCCTCCCACCCTGCCTTCCACATGTGCAGTTTGTGAAAACAGAGCAAGTCAGTGGCTTGGTACAGACAACCCCAAAAACTTCAAAACCTTTACAAGTGTCTATCTCAGGAACACTGGCATGGAAACTCTTACAAACTGTGCCTCTATACACAGACTGCAAAAGCTTCACAAAAAACAAGGGTTACAGTAAGAGGCAGCGGATTCTAACTTGTCTTTTCTCTGATTTTGAACTGATCAACACAGGCGCAGGAGAGTCACAGACATCACCTCACGTCTTCTCCATAACAACAACCCCAACAGGTAGCCACGATCCCCATTTCACCAATGAGGCAACTAGGGGATCAGAGAGGCTAAGTGATTTTCCGGAAGTCACACAGCTATCGAGCAGCAGACATGGAAGGAAACCAGAGGTCTGATGTGACGATGACATGGTAGGTTTGCCAACCTACTCAGGTCCCACTCGCGATACACAAAGGCTTCCTTTAGCTACAACCCATCTTAACTGCATCAAGGCAGCAAAAAAAAAAGATTTTTTTTTTTTTTTGCAAATTAATGCCAATTTATGTTTATTCCCTTTTATCATCGCAACACTTACATATACAAGCAGGATATGCTCCTTAATTTAAAAAAAAAAAAAAAGACATTTACATATAGCCATGTTCACTGCAGGACTGACTTTTCAAAACAAAAGCAGGGCATGATAGGAAAAGGACATGGAATTAGCAAAGTTTGGAATCTGAGCCAGTCAGGAAAGTATGTCTGGGGAAATTTTTTACTAACATAGAAGAATGCCCCTTACAAACGGAGCAGAAATAGGGGGCGAGGGGTGAAATCCAAGCTGTACACACTCCGCAGTGTGAGCCCAGTTCTGTAAACACACAGGCACGGCGGCCTCCAGACCAGGGTGGGCCCCGACGCTAATGAGGTGCCTGCTCAGGGTTAGGACTGGCAATGACATCTGTTTTATCCTTTGTGCTTCCTAGTTTCTGTATTTCCCGTTTCTCACGGTAAACATCTACCACGTTATCGATCAAAAAGGAGAAGTTCAGCCCTGGCTGGTGTGGCTCAGCGGGCTGGACATCATCTTGTGCACCGAAAGGCTGTGGATCTGATTCCCAGTCAGGGCACATCCTAGGGCTGCAGACTCAACCCCCAGGAGGGGGGTGTTTCTCTCGCTCTCCCCCTCTTCCTTCCTCTCTTTCTCAAAATCAATTACCAACAAAAAAAAGAAGAAAAAGAAAAAAAGGGAAAGTTTACATGTAAGCACTTTAAGGAAGTTTATTGGGAGAATTTCCTGAAGAAATCACTGTGTAAAAAGATAAACAACACCTCATTCATTCATTTTACTCCGAGTCCTTTGTGCTTCGGCCCTCGGGGTTTTCACACAGAGGCGAGCAGCAGGCTGTGCCTTTGGGAACGCTCGGGCACCTGGCGGGGGGCTCCGTACACGGGCCCACAATAAGGTTGGTTCAGGGAGGTCACGTCACTGCTGCTTCCTTCAAAAAGGGCCTCGGAGTCTGAATGCCACCTTTCTGTGCAGAGGGAATTCAGGCGTGTTGAGCCAAACGGGGACACGGGGAAATGAGAGGAGTACATAAAAGGGTCTCGGTGCCGGGATCACAGCTCCGGGGAACAGATGCTGGCGGCAGACGCGGGCAGGAAGGGGTCGCTGACATGAAAACAGAGCAGCAGTGGGGAGTTATGAATCATTGTTTTATTTTGCTTACTATCTCCAGCTGTAAATTTTTCAAAACTAATAGGAGCATATTTTACAGCTCACAGAACATTTAGAACATATTAAAATAAGTATCTTTCCACTGTAATGTGCCCAATTGAAATTTATGAATTCCAAAGCTACATTTTAAGGAGATGAAGGAACTGGCACTTCACGTTCTTTAGATTAATCAGATGGATTGTGTTGTTTTTCTCCTGATCAGAAAAAAAGAAAAAAAAAATCGTATTGCAGTAGCTGTTACCTTGAATCAAGGATTCTTCCAGATTCTAGAAGCTTCAGAGCTGCTTATATTAAGTCCCACTGTGCCCCCTGGTGGAAAGTGGGGTTTGTGCACTTAAAGCACAGTCCTTTCCCAAAAGCTGGAAATAAAACCCAAAACTATTTTTTTAATCTTTACTAATCCACTTAACATGTACAAAACTTTGTGCCAGGTGCTACAGAGAATATAAAAATGAGTCTGGCACAGATCCCATGCTAAAGTAGCTTAAAATCTACAAGGTGCAGCAGATATGGTTTCATGGCTACGCAGGCAGAATGAGACCACCGATGCTAAGGAAAAGAGGAAATTCCTGGAGCAAGAACAAGAGCACAAAGGAAGTGCCTACTATGTGTCAGGCTAGGCAACTCACATCCAATGTCATTTATGGTTTGTTTTTTTTTTATGAAAACCCAGAAAGGCATGCGTAATTAGCTCCACTTTACATACACGGTGGAAGCTCAGAGAAGTTAAGTAACTTGCCAGAGATCACACAGCCAGTGGCACAGGGAGCATCCAAAGTGAAGTATTGTGACCCCAGCCTCCATACTCTTCCCTCCTTCCTGACCCAGGGGCAGGAGGGCGGGGAAGGGGGGCAAGAAGGCACCCTGGCAGACTTTAACCAAAGGCAAGGGGCAAGGCACCCTAGGGAAGGGAGCAGAGTTGGGGGGGAGGGGGGCGGGCGTTGCCTGCTGCACCCACCATCTGCTCTCCACCCAGAACTGGACTGCAGCAAGCCAGGACTCCTACCTGCACCCACAGCCCTGTCTCCACTCCACATCCAGTGCCCACAAAATACCTCCTATGCCCCCTCCATTGTATACCAGATCCCAAGGTTCCCCAAATCTACCACACTGCCCACCCTCTGACATCATCCTGCCCAGGAACCTGAGGGCACAGCACATACGAGGGCTCGGCCAGGACCTCCCTCGCCTAGTCCCCATCTAGTCCCATCTGCCTTGAAAACTCGAGCATCTTAAAGCAGAGAGAACCCTGGCTAACAGTTTGTACCGGGGGCTTATAAAAGCCCTCATTTTCAGGACAGCACAGTCAGAAGAGGATCAGGAGTCACTTAGCCCGGCTCTGCACCTGGGGCCACCTCCGATGCCACCCCTACAGTCTTCTCAGGGGACGAACACTGCAGTGCCAGGCCCACCAGCACATGCCACCTCCTCGGGACAGGGCAGCACAGCCACTGTGGCCAGCCCAGACCCACTGCAAAAGGCCCAGGACCCCCGGCTCAGCCTTCCCAAGCTGGACCAAGTGCACCCTCTGGTGGTCAAGCGGTGTCACAGCTAGTTGGCTGCTCAATGGTCCCCTCCATGGTGCCCTTTCTTACAGCCCCAGTGCCCACTCCTCTGCTCCACAAACACAACGCCCCACGTCAGTGGCTTCACTCAGATGCTGTCTGTCTGAAAGAGTATCATGGAGGCCTCTGTCCAGGGAATCTAAACTTTAGGCCCAAGTGATCCACACAGGGCCCACCGAGATCTCACTGCTTTGAGGTTCAGACCAATCCCCACTGGGCTCCTGGCCTGCTCCCCATCGTCAGGAGAAACAGCCCGTGGACAGGTGAGCAGTAATAACACACCTGCCACCTCTGCATCCCGCCATCCATCTCTGTTAATCATTGCAGTCCCTCAAGACCTCCAGCAAGCTCGCTTCCTCCTCCAGATTGCTGTCAACATCTGCCAAACCGCCCCTCCCTCCACATACTAGGAAGGGGCTGCCCGCATCCCTCGGGTGGCCAGCTGTGACCACACTACCCTCCACAAGACTCCCCATGTGCCCAGCGTCAGACTGGGTGCTTTAGACACATGGCACATGGGCATCTGTCCCACCTGAGAAGCCCAGCCACACAATTCATAAGCTTGTTCTACTGAGGTGGAAGCAGGCTCAGAGCCGAAACCGGTTTGGCTCAGTGGATAGAGTGTTGGTCTGCGGACTGAAAGGTTCCAGGTTCGATTCTGGTCAAGGGCATGTACATTGGTTGAGGGCACATCCCCGGCAAGGGGTGTGCAGGAGGCAGCTAATCGATGTTTCTCTCATTGACATTTCTAGCTCTCTATCCCTCTTCCTTCCTCTCTGTGGAAAATAAATAAAATATATTTTTTTTTAAAAAAGAAACAGGCTCAGAGAGGTTAAGTGCCTTGCTCAAGGTCACAAAGCTCTTGAGGATGGCAATGAACCCCGAGCCCAGATCACCGTAACTCCAGACCACCTCTGGGGCCTGCCGGTCACTGCCTGGCCATGCACAGACCCCACGCAGACCCCTCCGCGGGCACAGACTCTCAGGAAGGAGAGCTGAGAAGCCCCGGGACTGTGGGACTGAGCCAAGCATGTGACAACGCACAGCAGGAGGCCAGGAGGCCGGAAGCCTCTGAGCAGACTTCAGGGCCTCCTCCTCGCAGGAAGAGCGCCACAGACCTGCATGGAAACCCCTGGGCTCCAAACTGAAGCCCGGACGTGACAATGGCCCCGCATACCTCCACCAGCCTTGCCTGAAAAGCACACAGACAAGTCGGGTCAGAACTCAAACTGGCCCCTTAAAAACGACCCCAGTGACTCGGCTCCCATCAGAGAGCCCGCGGTGGGCGGGCTTCCTTTCCTCACCCCAGAAAGTGCCTCCCTAGGGAAAAAGCTCAAAAATGAACTCGCAGAGACAGCGTCCTGAACAGGCTGGTTCCAGCACTCTGAGGAAAACAGTGGGGAAGAGAGACACGTGTGGAGCACCCATGGGGCACCTAGCCCTGTGCCAGGGGCTTTGGGAGCGTTTTTCTCCCGTGATCACACACACGGGTATGATGATGCTCTTTCCAGATGCGACGCTGGATGGAGGGCACAGGCGAGGCCAGCGGACCCGCTGCTCCCCAGCAAAACTGGATGGGAAGCCATGTCACCCAACGCCAAAGCCATTCTCTCTCCAGGAAGCTTCAGTTCAAATCTGTTTGGCCCCTCCTACACACGTGCTCTGCTGGGTGGTGCCAAGGAGAGTGAGGAGGGACACCGAGTGCAGCTGGGAGGGGCCGAGACAGGTGCCAGGCAGGTGGGACACACCTGTCACACTATCCGCCTGTGCCGTGGGGGTTGCTTACTGCCAGTCTGCATTGCTTCAGGACACATCAACATTAAAATCAATAAATAACAACACAAAACCGGAAGTGTCCAACAGGCCACCGCAGTCCTCCTTGGTGTGGCTCCTCCTTACTCCCCCAGCCTCGGGCCCCTTATGGCCTCCATGCTGAGAGCCAAGAATGCCCTCCCACCCACCCCCCTTCACCAAGGGCACCACTCCTGCTTCTGAAGCCTTTACAGGCCCTCCCAGGCCGGAAGCCACCCCTCCCCATGGGTTCCTGTAGCATTCATGTGTCCCGCTGAAGGGCCGGCTGGGGTCTGGTCCTCACAGCCCTGGGCCCAGGATTCTGGGTGCCCCGCCACGCACCTGCAGCCGCTACCACAGGGTGCCAAGGACCAGGTCTGCCTACCTCTGCACCCCCCCGTGTCTGGCACAGCACCTGGCACAGAGCTGGCATCGCTCAGCACTCCACGGGAGTCACAGAAGCTGTCCCGAGTGCACGGGGCTCGGCCCTGGCTGCTTCCCTCTCCCTCTGATTGCTCTCACCCGGCAACCACATCCTCCCTGGAGGCCAGTGTGTCTGGATGTCCTCAGCCCCGTCGGGGAGGAGGACCAGCATGCGGCGGAGAGCCAGGGAAGCACTGGGCTCAATGGACCCGCGAGAACCCGCTCCTGAATGCACCAAAGAGAATTACAGAAGTCCCCAAAATAAATGACTCGCCTGTAAGCCCCCCATGTCACTGCTTTGAAGGATAACACATCCCGGCAGCTCAGTCCTGAGAGTAAAAGAGCAGTTCCGCTCACATCTTACCTTGAAGGTTTTATCCAGAGAAGCCGAGAGGAACAGGTGGCTCTTTGAGAAGACAGGGCACCACTGGATGCTGCTGACGGGGCCCTTGTGGCCTCGCAGGTAGAAGAGCACCCTCTGGGAAATCAGGGTCTCCTTATATGGGGTGCCCAGGTACGGCTGGATGAACTCGGACACGTGGGGGGCCGTGCACAGAGGGCGGGGGGCGCGCAGAGGACCCTGGGCCTCCGCATCTTTGTTCTTGCCTGTTTCTGTGCTTAATGCTTGCAAGTGCCTCAGTCTTTTCGGGGTGTAGGGTACAATGCAGTCCTCTGGCCTCTTCTTATGAAGAGAGCTGCCACTTTTTCCTGGGGGCTCCGATTTGGGTCGGGCATGCAAAGGTGGCTCGGGAGGGTCGTAAGTTCCCCAAGAGAGTTTCATCTGCTTACCATGGGCGGCTGCCCAGGGTACATGGCCAGCGGGAGCGTGGCTGGCACACAGGGAAGGACGAGGAGGCTCGCTGGTGGGGAAGGTGACTTGGGGCTCTGTCCTGGGCCACTGTAGCCTCTGGCTGGGGCAAGATCCTGGGCTCCTCCAGAGCCGAGCCAGTGGGAGACGCTGGCCGGCTGGGTCCTCACAGGAACCGTGCTCTGTGGGCAGCGTGCCTCTTGTCCCGGCCAGGACTCCCGGTGCGAAATCCTGGCCATGAGGTTGGACCCTATCACCGGAGTCCCTCCTCTGGCCAGCAGCATCCACGCTTCCCGCAGGCTCGCTCTCGGCCTCGGAGTCCGAGTCCTCATAAGCCACCAATGAAGCCATTGAAGACACCGTTTCCTGCTGTCCTCCGAGGGCAAACTACCTAAAACCAAAATCAGGCGTCAGAAAACATGCGTGGAAGGACAGGTACCACCAGGCGAAATTAAAGAAAGCATGCCATCGAGCAAATCTAAGACAGAAAAAACCGTAAGAATAAACACACAAGCATGAGGGCTTTTCTGTATATTGGGCATAGTTAATCAGAAGGGGTCATTTTCCCATGGAAATATGGGAATAAATTTAACACCCCCCCAAAAAAAAAAAAATTAGCAAGACCTACATGAAGAAAACAAAAGCTTTATTGAAAGACATAAAATAGGACCCACGTACCTGTAGACACGATGCCTGGACAGAAAGACTCGGGACTCGAAAGATGCCTGTTGGTATAATAAACAGATGATATTTATAGGTGATATATAATGGTATTTATATTATTCTATGTATTATAGAATGTATACCTGAAACTATATAAACTTATTAACCAATGTCATCCCAATAAATTCAATACAAAAGAAAAAAAGGAGTAAGAACCAGGAAGTGCCAGCTAACTGACCCAGATGCTGGTAACCTTTCCACCACAAAAAAAGAAAAAGGAAGGATAATTCTGGGGAGTAATAGAGTTGTTAGCTAATGCTATGGTGGTACTCATATTGCAATATATTAATGTACCAAATAAGCACATGTATTTCTTAAACTTGCACAATGTTATATGTCAATGGTATCTTAATAAAAATTAAAAATGTAAAACATCATAATAATTTTAGAAATAAGATACTTTTGGAAGGGCAATTTGGGGAGTACCTACGAGTATTACAAATTGAAACATAGCTGAAACCGGTTTGGTTCAGTGGATAGAGCGTCAGCCTGCGGACAGAAAGGTCCCAGGTTCGATTCCGGTCAAGGGCACGTACCTGGGTTGCGGGCATGTCCCCAGTAGGGGATGTGCAAGAGGCAGTTGATCGATGATTCTCTCCAATCGATGTTTCTAACTCTCTATCTTTCTCTTCCTCTCTGTAAAAAAAACCAATAAAATATATTATAAAAATAAAAATAAAACAAAAAATAAAATAAATTGAAACATATATCATTTTTACTGCAGTATCCCCACTATAGAACTGCATCCTTCATATGTTTGCAAAGACAGATGTATAAAGGGCCTGCAGCTTTCCAGCCATTCACTCATCAACAGGGATGAGGTTAGGTCTGAAAACTCTGATATGGAAAGATCCACCAGGTGGGGAAAGCGTGCTACCCTCACCTTTGCCCTCTTCCTGGGCTCCAGTCCTTCCTTGTATTCTCTCTGGAACGCTCTCCCCCAGATATCCCATCTCCACTCTAAGCCAGTTGGAGGGACAGACCCACAAGGCAAGGCGGAGGTGCTGAGGGTGTCCTCCAAATCTGCCAGTTTCACTCCAACACACTGACTCACACAGCAGGGAGTTTCCCCTTCCTAAAAAAAGATTTTCCTAAAATTCTGAACCGTCATACATGACGAAACGGTTACCAATTAGTTTCTAGAAAGAAGTATTCCATCTGGAGTTCAGTTCTGTGCTGTTAACAGGAACTAGCCTCAAGAGGAAAACAAGGATGCTGGAAACGCCCCGTCTCGGACAGCAGAGGGCGCGGTGGAGCAGCATGGAAAACTTCAGCAAGGACCAACTTCGGACAAAGCCCAGTGTGCCCTCCCTCCTTCACAAACCGCGCTGAACTCCTCCTCCCCTGCGCCTGGTTAGGTCGGCACCAGAGGAACCCCTCTGGGTCATCAGTCAAACCATTCCAGACAGCCTGTCCTCCCCTAGAGAGGGATTCCACATGTCCCCCTGGAATCAAACACCCCACCCCTTCCACGCCTTTCCCCCAAAGGATGCCATGAACCCCAAACAAGCTAGACTCCTCCCAAAATCCCACCCTCACCTGCAGCCTAATCCACACACAAAGCCATCGACTAAAGAAAACTTCTAAAACGGGCCAGCCCGTCTCACATGGAACTAATGTATAACGCAGTGGACTAATCATACACTAATGGAACTGAGCACCATGGATGAGTTGGCACTTCTGTTCTCTAAATACCCATCTTGATCCTGAGGCCCACCCTGATCAGACATCTCAACTCAGCGTCCCATCGCTTCCTGTCCAAGAGAGCCCACCAGGCCCCCACCCCCAGGGCAGAGGGCGCCTGTGCTTGGCCATTAGGATGGATTCTTACCCATCAGGCCCTCCACAGTGGTTCCCTCACAGAAGCCCACGGCCAGAATTAAAGACAAGGTCTACAGCAAAAGATCTGAGAGGGGTGGGACTGGAAGCCCCACTTCCTAACAAGACAAGGCAGCAAGGATGGAATGAAGGCAGGAGGGTGGACGACAAGGATGCCAAAACTACCTGCTTCATGTACCTTTCATTCATTCAGCAAACACTGATGGAGAACGGGCTACTCGCCAAGCCCCACAGTAGGCACCAAGGAAACTATGCCCTGCCCCCACCATGCTCACATGCCAGTGGGGAGAAACAGGTCATGTTCACTAAAATGGGGGTGTCAGACGGTGAGAAATCATAAGGAGAGAAGTAAAAGAGAGAGGTGGCAGTGGGTTTGGGGTGTCATTGAGGGGGGCTGAGGCAGGCCTAGGACAGGTGACAGCTGAATATTGCTCCCAGGAGGTCAGGGAGCAGATGGCCAGACAGAACAAATCCAATCAAGTGGGGTCAGAGAGAAGGGAACCAATCTGGATTCAAAGAAAACGGGCAACAATGGGGAGCTGGTGGGTCAAACAAATTTTAGGAGAATGTGTTTGTTTCTAAGAATAGGTTTTTATGTTCCTAAGGCAAAAAGCGAGTGGGAAGGAAAATTGTTCATGGAAAGACGGGGTGATTAAACAAAGGGGAAGAGGTACAGCTAGAAGGAAAGGAAAGGAAAGGTCACGGGAGGAACGAGGTAGTGGCAATGACCCTCGCCGGCCTGACAGGA
Source organism: Pipistrellus kuhlii (assembly GCF_014108245.1). NCBI lineage: Eukaryota > Metazoa > Chordata > Mammalia > Chiroptera > Vespertilionidae > Pipistrellus > Pipistrellus kuhlii. The sequence goes on from NW_023425542.1 coordinate 3,399,753, forward strand.
GTTTTCGTGTTTTGTTCACTGTTTGATCCCCAGCACCTGATGGGAGGGGCCACAGAGAAAGTAAAGAAATAGGACGTTCTCATTCAACAAACACCTCCTAATCGCCCACGCGGTGCCAAGCTTTGTGCTGGGTCTGATGTGGCCAGAGATTAAACACGAAACGCGGATCCTATGCCGGAGGCCACGGACTAATGAAGATAAGAAGCAAGATACCACCAGAGGCGGGTGGGTTTTGAAGAATGAACGGGAGTTAGCCGGGCTGTCAAGAGCGGGAGGTAAGGGTGGATCCCGCGCGCGGCGCGTTCGGAAGGAGCGGAGATGAGGCGGAGGAGAGCGGCGGCGGCGAGAGGCCCGCGAGGAGGGCGCGGAGGGCTCGCGCCGCCGCCGGGTGCACACCCTCCCGCCCCAGGCCCGCCGCTCACCGCACACACACACCGGAAGCGCTCGGTTCTCCCGGAGCCGGTCCTGCCCGAGCTGGTCCCACCTGCACTCCGCCCCCGAGCCTTGTTCCGCCAGCGCCGAGGCTGCCAACCAATCATCGGTGGCCTCCGTCCCGCCCCCGCGAGGACAGCCAATGGTAGCGCAGCCGGACCGGAAGTGCTTCCGGCCGGACGGCGTTTCCACGGACGCCTAGGAGACGCCTAGACGCGGAACCGGCGGCGCCGAGAGGCCCGCATGGGCCGGTAAGTGAGGAAAGAAGGGAAGGAAAGAGGGAGGGAAGTCGGGGCGGCGACTGATGGCCCGCCCTCCCGGAGCCGCCTGCACGCCGGGATCGGAGGACCCCGAGAGCCCGGCTCCTGCCACCACGCCCCTCGCCCCCTTCCCCGCCGCCGCCCACCCGGCCTGTGGCCAGCTCCCGCAGGCACCGACCCTTCATCCTCTCCTCCTCTAGTGTCTGCCCCGTGCCAGAGGCTTTGCCTATAACATCACCCTTAGTCCCCTCCACGGTAAAGTAAGGAGGCTCCTTTGTGCCCATTTCACAGAAGAGGAAACTGAGGATGGAGCAGAGGTAACCTGACTTGCCCAAAGTCTTGAAATCAAAAAATGCCAAGCTGGCTTTGAAACCCCGGTTCGTCGGCGTGACCCCAGGACTGCTCTTTCCACCGCCCTGCGCCCCGTCGCTGCACCGGGGCCCGTGCCCAGGGGCCGCAGGGCATATACAGCCCTCTTTTCTGCCCCCCGCTGACTCTGAGACTGAGGGTGTGAGACGGGAAGCGGGCGAGGAGGTTATGTGGAGGCCAGCGTGCCGTATGGGGTGGCTGATGCAATGACCAGCTAATAGTTGGGCTCTCGAGAGGATTTCATTGGTCTCCACCCGCCCCCCCTACACACATACACACACAAAACCCTGTCTGGTCGGGAATTGGTCAAGAGGCTCAAGTGTTTAAGAGAAACTGGGTGGTTTACTAGAAACGCCTGCAAATGGTTGCTGGGTGGGGTAAACAGGAAGAAAAGAGAATAAAGGGGCTTTTTTGAAAAGGAAACTGAAAGTAAGAGAGGGGAGGCTATAAAAGAAGAGCCTGCGGCACTGGGAGTCTCCACTGCTCCGGTGGCCACCTCTGCAGTGTCTCACTCAGAACAGGTATGTACTGCCTGCCATCTTTTGTCAGGCTTACAGCTTATTCGTATTTTTTTAAATATATTTTATTGATTTTTTTACAGAGAGGAAGGGAGAGGGATAGAGAGTTAGAAACATTGATGAGAAAGAAACATCCATCAGCTGCCTCCTGCACACCACCCACTGGGGATGTGCACGCAACCAAGGTACATGTCCTTGACTGGAATCGAACCTGGGACCCTTCAGTCCTCAGGCTGACACTCTATCCACTGAGCCAGACCGGTTTTGGCTCTGTGATTCTTTTCATCCCAGTTTCTTCAGGTCCAGTTACGTTCCCCCACGACAATGAAACCTTTCAAAATGAGCACGAGGTGTGGGGTCTGGATGAGGTTGGTTGATGTATTTGGATGTGTCTTTTGTTTGAAGGGTATCCTTGGGCATGTGGAGGTATTATTGATTTGAGAAAATGCTAAGTAATTGATTTGCTACCTGAAAAATTTAAAGTTCTGAAAGTTTAAGGTCTCTTGCCAAAAAGAGGTCTTAAAGCTAACACCTTAATTTTAATGGAGACAGGGGAGGACATGCCTTTCCCACCCAGAACAAGTAATCCAATTCCAGCCAGCAGCTATCTTTAAACAATGTGTCCATTTACACTTGAATGACTATGCCTTTTGATAGCCCAAGAGCAAGTTTACATGTAAACAAGTTTGCTTCTCAGTTCCCAGGGCAGAAAAAATGGCTGGGAACTGAGAAGCAAGTGGCTGACCTTTTTTAATTAAATTCAAAATATCGTGGCAGTTAACTGGTTAAAATGGCAGGATCTATTTTAAAATTATTAGATTTTAAAATTTATTCTTAAAAATATAAAAGTTTATTAATTTAAAAAAAACAAGGAAATTAAAAAAACCTGATGAACAATATTAACTGTTGATTATAATAGAATCAGAGATACGGGAGGGGAGTGGACTGACGATTCTTGGGGAAAAGGGGAGAGGTGGGTGCGGGAAGAGACTGAACATAAACTGTGCACCTATGGATGAGGACAAGGGGGTGGGGAAAGGGCAGAGGGTGGGGTGGGAACCTGGTGGGGGGGGGGGGGAATGAGGAACTTTTGTAATAATATGAACAATAAAGATTGATTTAAAATAAAAAATAATAATAATTAAAAATGAGCACCAGATCCATGTTGTTTAGAAAGAGGAATCGGGAGTTAATTTTTCACAGCCTTTTAGCTTTGTCTCCAAGGTATGCTGTGGTCCACTGGGAAGTATGCCATAATGGTCTTGACACTCCCAGTACCTTTTTAGAAGAGGTAGTAGATGACTTCACAGATTATAGCTTCATTTCTTTGTTTTAGATTATAGGCTTGGTTTAATAGATAGAGCAGCTTTCCTTAAAAAAATATTCAAAGCCCTATTTGCAGTTTATGTGGTTAACACTTAAGACACATGTGTCAAACACAAGGCCCGCGGGCCAAATCCGTCCCGCCAGGCCTTGCAATGTGGCCCGCACCGCGCTGTCATCACTGCACTCCGCTGTGTTTCCATCACAGTGACAGTTTATGACTGTTCAGTAAACCATTCGGCCCTCGATTTAGGCTGGATTTTAGATTTTGGCCCCTTCTCTGATTGAGTTCGACACCCCTAACTTAAGACAATGGTCCTTAGCCTTTTGGCATCTCAGAACCCCTTTGAAAAAGTAATGAAACCTGGATACTCTGCTTAGAACCCCACTTATACCAATGTGCATGCAAATAGTGATGTAATTCCAGAGGTAATTCCAAACTCAGGGTTAAAAACCTCTGAAGGTAAACTTAATTCTTAAAGTTAGCTAACAAAGAACTCAAGGAGGATATTGACTAGATGGGAGAAGCAGTGGCAAATGGGTGAGTGCATGAAATGGGAGAAGTGGTAGCTCTGTCCTTGTCTCTGATCATTCCTGATGTACTCACTCACAAAGTTGCATCAGAAACACACACACACCATTTATAGCCTGGGGATTCCCGTGCCGTGAGTAACTGGCTTGTGATCACAAGAGCAGGGAGACCTCATCTTTCCCTCAGTCGGATTTAGTTCCCACGTGCCTCTTCTGAAATGGGATTCTGATATTTAGAGATATGTGTTTTCTTCCCTACAACTTGGACCCTAACTGCAGGCCCAGTTGGTCTGGTTGATCGCTTGCAGTGAGCTGTTCCATTGCAGGGAAGATTGGCTGTCCTTTGTACCTGGCTCCTTCCCTAGGAATGTGTAAGGGTAATTGCCACCTGTACTTGATTTTGGTCCTACTCACAGGCTTTAGAATTTGACTGATAATGTTGATGAGATGCTGTAGGAACTTAACTCTTGTTTACATCAATTACCCTAGGATAAAATTGGTTCTGAGTCATTTTGCTTAACCATTTGTACGCCCTAAGTGTCTATGGACACAAGCGGCGGACCTTTTTTAATTAAATTCAAAATATCATGCTGACACCGGTTTGGCTCAATGGATACAGCGTCGGCTTGGGGACGGAAAGGTCCCGGGTTCGATTCCGATCAAGGGCGTGTACCTTGGTTGCAGGCATATCCCCAGTAAGGGGTGTGCAAGAAGCAGCTGATCGATGACTCTCTCTCTCTCATAGATGTTTCTAACTATCTCTTTCCTTTCCTCTCTGTATAAAATCAATAAAAAAATATATTTAAAAAGAAAAAGAAAGTTGGGGAAATTCGGGATCATGTGTAAAGTGTCTGCACATGATATTTGATCACTTGTGGCTAGAAGTAATTTTCTTCACTTTGCTATTTGATATCGTCCTGAGTATTTCTCCTCTCTAGTGCCTATCAGAAGGTTCTTCCTCATTTCTTCCCCTTTTTTACAGACTTCCCTGAGCATTGTTATATCAGTTTGTTATCTCACCAAACTTCCCTTTCTGGGAATTGAGGAGGTTGTCTGCCAGAAGGGGAAGATACGCATCCTGGCTTCAGTATTGTGGTCTCTGATTACACAAAGAATGGTTTTGGTGAAATTTACATGATTTTGAAACAAATATTTAGCAATGGATAAATAAAAGTACCGGTAAATCACCCCTCAATATGTGTTTGTTTCATAGAGTTACTAGGGGAACATTTTTTAATATGTTTTTATTGATTTGAGAGAGAGATAAAGAAGAGGGGGGGGGAGAGAGAAATCAGTTGCTTCTGGCACACACCTTTACTGGGATCAAACCCAAAACCTGGGCGTGTACCCTGAACAGGAATGGAACCGGCAACCTTTTGGTGTATAGGATGACACTCAGCCAACTGAGCCACACGCATCAGGGCCAGAAAATAATTTTTTAATTAACAAAGTAGTCATTCATTAACCCTCCACCACGGGGCCAGTTCTGGACTAGATTGTTTGCTTCCTTGCGTTATCGCACTTACCCACACACCGGCCTGCAGTTAGTGTTACGATGCCAGTTACACTTCACATTGGAGGAGCTGAGGCTCATTCCAGGCAGGTAACTGTTGTGGGGTCGAACCCTGGGTTCAAAATAAGACCACCGGAGGCTGAAGATTGATTTTAAAAAAGCAGGCAAGGGTTTATTGGAAAACTGGCCAGGGCGGCCTCGGGAGCACCACACGCAGGTGACCGCACTGATCCACACATAGGCAATCCTTTATTTAAAGCTTCAAACCACAGGAATTTCCCTTTATTCTAAATTCTAAAGGCTGGAAACATTGGAATGTGGCCCTATCGGGCCCATAATACAAAAGCAGAACTCAGAGGTTAATCTCTAAAGATTATCTATAGTTTCTACCCCTGAAGCTACTGAGTCAGTGGGAGTCAATCTGCTGTAACTACCCTATTGTTTAAGCAAGTAATCGAAGGTCGAAGTCAGATAGCAAGGTTAAAATTCAAACAGCAGTTTTTACCCAAGTATGATTGCTACCATATTTCAGTAACCTGTGGGAAATAGTTGAGAGTGTGGGCTCTCGGATCAAACTGTGTCGGTTTGTATCCCGTCTGTATCACTTACTTGATGTGTTAAATTGGGAAAGTTTTTTAATATATTTTATTGATTTTTTACAGAGAGAGAGAGAGAGAGCTAGAAACGTCAATGAGAGAGAAACATCAACCAGCTGCCTCTTGCACACCCCCCAACGGGGATGTGCCCACAACCAATGTACATGCCCTTGACCGGATATGAATCTGGGACCTTTCAGTCCGAAGACCGACGCTCTATCCACTGAGCCAAACCGGTTTCGGCTGTTGGGAAAGTTTTTTAACCTCTCTGTGCCTCAGTTTGCTCACCTGTGAAATGGAGATAAATCTAGCTCACAAGCCTCAGGTGAATTGATATGTATAAAGTGCTCAGAACGACACCAGTCACAGAGGTGCTGGGAGAGCCGCTCTGTCGTGGCCTCCAGTCAGCCTCCGTGTCCCAGGTGTGGCAGCAGCTACGGGTGGGGCCGGGGCTCAGCCGGCCCTGAAACCCTCACGCACAGCGCTCGTGCTGGGTTTAGTTCTTGCTTTACAGTTTACACAATGTCACCATGTCCTTTTTTCGTTTTTTCTCATAGCAGCCCCTGGGGTAGGTGCAGAGGTTCCTGATGGTGTGACTTCATAGATGAGGAACTGACTCTCAGAAAGGGGAAGTGACTGACCCAGGAGGGGACTGATATGGCCAACTTTATCAGTAGCATCGGGTGGCCTCCCCCCCTTCAAGATTAAGAGTAAATAATGACTGTTAGGTACTTCTTCAAAGTTTTGTTGTTAAGTAAAACAGCATGTCTAATGACAGGTTATATAATATATAGTTCTTACCTCATTGGGAACCCAGCAGGGTAAGGCCCCGCCCTCTGCCCCAGACCTTGCGTGTCTGAGAACCGAGCAGCTGGCCAGCCAGGAAGCCATTTGTTCAGCCGTAGGTTGGTCAGAGCAGCAAAGGTCTGAGAACATGTCCACAATGCAATTAGAGAGTAAAGAGCGATTTGACAGATATGTTTGGGGCTGTTAATGGTGGGGACAGTAAAGCCCTTTGGTGTTTGCCCCTCAGCAAACAGTCCTTCCTCTGTCCTGGGCCCTGCGTGGGGCACACCCTATGACTCAACCTCAACCCTTTTGGGAAAAAAGAACTAGATAGAGGAAAGAAAACACAGCTGCAACCGTTTATGAATTTCTCTCCCTCCTTCTCTTCCTCGTCTCCCACAGTGTGTCAGGACCACTGAGCGACTCTTCCATTGCCCAGCTGTTAGCCTAGGTCTTCGGAGATGGCGGACGAGCAGGCGGGTGCCTCCCCGCTGGAGCTGTTCAACAGCATAGCTGCCCAGGGAGAGCGCGTGAGAGCCCTCAAAGCCGGGCAGGCGGCCAAGGTGGGTGCTTTTGCTGGGCTCTTCCCCCAGGCACAGCAGAGTCTGTTGGATTGTGTTCCCTGAGCGCTGACTGTGCTCTCAGTAACTGACTATAACTATATTGGCTATAATCTTACATTTGTCTTCTCCTTTATCAACATTATTGATGCACTAGAGGCCCAGTGAATGAAATTCGTGCTGAGGGGGGGTCCCCTCAGCCCAGCCTGCAGCCTCTCCAATCCTGGATTCCTTGGGGGATGTCCTACTGCTGCTTTAGGACCCATCCTGGCAGGTGGACAGCCCTCTCACAATCCTGGTCTGTTTGCTCCTAATTGCTCACCTGCTTGCCTGCCTAGTCACCCCTAACTGCCTCCCCCTGCCAGCCTGATCGCCCCTCACTGCCTCTGGGTGCCAGCCTGATTGCCCCTAACTGCCCCACTGGCCTGGTCACCCCCAACTACTCTCCCTGACAGACTGGCCACCCCCCAACTGCCCTCCTGCCAACTAAGTTGCCCCTCTCTGCCTCCCCTGCCAGCCTAATTGCCCCCCCAACTGTCCCCCAGCTGGCCTGGTTGCCCCACGCAGTATGCTGTTCAGTCATTTGGACTAACCCCCTGCCAGCCTGGTCATAGGCAGCCATCATTTGTGAGAGTGTGACAGTCAATTTGCATATTACCTCTTTATTATATAGGATGTGAGGTAAAGAAAAGCCAGTGAAATATGGCAGTCATCCACCTGCCCATCCTCATTTCCTGCTCCCAGAAACACGTACAGTCAAATCCCATTTCTTGAATGTCTCTCATCTGGAACAATTTGGTTCTCAACTAAGTTAGTTGTTCACAGAAAAAAAGTCTCGGTTGTCAAACCAAAACTTCATTTTTGACCTGATAACCCTTTCATGCTGATACCTCAACATGATAAAAAGTGTCTCGGGCAACAAATAAAGGAGAGAACGCTTTTGTTGCTGTAGAAATAAATGATTAGCACAATTTTAAAATATAAACAGGCCATCAACAGTGCTAATGTTGCTAAGGGTGTGAAAGTGCTCACAAACCTGCAATCACAATCAACTGAGCAGATAGAAAATCTCTTGTTACGGGGTAAACAAAAAGGAGTTAGCGGTAATAGCATTTCCCAGGCAGTGATACGTGAAAAATTCGTTTAAGGGGTGGTTTGATAAATTTAAGAAAAGTAGTGTTTACTTATAAACAATACATTAGAAACGTACTGTATATAAGAAAAGGAATCATTTGGGGCCTGGGACTGATTAATTCAGTTTTCATTACTTCTAATGGGAAAAACGATTCCGTTTTCAAACAAATCACTTCTCAAACAGCCTTCCGAAACAAATTAAGTTTGAGAAATTAGGTTCCTTTGTATTTTCAATTCTCTTAGCTGCTTCTTTTAATATATAATTCCCATATCTCTAAACAACCACGCTTATCACATTGTTCCCTGTTGATTGCCCAGTTGAAGGCTATCACTGTGGAAAATGAGGAGTTAGCACTTGCACAAACATTCTCCATCCCTGATACCTGATTCCCCATTCTCCATCCCTGATACCTGATACCTGATTCCCTTGGTCCCTCCGTCTCCTGATACCTGAGTCCCTTGGTCGATGCTAGCATTTGACTTTATTCTAACCATGGCAATGCTACTGGCAGACCCACTGAGTATACAGAGGGCTTTTCCTTTCCTGGCCAGCTTTGTTTTCTCTGGCCTTGATTAATTTATTTTTATTTATTTTTGCTTGGCTTTTTTATGGACTCACGATAATGGGTCCAAGCTCTCCCTGACATCAACACGTCAATCAAGGTCTCTCCCAGACCTTCCCGCTACTTTGTCCTGGACTGGCAGCTCGCCCCCCACACTGCCCACCGTAGGCTCTCCTCGCTGCCCACCAGGGCTCCCTCACCTCCCCATAGGTGCCTGTTTCCTGAGCCTGAGTCTTCTCGAGGGTGACCTCTCTTTGGGCAGCACAGGTCCGCCAGTGGTTTCTGAAAAAATCACTGCCAAGGAAAGAATGTGGAGGGCTCTCAGAGAGTCTGAAAGTATCTTTGTTTCACCTAATATCTGATAACAATGCTGGGTATAGAAATCAAAAGTGGAAGTGGATTCCCTTCATCTCTGAAGCCCTGTTGCTGGGGTTGCTGTGGAGATCCGGGTGGTTCTTTGTTCTATCTCGCTGGGCGATTGCAGGATCTCTTTGTGCCTGTGTTTTGAAGTTTCTTGGGGTGGGTGCTTGCTCAGTGCTCTTTCAAACTAGAAGTTCATGATATTTAAACCTCAGAAGTGGTAGTATTTTTTTTTTATCTCTTCTGTTTTCTCTGTTTCTTGGCTGATTTTTTTAAATTCAGAGGCAGGTCCTCTGATCTTATTTTTTTACTTAGTTTTCTTATTTTTATTCCGTTCTTCTTTCAGGTGTTCTTTCAACTTCTGACCCTCCTGTGGTTTCTCACTTATCCCATGATTATCAACTTCCAAGAGCTCATTAAATCTCCGAATGTTCCTTTCCTCATAAGGCCCTGTTCTTACTTTATAGATGCAGTGTCCTTTTATCTCTGAGATCTTGGGATCATTTCCCTGATGTTCTCTGCCCTTTTATAAACTCCCATTTTCTTCTGCCCTTCACATTAGAGGCAACCCTCAAGTGCCGGCTGGTACTCAGCTAGCCCTGGTGTTCCAAAAGGAAGTAGAGACGCTGGCTGGTCTTCGTGCACATGGGGAGAGCTGATTGGTGCAGTTTCCCTTCCCTGGCGACCTCCAGGCTGCTCCGCTTTGTTGGGAACTTTCACTGTCAGGGTCCTCGGGTCTCTTCTTCAAGATTAGTCGAGTCCCCAGAGGGGGTCCTGCAGTCTGCTATCCCGAGTGCAGGTCTGGTGCCAGCATCGTGCCTCTGAGTAGGACGGAGAAGCTGGGCTGGGTGATTCTTCCCCAAAGCTCCCTATTCCCACTGTGCTGCCCCTGCCGGGCAGAGAGCCCCAGGTGTGGACCCCTTTCACTCTCCCTCGCTAGACACTAAGCCTTGGGCCGGGGGCAGAGGCATCACTCAGCTGTGTCAGGAGTCCAGGACAGAAGTCTGAATAACTGTTTATGAAACAGGCTTTCAACCAGTTCTCTTGTTTTTGTAGCCCCCTTCACCCTCACTTCCTTAAGCACCTGAGGCCACTGGCGCCCAGTCTCCTGGGGACCCCACCCCGTCTAAGTCCAGTTGCTGTCCAGTATTTCCAGGACATCCAAGCATTTGTTCTCACGTATTCAGCCAGTTATATCGTCCGTCTGCTTTCCAGCTTCTGAAATCCAGCTGCTGGTGTCCTCTTCCTCTTTCCTTTGTCCTCCTGGGGTTACTGCAGGGAGATCCTTTGCTGTGCTTGGCGTGGGTCTCAGAGTGTGATCTGCCAACCCCTGTGATCTTAGTTTTGAAAATGTCCACAGCAGTTGTGTCAACCATTTCAGATTCTTTGGATCCCAAATAAACCATGACATTGTAAAAGAAGTAAATACTGAAAGAAAGTGATGTCAAAAAAAGGGAGTTTTGTTCACAAAAAGAGGTTTACACACCAGGTAGGGCTCAGTAGATAAGGCTAAAATTTTTTTAATCTATATACATAAAAGCCTAAGCAACCATTATGACCGACTGATTGGTCAGTCACTACGACGCGCACTGACCACCAAGGGGCAGATGCCCAACGCAGGAGCTGCCCCCTGGTGGTCATTGTGCTCCCACAGCCAACCTCCCATGGCCAGCCCACCTCCCCCGGTCTCTCCGCCTGGCCGGCAAACCTCCCGTGGTCCCCCTCTTCCTTCGGCCAGCGGCCAGCAAGCCCCAGCCAGCCCTGATCGGGACTGAGCAAGATGGCCCTGATAGGCCCTGATGGCTGGCCAGGCCTAGGGTCCCCACCTGTACCTAAATTACATGCACCAGGCCTCTAGTCTAAAATAAGGACCCAACTGTTGATTATTGACTCTATAGACCCATGATTTTTTCCATTTAACATTAAATTTGAATAGATTTAATAAATATTTTCATTAATAATTCTTAGTTACAGTTATGTTCATTATTTTAGCAAACTAATGATACTTAGCACAGTAGCCTTACTCTTCCAAGCATGATCTTTGACCAAGCCGAGTCAGCTGATACTCAGTAAGAGAGAGCAGAGGTTGCACACTGGGACCAGAGTTAAACAATGAATTCAGAAGTTTGTATCTAACCCTAAAATGATTGTAATAGAAGCACCCGATGTCTTAGAAATTCCCTTTAAGCAAAATAGCCACTCTAGGCCAACTCCAGTGCGGGTGCTGCGAGCTTTCACCAACTGTCTGCCATCTGTCTGGGCCGTGCTCCTTGGCATGTACAGAGGGAGGGAGACCCGCTGCTTTTAGCAACAGCAGCTCATTAAAGCAGGGATGCTCTGGAGGTGGCGGGGGAAATGGGGGGAGTCGGGACACTCTGGGGATCAGGGGGTAAGTCAGGGTCTGGGGACTCTGGGAGGCAGTGGCTGAGGCCGTGAGCAGTTTGAACAGCACTCAGAAATGGCACTGGATCATCCGGGTTAGGATAGAGACCAGAGCTTTTTTTCTCCTCCTTTTACTTTAAGTAAACTTTTAAAATCAAAATACACCATCATACAGAAAAGCATCGGGGTCATAAGCAGGCAGCTCACTGAATTTTCACAAGATCCACACCTGTGTCACTGCCCACGTGCAGAAACGGCATTGGCAGCACCGGAAGCCATCCCCGGCCACTGCCTCTGCCTCTGTTCTCCCAAGGGAGGCCTCCACCCTGACCCTTCGCCCTGGATAGTTCATTATTTTATATAATCCAGGAGTACATAGTCTTTTGTGCCTGGCTTTTTTCAGAACATCAGCTTTTCACTTCTGCTGCAGGGTTGCAGTGCATGTTGGGACGAGGACAAGAAGAGACGAGGCGAGCCCGCTTGCCTGTCTCAGTCCCATGCAGGCTCCAGCCAGCCTTCCAACAGGGACACGGTGAAATGTTTAGCTTTCATCCAGCCACCTGCTTGCAAGCAGAGTTAGGTGAGATTAGGTGTGAAATGTCAACACAGCCAGGGAGGGCAGTGTATTGACTGCAGTGTATTCCCAAGCGAGGTCATTCTTCCCACAGTTAACTGGGTGGGTCGTGCTTGCTCAACATTTATTTTTTTGTAAGCGCTGAGCCTAAACACTGCAGAAATGAAGTGAATCAGACATACCTGCCCATCTAACCCAGACATTCTGTCTCGTATGAGGTCTGGAGGCTTACTGATTACACAACACTGATTGGTTTAAGTGAATTCTAGATAGTTTCAGAGTTGGAAACACAAATCTGTCTGCTAGCCACCCTACAAGAGCAGATGTCCTGCCTGGCGGAGCGGCTCTCCGAGTGGAGGGGAGCCTTGGCGTGTGTCCACTGGCAGTCCTGTTTATAACATTACGTAAAAACTCCACATGGAAATATTTGTATTTTCCTTGCAAGCAAATTGGACTGTGGATGCTGTTTGTGAGCTGAGCCAGCCGGGCCAATTACGGGAGCGGAGCTTTAGGGCTGTCCATGCCTAAGCTGCCTAATTAGGCCTCCCCTGAAATGCCAGGCTTCGGGGGGCGGCTGGGGGCGCTCCTGGGAGAGGAGGCCAGCAGAGTTCCAGGATGCCCAGAGACGCTTGACATCTGTGTTCCTCATGCTTATTCTGAAACAGCAAACGGGCAAACACTCGGGGCAGCAGCACAGCTGTTTCCCGTGGACCCTTCTCAGGCTGGGACCTGAGCCCTAGTCCTTCCTGACCTTTGTCTGTCTTCATGATGTCTGAGTTGCTGTTATTGTCCTTGGCGGCATGGCGGTTGAGGTTTCTGTAACTATTCTTGTCAGCCTACGCAGACAGTAAAAGCAAGGTCAGCACAGGCCTCTGTAGGGGAGCACAGGATCTTGTCACACGTGGTCTCTGCATCTGGTTTGAGACTCTTTGGTGTAGTGACTGTCATAAACACTGTAGACTGTGTTACTGTGTCTATCCCCATCGTGTTTGGTGGGAATCTGTGGCCCTAGAGGGACAGGTAAAAATAGAATGCGTTCAAGCCCACATTTGCTGTGTGTCCATGGGCAAGTTCCTTCACCTCTCTGAGTCACAAGGTGGAACGAGTGACAGCGAGTCCTGCCTCCCAAGGTTGCTGTGAGACTAGACGAAGCAGTGTGTGTGAAGGCACTCACACAGTGCCTGCCACGTGGCAGCAGTGACATTCAGCAAAAGTTAGCCACTGTTAACGTCTTCATCCTTCACCCGGGTTCCCGTGTTCAGGATGAACTTGATTCTGCGGTGCAGAAGCTGTTATCACTAAAGATGAGCTACAAAGCGGCCATGGGGGAGGACTATAAGCCTGACTGCCCCCCAAACAACCCAGCACCTGCGGGTGAGAGGGGCCCAGCTGCCACGGAAGCTGAAGAGGACTTTGTGGACCCGTGGACGGTACAGACGAGCAGTGCAAAAGGCGTTGACTATGACAAGCTCATTGGTATGTCCTGGGAAAAGCCCAGACTTTCAGTATTGGTTCCATGGGTGTTTCTAATATTGATCATAAATCCAGTCAAGCTTCAGTGCCAAGAAAAAAACATATATCCTAAAATACTTTGGAGGTGCATTATATTCCTAGAGGATTGTTAAGTAAAGTAACCAAATAAAGCTTATTGCAAAATAAGGATCTATCGTAGATAACTTAGTAGTACCTTTTCCTTTTTTATTTTTTTTTTAAGAGGAAGGCACACTTTTTTAAAAAATTATTTTTTTTATTGATTTTTTAGAAAGAGGAAGGGAGAGAGAGAGAGTTAGAAATATCAATGAGAGTCATTGATCAGCTGCCTCTTACACGCCCCCCACCGGGGATGTGCCCGCAACTAAGGTACATACCCTTGACCGGAATCAAACCTCGGACCTTTGAGTCCGCAGGCTGACGCTCTATCCACTGAGCCAATCTGGTTTCGGCTCTTTTCCCTTTTTTAACAATTCAGAACTTGAGAAGGATCTGTTGAAATGGGTACTTTAGTCACTAAAACTGCCTTTCACTCGGTGGTGACAAGTCAGTCACAGGTTACTTAAGTTTCTCCTCAGTGGTGCCATTTAAGACGCTAACCTTCTGCAAGTCAGCGGAAGCGGGTCACTGCTCACAGGTGGCCCTTCCGGGAGGGGCTTCTTGTCAAGAAAGTCCTCACTCTGCCATCATTGCTAACCATCGAAGGGTCAACAAAAACTTCTTACCCAAGTCACACCATTTTCCGTGATTTTTAAATATAGACCATCAATAGGGAAAATTCAACAATTAAAAGACACTGAAAAATATAGCTGTCAGTGTATATAAACTTTACCTTAGGGAACAATAAGCAACTGTGTGTGCGCACGCACGTGAGAAGCTCCTAGCTAGACTGCGTTCTAGACATGTTTCCCATCAGAATCCAGTACCAGACAAAACAGCATTTTATCCTGCAGTTTGTTTTCTGTTTTGCTGGTTGTGATCCCAGCTATCTTGTTAGTGCACTTCATGACCCTGCACTTCATGTTGGGGGAAAGGACTGGAAGCAGAGGCCTGGGTTTAGTTCATTAACAGTGCGATGTTTTTCCCTTGATGCCTGGTCACTAAACCTCCCACTCCTAAGACAGTCCTCTCTTCTTTTTCCCAGTCCGGTTCGGAAGCAGTAAAATTGACAAAGAGCTGATCAACCGCATAGAGAGAGCCACGGGCCAGAGGCCACACCGCTTCCTGCGCAGGGGCATCTTCTTCTCACACAGGTGAGCGTTCCCGAGGACTTCTCCCCCTTCCTCTTTAGTTCACAGAGTGATCGGGCCCTGGCCAGTGTGGCACAGTAGTTGAGCGTTGATCTATGAACCAGGTTCAATTTCTGGTCGGGGCACATGCTGGAGTTGTGGGCTCCATCCCCTGTGGGGGGGGCGTGCAGGAGGCAGCCAATCAATGATTCTCTCTTATCATTGATATATCTGTCTCTCTTTTCACCCTTCTCTGAAATCAATACATATAGATATATGTATACACACACACACACACACACACAGTGGCCAGATTATTATGATCTCTGAACGCATAATAATCTGGCCACTCTGTGTGTGTGTGTGTGTGTGTGTGTGTGTGTGTGTGTGTTAGAGGCCTGGTGCATGAATTCGTGCATGCCAATCAATGATTCTCATCATTGATATATCTCTCTCTTTTCACCCTTCTCTGAAATCAATACATATAGATATACACACACACACACACACACACACACACACACACTGAGTGGCCAGATTATTATGATCTCTGAACGCATAATAATCTGGCCACTCAGTGTGTGTGTGTGTGTGTGTGTGTGTGTGTGTGTGTGTGTTAGAGGCCTGGTGCATGAATTCGTGCATGGGTAGAGTCCAACCAGCCTGGCCAGGAAGAGGGGACATGGGCGGTTGGCTGGCCTGCCTGCTGGTCTAACTCCTGGTTGAGGGGACAATTTACATATTAGCCTTTTATTATATAGGATATTATATGGGATCTATACTGAGTGGCCAGATTACTATGTGTCCAGAGATCATAATAATCTGCCCACTCTGTGTATATTTAAAATGATTGCGCTATTCCCTCAGGCTGCGTCGTACTGTGTGGAGATGGAATGCAGTTGTCAGAGACTTGGACCCACCTCTGCCCTGTCAGTAACACACCCCTTCACCCTCTGGCCCTTAGTTTATTCATCAATAAATTGTCCATTTCATGCCCCTAGCTGGTTTGTTTCAGTGGATAGAGTGTCAGCCCTCAGACTAAAGGATCCCTGGTTTGATTCTGGTCAAGGGTTGCAGGCTCCATCCCCAACCCTGGTCAAGGCACCTGTGAGAGGCAACCAATCGATGTGTCTTTCTCACATCAATGTTTCTCTGTCTCTCCCCCTTCCTTCCGCTCTCTCTAAAAATTAATGGAAAAATATCCTCGGGTGAGGATTTTAAAATAAAAGTAAAAAACTGTCTACTAGGTGAAGGTTACATTCAAAGAGGATGAGATTCCTGCCAGATTCTTTCCAAGCTCATTGTTTCCCACACGGTAGGCTTCCTGAAACTACGTACCCTCTTCCTTCTATTGTGCTGGCCTGCTCAAAAATAATATCAGAAGAGAAACTAATAGAGTGTAAATGCAACCAAATTTCCCCACTTTAGACCGTACGTGCATTGCAGAAAACAGAAAATGAGCGGCTTCCAGAAGGGCTTCTGCTTCTCCCACCTGAGATGACCTTGGGTTCGGGCCAGCCCATCTTCGAGGCTGTGTTTATGGAACTTATGGTCCAAGGTAGAGCATTCCGCTCTCTCCCATTCACGGCTACAGGAGCACACAAGGTCACAGGTCGGCAGTCTGCCCCACACTTCAGATTCTGTGGCAGAGAAATCCAGGCCTCATTCGCCTTCCTCACGGGCAGAATGTAATCAAAGCTCTTTCCTGAATGAGATTTAGTTCACCTTCCCCAGTATACAGTTTAGTGGTTTTCAGTCTGTTCACAAGGTTGTGCAACCATCGCCACCATCTAATTCCAGAACATTTTCTTCACTCTACCCATTAGCAGGCAGTCCCCATTCCTCCCTCTCCCCACCACCACTGGCAACCATGAATCTCCTTTCTCTGTCTAATTACCTGTCCTGCACATTTCATATAAATAAAATCACTAAATAGAATCATACGCCCAGCCGGTGTTGCTCAGTAGTTGAGTGTCGACCTATGAACCAGGAAGTCATAGTTCAATTCTTGAACAAGGCACATGCCCAGGTTGCAGGTTCGACCCCCAGTGTGGGGCCTGCAGGAGGCAGCTGATCAGTGATTATCTCTCATTGATGTTTCTGTTTCCCTCTCCCTTCCTCTCTGAAATCAATAAGAACATATATTTAAATAGAATCATACAACATGAGTTGCTCTCCAAGGATGATTAGTCTCACCAAGTTAGGGTCTTTGTCTTTCCTCACAGAGAAAAGACTCCTGGTTACATATTAATAAATGGCAGTGCCCTTACGTTACTGCTGCCTGCTCTTCTCCTCTAGAAGCCCAAAATTTGGATTGGTTAGTTGTGAAAGCCAAAGGACTTTTCCCTCCGAAACTGTATTTTACTATTTCCTGGTTCAGAAGCAGTGTGTTCATTCCTGGGGAGTGGAGGGATGAACACTAAGCACAGAAAAGCAGGATGCTCATGGTCCTATCAGCCCCGCTGAGCAGCCAGCCCTGCCACAGGCTAGAGTCCATTTGGAGGCCCCCAGACCTCCGGGAAAGGTGACTGTTTCCTTGTTACTTTGGGAAACTTGCCCAGAAACAAGGGACAGTCACCCTCAGAGGGGTGGTTTCATATGTTGCAGTCACCGGGAGAGCTTTTTAAAGATACAGATTCCAGATGTCACACAGCCCTGGAATCAGCATCTCTGAAGGCGGGCCTAGGCAGGTGCAATGGAAACGGCAGCCACGTGCTACTGAGGCAAAGTCGGGAAGGAGGACCCATGTGCCTTGTTAGTGGACCCCAGTCCTGGGGAGGGCGGTTGATTCCAGAATGACTCCCAGATGAAGATACCTGGTCCTGCCTGTGGGTCATATCTCCCACTCCCCTCCCTAAGGCAGAGCTCCGTGGAACCCTCGGATGTCCCCAGTCTGCTCTCCAGAGCCACAGGGCTGGGCGACTCCAAACAGTTACTGTGCAGTGATGGCCTGGTGTCAGGACAGTGTACAGAGCAGATGGCGTATCAGTGTTGATATTGGGAAGAATTCCAAAAGAGTTCCCGTGCTGCCCAACTGCATCCATCCTTTAAACACATTATCCCGAGCTCCCATGTCTGCTCTGAAAACAAGCACAGGAGGAACCATTACAGACACAGCAAGAATAGCAAACTAGTTCCTACCTGTGTTTGTCTGAACGTTTCCAAGTGAACATTAGCAACTCGATTTTCCCAAAAAAAAAAATCAGTTTCCTCTCCTCTCTCCTTCAGGGACATGAACCAAGTCCTCGACGCCTATGAAAACAAGAAGCCGTTCTACCTGTACACGGGCAGGGGCCCCTCGTCTGAAGCCATGCATGTCGGCCACCTCATCCCGTTCATTTTCACAAAGTGAGTCCTGGCTCTGGGGCTCTCCTCGCTGTTATTAGCAAGTCAGGAGCAGTGGGTATAAGCTGTGTCTAGAACCAACAAGACAGGACTAGGTCACGTTTGCTGAAAAACCACAGTGTCAGAGACATGGCGCCTCTGTGGCCTCCATTCACTCAGTTCGTTCCTGGTGTCACTTGGGTGATGAAGACCATCAGACCTGTGCCACATCTTCTCTTCCTGATGTGACCATAGGCCAATGACCGCTCTGAGCCTTAGTTTCCACATCTGCAAGATGGGAATAATAATCCCTGCCTCGTAAAATTACTGTAAGGCTACAAGTAAAGCATGTAGAACAGCGAGCCTAGAGCCGGCCTGCAGAGTGCTCTGAATAAATGTCAGTGCTCTGATCGTTACCGATAATCGGATAAACAGCATCTAAGATCACATGGTTTTGTAGACACGGAGGCCTAGACGCAGGAAGTGGTTGGAACTGTGTTTTCAGATGCCCGGGGGCGTCTTTCTGCCGGGGAACGGTTGTCAGCCTCTCCCTGTCTCTCAGGTGGCTGCAGGACGTGTTCAATGTACCCTTGGTCATCCAGATGACGGACGACGAGAAGTACCTGTGGAAGGACCTGACCCTGGACCAGGCGCACGGCTACGCCGTGGAGAACGCCAAGGACATCATCGCCTGCGGCTTTGACATCAACAAGACCTTCATCTTCTCCGACCTCGACTACATGGGGTAAGGAGAGAGCGCGTGGCTGCCTTTTGAAGGAGCAGATGCGGACACCTAGTCCTCAGGACGGGGCTCTGCCTGAAACACCTCGGTGGCCTCAGGCCCTGTGACTGTCCTGCTTGTAGTAAGTGTGACCTGGGGAAGTGGCTGCGGTTTTCACCCTCAGCTGGTGACAGAGAAGTGCTTCCGGGTGGTGGTTGCTCTCCAAGGATGGCCAGTCTCACCAAGTTAGGGTCTTTGTCCTTCCTCACAGAGAAAAACCTCCCTGGTTACACATTCCCTCCCAGTCTAGGATTTTAATCTGTCCTTTATATTTTTTTCATTTTTTAAAATTTATTTCAGAGAGAGGAAGGAAGAGGGAGAGAGATAGAAACATTAATGATGAAAGAATCATGGGTCTGCTGCCTCCTATATGCCCCCTCCTGGAATCAAGACCGAAACCCAGGTATGTGCCCTCCCCGGGAATTGAACTGTGATTGCCTGGTTCATAGGTTGATGCTCAACCAGTGGGCCAGTCTAGGTTTTTAAATCAGCTGCTTAAAAACCCAAATATTTCATTCCAAAAATCCTTGAATTGAAACTCTGAGGTCTTGAACTTCATCCCAAATGGCTACCAAGAAAGTGTTAGAAAATTATTAGATTTTTTAAAAAATCACTTTCCTTGTGGGACTACAGGCACTGCGGTGTCCTCAGAGAAATATGAACTTGGAAAGAAGGTGGGCCTAGGTTCGAGTCTGGCCTCGTCTGTTAATGGTCGTGAGACGCTTCTGGTGCATGAAATAGATTAGATGAGACCTTAGGTGTCACTGTCATTACCGTGTCCATAGCACTTCATTTTATTTCTCCCTCCCATTACTTAGAACTCGTTCCCATGATTTCTGCAGCCTCTTCCCACCCAGCCCCTCCCCTCAACCCCCGATACCGCCCCTCAGGACCTCTGGTTCCCTCCAGCCTGCGCCCTAGAACACAGGTCTGCTCGGGTCCCCACGCAGGCCTTTCCCAGCACTCCCTCATCCTCAAGATCAAGTTCTCACTTCCTCTGAGCACGCAGCCCCTCTGACTGGGCCCTGTTCCTGCCTCTGCCATTGCCACCTCCCTCCAGGTGGAACAGTTCCATTTCCTCCCCTTTGTCCATGTTCCTGTCTGCCCAGCGTCCCCTCCCCTCCCAGCTCAGCATTCCTGCACTTTCTCCCAAACCCGTGATCAAGCATCTCCTTGCCCTAGGAGCCGTCCCTGGCAGGCAGATCTAGCACCTGCTCTGGTTCTGGCACCCATCCTCCTCCTCGGCCACCTCTAATCTAAGGTGCACTGTGCGGGGCGGCCCCCTCCCAGGAGGTCGGTGAAACAGTCACAGTGTGCTCTCCGTGGCAGGCACCCCCTAGGCCCCCGAAACACAGAAGTGAGCAAAACAAAGTCCCCTCCCCAGTGAGCATGACGTTAGAGTGTCAGAAGCAAGTCCTCTCCTGGTTACTGTGTGACTCGGGCAGTGAGCTACCCTCCGCCTGCTCGCCCAGCTCATTCATTCAGCAGCATTTATTGAGCAGCTACCCTGTTTCCCCAAAAATAAGACAGTGTTTTATATTAAGTTTTGCTCCCAAAGATGCACTACGTCTTATTTTCAGGGGATGTCTTATTTTTCCATGAAGAAGAATACGGTACACATTTATTGTTAAGTGAAAGTAAAGGAAATTTATTACCTGTATAAGGTACGGTAGTACAGTTGTTGTCAACACAAACCAGACAAACTGTGAATCCTACAGTATCAAGAATTTACTCATTTATTCAAGGACAATCATGTCATCATCTTCTGGAACATCATCATAACAATCCAATTCCTGAATTTCCTGGTGGATTTCTTGTGACTCCATTTCTTTCAGAATCAGTGGACCAAATCTCTCATGTTTAGCCTAGGGGGCCCTTATTTTCGGGGGGATGCCTTCTCAGAAGGAAACCTGTAAGTAGGTCTTATTTTCGGAGGATGTCTTATTTTCGGGGATATACGGTACTACCCGCCAGACTGCTGCTGGGATACAGCAGCCAGTGAGACAATGAAGCAGCCACTCTGTAGGTTACCTTCCCACCAGCAGATACAGACCCGGTGGTAATAGACCACATGGTAACAAGCGCTGTGAGGAAAGGAAGGGGCTCAGCGGGCAGGCGTATCGGACCTGTGTCTGATCCTAATTGTTTGCAGGATGAGCCCAGGCTTCTACAGGAACGTGGTGAAGATTCAGAAGCACGTGACCTTCAACCAAGTGAAAGGCATTTTTGGCTTCACGGACAGTGACTCTATCGGTAAGGAGCCGCTGCTGCCTGCGCCCGGCCCCAGCCCATCAGAAGTGAGCAGTGGCCCAGAGCTGAGCTGTCGCTGAGACGGTGGCATATGCACTTTGTCTCTCTCTCTCTCTCTCTCTCTGACGGTGGCATATGCACTTTGTCTCTCTCTCTCTCTCTCTCTCTCTTTTTTTTTTTTTTTTTTTTTTTAATATATTTTATTGATTTTTTACGGAGAGGAAGGGAGAAAGATAGAGAGTTAGAAACATCAATGAGAGAGAGACATTGATCAGCTGCCTCCTGCACACCCCCAACTGGGGATGTGCCCGCAACCAAGGTACATGCCCTTGACCGGAATCGAACCCAGGACCCTTCAGTCCGCAGGCCGACGCTCTATCCACTGAGCCAAACCGGTTTCGGCTGCACTTTGTCTCTTTAAATAATAAACCAGAACGTAAGGAGGCAGTGTGATGCCCTTGGCCTCTGTCCTGGGCATGTGGAGCCGTACCCAGGATGCCAGTGCGCCCCTCTCCTCAGCCCCCCATGTGAGGCTTGGAAGAAAGTGGGAGGGGTACAGGCAGCTTGGGAGTTCCTGGGTCCGCGCACGGCGTGCACCTGGGAGCGCCCTGAGGACCGAGTGCTGCCGCTGGGCGGGCGGGCTGGGTGCCACTTGTCAGGGGTGACCCCGAGGTCCACAACCTTTGTCCCAGAAGTTCCCCCGCTGCAGGTCTCAGCAGATGACAGTGGCTTTGTTAACACAACATTGAAAACCGTTCTGTATCAAGAGAGCATAATTGGTAATAATTAAACAATGAGGAATGGTCTGAATGCCCAGTGGGCAAAGAATGGTTAAATGTGGAGGATCCATTTATAGGGTAGAACATATTTAACAACAACCTGGGTAAACACTACACAGTGAAGAGGGCAAGGGGAAAAATAGTATAATCACAACTGAAATAAGTAGAAATAGAGAAAACAGATGAAAGGAGACATAAATTGAGATTTATAAGTTTTCTTTTATTTTCCTGGAGTTTTCCGCTTTTCTTTCATGGTGATTATTTTCTAATGGGAAGAAAGCCTGTTTCTGCTCCTCCCTTTCCCCCGGGGTAACCAGCCAGACAGGAGCTGCTGTGTGTAAGGTTCTCTGTCCTCGCTCCCAGGGAAGATCAGCTTTCCTGCCATCCAAGCTGCTCCCTCCTTCAGCAACTCGTTCCCGCAGATCTTTGGGGACAAGACAGACGTCCAGTGCCTCATCCCCTGTGCCATCGACCAGGTCAGGAGGCAGCAGGGATCAGGTCTGGGCCCTCACCTGTGGGAAGGCGGCTTGGGGTGGGGGCTGGGGGATCGGCTCTGTGAACTGGCTGGGGTTGCAGTGGAGGCCTGTCAGGTGACGCTGATGGCCTAAAAGCTGGCCCAGTTACTTCCAGCCTTCCTCACAAGGCCCCTCTCTCTAGGATCCTTACTTCAGGATGACGAGAGACGTCGCCCCCAGGATCGGCTATCCTAAGCCAGCCCTGCTGCACTCCACCTTCTTCCCCGCCCTGCAGGGGGCCCAGACCAAAATGAGTGCCAGCGACCCCAACTCCTCCATCTTCCTCATAGACACTGCGAAGCAGATCAAGAACAAGGTGAGCACTGCCGGGGCGGAGGGCCACCTGTGCCCACAGAAGCATGTGCTCAGGCGCACACACGCCCACACCCGTGCTCTGGCCTTTCGGCATCCGCTGCCCCGGGGCTGCTGAAACCCTGGACTGAAAACTGTCCCCCGGCTGACTCTCGGCCTCCTGTGCCTGTTCCCAGATAGCAGGGGAATCTACTTGATGTCCTCTCACTGAGGAAAGACTTTGTATTTTTTCCCCTTTTCTTATCAGCACTGTGTTCTGGAAGCAAAGTCACAGCAGTTTTTTTTTAAGTCGCACAGGCACTAGAGAAAATTCTATTCTGAGCACGAGCTGTATTGCGGAGCCAGGCCAGGCGCTTTGTTCATGCTTCCTTGTGTTACTTCTCCCTGGGCGAGCGGTGTGTTCCTTTTAAAGGTGAGAAGGATGAGGCCCAGAGCCGTGTTTCCGCTGGAAACCAGCCGTCTGCTGGCCATGAGCAGCTCCACCCGCGGGGGCGGAGGGGCTGTTTCCTCCCGGGGTGCTCGCTGAGCCCCAGAACTGGTAGGTGTGGGCCAGCCCTGCCCTGCCGGCAGGCAGCGGGCTCTCGAGCCGCCAGGGAAACGTGAACGAGGAGTTGGTTGAGCTTCCGTGTTTTCAGGCCTCGCTTCTGGTGCTGGGTGCTGACCTGCAGATATGGCAGTCCCCTCACCACCCTGCAAAGCCGTTGCCGTTTCATTGGGAACCAATGTGGGTCTGCGGGTTGGACGTTTACAGTGGGAGGGGCGGAATAGGTGTTTGAAGCACATAATGCAGCTGTCTGAGTCACTGCCGGGCCCTAACCCTTCTGGAAAGTCCCAGCAGTTCCTGGTGGACAACAGGGAAACCCTCGATACTGTGAACAGCTGTTTCTTTCCCTTTCGCTTCTGGCGGAAACTTCCAGTGTGTGGGGGGGGGGGGGGGGGTTGGAGGAGGGACTCCTGGTCCTGCCAGCGAGGCATTTTGTATTGTTTTTGAGGTGTTGTTTGAAGTCAGTCACTTTGGCTCTGGGGCGTTTTTCATTGGCTTAGAGACCTGCAAAGACTCAGAGGAAGGCGAGTGGTGAGTGTGAGGTCAGGAGCCACAGGGCTGCAGAGGCCACCAGGGTCACGCCGCTGTGGCTGTGGGACGGGGAGGCCAGGCCTCTGCGCTCAGTCTCCATGCCCGTCTTCAACTCCTCCTCGGCCGAGAGAGGGCATCTGCCCTGCTCAGGATCGCAGCAGTGGCTGTGTGAGCCTGCAGGGGTGTGCTGCCTGCCTGCACGTACCCATGGACTTCATGGAGCTCTCCTGTCCCCCAGGAGGCTGTGTCTGTCCTGTAGGCGAAGAAATCAAGGCTCAGGGTGGCAGCTGCCCTGCCTTCACCCCAGGGGAAGCAGAGGGCCAGGACTCACCCAGGCCACCGCTGTCTGGCTGCCACTTACCTGCTGTGGGAGAGAGGCCGTGGCTGTCGGGGTGTCATTGTGACGAGGGCCAGTTGTCCCCTTCACAGGCAGGCAGGGCTTACATGAGATCCCACATAAAACGCGTTTATGAACTGCCGAGTGCAGCCCAGATTTAAGCTTTTGGCTCAGAAAGTTGAGCAGCTCCTCTGTCGGGTGGGCCACACTGTGCCTCCCGGGGGCTGTCGTGTGGATCCTGTCCAACCAGTGGCCCATCCCCGCCCTGGTCTCCGGGCTCCTAAGGCCAACTTGACCTTCCCGTTAGGTTGGAGCAGCAGGAGCTCGCTGTCTCTTGGTGGTCCCGCCCTCAGCCCAGACAGCCTTCCTGTTGCAGTTTCCTGTTACATGGAATCGTTTTGGATCCTGGCGGTGTCTTTTCAGTCCCCACCGACTGGCTCCACCATGGCCCAAACCTATCTTTCTGTTGGACCCCTGAAAGGCAGGCCCAGCATCGCTGGGCCACGTAAGCCACTCGGCAGCCTGGTGTCCCAGGAGGAGTCCACTTGCTCCCCATGCAGTGCCGCTCCAACAGGCCCGGGCCCTTGGCCTCATGTCCTCACTGTCACGTGGAGAAAGTGAGACCACAGTCATTGGGGGTTCCGTGTGCCGCCAGTGGGTGAGGGCCTGGCCAGTGGCAGGGGGTGTCTGTGCCCCGTGGGAGACGGCAGCAGACGCGCATCTCCTCGTCCTCCTCAGACAAGGGCAGGGAACTGCCCCAGGGCCGTGGCTCCCTCCCCTCAAAGCCTAGGAGACTGTCCTCCAGGCTTCCTGCCACCTCTCCTCTTCCCTGCGGCCCAGCGCTGGCCTGGCCTGGCCTGGGGGTCTGTGCCGGGAAGGTGCCTGCGGGCAGGGGCCTCCACACGACCAGAGGCTCCAGCAGACAGTGCCCCTGCCTGAGGTGTGCATCTCAGGAGAGCCCAATACGTAGTGCTTTTCTCTTCTTCCTGTTTCTTTTGTATTTCCCATAGTTTCTGCGTTTGAGTACATTGATTTTATTTTATGACTTGCTCCTTTTTGTCAAGGAAGTGAAGGTGGCCTGCCCACCAGCCCCCACCTCTCCCCGCTCCCCTTTGTGCAGGCCTACTGAGCATGCGGCAGCTTCCCCGTTTCCTCCTCTCCCGAGCAGAATGCAGCTCATGGGCATACGGCTCTTCTCAGAAGGGGGCTGGTTTCTCCTGGAGAGGATGGGTTTCACTGACCTCCCCGTGCCCGGCATTCTCTGAGCTTCTGGACAGTCCCAGAGCACCCAGTAGTGGCCTGTCCTGGGGCCTCTGGGGAGACCTACTGGACACCTCCACTTGGAGTTTACCGACTCTACCCACCCCACTCCCCTTTGTTCATAGCCGGCTTCTCAAATCCTCGTTGAAAGAACACTGAGGAACTTTGTCTACCCGATCCAGCTTTTCTCCTCTCACCCTGGCCCTTATTTCTCTGAGATTGGCCTCAGTGAGTCTTGAAAGGCATTTGTTAGCTTGTGAGTCTGTCATCTGCTCCTGAAAGTGCCAGTGTTGGGTGCGTCTTATCTGCAGGTCCTCCACCTCCATACCATCCAGGGTCGGCTTTCCCTCCTGGGCCCTCTGTGCCTCTCTCCCGTCCTCTCTCATAGTGAGGAGGGCAGCCGCCAGGCTGGGGTGCTATCCTGTTCACCAGTGACGCACCACCTGCCCCGGGCAGCGCCCCTCCCTGCTCATCTGTCTCTCTGAAGAGGGTTTGTGTTTGTCTTCTTTCCAAAGCTCATCACCTGAGAACACTTAGGACATTTGCCACAAATTTCAGCTCTCCTGACTCTGTTCTTGTCCATGGGGAATGGGGTGTGCAAAGTGAACCCATCTCTGCCCCTTCCCTGCAGTGAGCCCACTGAGTCTGCGTGTGGGGCTCCTCCCACCAGCCTCCCTGTGGCAGAAGCGTCGCTGGCTCCAGCCCCAGCCCTTGGGCTTCCGCAGGGCGGCCAGAACCCCAGCCCTGTGTGTCTCTTGCTGGCAGGTCAACAAGCACGCGTTTTCTGGAGGGAGGGACACCGTCGAGGAGCACAGGCAGTTTGGGGGCAACTGCGACGTGGACGTGTCCTTCATGTACCTGACCTTTTTCCTGGAGGATGACGACAAGCTGGAGCAGATCCGGAAGGTAAGACCGGCCCGGCCCCACAGCCCAGCTCGCTCCCTCGGAAGCTGGAGGGCTCGGCAGCCAGCCGGGGGCAGTCGGCGTTTCCTCGGGGCCTGAGCCCGAGAGTGAACGGAGGAGGTGGACTGGTTTGTAGCCAGGAAACCTTATGAACAGATATTCACAAGAGAGAGACTGCAGGCTGCTGTTTACTTGGTAGCCACACAAAAGGGCTGAGTCCGCTGTGAGACAGAGTCAGTTAAGGCGCCATCCAAGTTAAAACAGGTCCCCTCCGACCTGGCAGGGTTTGGTGTTGCTGATTCATTTGCAACGCTTGTAAGCCAGGTGCTGCCAGGCTCCCCCGCCCAGCGTGTCCGGCAGCGGCTTGGCCACGGGCATGGAAAACCCCAAGAGTATCCACAGCTGTGCTCGGCTTTCCAGCTCTCAGGAACTTTTCCGGGAAGCACCCTGCTTGAGTAAGGGCTCCTCATGTAACAGCGTTCCAAATGGTAGCAGCGCAAGTTCAGGACCGGCCACACAGCAGAGGCAGGTCACCCAGGAAGTGTCCCAGGGTGGGTGCTGCAGGCAGACACACAGTGAGATCAGTGCACACGCAGTGAGGTCAGTGCACACGCAGCGTGGTCAGTGCACACGCATGAGGTCAGTCCACACGCAGCATGGTCAGTGCACACGCAGCGTGGTCAGTGCACACGCAGCGAGGTCAGTGCACACGCAGCGTGGTCAGTGCACACGCAGTTAGGTCAGTGCACACGCAGTGACACGCAGTGAGGTCAGTCCACATGCAGCGTGGTCAGTGCACATGCAGTGAGGTCAGTGCACACGCAGCGTGGTCAGTGCACACGCAGTGAGGTCAGTGCACACGCAGCGTGGTCAGTGCACACGCAGTGAGGTCATTCCACACGCAGCGTGGTCAGTGCACACGCAGTGAGGTCAGTCCACACGCAGCATGGTCAGTGCACACGCAGTGAGGTCAGTCCACACGCAGTATGGTCAGTGCACACGCAGCGAGGTCAGTCCACACGCAGTATGGTCAGTCCACACGCAGTATGGTCAGTCCACACGCAGTATGGTCAGTGCACACGCAGTGAGGTCAGTGCACACGCAGCATGGTCAGTGCACATGCAGTGAGGTCAGTCCACACGCAGTATGGTCAGTGCACAACGCAGCGTGGTCAGTCCACATGCAGTATGGTCAGTCCACACGCAGTATGGTCAGTGCACACGCAGTGAGGTCAGTCCACATGCAGTATGGTCAGTCCACACGCAGTATGGTCAGTGCACACGCAGTGAGGTCAGTGCACACGCAGCATGGTCAGTGCACATGCAGTGAGGTCAGTCCACACGCAGTATGGTCAGTGCACAACGCAGCGTGGTCAGTCCACATGCAGTATGGTCAGTGCACACGCAGTGAGGTCAGTCCACACGCAGCATGGTCAGTGCACATGCAGTGAGGTCAGTCCACACGCAGTATGGTCAGTGCACACGCAGCGTGGTCAGTGCACACGCAGTGAGGTCAGTGCACACGCAGTGAGGTCAGTGCACCACAAAAAACCTAAGCGATGCCGAACGTTAGCCATGGCACTGCCCTTGAGGCACTGGCCTTGCTCTGGGGCTTGGGTCAGAAACTCGGCGAAGACCTGACAGAAGCCAGTAGGGCTTGGAGTTGGGCTGCAGTGCAGGGCAGTGAGGCCTCCCCTCGGCCCTCCGCTGTGAGGGGCAGGAGCGCTCACGCTCAGAGAGACAGGGTTTTGTGCTGAGCGAGGCCCAGGGCGGGTCGTGCTCACGGTGTCTCCCCGCAGGATTACACCAGCGGAGCCATGCTCACCGGGGAGCTCAAGAAGGAGCTCGTGGATGTCCTGCAGCCGCTGATCGCGGAGCACCAGGCCCGGCGCAAGGAGGTCACAGACGAGATCGTCAAAGAGTTCATGACCCCCCGGAAGCTGTTCTACGACTTTCAGTAACGCCCATTTTATATCTGTACATAACCAGCCATAGTTCACCCTGAACCCCAGCCCAGTCCAATTACTGCTCCACGTAGGCTGTCACAGCTTCCTGGTCCTGGTGTCCGTAACCCTGTCCGTCAGTACTGCTTCTCCCCAGGCCATCCTTCCCGTCAGGGGCCAAGCCCTGTGTGCTGCCTGCGCATGGGAGCCGGGGCTGGGCAGACAGGAGTCCCGCTGGCTCTCCCACAGGCACCCCGCCCGCCCAGAGCCAGCCTGCGCCGCCCTGGGAGCCCTGCACCGGCAGCGCCCTTCGGTGCCACGTAGACCCTCAAGGCCGCTGGTCAGGGAGCCTGCAGTCTGCATGTACATTTCAGGAAGTGTAAAGGGCACAGCCCATCCCCCAAAACAAAAGGAATTGCTAGCTGTGCATTTGATGGAGAGGTCTCCCAGCTTGAAAGCTGCTTTTCGCACAGAATGTCGCCCGAAGAGGCCACTTTTATTAGTTGAGTCTGTGGAGAAACTTCCCACACGTGAACTCCAGCCCCACGTGTTCTCTGCAGTCTCTGCCCTCCTCTGAGCCTCCCACATGCTTCTATCTACCAGCCAGCCCTGGGGACAGGCTCTGCACCCTGCCGGTGTCCTGGGCGGTGCCCCCAGGCCCCGAGAGAGCCGTTCAGTCTTGTGCCCTGTGTAGTCTGGAAAGCCCGCCGTGGGCTGCAGGGTCCACTCCTGAATGCTCTACCCTCATGTCGCTTGTTGGCCTAAATAAATTTCCTCTGGTCCCACATGTGTGGCTGTGTTGTGTGGAGTTTGAGCAGGTCAGAGGCCTGGCTTCCGGCCCCTGGGTGTGCTGCACCTGCCACCGAGCCGCAGCCCCTCCTCGGATGGCCCTTGAGCCTGCTGGGGGTCACAGTGAGAGTAGAAAGGGAGGCCCACAGTGCAGGAAGCCCCGAGGCCCTGAGACCAGCAGCCCGTCCACCGGTCTCCCCTTAGCAGTCCTGGTCTGGATTCTCACCACTTCGGTGGAGAGTGCAAGCAGAGGTCCTCGTTTTTTGCATGGGGTGGTCCAAGGTAGGGCTGGGTAGTGACAGGTGCCAGTCTACCTGCCAATCTGGGCTCACTCCGCCCACCATCTTCATTTTGTTACAGAGCAGTAGGAGCTAGGGAAATCATAAGGCAGGTGGAATAGGGAAACTGAGACAGGCAGGTTAAAGCAAGGCAAAACTATTGGCAGCCAGCTGGTTAACGAAAGCCATTTTCTCCCTCAGCCAAGGACACTTGAGAGCAAATGGTTAAAAGCCTCCCTCATGAGAGAATGCAGGAAAGGAGGGGGAAGAGGAGATGTGAAAGGGGCAGCTTTACTCCCTAAGCAGAAAAGTCAGCAAGGCTCTGCGAGACAAAGTTGCCAGGTGCTTGTCATGGATTCTGGGAAGGGACCTTGAGAATTAATCTACCAAATAGTCAGCAAAGGAATTCTGACACCTACAGGTGGGAGGGTGTATAACACCTCGGACCCCCACCCAACCTGGTCTTCAGATTAGCTGGGAGCTCACCTGTGCTTCATAAGCCAGCTGTATATGGGCTTGCTTCTTTAATGCAGGTGCATGCGTTCATTGCTTTAATACACATGTGTCAAACACAAGGCCCGCGGGCCAATCCGTCCCGCCAGGCCTTGCAATGTGGCCCGCACCGCACTGTCATCACTGCACTCCACTGCGTTTCCATCACAATGACAGTTTATGACTGTTCAGTAAACCATTCGGCCCGTGATTTAGGCTGGATTTTAGATTTTGGCCCCTTCTCTGATTGAGTTCGACACCCCTACTTTAATAGATTGGCTCAAGCATCGAGGTTGGGGACAGCCCCTCCCATGGACTCTGTCTGGTAACACCTCTGGTGAGAGGTGCCCCCAACAATTCTGTGAGTGGCAAAATGGAGGCATAGACGAGGGGAATGTGGTTTGTCCAAGGTCACACACGGAGTTTGTTACAAAGCAGGCCTGTCCCGACTCTTCCTTTTGCTAAAGCCTGTGTGTTCTTAAAGTTCCCCAAGAGACCCAGAATCAGGCTGGACGTGATGGCCAGCCCAGCAGGTTTCTGGGTGACGGTGGTCCTGGCCCCTGGTGGGCAAAGACTGTTCCAGGGGAGCTCTGACTGCCGGCGTCCCCTGGTCAGACCTCCATGCGTCTCGGTCCCGGGTGGTGGGGAGACCGGACAGCACAGGGAGCCTCCTGCCCGCAGTGGACAGCTGAGGGAGGGGACGGTGGCCCGCGGCCAGAGGGAGCACAGGTCCAGGACAGCGCGCCAGAGTGAGATTGGGCTCCCGGCACAGCCTCGGGCGGGCCAGCTCTCCCCAGTGACTGAGTTATGCCGGCCACCCCTCCAGGGGCCAGGTCAGGGCTGAGGGGCCCTGAGTGACCACCTTGCCTCTCCCCTTTGACACTTCAAGTGCATCCTGACTCGGCAGTTAATGGGAAGCCGAGCAAGAGACACTGAAAAGCAGCCTGGTGATCAGGCAGGGAGGGCTTCCTGGAGGAAGTGGTATCTGAGACGGGGAGTTAGCCAGGCAGAGGAGGGGGAAGGGCGTCCTGCACTGAGTACAGATGTGAGCAAACACTTGGTCAGGATGACGCACAGGCCAGGACAGGACGGTCCACCTACATGATCTGGTAATAGGACAGGCCCGGCAGGAGCCCTGGAAGTTCTCTGTCCAAGGCCATGGTCAAGGCCGGTGTCCAGGACGGTGTTGGCTGACTTCACCGGAGACTGCTGCAGGGTGGACCCCACAGGTTGGTCGGCACCGGCCAGCCCTGCCCCTGGTGGCCCCATTACTGGAGGGCATGCGGGGCCTCCGGAGTCCCCCACCCTCCCTGCTGTGTGGCCTTGAGCAGCTCCGGCTCCCTCGGGTGTTTCCTCACCTGGCATCAGGCTGTTTGATAAGCTGTGTGAGGTGCCTGGCACCCAGCAGTGTTCAGGAGACAGACCCCCATGGGAAGGTGGCACCCAGCCTAGTGCCCAGGCCCAGTGGGGCCAGGCAGCTGGCTGGCGCTGGCTGGAACCCGGTTTTCTTCAGAAAGGCGATAGATTTGAGACAGGGCGGCCAGGAGAGCAGGTGTCATGCCGAATGCTGAACAGCCGGCTGTGGCAGGGCTGAGGGCCTTCGGGACTGGGGCCCTTGGGGGACTGGGCTGGGCCTCGCTGCCCATTCGCCTGGTGGGAGCGCTGGCCACACAGGCCTGGGAGCTTGGCCCCAAGATGAATCGAAGGCGGAGACACGGGTCACCAAACCACAGAGCACCACTGAGCATCCTCAGAAACGTTTAATTGGCAACGATCCCCTCCAGGTCTACGGGCAGAGGGAGGGGGCGCCACCTGCCCTCACACCAGCTCACCAGGCCGCCGGCCGGGCCTCTGCAGTAGGGGGGGAAGGGGGGAGCCTGGGTGAGCTGCATCTAAGGGCCTTGGGTACCCTAAATAGCAAGGGGCTGGGTGGTGGCCCAGAGGACAGCTGAGTAAGTGGTGGTGCAGACACGGGGTGCTCTGAAGACACGGGGTGGGGGAGGTTGGCATGAACACCTGACCACCTGCGCCCAGGACTCCACATGACAGTATCTTCACCCAAGAGGCCGCTCCTTCCTGCTCCTGTGACGCTCAGGCCAACCCTGCTGGTAGCAGGTGGCTTTGACCTTCTCTGCGCTGTAGCTGGCGGACCACGCCCAAGCCCCAGCTGCCTGTCTTCGGGGCGGCTCCCCGCTGTCCTGGGTGGCCACCCGGTGGGGACACTCCCCTGGGCCTCCTCCAGCTCCTCTGGCCCTCGGCGGGGGGACGGCTACTTGAGCAGGCCCCGGCTGAGCCGCAGCGCGGCCTCGTAGGACACGAAGACCACCATGTTGACGGGGAAGGCGCGGCAGCAGTTGAGCGTCAGCCCCTTGAAGAGGACCCGCGGCCCCTCCTCCCGCACGCTGGTCACCACGCAGTGCAGGAGGCCCCGGTAGCGCTGCTGGCCCTGCCCGTCCACCTGCAGGCGAGTCTTGATCACGTCCATGGGGGTGGCCACGGCCCAGGCCAGGACCCCCGCGCAGCCACCGGCCAGCAGCACGCCCGAGACATCTACGGGGAGACCCACGAGGGAGCACCTTGATCGGAGGCGGACTGAGGCCCCGGAGGCTCCCAGGGCAGGACCAGCCCTCCCGAAACCCTGGGCTCATTCCACCAGTGTGACTTGTCCCAGACCCCACAGAGGCCGTCTGTCCTGACCGCAGAGTCGAGAGCACTGAGGTTCCCGCCCTGGAGGCCCTGGGGTGGCAGCGTGCCACCCGACTCAGCTCCCGTAGGCTGAGCCTGCGCCCCTCCAGGCCCAATCCCACTCACCTGGCTGGCTGTGGCCGGCAGGGGTGAGCCACTCGCTGAGGATGGAGTAGGAGAGGAAGTAGGTGGCGAAGGAGTGGCCCTCCCGCAAGAGCAGGGCCGAGCTGCCCTTGTACAGGCCCCGCAGCCCCTCCTCCCGGGCCACCGTGGCCAGGCAGTGCAGCGGCCCCCGGTACTTGGGCCCGGGCACCTGACTGGCAGGAGGGGCGGGGCACACCGGGGGCACCGCCGAGGGCCACGAGGCCGAGGACCGCCGCCTCTGCTGCAGCTGCGTCTGGGTCTGCGTCTGTTTCTGCGTCTGTTTCTGCGTCTGCAGGCGGACCTTGGCCACCTCGGTAGGCGAGGTCAGGAACACCTGGAGCAGACGCAGCAATCAGGAGGTGCCAGCACTGCCCACACCCTGGCCCCGGCCTCCCGTCAGCCACAGTGACACGGGGGAGTCTGCGCCCCATGAGGATTCAGGCTGGCCCAAGGCCCTGGGGGAGCGGCGTCCACAGCCAGCCCCTTCCCAGCGACACGCTCGCCCTGGCACAGAGCGGACTCCACACCCAGTCGGTGTCAGGTAAGGGGCTGTGACTCCAATTCCTGAAAGCATTTCATCTAAGGTGACCAGATCGTCCTGCTTTTGGCGGGACAGTCCCGATCTTTAACAATTTTTCCGAGTCCCACGGCGTTTTAAAAAAGTCCCGATTTTTGGAAAGATTGGAAAGATTGTTAAAAATCGGGACTGTTCCGCCAAAAGTGGGACGATCTGGTCACCTTTATTTAATCACATAATTAGTATGTCAATGACATATTACCTATTATTTATTTAATGTGTTTAATATAAGAATAATAAAACCAAGTATTTAGTAACATTCATAGGTAACATGACATTGCTGACAATGTTTGCATTTCACGGGTGCTCAGACCTGTCAGACTTCGGGTGAGGGGCTTTACATATGACCTCCCTTAATCCTCTCATCCAGAGGCCTCTTACCGATGAAGAGTCAGAAGTTCAGGAAGGCTCCCTGGAGTCCTCGGGCTCCCTCAGCTAATGAGGCTCGGCTGGGTACTCACCCTTGGCCCCCAGCCTCCATCTGGCCTACGCCCTCCCTGAGCTCCCGTTTCCCTGCCTTCTGGGCTCCGGGGACTTCTCAGGCCCTCCCCGCCCCCAGGGCCCCGGGACCCCACTCACACGGACGAGGCCGGAGGCGAAGCCCGAGAGTGTGATGTCGGTCCTGGCGGGCTTGGCGTCGGCGCTGCCATACCGGAACCGGCAGATGCGGGTGAGGCACTGGTGGTAGGTGCCGAAAGACAGCGACGAGACCAGGGACACCGTGCTTATGGGCAGCAAGAGGCCCCTGTAGAAGCCCCTCACCTGGTGGGCAGAGGGACGGGACCCAAGGGCCCAAGTCAGCCCAGAGGTCAGCCAGGAGGATGCCCTGGTCTCGCCCCTGCAGGCCCTTCCTGGCCAGGGGACTTCAGGCGAGTCACTGCCCAGGCCTCAGTACCCTGGGCTGTAGAATGGGGGTCATAGTCTCAACTTGAGAGGTTGTGATGAAGAGACAGAGGGCCAGGCTGGACCCAGGGCAGCTACTTGATGGGGGAGCTGGGGACCTGGCATGCTTCCTTGTTGCTGTTTTCCTTTGGCCCCTCCCTGGCTAGCACCGAGCCCCAACTTCACTTTGGTAAATGTCCCTGTCCCCCCTCTGGACAGCTCTCTGACCTGGACCCTGGGGACCTGACTCCACCCTGAAGGGGACAGAAGTGCCAACACATGGGTGCCCCACACCGTTACAGATCCCAGGCACCCCCTCTAGACCTTCTCCTGGAGGGAGGACCTCATTGTAAACACCTCCTGCACGCCGGACACCCAGCCCTGGCCTCAGAGGAGCCCCCAGGTGAGTGTAATTACTCCCCTTTGGAAGTGAGAGAACCGAGGCTCGGAGAGAGAGAGGTGAGTGGCGGGTGACCGGCTGCCTGTCACCCCGGCCCCAGGCCTACCCGCTCGCGCAGGTACGTGTCCCGGACGCAGTGCCAGATGCCTGTGTACTTGGGCTCCGTCTGGATCTTGACCTGTGGGAGAGTCAGGCTTCACGATGGGGCCAAGGTCAGGGCAAGGTCAGCAGGCCTGGGGGAGGGGAAGGGCCAACTCCTTGGGTGTCACGGCCACACTGTCGGCAGCAGAGCAGGGACAGTGAGCCCCGTATGAGGGGAGATAGCAGAGGCAGAGGCCGGAGAAGAGGGTCAGGCTGTCCCTGTCAGGTGGAGGAGGCTCGCAGGGCAATCAGGCAGGGGCGGGGGGGGGGGGGGGCCGGGAGGAGCAGGGGCAGGGCCTATCGCACACACCTTCACCGTGTCCAGGGGGTATCCCACAGCAACACCGCAGACGCCTGGAAGGAAACCAGAGCTCGATGAGGACAGCAGGAGCAGACCCTCCTCGTCCAGTGTCTCGTCGACGGGAGAGCCAGCCACCCCGTCTGCAAACGAGGCAGCGGAGGCTCCGAGAGTGGAGGAGACTCCCAACCAGCTGCTGGCTACGTCTCCTTCCCTGAGTCTGGGCCCCAGGACACTCCTGGCCCTGCCTCTGGGCCATGTGTTGGGAGCACGTTTGGTCTGACACTGGCTGGGCCAGTCCCCAGGCAGGGCGGCGCTGGCCCTGGAGCCTCAGGCGTGACGGGT
This sequence comes from Pipistrellus kuhlii, assembly GCF_014108245.1. Lineage (NCBI taxonomy): Eukaryota > Metazoa > Chordata > Mammalia > Chiroptera > Vespertilionidae > Pipistrellus > Pipistrellus kuhlii. Next base: position 3,434,883 of record NW_023425542.1, read on the forward strand.
TTGTCTGGGGTGGGAGAGCCTCATGCCCCTGGGCTTGTGTGGCACCGAGTGGGCGTGAGGCTCCTGGACTCGGGCCCTCTCCCCTGCAGAGAGGGCCCGTGCCACCATCCTGTTTCTGTCCCGTCTCCTGACACCAGCGACTCAGTGTCCAGGCCCCAGCCCTGCCATGGAGAAGCCGGAGAGTGAGCACACAGGTCCCTGGGGATGGGTGGCGAGGGCCAGGTGAGGGCAGTAATGCGTGTGGGGGCTGGGTTCTATTTACTCTGCATCCCAGGACTCGATAAACATGCATGAACGAAAGAATAGGGTGAATGAATGAATGAATGAATGAATGAAATGAAGTAAGAGACTGACTGACTTGAAAAGGATTACCCTCCTTGACACTCACATAAACTTCAGCAAACTCCTGTGCATCCATCAAAGCCCTGCCACAGCATCACCTCCTCTCCAGGACACTCCCTCATCCCTGAGCTCGGGGCCGCCTCTGTCGCCAGAGGCCTGTTGATCAGAGCCGCTGGCAGGGCTTTGCTGCTGTCCCACTGCGTGCCAGCTCTGCCTCCAGAACTGGAGTCTAGGTCAGGGCCCACCTCTGTTCCTTGTGACCCAGGACCCAGCACAGAGCCTCCGTGGACTCTGGAGGTAACATGTGACGTCCATGACCCCTTCCTGGCTGTGTGCTCTGAGCCTCCTCCTGAGGGGGCTGATGCCCGGGGCAGCGGCTGGCCTCAGTCCCTGCACACAGTAGGACCTCAGCAAGCCCCTGGTCTACTGGCTTGGCGCTGCTCCCCTCCCCTCCACACCGTTCCCAGAAGCATGGACAGGAGCCGCTGCTGTTTCACACGATAAGCAAGGCCCAGGGTGCCTGGGCCAAAACGGCCTCCACCGCCTGCAAGGTGGGTGCTGGGAGGATGCGGAGCCCATGAGCCTGTTTCCCAACGAGCCGGTGACCCGTCGGGTCTGTCTTTCGCAATGAGCCCTTTCCCCAGAAATAAAAACAGCTGCACACGGCGGGGCGGGGGCGGGACGGGCCCTCCCTCCTCCGCCCACAGCGTCCAGGCAGCATCGTCCTCACTGTCCACCTCTCCCGGAGCCTCTGGTCCTTTCCCGGCTCCACCAGTCCTCTGTGCTGGTCACCCCCAGCCTCCTCTTGGCCCAGGCAAAGACCACCCTCAGTCCCTGAGGGCCCCCCAGAACTGCCCCTCAGCCTCCCCAGCTGGGCCCCCCAGGCCAGTGCAGACTCACCGCCCCCCCCACCTGCACCCTGGCCTGTGTTGCCGCTGGAGTCTCCCAGGAACCAGCTCTGTCCTCCTATCCCCCAGCACCCATGCTCAAACCAGGTCCCAGCCACGTCTGGGGTGACTCCTCAAACCCCATGTCTTCCAGAGGCCCCCCTAGGACGGAGCAACCCCCAGCCCCTCCGGGTACCCCCAGGAGCCACAGCCCCCTACAAGGCCCTGCTGCCCTGTCCGGTACCTCCGATGGCTCCAGCAACAAAATCCATGGAGACGTGGGTCTCCCTCCTGGGAGCCGTCTGATGTCACCAACAACACCCGGTCAGGTCCTCTCAGACCTTAAATACCTGCGGGGGGCGGGGGGCGAGGGGCGGGGGCGGGGACAGGAAGCAGAAGCTGCTGACCTGTGGCCCAGAAGGCAGAGGTTGTGCTGGGAAGCAGGCAGGTCGATGCCCACCTGGATTCCCGCCCACCCCACCCCCCGATGCCCCTTGTCCCAGTGCCCTCAGGACCCAGCTGTGGGCAGCAGAGACCACTGTCCGCACCTGCAGGCCTGGCCCCAGACCACATTCTGACACCTCCGGGGAGGTCCGTGGCGGGGCTGGATGTCCCTGCCCCTCCAGCCCCAGTTCATCGGTGTCTTGGGCCTCCCCGACTCCCCTGCAGTGATTCCTGCTCAGGAAACCCACAAAGCTCCCTCACTTGCCCAGGCTGGTTTGGCTCAGTGGCTAGAGCATCAGCCTGCATACTGAAGGGTCCCAGGTTCGACTCTAGACAAGGGCACGTACCTCGGTTGCAGGCTCCGGCTCTGGTCAGGTGCATGTGGGAGACAGCCAATCGATGTGTCTCCCTCACAATAGTGTTTGTCTCTGTCTCTCCCCCTCCCTTCCACTCTCTCTCTCTAAAAAATCAATGCAAAACTATCTTCCAAGCAAGGATTTTTTTTTAAGTTCCTCACTTATTCATTCAACAAACACTATGAGAGCGGAGGCTGCACTGAGGCAAATCAGGCCCAAGCCCAGTCCTCAAGGCGTGGAGGGCTGGGGGTGGGAGCCCCTGACGCCTGGCACCCGGAAGGCTGGCCAGAGCCCTCCCTGGGCGCAGCACGGACACCAGTCACGGCCTGCTGTCCGCTCCACACTGCCCTGGCCCCACACTGCCCCTGCCCCCCGGGCTCCGCTCTGAGTCCCCGGCCCCAGCACAGACCCAGCGCTGAGCGGAGCTTGCTGAGCGAGGGGACCAAGCCTGTGGGGCCCAGGGCGGAGGCTGTCAGCTTGGCCTCTGACCAGACTAGGAGGCAGAGCCCATTGGCTTGTGGCTCGAAATCATTGCAGCCCCGCAAGGACCCTACGGCTCAGAGAGCCGTGAACTTGTCCAGGGTGTCCCCTGACCAGACACCTGGCCGGACCGGGGAGGGTGGCCCTCAGGGCAGGGCCACGTGTCCCGGGGGTGGACTTGTAGGCCAGCCCTGAACAGGCTGAGCTGACAGAGGGCAGCTTCGCTGGCGCCTGCCCAGCCGTTTTTGAGGGGAGGACACGAGTGCCCAGTAGCAGTTGCCACGGCAGAGGGCAAAGGGCAGGACGTGGCCCGTTCAAGGCCAGTGCTGATGCCTGTCCTGGGCTTTCGAGAGAAGCAGCTCTGTCTGGTTAGGAGCCAAGCTGCCTGCGCTCAGATCCCACCCCTGTCACTCACGTCAGCTCTGAAACCTGGGGCAAGCTCCCTGACGGCTCTGCGCCTCCGTTTCAGCATCCACGAAATGAGGATAGGACCTGCCTCGCATCTGTGACCACTCAGGGCGAGCTCCGGAAGTGGCCAGCCAAATGCAAAGACTGCATGAATAGGAGCAGAGGTTCTAGAAGGAAGGAGGTGACAGTCCTGTTAGGAGCAGGGCAAATACAGTGGGAACTCAGGTTCGTGTGCAGATGCCACACCTGGAAGGCCAGTACCTTGCGTGATGAGGGAGCTTGAAGAACGTTGTCTGACTGACAGGACAGGGAGCTGTTTCGTCCCGTGATTCCTCAAGAGCCTCTAACGTAGTAAGTACCACCACCACCACCCCCCGCCCCCGGCACCTGAGTCAGGAACCCAGAAATTGCCCGGAATGCCTTTCCCCCTGCCTCCTGCACCCTGCACCCAGTGAGGCACCCATTACTGTGGTCAGACCTCCAAAGTTTATGTTCAGATCCATTTCACCATCCGCCTGCACAGCCCCCGCTGCATCGTCTCCCCGGACAGCAGTGTGGTTCCCCCTTGGCCCTCCCTCATGCCACAGACACAGCATGCCTCCTCCGTGCCCCGTTCCAGGCACCAGGCCACGGCAATGAACTCAGGCAAATGCGCCTGCCCCATGGATCTCCCGTTCTAGGTGGGGAAACAGACACCAACAAACAAATAAAAATATAAAAATACAGAGTCTGCCGGGTTGGGGTAAGGACCCAGGAGAGATGTAGAGTAGGGTGGGGACAGGGGTGAGGACAGGGGCGGGGACAGGGGCGGGGGGGGGGGGGGGGGCGCGCGCGTTAGAAAAGGCAGCCCAAGAAGCTGACACTTGAGAGCATGTTTCCTCAGTCACTGCATCCAGGTTTCACCTGCCCTTTGTCTCCCAAACAAACAGCCTCTCCAGCAGAATGGAAAGCCCGCCACCTCTCCCTTTAGGCTGGTTTGGGCAGGTCTGAATGTTCCCCCACCCAGCCGTGAGCTCTGGCAGGCAGAGCCAGCCAGATCTGTCTCTGAGCCCTCAGCATCCAGCACACAGCAGGCACCCAGTGACTAAATGCATGGAAACATCAGTGAAGAGATGGGTGGGTGGATGGATGGATGGGTGGGTGGATGGATGGATGGGTGGGTGGGTAGATGGGTGGGTGGGTGGATAGATGGCTAGATAGGTTGGTGGGTGGCTGGCTGGGTGGGCGGGTAGGTGGATGGATGGATGAATGGGTGGATGGATGGATGAATGGATGGGTGGATAGATGGGTGGGTGGGTTGGTGGCTGGGTGGCTGGGTGGGTGGGTGGATCAATGGATGGATCAATGGATGCAGGGTGGATGATAGATGGACACACAGAGATGGGCCTTGGGCAGAGTCAGCTGTTCACACGGGCTTGAGCTGACTCGTAGATGGGAAAGACTCTGGTAGCGGGGAGGCTGGGATCTTAGCGAAGGAGAGCCTCCCATTTGAGGGGAATACTCAAACAACCTGGGTTAGCTCCTGGCTCCACCTCCCCCAGAGTGTGATCTGGGGTCAGCGGAGTCACCTTCCTGAGTCTAGCATGGATGGCAGGAGACAGAGCCCAGGGTCGCCTGCTGGGAGAGGGAGTGTTATTACCAGCAGTTAGGCATGCTTTAGGCCAGTGGTCGGCAAACTGCGGCTCAGGAGCCACGATTTGCGGCTCTGTTGACTGAGTTTGCCGACCACTGACCTAGATTCTCAATTCCAATCATTACAGGCTGTTGTTGTTCCTTGTGATTAAGCCCCTATCCCAGTGGCCGGCAAACTCATTAGTCAACAGAGCAGCAAACTGCAGCTCGGAGCGCTGATGAGCTGAAGTTTGCCAACCACTGCTTTAGGCCTCTCCCTCCTTCACCCACATGGTCCGCCCCACCCAGCCCCAGCCAGGAGGCCAGGCCGCCCGCTAGAGGGAGACAGACATCACACAATGGACCGGAGGGAAGACTGTCGGGGAAGAGGAGGACGCTGGGGCTGCCCACCCGCTGGGCTCAGGGCCATGATGGTGCAGGCGCTCCCCCCCACCCCCCCGCAATCCCCCCCAGGGGGGAACTTGACAACCCTGAATGCATCTTCACAATTTGTAACAAAGGGAATGACTGTAAGTTCTTTTTATTTATTTTTTATTTTTTTAAAATATATTTTTTATTGATTTTTTTACAGAGAGGAAGGGAGAGGGAAAGAGAGTTAGAAACATCGATGAGAGAGAAACATTGACCAAGCTGCCTCCTGCACACCCCCCACTGGGGATGTGCCCGCAACCAAGGTACATGCCCTTCACCAGAATCGAACCTGGGACCCTTCAGTCTGCAGACCGACACTATCCACTGAGCCAAACCGGTTTTGGCTGCAAGTTCTTTTTAAAACCCAGATGGCAGAGACGCAGCTGCCACAGACAGTGAGAGCCCCAGCCCCGGCTTCCTGCAGGAGGCCGCATGTTCCCGTGTTCCTGTCCTTTGGCGATTTGCTTCTTTTCCTCATCGGTGTGTCCGGGACACCCTGTCACTGCTGCACCACAGACCTGCTTCTGCGTCTCAGCCCCAGGGCTGTGGCTGCGGTGGACAGAGGGCCATCCCCTTTCTCCTCCGTCTGTATCTGTGTCCTGCTGTGTCTGTGGCCAGCCCTCGCCTGCTCCTGACCTCGCCTGTTCTCACTTCCCCGCGGTGCCAAGGCCAAGGCACCTACCAACTCAGCCAGGGTTCAGGGGAGGGCGCACCGCCCTCCTCTGGCCAGCGGCTCACACTGCCTGTGGGCCAGAGACGGCGTGGTCATCCAGCCATTCTCCACCCAGGCGGAGGGGATCCCTAGAGAGGGCACAGCCGGGCCAGCCCGGAGGGTGGGCTCCCGGAGGCCTGTGCATGGAGACAGCTGAGTGCACAGCCAGCACGCACTGTGTCTGGGGACACTCGGCTGAGTGCCTTCAGCCTGGCCCTCATGTCCTCCCCAGCCAGAGGGGACCTGTGGGTCCCAGGTTCTCCCTGACCAGCCCCGACTCAAGTTGGGGACCACTCCTTTGGTCCTCTGGCCGGTCACGGCCTCCTCCAGGCAGGCCCCCCTTCGTTCTGTTTTTAGACCCGAAGCATCTGCCAAGTGACTATTTATGTCGCTGCATCTTGGGTTTCCGGTCACCTCCTCTGGCGGAGCTGGCCCCCTCCGGCCCCTTGGCCCGGCCGGCGGAGAGGGCTCAGAATGGCCCTGAGCACCGGGAGGAGGCCCAGCGTGCCTGGACAGGGAGCCCTCGGCCCCTGACGCTTCCGGAAGAACAAGGAAGCCAGATGCCCACCCAGCGCGGCAGCAACTTCGGGATTGACTCAGTTCAAGGGAAGAGACGTAAATTCCTCAAAATCGACCCAAGGAGAGACCTCTAGGTACCATGGACGGGCCTGAGGGCCCCCAGGGCAGTGGCTGGCTGTCCCCAGGGGTCCCCGGCCCTCCATCACCGAGGCCCGGGGCAGACTGGCTCCTGGGGAGGCCAGGACACGCCTGGAGAGACTGGACCGGGGGCCAGGGAGACAGCCACACAGCAAACAGTTATTCCCTGGAGGAAGAGACGCGTCCAGCAGACAGCTCTGCTCCAGGCGAGGCCACACACACACACACACACACACCGCCCCCCTGCAGCTGGTCCTCAGCCCCTCGCCACCCACCTGCTCTGCGTCCTCCCCAGCCAGAGCGGACCTGTGCGTCCGACTCTCCCTCCCTGGCCCAGAGAGTTCTCACGGAAACCTTCAGTTCCTTCCTGATTAATTAAACCAACTCCTTGCCGAAACTGGTGTGGCTCAGTGGATAAAGCATCGGCCCGCGGACTGAAAGGTCCCAGGTTCGATTCCGGTCAAGGGCATGTACCTTGGTTGCGGGCACATCCCCAGTAGGGGGTGTGCAAGAGGCAGCTGATCAGTGTTTCTAACTCTCTATCTTTCTCTCTTCCTCTCTGTAAAAATTCAATAAAATGTGTTTTTTTAAAAATAAAAAAAATAGCCGAAACCGGTTTGGCTCAGTGGTAGAGCGTTGGTCTGCGGATTGAAAGGTCAGGGGCATGTACATTGGTTGTGGCATGCCCCCAGTAGGGGTGTGCAAGAGGCAGTTGGTCAATGTTTCTTTCTCTCCCATCGATGTTTCTGGCTCTCTATCCCTCTCTCCTCCTCTCTGTAAAAAAATCAATAAAATATATTTTTAAAAAATAATAAAAAAATAATAAAAAATAAACTAACTCCTTTTTACACTGAGGTGACGCTGCTTTTATAACATAAAAATCAACTCTGTAGGACATGATCTCACTCATCTGGGGGAAATGGTGAACAACACAGACTGATGAACAAGAACAGACCCAGAGACGGGGAGGCATGGATCAGACTGTCGGACCTCAGAGGGAAGGTAGCGGAGGGTGGGGGTAGTGGGGAGAGATCAACCAAAGGACTTGTGTGCACACATATGAGCCTAACCAGTGGTCACGGACAACTGGGGGGGGGGGGCATGAGTGGGGAGGGGTTTGGGATGGGAATGGGGGGGGGATGAGGACAAATATGTGATACCTTAATCCACATGTGTCAAACACAAGGCCCTCGGGCCAAATCCGTCCCGCCAGGCCTTGCAATGTGGCCCGCACCGCGCTGTCATCACTGCACTCCGCTGCGTTTCCATCACAATGACAGTTTATGACTGTTCAGTAAACCATTCGGCCCGCGATTTAGGCTGGATTTTAGATTTTGGCCCCATCTCTGATTGAGTTCGACACCCCTACGGCTTAATCAATAAAGAAATTTTAAAAAAGAAAAAATAAAGAAATCAACTCTGATCTTCCGTTTCCTGCAGAGATGTCGAGAGCAGGAGGCAGAGCCAGACCCTGCCTGCTGACCCAGGCACTGGCCCCTGCACAGCCCAGGTCCCAGGTGCACCCAGCTGGTCCTCAACCACCCCACCCCACTCACCCTGGCACCTGAGCCCCAGCCTCGGCCCAGCCCAGGTCCAGACGGCCTCCTTCACTGAATTCCACAGGTTGGTGTGGGAGAACACAGGCAACTTGTTGTTTTTTTTTTCAGAAACAATCTTTTTTTTTTTTTTAATATATTTTATTGACTTTTACAGAAAGGAAGGGAGAGAGATAGAGAGCTAGAAACATCGATGAGAGAGAAACATCGACCAGCTGCCTCTTGCACACCCCTACTGGGGATGTGCCCGCAACCAAAGTACATGCCCCCCAACCCCACCGGAATCGAACCTGGGACCTTTCAGTCCGCAGACCGACGCTCTACCACTGAGCCAAACCGGTTTTGGCAGAAACATAATCTTTTTAAAAATATATATATATTTTTTTTATTGATTTCAGAGACGGGGGGAGAAATAGAAACCTCAGCAATGAGAGGGACTCATTGATGGGCTGCCTCCTGCACTCTGCACAGTGGGGATGGAGCCCGCCACCCAGGGATGAGCCCTGACTGGGACTCGAACCCTGACCTCCTGGTTCATAGGTCGCCGCTCAAGCACTGAGCCATGCTGGCCGGAGCAGAGGTGACTTTCTTTCCCCGCTGGTGTTTCTAATTTTTCCACACTGAGCCTATCCGGGCCAGAAATGACAAAAGCTGTACAAGATAAAAACTCAGCCCCATACTTCTCAGCAACCTGGCTTCACTGCTTGTATCCCTCTCCCTTTCTCCCCCCCAAGCGCCCCTCTCTCTTTCCCTCCCCACTCGCTGTGCTCCTGCTGCTCTGGCCTTGGGTCCTCCTGCCCCTTTGGGGTTTGAGGAGCCGCCTGCAGGGGGCGCTCCCTTGGGACCGGGGTGGCCGGGACTCAAGAGCACGAGGGGTTTGAGAAAGCACGTTCTGTGCTGTAATTTTATCCGCAGGAAATGAAACAACAACAGGCACAGAAGCCTCGCTGACACCGCGCAGGCTCGCCGGCGGGGCCTCGCGAGCTCCTTTGCTTGGCGGTGACTTTATTTTTCCCTTTCTGGGGTTTCTCCCCATCCAGGGAGGAGTGTCTGCCTTGTCTCCATGCCCCGCACACGGCAGCACTGTCACCATCTTTGCCCCCTGATGAGTGATTCTCCCTCCGGGGCCCAGAAACACAACCGTGAGGGAGAGCTGTTAAGGGGAAACTGGGTTTTGCAGTTCTGTGACCCAGCAATCATCCAGGTAACCCCATCTTCGCCCAGGGCCTGCCTTCACCCCTTCCTCCCTGCGGCAGAGGCCACCCCTGCACTGCCCCCTCCCCCCCACACACACACCTTTGTCCCTGTGAGAAGGCAAAAGGCGCCGAAACCGGTTTGGCTCAATGGATAGAAGGGTCCCGGGTTCGATTCCGGTCAAGGGCATGTACCTTGGTTGCGGGCACATCTCCAGTAGGGGGTGTGCAAGAGGCAGCTGATCGATGACTCTCTCGTTGATGTTTCTACAATAACTTGCTATCTCTCTCCCTTCCTCTCTGTACAAAACCAATAAAATATATTTAAAAATAAATAAATAAATAAAAGCAACACATTAAAAAAAAAAAAAAAAAAAAAAAAAAAAAGAAGGCAAAAGGCTACTCTCGGAGGCAGATATTAACCCCGTCCCCAATAACGGCCCACAAGGGGCAATGCTGTGATAAAACCAGTGGGCACTGAAGCACAGTAACCTCTATTTTATAAAAACTGCTGTTTGAAATTTCCACTAGACAGAAGGGTCTTTGTGCAGTGAATTAATTCTATTATTAGCCTCTGTAAAACATGCTTGCTCTAATGACAGGGAAAATAAGCTTAACTGTCTGACCTTGCAGACTGTCCCTAGCTACCCCCAGGCCAGGTGCCTGTTAGTTATCTGTGCTCAAGGCTGCGAGCTTCCTGCGAGACATCTGCTAAGTACACATAGGGCTCTTTTGAAAACTTGCAAAAGGGACCGGCAGCCCCCTATTTAGGAGACAAAGACATTAGAAGAGATATAAAAGGAAAGCTTCCACCAGATTGCTTTGCTCAGAATTTGAGAGACAACCTCTGAGTCCTCCGGTGTACTAAAGCTGGGTAACACCATTTCTCTAAGCGTCGCTTGGTTTTTCTCCGGTCTTCTATAACACCTAAACCCCGAAAGCTCCAGCCTGAACACTGGCTCCCTCCGAAGTGGCCCCACCTCTAAGCCGGAAGCTGGAAGCCTGTGTCCATGCACCTGGACCCCTGCAGGCATCATCCAGATGGGACCTCGCTCCCAGGAGCTTTCTGAAGCTCCACTATTGAGTGCCTACTGTGTCCCTTCCTAAGGACCCCCAGGGAGTCAGGACTGTCTGATGGCAGGAAACAGGTATAATGGCTGCCAGAACCAGAAGGTACCCTCAGACTGAAAGACAAGGCAGGTGACGCCAATAGAACCCAGAACTTATTGTAGGGTGACTGACTGACAGGAAAATTGGGTCAGACACCAGCAATCCTGCACAGATTATTCTCCACTGCCAGCTACCCGACCCTTACAGCGCTGTTTGTACAGGCGACTGAAACAGGAATGTTAGGGGATAAAGGGAGGCTTAGGGGGGGTTTTAGAATTGAGGCCCATGGAAAAACACGGGGCTACAGATTGGAGGAAGGTACATCTCCATCACACAAGGAAGCGAGGGGCAGGGGGCAGCAACAGTGGCATTTACATAAGACAAAGGAGCTGGGAGTAGCCACGAAGGTCTATACTTACAAAATGAAGAAGGGAGCCAGAAAGGAAAGAGAAGAGGAGGGCATCGATTGCATTGTAAACAAATGTATGACCATGCCGCTTTGGAATTCTGTCATTGGACAGCCCTTGCCTTACTTTGGTGCATTTCTGTCTCTAGAAAAACCCATGAACAGGATTCTGACTTACTCTGAATTGCAGGCTCCTAAGCAGGGCATATGTTTGAACTAAAAGGTGCTAGTAAGCCAAAACCGGTTTGGCTCAGTGGATAGAGCGTCGGTCTGTGGACTGAAAGGTCCCGGGTTTGATTCCAGTCAAGGGCATGTACATTGGTTGCAGGCACATCCCCGGTAGGTGGTGTGTAGGAGGCAGCTGATTGATGTTTCTCTTTCATCAATGTTTCTAGCTTTCTCTCCCTTCCTCTCTGTAAAAAATCAATAAAATGAATTTTTAATAAATAAATAAAAGGTGCTAGTAAAACTTCAGGAAATGATTAATCAGAGACAATAACAAAAATATATATTAACATACCTGAATATAATTAGCATACCTGAATAAAATAAGCTTTAAAAAGGGAAGTTTAAAGATCTCTTCCACCAATACACACCGTTAATAAAAAACTAAAGAGGTGTGCCTTTGTAGTTCCCTGTAGAGTCAACCAGCATATCCCTCTCCCAGCGGAGACACAACCAAGGCGGTTGCCCAGTGTAAAAGGTGGCATGTTTTGAGGTTTGAGAATAAAACAGCAGAAATGAAGGGTCAGTAAAAGCTAAACATGAAGCCAGTGAGCAGGGAGTTTAAAATATAAATTCAGGTAGAGGATGAATCCTTCACTGACAAGGGCATAAAGGGGGGGGTGCAGGACTCTCTTTCAGGTCCCCCGTGGAAAGGGTTCCAATTCAGGGTTCGGGTCCAAGAGAAGGGCCGCACACAAATGAAGAGACTTGAAGAAATTCAACTTGGTGATATGGGGGCCAGGCAGTAATCCAACTCTAGTGTATTTTCCGGCATATAAGATGGCCCCCTAATTTTACAGTTAAAACATAGGTTTAGGCCTTTATTCGCTGTATAAGACTACCCCCCACTTCAAAGAAAAGACTTATTTTGCCATCAAGATCTGCAGGTAATTTGTGCAATTTTGGTCTTTTGCCCCCGATTTTCGGTTGATTTTTTTTCGTTTCAAAAGTCGTCTTATACGCCGAAAAATACGCTACTTGTGCTCTGGCCCTGCCATCCCTTTTATTAAGGCTTTGGGGAACACATCTTAGGCAACATAAACAGAAATTTACATGTAGCCCTTGGAAAGGAAATAACAGAAACTTAGATGGGACAAACAAGGTGGAGGCTGCTTCAGCTAACAATGTCTCCACTAAAGGGTGGGTGGTTAGAGTGATGAAGGTTGTTGACCAGCCTTCCTGGCTTCCTGTCCACATCTCTCTATTAGTGAAACTGATTTGTTTCTGGCAGGTGGGGACCCACAGTTTATACTTTTCCTGGAATCCCGGGTATTGGCCAAACCTGGGTTTGGGGGACAGTGTAAGCTCTCTGAAGCCCTCATCCTAGAGCAGACCCCTCAGAGATTCAGTTCAGCAGGCACTCCAACCCATCCAGTTCAGTGGATACTGAAGGGTCCCGGGTTCGATTCCGGTCAAGGGCATGTACCTTGGTTGTGGGCACGTCCCCAGTAGGGGGTGTGCAGGAGGCAGCTGATGGATGTTTCTCTCTCATGGATGTTTCTAACTCTGTCCCTCTCTTCCTCTCTGTAAAAAAAGTCAATAAAATATATTTTAAAAAATAAAATAGAATGAAAGGAAAGCACACTAATGGCTGGCTGGCTTCCCAGAGGCCTGTCTCACTATACTTCACTGTTACACATGCCTGACATTTACCCCTCGTCCCAAATGCCCCCTTTGAAACCTGTCTATGGGCTATGTCAATGGCAAACTCCCTCCTGATATCAGAACCGGTAAAACTAGAGGCGAAGCACCGTGTGCTCTGCTCCTGGAAACTCGGCTCTGTGGTCCTGACTGCGGGCGGTGAATAAGGAAGTTGGCCCCAGTGTTATTTGATTCCCACAGTGAAGGAGCGATCCCAGCCAAGCTCAGCCCCAACCGGACAGTCTGGACTTCATGAGGTGCTGGGGAAGGAGTGCGTGTGCGTGTGCGTGTGCGTGTGCAGTCTTCAGAGAGTGGCCCCAAGCTCAGAGACTGAGCAGTGGATTCGGCTGCTCCTATGGACGGAAGGAGCCACATGCTAACCTGACAAGCTCAGGGGAGGCCTGTGTGGCAGTCTTGCAAACTCAGAGACCTAAAATAACCACAAAAGATTGTTTGTAAATTAAATACTTAACTACAAACAGGTTATAGTGGGTAGTCATGTCCTAGGCCGATATTTTCCCTGACAAAGACCAACTCAGATCTTCTTTACTGAGCCCATTTGCCTTCCTGCCTCTAAGATAACGTATTTGTGAGATGTCTGGGTAACTTGTACCTTCCTTCCCCTACTCCCCCCTCAGGGAACAACAAATGGCACCAGGACATTCCCTTGTTGTTATTGTTACCAAGTTAATTGTCAACTGTTAATTACGTGTTTTTAAAATATATATATTTTATTGATTTTTTTTTTTTTTACAGAGAGAAAGAGAGAGGGACAGAGAGCTATTATAGAAACATCAATGAGAGAGAATCATTGATCAGCTGCCATTGCACACCCCCACCCGGGATGCCCCAGACCAGAATCAAACCCGGGACCCTTCAGTCCACAGACCGACGCTCTATCCCCTGAGCCAAACCGGTTTTGGCTAATTACGTTTAAAGTATCCTCTATTCATCTCTGTAAAAGAAGCTCATGTCCATCATTTCACTTTTCAACCTATCCCAGAGGTTTCCTCGCTTCGCTCTGTCCCACCTCCCTAAGCCACCATCAAAGGATTTCATGTAACTCCCCTACGTCCCTTTCCTTTGATTGCAATGTATTATATAAATATAGATGTAACCCCGCATTCTGGGGAGCATTATCTCAATTCACTGAGGTTCTGCTTCCCCGCATATGTCGACAGTTTGGCTCAAATAAACTCACAAAAATTCTTTACAGGTTTCAACGTTGTTTTTTTTACATTAATATTCCTTACCCCCTCCCCCCACTACCCAGGGCTGCACCCCGGCTCCCGGCCCCCTCCGGCCCAGGGTGTCCTGGCCGCCGCGATGGCCGGGTTCTGCCCGCGGATGCCGGCCGGCCCAGGGACCTCCCCCTGCTCCAGTCTCTGCGGCTCCCGCAGTCCGCAGGCAAGTGCAGGGCTCCGAGGGCCTGGCCGCGCCCAAGACCCGGGTCCTTTTTCAGGTTCGCTCTCCGCCCCCTTTCCTCCCCCCCCACCCCACACCCAAAAATGCCAGAGCGCTCAGACCCTGAGACGCCAGGTCCTGTGCCCCCGCCCCACCCCGCACAGAGGCGGGCAGGCGGGAGGGCGAAGGCCGCAGGAGTGTCCAACTAGTGAGCTGTGTCCAAGCCTGCAGCTTTGGCGGCCGTGCCCCCATTATACAGACGGGGACACTGAGGTCCGGCGGCGCAGCCGGCATCTGAACCAGGTGCCAGGTTCCCGGGCCCCGTCCGGAGCCGGCGCACCCACGTCCCTCCCAGCCAGCGGGCACGGGGGCCCGGGCTCGCAGGCCGGCTCCCACGGCCCGGCTGCCGCGAACACCCCGTCCCTCCTCACGGAGCGGCGCGCGGGCGGGCGCACGAAGCGCACTCTTTGTCTCCTCGCCCGCGCCGCCCCCGCCACCCCCGCCACGTCCCGCGCCCCGCCCCCCGGCCCGCCCGCCAATGAGGCGCGCCCGCCACGTCCCTGCGCCCCGCCCCCAGGCCCGCCCGCCAATGGGGCGCGGCGGCGGCGCGCAGGCCTCGGGGCGTTGTCCGCACCCCGCCCGCCCATTCGCTGGCCCCTTCCTCCCCCCCCCATCACCCTGCCGGCCGGCCGGGGGCGGGGCGCGCGGCCCGAAGTGAGGGACCCGGGGCCGGGCGCACAGCCTCGAGGGCGCGCGAGCCGGCCTGCGGGAGCCTCTGCGGGGCCAGAGCCGCGCGCAGAGCCGCCGCCGCCGCCCCGGCCCCCGGCCCCCGCCCCGCTCAGGCTCCGCGCCAGGAGGCGGCGGCCAGACCGAGCCTCTACCCGGCGAGCCGGGCGCTCCCGACGGCGACCTGCCCCGCACCGGGCCGCCAAGGAGAAGGGGAAGGACGCGGAGGAAGGACGGCCATGGCACTGGACTTCCTGGCGGGCTGCGCGGGGGGTAAGGAGCGGGCGGGTGCGTGCCGGGCGCCGGGGTAGGAGGCGGCTCACCTGCCTGCGCCCGGCCGGCGGCGGGCACTGCGGCCGGGACCTCCCCTCCGTAAACCGGGGTGACGGCAGAGCTCTCCTCTCCGGGCTCCCGTGGGCGTGCAGACGCCGGGCCGGGAGCTGGTGTTTGCAAACCTCCGAGGCGCGTTCGGACAGGAGTTCTGGGCCCGCGGGCAGCTCTGGTTTGGCGGAGCCGGGGCGGCACCAGGAAGGTGCTTCGCCGCCCCCCGCGCCCTCCCCGCCGGAGGCCCCTGGGCTCCTGCAGGTTCCTGGGAGTTCGGGGTTCCGGGAAGGAATCCTCGACCCTCAGCTCCATCCCATCTGGAGCGGGGTCCGCTCCCTGGGCCCCAGGAGTTCGGGGCTGGCTCCTCCTCCTGCAGCCTTCCGGGCGGAGCAGGGGCGCCGGGGGTGCCCACCCGCGGGCTGGCCTGGGAGCGCTGCCCCCTTCCCACCTGGCTCCGCCCGGGGGCAGAGCGGGCCTGGCACGCTCCGGGGCTAGCTCTCGGGCTTACGTGGACGTGTCTCCCCACGCGGGACACCTTCACGGAGGCCGGGCCTGGGTCCGGGTGCGGCCCCGGCCTGCTGTGGCCCTCCCTGTTTGCTTTCAGCCTCCCCGCTTTTGCTTGGAGAGTTCGTTTAGCCAGCAGGCATGCATTGGGAGCCGGGTTTAGCCCCGGGGATTTGGCGATGAGCTGGCAGGCCCTGCCTCCTGGGCAGAGAGAGGGGTGGCGGAGTGTCCCAGGCCCTGATCTCCCGCTTCTCCCCTCCCGCACCTGCCAGCGGTGGGCGCCCCGGAGGAAGCCTTAAGCTCCGGGTGAGAGAAGCCTGGGGAAGGCAGTGCTGTGTGTTGGGAGGGATTTAAGAACTTACCAGGCTGTTACCCAGTCAGGCCTCAGGAGACCACAGACGAGAGTCTCAAAAGCGGGCAGAAACCCCAGAGTTCCCAATAGGCTCCAGAGGGGACAGCAAGGAGGGCCTCTGCCCGTCCAGCTCTCACCCTCCACCCTCCTCGCATCTCACTCCGCTCATCTTTCCCTTCCCTGATGTCTGACCCCCTCTGCGGTCCCCATCCCCCCACCCTGGGGTGGCTCCAGAGGGTGGGGCTGTCCCAGGGCCAGTGCCCTTTTCCACTTCCTGGGGAACGTGGGTTCTCTCCCGGGAGGGGCAGGTCCCTTCTGCTTTTCTGCAGGCGACCTGGGAGTTTGGGGTTCGGGGTAGGAATTCTCGTCCTGCGGCCAGGCCTGCTTAGAGATGTCCCGTCACTCTGGGCGCTTGCTCTGGTGGCGTCTCTTCCCAGAATGCCTTTGGGCCCATCCTCACCAGGCTCCTGGGAGAGGCCCGGGATCCAGCTGCCTGCTGAGCTGTAGGTGCTTCACCAGGTGCCCCATGTCCCCCAATGGGGGCACTGTCCACTGCGGTCCCTGTGCAAGCACAGGGTGGGTGGTGCCACCTGCCTCCCCGCTGAGCCTCAGGTGGACGAGGATGGAGGCAGCTGCCGGGAGGGAGGGGTGCAGAGGGTCAGTATGAGCCCTGGGGGGACTAGTACAAGATCATACGGCCCTCTCCTACCACAGGGGCAGGCAGGCAGGTCCTCTCCCCTTGAACCCATGCAGCCGTGACGTGACTGTGTGCCGTGGCCGCTGCACAGCCTGGGCCTTGAAGGGAGGGGGCAGGAACCATGTGCAGGGGACACCTCCCCCTCAGAGCCTGGCCCCCAGGGACCCCTGTCTGGCTGCCCAAGGCCTGGAGGCTCAGGGCAGATGAGGCCGGTGCTCCTCCTCAGTGGCGGGGTCCCCTAGCTCCTGATTTCCCTGGCGGGGGGCGGGGGTGGGAATGGGGGGGACAGACAGCACACAGGGTGGTTAGTCTGAGGGTGGATCTCCTGTTCAGCGGGCTCTTAAAGAGGCCAGGCGGGATCTTTTTTTTTTTTAATTTTTTTTATTTATTAAATTATTATCTGTGTACATATCCAGGCGGGATCTTGATTGACAGGCCTTGGGGGGCTCAGAATGCTTGCCTGCTCTCCCCGGCCAGGGCCAGCTCAGGTCTTCTGCCTGCTTAGACCCTGGGCTCTGGTTGGGGGTCTCCCTGCGGGGGGCATGGGTAGGAGAAAGTGCAGAGAGAAGTTCTATGTGGGCAGCAGGGAAGGCTGCTGCCAGGTGCCTTCAGGATGGTGTTCCCTCCGCCTTTCTGGGCGGTCATGGGTGGGAGGGTCCCTGAGAGTCAGCTTTTGGGGGCACTGGCTTTGGAGTTGGAAGACAGGGCCCATTTCTGTTGCTGCACCGTGGCCTCAGGGTCCTCTCCAGGAGCGGGCCCGTGAGGCCCCCTGGCTCTCAGGTGACTGTGAGGGTAACAGGATGAGGTTCTGGGGGCCTGAGGCCCTGATGCAGGCAGCCGCGCGGCCTACTCTGCGCCTGCTGATGCTCTGGGCGAGGGCGCGGAGACCATGCAAATGTCTGCCCTGGCTCACCCTGCCTGGGACCTGCCAGCAGAGGCCAGTGGCTGAGGGTCTGCCGTCCCCCATCCCAGAGGCTGAGGCAGGACCTCCCTCAGGGCGGGGAGCCCCCCGTGCTCCCAGCATCTGCATCCCTGGGTCCGAGGCTGTGCTGGAGGCAGAAGGAAGGCCCATCAGCACCCCACAGCAAGTGCTAGGTATCCAGAACACCCCAACTCCAGTCACAGCTGAAGGAGAGAGGTTCTAGATGTAGGACTTGGAAATTCAAAACGTGAAATGGAAAAAACAAAACAAAACGAGGCTGACCTTGGACCACAGAAGCTAAGTGTGTCTCAGGACCAGAGACAGTGCGGGAGCCTGCCTCCTCACCCACCTGCGGACAGGCTCCCGGAGGAGAGGATGAGTGAATAAAAGGGGAAGTTTCCTCTGATCACAGAAAGGTGCGTCTGCAGAACGACAGGGCTGGGCAGTGCCAGGCAGGGCTGTTTTGGAGAAAGGCACACACCCTTGGCATCCTCAGTGGCATTCCTGCAGTCCGCGATACCATCTCAGGCTTCCGGTCCAAATAAATCAGTATTGACAGGAAAGGCCTGGAAGCCAGGGGACTTCCGGGACGCCGCCCCCCTTTGCACCTCGCCCCAGAACCTCAGCAGACACAGAGCCGTTCCCTGGCGGCCTCAAAAACATGGCTTTTGCAGGAGAGTTGGATTCAAGGGGGCATTCCCTAGTGGGCTATAGGATTTGAGTCCTGGCTCCACCATTTAAAAAACATATATATATATTATTGATTTTTTTACAGAGAGGAAGGGAGAGGGATAGAGAGTTAGAAACATTGATGAGAGAGAAACATCGATCAGCTGCCTCCCGCACACCCCCTACCGGGGATGTGCCTGCAACCAAGGTACATGCCCTTGACCGGAAAGGAACCTGGGACCTTTCAGTTCATAGGCCAACACTCTATCCACTGAGCCAGACCGGTTTCAGCAATAAAAACATATTTTAAAAAAATCCTAGGGAGGAAAGCATGGCCGTTCCTCAGTCTCCCTGAGCCTCAGCATTCCCACCAGGAGGCGGGGTACCAAGGCGCCGGCAGCCTGCTCAGCAGGCAGGACTCCGAGAAGCGCTGTGAGCCTTCTGTCCCTCGAGGGGGGCTGGATGTCGGCAGGGCCTGGGCCGACACACAGCCGGGCACGACCACGTCACCAGCTGACCCTGGTGACCCTGGGTATCAGGCGGCTCCCGCTGGGGAAGGGCGTGGTCAGCCGGCACGTGCCACGGACCAGGTCCTGGGTGGGTGTCTCCCGGGAATCCCCGGGGGAGTCGATGCTCACACCTGGGCTGACACCGCGGGGAGGCGCGGGCCCTGAGCCCTCTGTGGGCGCGGCCAGCTGGTGACAGAGGGGAAACTGCATTCTGAGCGCGGGTCCAAGTCCAACATTCCTGGAGGCCCCTGCCAGTGCCGGGGTGCCGGGAGCAGTGGGGCCATCTCAGAAATAGGTGCAGCCCCCCAGGGGACACGTTTCAACTGCGTGAGCAGCAGGTGAGGAAGGGACATCAGCATTGACTTGGATAGATCCTGGCCTGACCTTGGGGATGTCACCCTCACATGCTCTCTCTCTCCTCCCCTCCCCCCAGCCATGAGGATTAAGGGGCTCCCGGAGGAACCCCGGATCACAGCAGATAATGGCCTCCCCGTAGCCCCACCCCCCCCTACAGGTGTCTGAGACGTCTGGGCCTCAAGTCCCCCTCTCTTCCCCCAGGTGTGGCAGGCGTGCTGGTGGGACACCCATTTGACACGGTCAAGGTGAGTCTCGTGGTGTTTTCAGTGTCGGGCCCTGCGGAGGCCCAGGCAGAGGACAGAAGCCTTCAGGTCGGGTGGCTGGGGCTCCCTCAGGGCCCACCTTAGGGACCCCTCAGGGTTTGCCCATGGGCTCTAGGGAAACGTGGGGCAGGGCCTCTGTGACACCAGATGGGCCAGCATTTACCCACTGAGCCGAGTGGGCCGTGCCTCCTGGGTCTGCCCCGCATCTCCCAGCGGGGCGGCCCGACCAGGTCCACCCTGAGGCTCGGCCAGGTTGAGACCGGAAGTGGGGGGGCAGTTTCCCCTCGAGGAGAGCAGGGATCCCACTGTTCTTACAGAACTCCTCCAGACCACTTCTTTTTTTTTTTTTTTTTTTTTTTTTAATATATTTTATTGATTTTTTACAGAGAGGAAGGGAGAGAGATAGAGAGCTAGAAATGTCGATGAGAGAGAAACATCGACCAGCTGACTCCTGCACACCCCCTGCTGGGGATGTGCCCGCAACCAATGTACATGTCCTTGGCCGGAATCGAACCTGGGACCCTTCAGTCCACAGACCGTCGCTCTACCACTGAGCTAAACCGGCTTCGGCCAGACCGCTTCTTAAAAGAAACAAAAGCTCAGGGAGAAAATACGGAAATACAGAAGAATCCAAACTGCTCAGGATTCCCCGTAAGGGGATCGTTGTGGTCAAGACATTGGGTGAGGTCTCCCGGGCAGGTGCACATCTATCTGTGGGTGCTGGCGGGTGGTCTGCAGCAGGCCCTGCGCCCCGAGGAACCCGGGTTCCAGGCTCCCAGACCCCTCGGAGTGGACACCAAGCAAGTCCATGTCCTCCCTCCAGAGGCTCCAGCTCAGATGTTCCCTGTGGTTGGGGTTTTACGTCCTTGAACGAGCCAGGTCAGGGCCTGACCTTATCTGCCCCCCCGGGAGCCGGGAGCCGGGCGGCTGCTAGACGCAGCAGGGTACAGGGCAGCCTGTCCTCGGAGAACTGCCCTGGGGGAGGGCAGAGCTCAGGCAGGGACCTCACCTGAGCTGGTGCGAGGCGGGCTTAAGGACCCAGGTGCTCCTCTGCCGGGAAAAGGGCCCGCGAGCCGGGGGCTGGGTTCCTGCCACAGAGAGGTTGGGCCCCGCCCTGTGCACTGGCTCCTGGGAAAGGTCTGCCCCAGGCCTGGTGCAGGGCCAGGCCCCCCTCCCGCTGGCCTGCAGTGACGTGGGCCGTCACTCTGCTTCTGGGCCCGGACGTCCTCTTGGCACAGTGCGGGGCTGGGCAAGATTCCCGAGGCCCTAGGGGTCAGTCCCGGAGAGCACAGGTTTCCTTCCATCGCACCGAGGTCTGCGGAGGAGGCCCCAGGGCCAGGCTTTCTGGCCACACAGCGGCCCCTGGGTTCCCTGAGGGCCACCGAGACGAGGGCCTGGTGGCACCTGTCCACACGCTGCTCAGGCTCTGCCCACAGCCGGGCAGCCCGGCCAGCCTGGCAGCAGCCACGCTGTGCTGTGCTTATATCTGTGGTCACGTGCTGCAAAGGCCTCTGGGAGCTGCGTCCAGCCAAGAAGTGGCTCTCCACGCCCTCAGCCCAGCTCCTCAGAGGCCGCTCAGAGCGGTGACGCAGCCCCGGCCTGGCCAGGCCTTCGGCAGGCTCCCCTCGGGTCCCTCCGGCCGGGAGCATGGCCCTGGCATCCCTGCCCCTCTGGGCTCCTGAGCCGGGACCAGCACCCCTGGCAGCAAGTGGTGGGGTGCAGGAGCTTCTGCACTTGGAACCCCCTTACCTGGCACCTAGAGGGAGTAAATCTGTGACTTTTTTCCCCCACCAGCATCACATCTGGGCAAACTGTCTTTAAAATCTGAATTTTTGTGTGTGTTTTTAAAAATATATTTTATTGATTTTTTACAGAGAGGAAGAGAGAAGGATAGAGAGTTAGAGACATCGATGAGAGAGAAACAGCTGCCTCCTGCACGCCCCCCACTGGGGATGTGCCCACAACCGAGGTGCATGCCCTTGACCGGAATCGAACCTGGGACCTTTCAGTCCGCAGGCCGACGCTCTGTCCACTGAGCCACACTGGTTTCGGCTAAAAGCTGAGTTTTTTATAAAGGGGAGGAAGCCTGCCCCAGTCTTCACCTTCCGTGGCCGTATCGTCCCACCCTGCACGGGCTCACGTGGTGCTGGACGTGGAGCACACATGGCTGGATGTGAGGTTATAATGGCTTTATTTTATTTTATTGTTTTTACTGGCTGTTTTCCACTTCGAAAGCTAAACGCTCTTCTCACAAGGAAATTGGGAAATGCAGAGAAGCTAATGGCTTCCTCCGGCGGAGCAGCCCGCCCCACACCCGTGCTCGGCCTTGCCCCGGGCAGGCGGCCTGTCTGTGTGTGCTCACCAGGTACACACACACTGTGTGTACTCCACCCTTAGCAAAAATGTAACTGTTATAGGGGAGTCAGCTGTTTGGCTGGCTTTCTGTTACAGACGTAATCCAGGTTGTAAAACAATGTAACCGTCATAGAGACATATAAAAAAAAAGGAAAAAAAACCCCCACAGTCCTTCATACATCGTCCGCGCCCCGTGGTTGATTTATGCTGAAAACCAGCCATGTCGTACCTTCTCGCTTTGGCAAAAGGGGGATTTGTTTCCTAGCCCTGCCGCTGAAATAGAAACGTGATGTATAGCAAAGGGCAAAGGTGCTGAGAGAGCAAACCTAGGAATCCCGGGAAAAGAACGAGGCCGGAAACCCCCTCCGCTCTCCAGACCTCCCCCTCCTCACCCCGAGGCCAGGGCCCGTTCACCTGGCCGCTCCTTGAGCCTCATGTCACTGGACCGGGGCTCCAGAGGGGCGAGGGGACCCTGTGTCTGTGTCAGTCACTCGCCTCACAGCAGGGACGTTCCCAGTTTATTCTCCCAGACCCTCGGGACCGAAATGGGAGCCCAAAATGTGGTTTCCCGCCGTGGAGCCTAAACCACAGCCAGTCTTCAGCCCTGCTGCCCTCGCAGGAAGGCCGTTCCTGTCCTGCTTTGGGGCCGGACGGTAACCGGGACACCGTGCCCAAGCCCCCTCCGCCAGGGAGCGGCTCTCCCGGGGCAGGGGGGAGGCCCGAGTGCGATGTTGAAATTCTGTGTTGCGTTAACCGTCTTTACTTCCTGAGCGGGAGCTGTCTCCACCCTCAGCAAAAATGTAACTGTTATGGGGAGCTGAAGCCTCACCCAGAGACCAGGTGAACCCACATTTCCGTCCCCCCTGACCCAGACCCTGGGCCTGACCCCCACGTTCCCTGTGGGCCTAGCCGGGGCAGGAGGGGCACTAGGGCCCAGCACAGGCCCCGGGTTGGGGGAGTGGGGCGGGGCAGGGCTGGGCGGGAAAAATCCCCCTCTGGTTCAGGGTCTCCCTGGGCTTGGGTGAGAAGGACCCCTTTTCTAGGGGCGAGTCGTTAGTCCTAAGCAAGATCTTGACTCCCAAAACCTTACCACTCTCCAGGCTAGATGTCATAAGACATGGGTCCTTGGGTAAGGCGACCGAACACTGCGGGACAGACCCAATTTCTAATAATTTGTCCCGCGTCCCGCAGTGTTTTTAAAAAGTCCCAATTTCTGGAAAGTTTTAAAAAATCCAAAAATGGAGACTTTTTTAAAAGTCTTTTAAAAGCCGCGGGACAAATTGTTAAAAATCGGGACATCTGGTCATCTTATCCTTGGGCCACATTTCACCCCAGACCCAGGGGGCAGAAAGGTGTAACGGACACTACCGCCGATACTGACGGATATTGATCTCGGTGGTCATGCCATCCCGGCTGTTCCTCAGAATGCTCTCCATGGCTGCCCTCTAAGGCACGCAGGTAATCGCCAACCAGCAGGCTTTGCTCTCCTCAGTCAGAGGTCACAGCGTGGAGCTTAAATCTTGGACGCAGAGATGGAGTTGGTTGTGTTCACTTGCAGCCTCTGCCTGTCTGAGGTCGAGGGGCCCCTGCCCCCCTGGGTGTTGCCCAGTGCAGCGGGCAGTCTCTGGCTGTCTGCTCACCATACCCCTCCCCGGCCCCACCCCACCTTGGAATCCCGAAAGCCACGGAAAGCCAGCTGCGTGGCCCCCTGCCTTGCGGGTCTGGCCTCTGCCGTGGTCACGGGCACCGTGGAGCGGGGTGCTCTGTCCCCGGCTCGCCCTCCTCTCACTGGGTCCTCCTTCCAGGTGAGGCTGCAGGTGCAGAGCCTGGAGAAGCCCCAGTACCGAGGCACCATGCACTGCTTCCAGTCCATCATCAAGCAGGAGAGCGTGAGTGGCGTGGGCAGGGGCGGGGGCAGCCGGGAGGAGGCTGCGGGGCTGGACCACAGGGTGGGAGGGAAGAGCCGGGGCCCAGTGGGGGATGGGATGGTGCGAATGCTCAGATGGAGGACTCTGGCTCTAATAACTTTTAAAAAAATATATATACATATTTTATTGATTTTTTTTACAGAGGAAGAGAGAGGGATAGAGAGTTGGAAACATCAATGAGAGAGAGTCATCAATCATCTGCCTCTTGCACACCCCCTATTGGGGATGTGCCCGCAACCAAGATATATGCCCCTGACCGGAATCAAACCTGGGACCTTTCCGTCCGCAGACCGACGCTCTATCCATTGAGTCAAACCGGTTTTGGCTCTAATAATGTTCTGTTTGATCCCTAGGGTCACCTGGGGTGGGCTGGGGCCTCCACCTGCAGTGCAGATTGGCGGGGGGGACACACGGACAGGACGGGAGGGGCGCACGCGCCAGAGAGGGGAGGAGGATAGCTGGGCTGCCCAGGCCCCAGGCGGGAGGCGGGCACCTGACGGACGCCCCTCTGCCCTGCAGGTGCTGGGCCTGTACAAGGGCCTGGGCTCGCCGCTCATGGGGCTCACCTTCATCAACGCGCTGGTGTTCGGCGTGCAGGGCAACACGCTGCGGGCGCTGGGCCAGGACTCGCCCCTGAACCAGTTCCTGGCGGGGGCGGCGGCGGGCGCCATCCAGTGCGTCATCTGCTGCCCCATGGAGCTGGCCAAGACGCGGCTGCAGCTGCAGGACGTGGGCGCGGCGCGCACCTACCGCGGCTCGCTGGACTGCCTGGCGCAGATCTACCGGCGCGAGGGCCTGCGCGGCGTGAACCGCGGCATGGTGTCCACGCTGCTGCGCGAGACGCCCAGCTTCGGCGTCTACTTCCTCTCCTACGACCTGGGCACCCGCGCGCTGGGCTGCGAGCCGGGCGACGCGCTGCTGGTGCCCAAGCTGCTGCTGGCGGGCGGCACGTCGGGCATCCTGTCCTGGCTCTCCACCTACCCCGTGGACGTGGTCAAGTCCCGGCTGCAGGCTGACGGCGTGCGGGGCGCCGCCCGCTACCGCGGCATCGTGGACTGCGCGCGCCAGAGCTACCGCGCCGAGGGCTGGCGCGTCTTCACGCGCGGCCTCACCTCCACGCTGCTGCGCGCCTTCCCCGTCAACGCCGCCACCTTCGCCACCGTCACCATCGTGCTCACCTACACGCGCGGCCCCGAGGACCCGGCCGAGGACGAGGGGGTGCCCGCTGCCGCCCCGGGGTCCGCGCTGGCCCAGCCCTCCAGCCTGTGACCGCCGCCCATGGGCAGAGGCATGGCCTCCCCTTTTCCTCACCCCGACATCCGCATCCAGGGGCCCCCCCTGCCCGGGCCGGGGGGGCGGGGACCCCATCAGATCTGGCCCGATGCCGCTGCGCACCAGCCGGGTTACCTTGGCCACAGACTGGACTCCTCATTGTTCTCAGCTGTGCAGCCAGGGAGCTGGCCCTGTTAACCTGGAAGCTTCCAGAAACCCAGCCAACACTCCAGGCATCCCCGGGATCCCACCCACCAGCACTCCAGCTCTCCCAGGGACACGCGCTGCACATCCTGGACCTGGCGGAGCTCCAGGGCCCTTCTCGGCCGCCCTTACAGGCTCTGTGATGAGGACAGAGGCAGCCCCGGCGCCTCCTGGTGTCAGAGAACTGGACCCGACCTGGTGCACCCCAGCTTCTCCACAGGGCACTGCTGGGGGCACCCCTGCTGCTGCCACTCCCAGGGGAGGCTGACCTGGGACCCCCGAAAGGCCAGGGGTTTGCTGGAGGCTCCATGTCCTCCATAGTTCTAAACACAGCCGCGGGAGGGGAGGTCTGTGCCCTCTGGGCCTCGGGCTGCCCATCTGTAACATGGGACACGGGTCTGCTGATAGCTAGAGCTCCGCCCACTTTAACAAAGGTGAGTGGAGGGGCGGAGAGGGAGATGGTGGGGGCCCCCCACCCCCCCTTCTCCAGCACATGGGCAGGCTCCTTAGTGCCTGGGGTCCTGCGCGGTGGGAGGGCCCATGGGTGGGCATGGCTGTGGCCGTGTGGGCCCCTCCGGGCTGAGGGGAGCTGAGCCCACGCTCCGGGGCTCCCGCTCGAAGCTGGTGCTGCGGGGGAACTCGGGGAGCCCGGCACCTGGTGCGCTGTGGTCTGTGACGGGGTGGGGAGGCGGATGGTTTGCATGGTTGAAGGTGCCTGTGGCCCCCTTTCCCCGAGTGGGGCTGAGCCTCTTGGGCAGTGTGACAAGCTCTCCCAGGAGGCACTGGGCGAGGAAGACAGGACTCCCACCCTGTGCATGGGTGTCACTGGTAATAAAGTCACTTGTTTTTTAAGAGGGTCAAGGCTTCATTTGTGTATCACAGAGGGGCTTCATTCCATACCTTCCCCGGGTGAGAGGGGCCGGCTCTGTGATCTGTGCCCTCCGGCCCTGACGGCAGCCCAGCTGTGACCTGGGTCAGCTTTGGGGCACATCTTAGCCCCTCAGTTTCCTGGTCTGCAATGTGGGCGCTCAGCAGGAGCTCACGGGGTGCCTGGCTACCCCGGCCACAGGATGCCTGTCCCTCCCGCTGTGCGGGCTGGCAGCACGTGCTGTGAGCTCTCCGGGGGGGCCGAGCTGTGCTCAGATCAGATGTGGCCACTGGCAGGAGGGTGAGAGGAACTGCCCACCGAGATCAGACCTAACCCAGCCCAAGAGGTCCCTGCTGGGTGCCCACCCTCACTTCTCAGCCTCTTGGGGTCAATCCTGGACACCCTGTGTCTCCCAGCTGCCAGCCTGGATGGAGGCTCTGTCCTTCCCAACTGCTGAGCCAGAAAGCTTTGCCCACGCACAGGGAGGGAGGGGGCCCAGCTTTCCCTGCAGGGGAGCCAGCTCTTTACACCCCATTTAACCCCAGCACCAGCCTGTGATGTTGGGCTTGTCTGGTGTCCAGGGAGTGGAGGCCGGGAGGGGGCTGGGGGGACGTGTCCTCGTGTGTGAGCCCATGGCCCCCCTGGGGTCCCAGCAGCATCTCCTCCCCCATAAGGTGCCCTGGCTTCTCTCTTTCCTCTGAGAGAACCCAGGCAAATGCTAAAAACCAGGGTCCCCCACTCGCACTGTGAGTGCTGACGGTTAAACATTACCGACAGGTTGGGTGGGAAGAGGGTTTGAGAGAACTGGGGGTTTGGTTTTGTTTTTATCAATTTATTTAACAATTTATTTTCTTCCTGACTTAAGTTTATGTTTATTCTATTTGGGAAAAGTAATCTATTAATGTGGCAAAGAAATAAAAAGACGCAGACGAAACCCAGACTGTGTAATGAAGGGGAAACCTGGCCCCCGGCGCCTCCCCTGCCAGCACCCTCCCCCCGGAGCCCGGGGCTGTCTCAGTTCCTGGAGGACGCCTGCACGTCCTGGGTGAGTCCCAGCCCATGGGAACACTCCCCTCCTGCGGACCATGGCCTAGGTACTGACTGTTCTTTGAACCTGACAGTTATCTTGGAGATGTGGCTCAAACAACAGGCATTTATCCTCTTGAAGGTCTGGGAGGTCAGACATTCACTGTCAGCATTGCAGGCCGCAGGGATGGAGGGAGGACCTTCCGCCCTCCCCCGATGGCAGCGGCTCCCCCTGTGCGCACACCCTCTCCGGTCCTCTCGCCTCCGTTTTGCAGCGGGGGATGGGCCCTGTCCAAGGCCACACGGCCAGTTGGCGCTGGGTCAAGAGCCTGAAGGCCTTCCTGGTCTGCGGCCCTCACCGCACCCCATGCCCCGGGCCTGGCTGTGCACCTCATGGCCCACTGTCACCAACAGCCCAGGCTGACCCCCGGGTTCCCCTGGCTGCGGTGACAGACACCCCGGAGGGGCACCCAGCAGCACAGGAACCTTGGACGGGTTGGGGACCCACCCTCTGTGCCCCTTGGTCTCGGCTCCCTTGCTGCTATGCCTCCTTACCTGGCACCCACCGGCCCTCCCAGGGGAGGGCGTGTCCACTGTGACCACGGTGGAGGCAGTGGCCATGGGGAGCTGGGCCACTACAGCCCTTTGCTCACCTCCCACCCTGAGAAGCCCGGCCGTGGCCCCCACCCACCCAGCCCCGAGCGCCAGGCCTGCTGAAGGGCACTGTGTGTCCAGCCCTCTCAAGGCAAAGACGCTCACCGGAGTGGGGGGAGGTGCTCCACGTTAGATGCTGCTGGGTGGGAGCTGTGCCCTGGCAGACTGGCAGGCAAGCCTGCAGCGCGGACCGTCCATCCCTTCCACCCCCTCAGGAGCTCTCAAGGTCTCCTCAGCTGTTGGGCAGGCACTGAACGCCACCCCTGGGCATCCAGGTGGGTTTGGGAAACCAAGTGGGCAGAATTGATGCCCGAGTGGATGTGAGGGGGTGAGAGATGGGAGGCCACCATGCCACCCTCTTCTGGCTTAACTGTCCCTGTGGATGCAGGATGGGAAGGGGGCGGGCACCGTGAATAAAAGGCTGAGTGGGTAGATGAGGGCAGAGGCTGCGGAGCACAGGAGCACAGGGCCGGGTTGGGTTTTGCCAGAGACAAGGGGAAGGCAAGAATGTAGGAGGGCGGGAAGCTGGGACATGGAGCTTTGTGGGGCGGGATGGTGAGGAGGTGATTGGCTGAGGGCACTGGGGTACAGTCCCACAGAAGTAGGAGCGGCAGTGAGAAAGCAGGACCCCAGGACAGAGACTGGGGGCTACAGATGTCGGAAACACGAGGTTTGGGGGTGGCCATGGCAGTGGCAGGTGGAGTGGGGTCATCAGGAGGACAAGGCCATGGTGGACCGTCCTCCAGAGCGATGCTGAGGTGGCCAGTGAAGATGGGCGGGGAGCCAGCGGGCCAGCGTTAGAATGAACGGGGTGATGGCGGAGTGGGGCTGGGATTGGCGGTAGGATTTGGAAGTGGAAGTGGACCGAGGAAGGGGGGCCCACCCACTGCTCCTGCGGGAAGGGGGTGAGAGAAAAAGCAGCCCGGCTCGGAGGGCTTCAGGTCCCTCTTCCCAGCCCCCACCAGGCTTTGGCTTCACCCAGGACTGGAATGGGGATCCGGCCACCCCTCCCTGGTCTAGGGGTGCACCAGGAGCCCTCCCAACCCCAGGCCTTGCTCAGGTCTCCCTTCTGGTCCTACAAGGGCACCCCGAGCGCCGGCCCCTACTGGGGTCCAGCCTGCTCCATCCACCCTTCCCCCCCTCAGCCCAGCTTCTGCTGAGGAAAAGGAAGCTCCCGACGGGCCCAAGGTCACCTGCCCTCTGCCTTGCCCAATCCCAAGGCCCTTTCAACTGGAGTGGCCCCTTAGCAGCAGGTGGCCCTACATGTGCTGGAGGACAAATCAGTGACCCTCCTCCCCCATTGTGTGGGTCCTCACACTGGGCCAAGTGTCTGAGGAATGCCGTGGGCGCCGAGGTGCAGGCTTCTGAGCTTCCCCAGTGGGGCCCGGGCTCAGGACCCAGCCAGGCCTCCACAGACTGGCTGCCCAACACCAGGCACACATACCCTCCAGTGGTGGAGAGGAAGGCGCACCACGGTGCCGGCCCAGTCAGGGGTCTGAGGCTGGAGAACAAACCCTCAGGCTTTTGGGCCAGAGCAGAGGGGAGCAGCTCACGCAGCCGAGGGTGGGGATGGGCGGGCCGGCCCTGTCTGGGGGTGGTGCATGGGGCTGGAGAGGGGCTCTGGCCACCAGCTCCTAGGACACCGGTAAGCTACCTGTTGCAGGTGGTGGAAGAGCTGGGGCTGGGGTGAGGCCTCTCCCTCTTCTCCTGTCTCCTCCACTAGAATGCAGTTCCGTCAGCACCTGAAAGGGCCTGACACATATCTGGGGCTCAGTTGCTGCTGAATGAGTGAACCTGGGCCCTCTGGGAGAGAGAAGCTGCGAGGGGGGCTGAGGCTGGAAAAGTAGGTCAGGGCTGGACTTGGTCGGGTAGGAAGTGGGGAGTCCTTACAGGTTCAGGTGAGCAGGGGAGACCCACGCCGGAGCCCCATTTGGGAGATTGCACAGCGTGCAGCGTCAGGAAGCTGGAGAGGAGCGCTGGGCCAGAACGGGCGGGTGAGGAATGCTGGCCGTGGGAGCCCAGAGCAACGCCCCAGGCTTCTTCCCTCTGGGTTGGAGATGAATTCAGGCTGCGGGCCAGAGGCAGCAGGAGCCAGGCAGGCCTGGGGTTGACTTCCTGCTGCCTAGACCTTTGCAAATGACCCTCATCCATGACGAGTTGAATGAAATTGTGTTCACAGTGCCCAGCATGGTGCTGCGGTCAGTTACCCAGGTGGGGATGCTGGCAAGTGTGAAATGGGGACAGTGGGTTCAGCTATGGGGTGGGGGCAGGGTGCCTCCAATCTTAGACCACCAGCTCCTCCTTGGCCCTTCACTCAGCAGCGTCCTGCCAGCAGCCCCCTCCACCCAGGAGTGAAGCTCCGCAGCCCCGGATGCCAGGGAGTGAGTGCTTCTCTGTTTTTGGCCAAATCCTAGATAGCTCCCTTTTACTGAGTTTGAAGAGCCTAGTTACAGTCGAGTTTCTTACTGGAGTTCCCAGAACTGTCACTT
This sequence comes from Pipistrellus kuhlii, assembly GCF_014108245.1. Lineage (NCBI taxonomy): Eukaryota > Metazoa > Chordata > Mammalia > Chiroptera > Vespertilionidae > Pipistrellus > Pipistrellus kuhlii. The sequence goes on from NW_023425542.1 coordinate 3,464,866, forward strand.
GAGGTTGAGAATTTGCTTTCTAAAAAGTGGGTGAGTTTCTCATTAAAATTCTTCCAGTCCGCCGAAACCGGTTTGGCTCAGTGGATGGAGCGTCGGCCTGTGGACTGAGAAGTCCCGGGTTCGATTCTGGTCAAGGGCATGTACCTTGGTTGCGGGCGCATCCCTAGTGGGAGTGTGCAGGAGGAAGCTGATTGATGTTCTCTCTCACTGATGTTTCTGACTCTTTATCCCTCTCTCTTCCTCTCTGTAAAAAGTCAATAAAATATATTTAAAAAAATAAAAAATAAAAAAAATAAAATTCTTCCAGTCCATCAGTCCATCCTGGAGCTGAGGGGCTGCGCTAAGGAAGCATTTCCTGCTGGTGAGACCGAAGGAATCCTGGAGGACCTGCCTCAGTCCAGGCAGGAAGGAGCCTCCGGCCAGGTTCACTGTGTGATGAAACGTAGGGAAAGAAGCGGCTTAGAGGCTTGAGGAACAAACAAGAACCGCAGGCATTGAAAAGCTTAACATTATGCGTTTATTATATCTTATAGAGCCATGTTATTATACATGCTTGGTGCTTCAAACTGGGTTACGTTAAATGTTTTTCCGGATGCAAAGCCATCTTGCTCGATGCTTGAGATGCGGATGCCTTAAACGCGATAATACTTCTGCACCTATGACCTATGAGCTAAGGAAAAACCAAGGACAATTCCAGAAATGGCAGAACACATTTAAGAAAAAGATGCACATGAGACGCCAATGCTAAGTCCTTGAGCCAGGGCCTACAGAAGTTACCAGAAAGTGAATAAAAACAATTGTTCTATGAAAATGACTTGACCAATCACCATCTGCAGATAACAGAGCCTCATACAGTTACGGATATTGTAGAAAAGGTGGTTTGGTATCGGTGCCTTTTCCCCTCCATGTAAAGTACCTCCTGCACCCCCCAACCCCCAATGATAGCACAGCCAACAAAACACTGCACAGCAACTGGTCCCTCCCCGCGACACCCCAATGCTATTTCTTATGGCGTCTGAGTGTCCTTAACGAGAAGCAGTCAGTCTGGTCAAATCTGCCACTTTGTGGGAAATCACTGTGCTGCAGGATGAATGTGCTACTGTCACTCTCACCCTGTGCAGATGCCCACATCCTGGCCAGAAGGACCAGGTGACCAGCTCATGGGAATTTGGTTTACCTGCTGTCACCGTACCCTTCCAGTTTCTAGAAGAGCTGATGAAGTGTGTGGACAATATGCAGCCTGCCTTCCCGGCTTACACCTCTCTGGCTCTCTGCTCACCACTTAGGCCTGGAGGCGACCGAAGCCCGCATTTGGAGGCACCTGGCCATTCCTGCCTGCTGCTGCTCTGAAAGGCCTGCACTGCATTGTCTTCAGCGACCAGGGACCTGAGCACAGCCCACGCAGTAACCATCAAAGCCAACCAAGGCCAATACGTTAGGGTGTAGGAGACCTAGCCACCCACTCAGGCCAAGTTTCTGAGCTGGCAAGAGGTGCCTTCTGCCATGTTGAAGAGCAGGCTGTGGAGCGCATGACCGAGCTGCAAGGGGGCAGAGCTTGGGTTAAAAGTTCTGGTGGGTCCTAGGCTGTCCAGTGACAGGCAAAGTGCTGGCTTCAGCAGCCGGTGGAGCAGCTGCAAGCAAGCCTTGTGGCGTGGGTATGGCATTAAGTGGGTGCCTGTCGGCAGCTTCAGTTCTCACCACCTTTTCAACCCCTGGATCCAAGCTCTGGCTGGTGGCCAGACATCAAGAAAGCAGGAGGAACTTGGGAGAATTTAAGATGAACAACACGGTCTTCCTAAACCATGTGATCCCAACTCAGACACAAGAAGTGAGCAATTCTCTCTGCCTGTCATGGGGGTACAACGATCAGATTTCCAACTGAAAAGCTTCCGAGGGCCCGGTTTTCCTGTGCCACAGACAAATCTGAGATGTTACAACAGGAAAGTTTTGCTAAGCAGATGGGGGTGGGAGGCAGACAAAGCCCTCTGTTCACCATCCACCTGCCCTGCCCTGTGTCCCTCCGGGCTGCTCGCTGGATGGACGTTCTCGTTTGTGAAGAAACAAACCAGAATTCTGCCTGGAACAGGGGCAGGCAGTTCCTCTTCTGCCCAGGGCCTTACTTTATTCAAATTTAGTAAAATAAGTGACATGTAAAAGAACTGTACATGAAAACCAGATAGAAAAAATAATCTTGATATTCCTCAAATCCTTAGGTCTTGAATCTAGGCAAAGCACACAAACATCATATGAAACCAATAGTGAGTTCAATGTCACCCTGGAAAGTAAATGTCACTCTGAGGTGACAGCTCTTTATACAAATATTATGTTTCCCCCTAACTTCACTACCAAAGAGGGGGGAAATAATAAGAAATCCAAAAATAGAAAACAACATCTTATTAAATGTAAACGTATCCTCTGGGCTCTTATATTACATATCCTACAAACATGCAAGGGTCTCAGCTCAGATGTAGGAAAATATGTCTATCAGTATCACTTAAAAATCAGGTTAACCCTCAAGACCACCAATTGACTCACTGTTGGGACACCATGTCAAAGTCTTGTCATGTGCATCCTCAGCAAACGTAAGAATTTCAACAACAGCGAACTGGGTTTCGGGTACCCCCGTGAGAACGACTCTGCTCTTTAACTGTCACTCACCTACTCGTTCTCTATACGAGGGTCGAGTGTTCCGTCAACAAGGAACTTGGACAGTACATTTCTTCAAAACCCCACCCCCCTCCATTACATTCCTTCCAGAAACTAGCTCTGCAGACTGAGAGAAGACACGTGAACAGAGTCAAGGGGAGGGGGTGATGACTATTTCACTCGGAGGGATGAAGAGATGATTAACGGCATCCCCCTAGGGGTCAAGGCACGGGAAGAGGGACCAACCTCCTCACAGGTACTGCTCCTGTAGGTCATAGGACAGAGGGCTCTCTGGACCGCCAGCATGGCCCACAGCACAAGGCTCCCCTGCCCCGTACCCTTGGGGAAGGATTCCAAGGGCAGTGCCAGGACCAGGCCCCATGGTGGTACAATGCTTGGCGAGGGCGATGCAGCTCCAGAACTAATGGATATGCCCCCAGGCCTGCTCGCCTGCTGGCAGGGAGGGAAGGAACGGGTGCTCACACTCCGGGCACTCGGCTTCAAAGGGGAGCTCCATCATGGCTTACCTCGCCCCCGGCTGCCAGTACAGACGCTCCTGGCTTATCGAGGGGACAGCTGGGCTCTTCGGATTAACTCAGTTCCAGCAAGCTACTCACTCAATGGAAAACAGATTCTGAACGAATAAAAAAATTGTCTCAAGTTAAATTTTTCATTTATGAATCAGAAGGCACTTCGAAATTCCGGAGAGCCACAGTGTCACTGCTCCCGGGCCCCCGATCCTGCACAGGACCGGAGGAGCTGGAGACAGGGCAACCTGTGACCTGACGTGTTCTGGACGTCAGTTGAATAAATCTGGTTCAGCTAGTTTGTCGAGCACACAGTACAAAGACACACGGATGTTTGCATTCTGGATAAATGGGGTTTTGCTGTATTGTGGCAGTTTATAAAATAGTCTCATGGGTTTGATATTTGACTCGAAGTAAAATTCAAAAAATCATAACCGTACATTTAAGAGGTCACAACGTGAGAGGCAAAGTACTCATTGAGTACAATTCTCTTAACTGAATCACCTTGCCAATCAGTACTCAGTGTCCATTTAGAAGCGTGAGATTAAGCTGCTGGCGCTCAACTGCTACATATGCTAACACTGAGGACTCCACTGCCAAAGGACCCAAGTCTCTCAACCACACAGCACCACCAGGGCCTGCCTCTGGCTGGGCGAGGACCTGCTGGAGCCGCCCAGAGGGCGGCCTGAGCACTGGACCCTGCTTGTCCCTGCCAGGTAACACCTTACCTTGAAAACACAGGCCAGGGTGCAACTGTCAGTCACATCTTTGCTGGGGAAGCAAAAATCAAAACCCAATCGCCAAAGGGCCTGGTTGGGAGTCCTCTGAGGTAGTTCCTTAACTCGGGATGCCTGTTACTACTCTCTCAGAACTCAGTCCCTGCGGGAAAGTATTGAGATACCCATGCATCACTTTAATCATAAGTCACTGTAACTGAGTGCAAAATAAAGGAAACTCGAGTTGCTTTATTTAGCTTCCAATTTCTGGGAGGCTCAAGAATTATAATTATTCTGGACAACAAAAGGAAATAAGACTGTGCTTACAGATCTTTTCTGCCATATTCTTTCTGTAGGATTGCTATTTTATTGTTGCCCTTTCTGTTACATGGATGTACACACCAGGTGTTAAAAGGTACAATACATTCTACAACTGAGCACCACTTTCTGTAACTGAACAGGCAAAGAGATTACACTGAACATCAGCATCTGGCAGTATTTTTCAGGAAAAAAAAATGTGACTAAAATGGATTTAAATTGATTAACACTATTAAATCACATCTAATATTTGATACTACATGATTCAATACAGCTATACGATACAATTATACAAAATGTGTTAACATCAAAGAATACAACCAAAATTAAGATAGCAAACAAAACCTATATAACTTTTTTTACAGGAAAATACTTTTGAAGTATGCATGTAACTGCCCATTCTTTTAAAGAAAATCTACTGCAAGCAAAGTTATCAACCTCCAGAAAAATCACACATAGCATTACTAAGCATATCCCCAAAAAGTGTACAATATGCACACTTGGAAAATACAAAATTAAAAAAATTGTAAGCAACAGGTGAGCTTCATATTTATAAGAATGTGAAAAGAAGTCCCATTTTTAGCACTGTTGTATAAAGAATTGTCTTTTGATGAGAAGTTCATGACTTGTCCTCATGTTGGGACCACACTTTACAAAACACCGTGTTTTTGAAATGAGATTACAGAGCTAGATAGTCATATCTTAGCAATGTCATCTTATTAAAGTTTTTTTTTTAATTTTTACTACTTTATCAAAACATGTCCCTTAAGTGTGTAGGATTCATTTTTAAAATTCTTTCCTAGAAACAATATACAAAGGAGAGGCATCGTTATTCCCAAACACACTCCTGGAAGATGCTTTCCGAGGTCCAGAAGCTCTTCTCTCTCGTCTTCTCACTGGTTGTTTTTGGCCTTTGCATGTGTTAAGATGTGAGATTTCAGATTAGTCGACTGAGCAAACTTCTTATTACAACCATCGAAGGGGCACACATAGGGCCTGTCTCCGGTGTGGATTCGCACATGTGTGCGCAAATTGAAGTCCAGTGAAAAGCGTTTCCCGCAGCCTTCGAACGTGCACTGCCGGGGAAGACCAGAGAACCTGCTCAGTGACAGGGACACCGCTGCGCGGAGGGCAGCTTGCTGCTTTGACTAACACTCTCCTCCCCGCCCAGGGGAAATGTCCCAGCTGTTCTGGAATCAGTGGGCATGGTGCTCCAGCTCTGCGACAACAATCCCCAAGACCAGGAGCACCCCTCCGGAACCATTTAAATACTAAGTAAGAGAATCACTTGGATCTCTCTAAATATTATGTTATGGTCCTAAACTTACGTTAAAAAAAAAAAAGCACAGGAAAGCTTCCGGTGCCAAATCAAGAACAGGTCAGGTTTACTGCCTGTACTGTGAGTCTGTTCCCTTGTTCATGGGCTTCTAAAATGCGACAAAATATTAACGGTTCTTACTCTCGCACAGTAAAATTTGAGAAGTCCCCTGCCAATTAGTGATTCAACATACTGCTAACTGCCCAAACTAAACTGCTCTGACCCCACCGTGGATGCACAGAATCCAGTTTTAGGCTTGTTCTTGAGCACTCCCACGGTCTCCAGTATGTCACAGAGCAGCCCTCCTGTGACAGACACCAGGCCATCTCTCCCTGCGCTGGGGCTGCCTGCCTACACACAGGTGTATGTGTGTGGTGGTCGTAGGGGGGGAGAGGGGGGAGGGAGGGACTGGCTCTACCTGAAAGGGCTTCTCTCCAGTATGAACCAGTTGGTGCCGTTTTAGTTTTGAGCTCTCAACGAAAGCTTTGCCACACTCTGCACAGACGTGGACTCGGGGGCCGTGAGTGTGCAGATGCTTTCTCATGGCAGAGTTATCCCTGAACATCTTTGTGCAGCCCTTCAAACAGAAAGAGAAGCTTAGTGGTTCACACTGCAAAGTGCGACAAAGGGTCAACCACTGAACAGCCTTCACTGACACATTAAAACAAAACAACCCCCAGCCCCATTTTAATTTTACTTAGTATTACAGCAGAAATATTAAAATATTTAAGACAAAAAAAAAAAAAAGACAGCTGAAAAAGGCCTTATCATTTAATGTAAACCCTTGTTTTACAGATGAGGAAACTGAGGCTTAGAGATGTCTTAAGTAGACTTGCCCAAGGTCACACTACAAATAGTAGCCGAGCTGGGAGTAGAACCCAACACCCTGGCTTCCAGCTATACCACCGCTGCCTCACCCAACTCCGTCCCCCACATGAAGTAACAGAAGCCCTGAGAAATAAATGGAGTTAAAATGACGGCAGTCCACCACTACCTTTGGTGGGCCCCATATTCTGTGCTGCAAGAATGGGCTGTCATTCTCCATCGCCTACTGTTCCCTCTTCTCTCTTTGCCTCTTTCCCCTTCTTGACAGAGAAAGAAGCAAGAGGGTCTCCAAGGAATGGCAACTACAGAAGAAATTGATTTTGTGAGACACTAGGAAAAGAAGCAGGCAAACTGATACGAGAGCGGGGCGGCAGATGGGAGGGTGGTGCTCTGAGAAGCATGTCCTGCCCAATTTCTTCTGCAGTTGTTGCCCAGTGATGGAGTGGGTGGGGGAAATGACAGACAGCACAACAGAGGACAGCACAAGCCAACCAGTGGACAGCTTCACAGGCAGAAGGGCGGGCAGGAAAAGCCACAGTTTTTTCACCTTGACCCCTAAGTTGAGTTTCCATTTAGAAGATGGGATTTTAAAGAAGTAGACAGAGAAGCTAGAGAGATGGCAGGCACTCAAAGGCAGAACTGTTTTCAAATGCTTATCTATATTTTGGCCCCAATGAATATCACTTTACATTTCAAACTCTCCACACGAGGAGCATTAAAAAGAACAAAGAACTTGTGAGTTGCGTAGTCATTAGAGGTGACACCTCAAAGCTAAATTTGTCCTACCACCCATCATTTAAAAAAATTATTTATTCCATGCAAAAATTCTGCCCTTTGTTTTTCTGCACCTGTGTGATATTTTCTGTTACTTTTACATCCAACTAAATTTGAAACCGACCCAAGCCAATACACCTCAAAGTACCTTTTTGGGCTATCGTTTTATTTTAAAGACTAAAACACATTTGAAAACAATTAAGTACCCCTTTAGTAACACACAATTAACAAAGTAAATTAAGAAAATTGTGAATGACGAAGTCTTATTAAGCTTACTTTAGCAACATCCAAAATAATCCCCAAACTTGTAACGCACCTAATCCCAATAAGGTCCACGGGTGAGCACACAAACCAGTGTCTAAGACTGACTTGTAATGATCCAAAAAGAAATAAAATCCTAACATAGTATATTCACTATATAGTAATAATAAAAACTCTGATGCCCTATAGCAACCCCATTTAATAGTATTTAAATTTAAGTGGCCTTTACTGAATAAAACTTACATTACAAAATATAGTCTCTTGAATTTAGACATACAAGATTATATAGTTCCTCACTTAATCTCAAAAAATATGAAAACAAATAAAAAGTACAAATTTCTTATAATCTCTCTAAAGCTTCATTAACAGTCTAATGAACACTTTTCCCCTAGCATTACTTACTTTATGAGGGCAAGCTATTGTTCTTGGAGCATCATCTTCTTTAATTTTTCTTGGCTTCATTCTTACCAAAAGAAAAAAAGAGAGAGAGAGAGAGAGATTTGTAGGAGTGGGTAGACTCAACTGGCATAAGTCATATAGTCCCTAAAATGGTTTCCTTCTAGGTCCAAAAGCTAAGATACAATATGCTTCTTGCAGGGGAGGGTCGAGATGACTCACATTCGGAATACCTATGCGTGTGCAGCTCTTCCCACTGTCCAGAAAAGAATGCTGATGTTCAGAAAGACTGGGGTGCTGCTTAGGGCCGCAATGCTAATGAGCTGGCGGGGCAGTTTAGGATGGCCATGCTGTGATCTGTGTGACTCAAATATCTGCTCCTTCCCCGGAACTCTTTAAAAGACACAAAAGATCAGCAGCCCAGATAAACAGAGGAAATCTAGTGGGAGGGAAACAATGTATCCAAGAGCAATTGCTATGATAATAAGGATGCTTATACCCAGAGAAACAGATATGGGAGGCTCTTAAAAACATATCCCACCGCCCGTCCTGGCCGGTTTGGCTCGATGTATAGTATCCGCCTGTGGACTAAGGGGTCCCAGGTTCAATTCCAGTCAGGAGCATGAGCCTTGGTTACGGACACATCCCCAGTGGGGGTGTGCAGGAGGTGGCTGATCGATGTGTCTCTCTCATGGATGTTTCTGGCTCTATACCCCTCTCCCTTCCTCTCTGTGAAAAAAATAGGTAAAATAATAGTAATAATAATAATAATAATAATAATAATAATTATAATTATTATTATATATTCTTCAGCCCAGCCTGCACTGGCTCAGTATTTGAGCATTGACCTATGAACCAGGAGGTCATCGTTTGATTCCCAGTTGGGACACATGCCCAGGTTGTAAGGGGCATGCATGAGGCAGCTAATCAATGGTTCTCTCTCATCATCTCTCTTCTCTCCTCTCTTCCAGTCTAAAATACAAATAATATATATATCCTAATACAAATACTTAAAAAGGGAGGGGATCCACTCATACGGACAGAATGGCCTTTAGATCACACACAGTTTAGATCACACATGGGTGTGACAGCTCTGGAAGGGGAACCTAACTGCTGTTAACTGTAGTGCTGGCTACGTTAGGAGCCCCCGAGGGACTGGTGGACAGACAGGAACACTCACATCTCTTCATTCTGCTTAATTTTTAGCACACTATAGGGTGTTCTTTAAATAAATAAATAAATAAATAAAAGAGCATGGCCCTGCTTGCGAGAGAGAGAGAGAGAGAGAGAGAGAGAGAGAGAGAGAGAGAGAGAGAGAGAGAGAGAGAGAGCGCGCGCAACAAGAGCTCTGATCCCAAGATTGAGCCCTGCATGTAATTTCTATCCAGAGAGCTTACTGAGTGGCTAGCTTACCTACCTGCTATTTCCACTGAACCAACACTTGGTCTTTTGTCAAAACTTTCTCTCCAAATACTCCCTACAGAACTGTGTGCGGTGGGGGTGAGAAATTAAGAGTTCCTAGAAAAAAGATGTACATCTCTGGAACAAATATTCTGTCCCTAGTTCTGCCATCTCACATTCCTACAGGAGGATGCATATTTAATGAACAACTAAGTCAATGATTCCTCTTCAAGAGCCAATTGACCCCCATCTTTTTATTCGAGTTTTGCTGTGATCTTTGTAATCACAAAAACTATAGTGGTTTATATGAAAGGGTTCTAACTCCAAGTATCAATTAAAAAGAATAATTAAGGCCCTAGTTGATTTGGCTCAGTGGATAGCATGTCAGCCAGTGGACTGAAAAGTCTCGGGTTTGATTCCAGTCAAATGCCATGCGTGGGTTGCAAGCTATCCTCTGTGTGTGTGTGTGTGTGTGTGTGTGTGCGCGCGCACCCGCAGGAGACAGCCAATCAATGATTCTCTCTCATCCTTGATGTTTTATCTCTCTCCCTCTCCCTTCCTCTGATATATATATGTTTTTAAAAAGAATGTATCAAGAACCAAGCTTCAGTCTTCCCAATTAAGAATGTTTTTACCTTTGATGACCCCACTGACGTGTTCTAGATCTGGACTCTAGAGATAGCTACACTACTGTGAGTGCCTATAATAGATTCATAAAATGGTGCTCACCTAAAGAGCGCCAGTTTTACTGTCTGCAAATTCTCTCAATAAACCATTTTTTTTAAATAAAAAATGCCCATTGGAATGACAAAGAAGTCTTACAATCTTTCCCGACCCACACATGTCGGGGTCTGAATGTGGCAGTAGTGGAGGTCCCTGTACCAGGAGGGCAGGTATGGCTCAGCTGAGATTCCACACCCCATACATTTTCTTAGATTACTCATAGGAACTGCATTCTTAAAAGCACGATAAACTTTAAATATACATAAAAGTAAAGAGAATAGTGCTGTGTACCATTTATTCAACTCTTTTAATTTTTAAAAATGATATTTACTGAGTGTTCTTTCTTTAAATGTCATTTTCAAAATGTGTGCAAGTATAAAATGCATTTGGACAAAAAGGAAGTGGAAGTGTTTAATTGCAGCCATTTTTAAGCTGCTTGGCAAATCACCCTGCTTCACTCAGAGCATCGAATGAGGCAGTAAATGCTGGTACCTTTTACACTCTATTCCAATGCAAACATTAGGAAAAGGTCATTTCCCAAAGAAGTGTACTTAGATGAAAAGAGTTTTGTGAATAAAGATTAAAATCTTCACAGCACCAATTTATATATAATTTGCAAACAAAAAATATATATTCTATATTTGAAATCCAAAAATTGTAAAAAAAAAAAAAAAAGGAAGGAAAAAAAGAAGACTAAAATCATATTACTACCATTTTGAATATCTTCTTGACTTGCCCCAAAGTAGACAGAAGTAGCCAAGATTGGAGTTTTCACGGACTGTGATACTTTACAAAGATCTTTTGATCCAAAGACGACAATGACAACACCAAAGGCACTACAAATGAGACGGAATGGGATGTGCGACTTGATGCTGACTTGTACTAGTTTCACGACCTTGAGCAAATTACTTAACTTCTCAGCCTCAGTTTCATACTCTGTAAAAAGGTATAATACTGCCTATTTTAGAGCTGTGAAGGTTAAAAGTTTCACATTGAACTCTTGGGAAATGATAGCTATTATTTTATTATTTTTACCAGCTGGCTGTGTGTTAAATGGGCCTAGTTAAAAATGCATTAATTCCTTAAAAAAAAAAGAAGCCAGTAATACTTAACCACCCAGGCCTAGTGCTCCATCGAACCACCCTTTCCATTAAAAGATTGTGAGACAGGAAAGAGGCACTGGTAAAGTAAAAGGCCTCCTCGACGTGTTAGAAATTATATGAGGAGCCAGGTACCAACAAGAGATGTTTCCCTTTCAATTAACATGGAGAACCCGCTCCCTATGACATGACTGGCTTCATGCTGTCTCATTCTGCATCTGTGGAAGGAAGACATGGTAAAGATTGGACTCCAGGACCAGAAACCATCAGAATTTCCTGGTATGATTGCCTGCAGGGCATCAAGTAAACAAGAAGTTCCAGTCAAGTTAAATCTGCAATGTCCCAGAGCCGAGAATACATTTCTTTTTTTCTCTCTTTTTTTTTTAAATATATTTTATTGATTTTTTTACAGAGGAAGAGAGAGAGATAGAGAGTTAGAAACATTGATGAGAGAGAATCATCGATCAGCTGCCTCTTGCACACCCCCTACTGGGGATGTGCCTGCAACCAAGGTACATGCCCTTGACCTGAATAGAACCCGGGACCTTTCAGTCCACAGGTTTACGCTCTATCCACTGAGCCAAACCGGTTTCGGCCCGAGAATACATTTCTGAAGCAATGATTCTTGAATGAAAATAAGCCACTTGCCTGCAAAAGCTCACTTGATTCAGACTGGAATCACCAATTGTGACCTGTGCTGACAGGACAGAGGTTTCTGTGTAATACAGCTAGGGTTTGCAAGCATGGTGAAGAACTATAAAAAGAATAATGCTGCCTTAGCCAGGTGAGACAACATTTGATAAATGAATTATCTTCCAAATAACAGTGATGATACTGAAGAGATTTAAGGTATTTTCAGCTCCATGATCACATTCATTTAATCCTGTGATTAAAGTCTCAGGGTGGCCGAAACCGGTTTGGCTCAGTGGATAGAGCGTCAACCTGCGGACTGAAAGGTCCCGGGTTCGATTCCGGTCAAGGGCATGTACCTTGGTTGCGGGCACATCCCCAGTAGGGGGTGTACAAGAGGCAGCTGATCAATGATTCTCTCTCATCGATGTTTCTTTTTCTCCCCCCCAAAAATATATTTTTTATTGATTTTTTACAGAGAGGAAGAGAGAGGGATAGAGAGTTAGAAACATCGATGAGCGAGAATCATCAATCATCTGCCTCTTGCACACCCCCAAATGGGGATGTGCCCGCAACTAAGGTACATGCCCTTGACCGGAATCGAACCCGGGACCTTTCAGTCCGCAGTCCGACGCTCTATCCATTGAGCCAAACCGGTTTTGGCTCTCATCAATGTTTCTAACACTCTTATCCCTCTCTCTTCCTCTCTGTAAAAAAAAAATAAAAAAATAAAAAAAATAAAAAATCAATAAAATATATATTTAAAAATAAATAAATAAATAAATAAAGTCTCAGGGTGGGAAGTGAACAACAAAATAACCAACCCGGGACTAACTTAAGCACTCTTTATTCTGATCTTTCTAGACCAAATGTTTCCAAAGGGCTAACTTTAGTTAATGAAAAATGTACAAAAGTTGTCCATTTAATCAGGAATAGAATTTGCCAGGTCCCACCCACTGACCCCTTTGGAAGTATTTACTAAAAAGACATTTTAGGAAATAAGTGATCCATAACTCCACCTTTCAAATACCATGACTTCCAAGTGTAAGTCATTATACTTGCCCACATGCTAACTGATTTACTAAGCAGTTAGGGTCAGTGCAGCAGGAACCATCCTGTGGTCTGTTGCCAGTCCAGTGCAAAACCCCTACACCCAGTCTTCCGAGGAGAAAAGAGCAGCTAACACACCTCCTGAAGACAATAGCCAGCCTAATTACAAGAGGAAGTGGATGAAGAGTGGAGGCCAGCAAAACAAGTTCTGTGATCTTTATAAGCAAACAAAATGGGGTCTGGCCCCAACAGTTTGAAACTTGGTGTCTTCAGCTTTCAGAGTCTCAGTCACCAATTATGGAGACTCTGGGAAATCCCATTCGGCTGTTGTTACTCACATTCTCAAAATAGGGCATTCCTGGCTCAATATTTCTCACCACCACTACAGTCCAATTAGAGATTTGTTCCGTTTTTACATGATCTTTTCAAGATACCATGGGAAATGGGAGTGAGAATGAGCCCAACCCTATCACTTCGTATACATTGTCAAGGTGAGCCAGATCTCATTCTATTGCATATAAATGAAATCTTGAGCAGGTTGGCCATACAGAATTAATCCCATTCTATATTAAGATGATTATGTTAAATACTTCTTAGAACCAGGATCACCCTGCTTGCTCTAGAAATCCAAAGGAGTGCCCATAAGAACCTTTTCCTACAGTGAGTCAATGAGCTCTCTTCAAACTGTCAGTAGCATGCCCATTTTTATGCCATTGCTTCCCTCATCCTGACTCCCTTTTTCAGAGAGTTTCTGATTTATCTTTTCATTTTTATAAGACTCCCATACCACCAAAATCTTCTAGTTTCTTACTCATTCTGTCCACTACTGAATGAGATAAATTTTTTAAAAATATATTATTTCATTGATTTTTTTTACAGAGAGGAAGGGAGAGAGAGAGAGAATTAGAAACATCGATGAGAGAGAAACATCGATCAGCTGCCTCCTGCACACCTCCTACTGGGAATGTGCCTGCAACCAAGGTACATGCCCTTGACCGGAATCAAACCTGGGACCTTTCAGTCCGCAGGCCAATGCTCCATCCACTGCGCCAAACCTGTTAGGGCGAGATAGACTTGTCTTACAGCAATTCTCACAACCCACAGACTTCCTGTATTAAATTGCCTTTTGGTTTTCTTTTCACTATATTCACTAGGAAGTCTTCCTTTCATGTTCACTCTCATTTTACTAGAATAGATCCTTAAGTAACCTCCTTGAAAAGCATGCATGCAACATAATAAAACAAATCTTGTATTTGATCGATAGCTTTGCTGGATCAAGAATTCTACATTTAAAATTTTCCCTCAGAAACCTCAAACACTGCTCCACTGTCAGAAAATTTCTTGTTATCTATTGCTGTTGAAGAAGAGTCTCAATCATTCTTTTGTAGATGAGCTATCTTTTCTCCCTGAAAAGTTTTTAGGTTCTTTATCCTCAGTGTTTTGAAATTTCATAAATGGTACCTAAGATATCTGGTACCTGGTCCTCAGAAGGAAGGTCTCAGGAAGTCCTAATACAGAGGCAAACCACTTGGGAAATGCAGAGGCTTCTACTCCACAACAGTGACATGTGTCTCCTGGTTTAGGGCTGAAAGACCCTGTGTTTTCTGTTCAGAGGACTGGGAGCAAGCTTCCAGATCAGCGGCTCTGATTCTCCCGCAAGGTCAACAGCGCCAAGGGTTGTCCACTGCTCACTACCCACAGGCTCTTTCTCCAACACTCTCTGCTCCTTCATGAGGTCACATCACAATGTACATTTTAGTGCTGCATCCCTCCCTCCCTGGGCCTCCTGGCTCTCTCCATGCTGTGTTCACCTACCCTAGTCTCCTCCTCCTTCTCCTCACCTAAATGACCCTCTGGTCCTCCCCTGGTTCCTCTTACCCTCTGAATACCAGGGCTTCCCCAGGACTTCCTGCGGAGTCTTTTCCCTCCAAAACCTCTCCCTCAGAGAACTGACTTACCTAAGACTTCCAGGCATTCAGCCACCCCTTATCAGCCCCAACTTCCCCAAACCACCTCAAGTCCAGAATGGATGTTTCATTAGCACCTAAAATCAGAGAATGCCTTACCCTGAACCCCAGGCCAGAACCGCCTCCCCATTTCCCATCATCTAAGGAGTAAAGATTAAAAAAAAAAAAAAAAAAAAAAAAAAAAAAAAGTTTTTATTGTGTGTGTGTAATATATTTTTATTGATTTTTTACAGAGAGGAAAGGAGAGGGATAGAGAGCTAGAAACATTGATGAGAGGGAAACATCGATCAGCTGCCTCCTGCTCACCCCCTACTGGGGATGTGCCCACAGCCAATGTACATGCCCCTGACTGGAATCGAACCTGGGACCTTTCTTTTTTTTCTTTTTCTTTTTTTTTTTAAATATATTTTATTGATTTTTCACAGAGATGAAGAGAGAGGGATAGAAAGTTAGAAACATCGATGAGAGAGAATCATCGATCAGCTGCCTCTTTCACACCCCGCACCGGGGATGTGCCCGCAACCAAGGTACATGCCCTTGCCCGGAATCGAACCTGGGACCTTTCAGTCCGCAGACTGACGCTCTATCCACTTAGCCAAACCAGTTTCGACTATTGTGTGTGTTTTTTAATAGAGAAAGGAAATGGGAGAGAAAAATAGATGAGAAACATTGATTAACTCCTTTCCTCGCACTCCCTACCTGGATGAGCCTGTAATCCAGGCAAGCTCCCTGGCCAGGTATTGTTGAACCAAGGACCTCTTAGTGCATGGGACAAGACTCAATCAACTGAGCCACATGGGCCAGGGCAAGGAGCAAAGCTTTTTATCACCCTTCCCACTATCTCCTCTCATGTTTACTCTTTCACAGCACCCTATCTCCCAGGCACACCTGACTGTTTGCTGTTCTCTGATTATACACTGGATATGGAATGTGTGCACCATGATCATGCCAATCTAGTATGCAGCCACCACAGAAACCCACCTACCCATAAAAGCTCAATGCTCTGCAAGGCCCCAATCCAATGCCACTTGCCACAACACTTTCTTTGACCAGGTGTCTTATTATCTCTACCCCTGAGATAGAGCCTGTATCACATATCTCACTAAATTCTGAGTTCCATAAGGAAGAGGTCACTAACTGTAAGAACACATGACAATATTAAACATTGGCATGACATCTGCCCCAATCTTCCTCAAATCTCTAATCTCACTAATGACTATGTATCCTACAGATTCCATCTATATTTGTCCTGGGGGGGGGGGGGCGCGCGCTAATATTTGACACAGGCCTGCATTTAAAATATGAATGGCAGATTAACAGCTGGAACAATGTCATTAACTTAAGTATTGAGCCTTAACTTTTTTTGCTAAGCCATAACAAATTAGAAGTAAATTAATGTGTGTATTTTTCTCTATAACTAGTTTGACTGGACAGTAGAACAGTGTTGCAAACCTCTGTTAAAACATAATGGAATTCTGCCGAAACCAGTGTGGCTCAGTAGATAGAACGTCAGCTTGAGGACTAAAATGTCCTAGGTTCGATTCCGGTCAAGGGCATGTACCTTGGTTTCCAGCACGTCCCCAGTAGGAGGAGTGCAGGGGGCAGCTGATTGATGTTTCTTTCTCATCTATGTTTCTAACTATCTCTCTCCCTTCCTCTCTGTAAAAAATCAATAAAATATATATTTTAAAAAAACATAATGGAATTCTTAAACACATTTATTAACATATGGGGAAACTGAGGCTCCAGATGGCAAGAGGTCACCCACCTTGTTTTTGGCAGGGTTGGGAGGAGACACTGGATACTCTTGGGCCTCCAGCTCCTTCCTACTCCACTCTCAAGAGAAAGAAAAGAAGGTGCCCCACTGCTCCTTAAGAGTAGGATCACAGATTTCATTCTTCCTGACCTAGTCCTTACTACATATCCTGGTGGTTCCATTCAACCTAAGGCAGGGGAAAAGAGGACCCTCTACTCCAGAGTTTATTAGTTCGTTTCATTTTACTTAAAATTTTACATCTCTGTAAACTTTTCTATGCCCTTGTAAAAACTGACCAACAATACTGGAAACAAATAATGTAAAAAGGGCAGAGGTGCCAAAACCAGTTTGGCTCAGCAGATAGAGTGCCGGTCTGCAGACTGAAAGGTCCCGGGTTCGATTCCGGTCAAGGGCATATATCTTGGTTGTGGGCACATCCCAAGCAGGGGGATGTGCAAGAGGCAGCTAATCGACGATTCTCTCTCATGGATTCTTCTAACTCTCTATCCCTCTCTCTTCCTCTCTGTAAAAAATCAATAAAATATATTAAAAGGGGGAGGGGGCGCAGAGGCTTCTATAGGGAACTCGGCCTGTTTTAGGCAAGACAAACATCCAACGGATTCAGACCTTCCTTGCTGCTGGCTTCCTTCCCTCTTCACAGTCACAGGTCCCAGCCATGAATACCTGCACTCTTCCTGTCCCACCAGCTGACATTAACAAAAAGCTGGGAGCTTCCCCAGTGCCCCAGTGAATCACGAACGCATGAAATCCTCTCTAGTGGTGAGCTGTACAAAGTAGTAAAGACCCAGGTCTCCTGTAGCTTAGCCCAGGACCACAGACGGCATATGAACCTTACAGGAGCAGGCCAGGGGAAGGTGTAAAGATATCAAACAAATTATGTCCAATTTATTTATTCATAAGCAATGTCATTTATGGAATTAAAGAGTATTTACTTCATCTTATTGTCTTCAAAGATCTAAAATGGTGCCACTCACATTAACAGTATAGTTACTATTAAAAATCAAACTAAATGCTTTTGTTTTCAAATGTTTCCCCCTAGAGCAAAAATACAAATCGTCATTGTAACTTAGGCACAAAAAAATACAGCCGACAATACTCAAGTAAGATGAAGAGAAAGTTCTTGTAACTTACCTAGCAAATTCTGCCAGTTGTTTGGGATCTGAGAGGTCAATGCCAGGTATCCCTCCAGGAGGAAGTTTCTTTCCTGTCATGTACTCTGAATAATCAGGAGGTGAGTTCTCCCCAATGATCTGTTCTTCAACCACCGTCTCATGGTCAATATCTTTTTTTTCATCTGAAGCACACCAAAAGATGATCTTAGCTAAGTAAAAATGTCTATGTGGGCAAATACATTTAAAAAACTATATAAAGTGTTTTCATTAGCAGCTTCTTAAATGGGATATTTATAGCCACACCTCAATTTCTTTTTAAAAAAATATATATTTTATTGATTTTTCACAGAGAGGAAAGATAGAGAAACATCGATGAGAGAGAAACATCGATCAGCTGCCTCTTGCACACCCCCTACTGGGGATATGCCCACAACCAACGTACATGCCCTTGACCAAAATTGAACCTGGGACCTTTCAGTCTGCTGACCAACGCTCTATCCACTGAGCCAAACCGGTTTTGGCCACACCTCAATTTCTTAAACACCCAGTCTTTTTGCTCAATCTCTTAAAATCCCATTTTTGCTTGCAGGTCACCAAAATCTTCAATGCCAAACCCAGTGGGCCTGTCTCTGAATGCTTCTTCCCAGCCCACAGGGCGGTTCCCCAGCACCCGCTTCCCTGGATTCATATCCTCCCCCCCCCCAACCCCCCCCACCCCCCCCAGGCTTATCTTTAGCTTCTTGCTTCTCCTACCACCTCTCTCAGAGTTCTGCTTTTGGTCTACGACACACATTTCCTGTTAACCACCAACACTTTATAGCCTTCACCTTAGGTGGACCTGCCTACCTCTCCAGCTTACTTATTCTTCACTCTCCTCTCCTCACTCTGCTCACCTCCATTGGCCTTTTAGTTCCTCAAATGCAGCACGGCGCAGTGCCTTTCCTCTGCTCGTGACTGGGACTTAAACTGTAACTATAGCTGCGTAATAGCTGTCAGCTCTCCCACCAGACTGCCAGCCCCTCCAGGAAAGGGGTGCTGGCCAGTCCTGACCCCATGTATCTGCAGAGCCTTGTTCAAAATCTGCTCGATTGGCCCTCAATGAGCACCTGGCTTGAAGAATGTAGGATCACCTCTAACTCAAATCCAATCATCTCAAATTACCATCATCTCAAATCCAATAAAGGAATATTGATCCCATAATTAATCTCCTGTATCACAGACATCAAACCCTATTGAACATTTTTAAAAGGTCTTCTCTCCCTTTCTCCTACCACCATCACCTTAGTTCTAATCATGTTCTGCTCTGGTGATGCTCCAAAGGATAAACTGATACAGAAAATAAAACCTGATACACTTTCACTGGTGGTGCCTCAGCAGAGGTATAAACTACTTCGGCCTGGCACTCTGGGTCCTATGCTGACTAGTTTCATTTTAACACATCGAGGCTCAACCTCTATGTCTCCTTCCTGTACACGTGCCCCTCCATACTCCAGCCAGCCATTTCCCACAGGTTAATTCACAAGTGCCTGGAAAGGTACTCTATAAGCTGGAGTTCCCCCCTCGGCTCTCTCTAATTCCAGCCTACCTCTGAGCCTCCCATCCTTACTTTCAATTTCTTTATTATTTATTGCTATTAACACTGCCAAACACTAAAATCGTGCTATTATGAGTTTTTGTCAGCCTGCTCTCCTAAACTGGAAAAGCCCAGAGTCCAAACCAGCCTTTTACAGCTCTGGTGCCTAAAAGCAGAAAGTGCTCCAAAAACACAAT
Source organism: Pipistrellus kuhlii (assembly GCF_014108245.1). NCBI lineage: Eukaryota > Metazoa > Chordata > Mammalia > Chiroptera > Vespertilionidae > Pipistrellus > Pipistrellus kuhlii. The sequence continues at coordinate 3,484,177 of NW_023425542.1, forward strand.
GTTAACTGAAATGTCCTTTTCCTCCACCAAAGTGATTCACAAATAGCAGGAACACTAAAACTTTCAGAAGTAAAAGCTTGGTTGTCCAACTCCTGCATTACCTTCCACCAGTGTTAAAACCCATGACCAAAAACCAAACCAAATTCTGCAATTAATGTCACTACCAAAAAGAGCACCTAGCTGTTTAGCACCCTGCTCTCTGACACCAGGCATGAGGGAAAGATACAAGGAAAACAGTAGGTTCATTTGATTCAAGTGCAGTTCCTTCTCAGCAATGAAAAGCACAGAATACACCTGCTTTAAGTGCCTTTCTCGGCCCATCACTCTCCATTCCAGGAACTCTTGTTGGTCATTACAAGGAATTGCAGATAGAGAGCAGCAGACATTTCACTGAATGTGTGTGTGTATGGTGGTGGTGGGGGATGACACTAGTTTAATCACACATATATCACCCTACAAAGTGGGAAAATTAGCAACTGCATTTCACAGAGGAGAAAGATGAGGCACAGAAAAGTTAAGTCAGTAGCAAATGTGAACTCATGAAGTCTAAGATCATGTGCTTAGCTATTACGCTCAGCTATCTCTTATTTGGAACTAGAAAGGACTAGATAGAACTGTGCACCTGAAACCTGGATAATTTTGTTAACCAGTGTTAGCAATAAAATTAATAAAAATAAAAAATAAAATAAATCACTTGATACAATGCCTGGCAAAAACAAACACAAAATACACTAGATAATATCTCCCGAGTTACTCATTGAGAGATGAATATCCATCCAGGAATGAAGGGGTGTAAGAAAACAATAGCCAGGTGTACTAATAAGAAAGTTCAAGAAATGTAGTTATTGATCATAAGTCACGAGGCTGGGCTTCTGCACTGTGACCAGATTCTTCATCCCTCTTCTTTTCTCCGGGCTGAGGCAATTCTTTCACCTCCAATCTCTCTAACTTACACGACTGCTTCTATGCATCAACTAACTTTCAAGTGGCACAGAAACACATTCGTGGGCAGGGAAGCTAATTTTCTTCACTGATGTTTTATATTTCAGATATTAGATTGATGTCAAGATTCAGAAACAATGCTGTTCTGAGCAAGCTACGGATGAAAGCACATCTCAAGTATGCTGGGGCAGAAAAAGACTGACCCCTGGCATAAGGAAGTCAAGCTAAATCACTCGCTATATTAGTTCAAACCATGACTAAGGGCCTCCTATGTGCCTGGCACTGTTCCATTTCTGGCTGTTCAGGAACAAAAGCCAGAAACAAAACAAAGTTTTTGCTCTCTGTTCTCAAGATCAAGGTGCCAGCCAATTCAGTGCCCAGCGAAGGCCCTCTACAATCTTGCTGTGTCCTCACTTATCCAGAATTCCTGTCTCTTCCTGTAAGAACACTAATCTCATTCAACAGGGCTCTATACATAACTTAATTAGTTCCCAAAGACCCTACCCCTAACACCATCACATTAGGGATTAGGGCTTCAGTTTCTGACTTTTGGGGTGACACAAACAAGTCAAATAAGGAAATACTTAAGGCTCTGTTCATAGTTTCAATATTCAAGATGAAGCAGGCGGGTGGAGGGAAGGATTACAATAAGATGATTAAGAATTAGAATACAGCCGGGCTGAGACCGGTTTGGCTCAGTGGATAGAGCATCGGCTTGGGGACTGAAGGGTCCCGGGTTCGATTCCGGTCAAGGGCATGTACCTTGATTGTGGGCATATCCCCAGTGGGGGGTGTGCAAGAGGCAGCTGATTGATGACACTCTCTCATCGATGTTTCTGACTATCTCTCTCCCTTCCTCTCTGTACAAAATCAATAAAATATATTTTAAAAAAATGAATTAGAATACAGCCCTGGCCTGGTGACTGGGTTGGTTACAGCGTTGTTTGGATACACCAAGGTTGAGGATTCAAACCCCATTGGGCACACACAAGAATCAACCAATGAATGCATAAATCGATGCTTCTCTCTAAAATCAGTAATTTAAAAAATATATATATATTATTGATTTTTCACAGAGAGGAAGGGAGAGGGATAGAGAGCTAGAAACATCGATGAGAGAGATACATTGACCAGCTGCCTCCTGCACACCCCCCACTGGGGATGTGCCCGCAACCAAGGTACATGCCCTTGACCGGAATCGAACCCGGGACCCTTCAGTCTGCAGGCCGACGCTCTATCCACTGAGCCAAACCGGCCTCGGCAACAATCAGTAATTTTTTTTAATGAACAAAATAAACCCAGAGCAGAGGCTGGCAATCTCTAGAACAGCCTGTGAGTCAAGCTCGGCCTGTTCCACACCCCTCATTTTCATTGTTTCCTTTTTATCCTCACTTTTAGATATTAACATAGCCCCAGCAGGTTTGGCTCAGTGGATAGAGCTTCAGCCTGTGGACTGAAGGGTCCAGGTTTGATTCTGGTCAAGGGCACATCCCTGGTTGTGGACTCAATCCCCAGTAGGGGGCGTGCAGGAGGCAGCCTATCAATGATTCTCTCTCATCACTGGTTTTTCCTCTCTCTCGCTCCCCCTCCCTTCTTCTCTGAAAGCAATAAAAATATGTTGAAAATATAAAAGATAAATAAGGACTGTTTCTGGCTATTTAAAAAGTCTAGTGCAGGTGTCAGCAACCTGCGGCTCTTTTGAAGCTTTACCGCGGCTCCGACAACTTGCAAGCCTATGTGAAAACGAAGGTAACGTCTTACAGCCCTGATGTGCCGACACTGTTCACTAAGGTTCAGGAGCAAAAATCCCATTAACCAGGTAAATTAAATATTTTAATTAGCTATTAATTTGCAAAAATATATTTTACATTGTTAAGTGAAAAAGTCCTTTTTTCCTTCAGATTGACAGCTAACTGCACGATCCGGTATATAGCATTAAGGTAAGAAACAATATATGCAGCGTTATATTTGTTTTAAATGTCGCAATGGTTTTGTGGCTCCCAGGTTTTTTTTTCCTTTGGAAATGGGTCCAAGTGGCTCTTTATGTCTTAAAGGTTGCAGACCCCTGGTCTAGTGGATAGAGCGTCGGCCTGTGGACTGAAGGGTCCCAGGTTCCATTCCGGTCAAGGGCATGTACATTGGCTGCAGGCATATCCCCGGTAGGGGTTGTGCAGGAGGCGGCTGGTCGATGGTTCTCTCTCATCTATGTTTCTAGCTCTCTATCCCTCTTACTTCCTCTCTGTAAAAAAAATCAATAAAATATATTAAAAAAAGAAAAGAAAAACAAAAGTCTAGTCTCACCTGCCCTCCATGCCCCAACTAAACTGGCTTTGTGTGATTCAATGTCTAATCTAAGGTACATGATGGCCCTGGCAGGTGTGGTTCAGTTAGTTTAGAGCTGCATCCTGTACAACGAAAGGTCACTGGTCTGATGCCAGTCAGGGCACATGCCAGACTTGTGTTCTTGGTCCCCGATAGGGGATGTGCAGGAGGCAGTCAATAGATGTTATACTCTCACATTGTTTCTCTCTCTCCATCTCCTTTCTTCTATCTCTAAACAAACATTTTTTTTTTTTTAAATATCTCTTTCCTTCAAGAGCCTTTTCTTCCTATTCCTTAACCTTGCTTGGTTAATGAATGAAGAGAATGGCACCCACTTCATAAGGTTAAGACAAGATAAGACACTAATGCCAACCATTCTGTCTGGAATAGAGGTGTGCAAGAACTCCTTTGGTCCACTTTTCCTTCCTCCTGGGTTTAAGGAGACAGAAGGTACATGCTTAATGGTTTTTAAAGAATGTAGTAAGCAAGTCAAGAACATAGAAAATTATAGAAAATCTTCAGTTAGGTTACACTTTAAGTATTTTTGGCCATTCTGTGTGTGAAATGTGACGCTAGATTGATGGGAATCTGTGCATTACTAGCAGTCAGTGGTCCCTTTTGAATATAAAGCAGTTTATTTTAGAATTCAGTCCTAAGTGCTGAGACCGGTTTGGCTCAGTGGATAGAGCATCAGCCTTTGAACTGAGGGGTCCCGGGTTCGATTCAGCTCAAGGGCATGTACCTTGGTTGTGGGCATATCCCCAGTGGGGGGTGTGCAGGAGGCAGCTGATCAATGATTCTCTCTCGTCAATGTTTCTGGTTCTCTGTCCCCCTCTCCCTTCCTCTCTGTGAAATATCAATAAAATATATCTAAAAAAAGAAAAAAAAAGAAAGAAAAAAAAAGAATTCAGTCCTAAGTAAAGCTTGATTTCCTTATAATGTTTTCCCATCTTGGAATCAGGTAACAGTAGTAAGATTTCCTTTTCCACCTTGATTGCCAGGAAGCTCATTAGGATTGACCCTAATGCTTCCTTATTTTGTTGTTGTTAATCCTCACCCAAGAATATTTTTTCCATTGCTTTTTTAGAGAGAGTGGAAGGGAGAGAGAGAGAGAACATCAATGAGAGCGGTTGTCTCCGACATGAGCACGGCCCTTGATCTGGAATTGAACCCAAGATCCTTTGGTGGGTGGGGTGGTCCTCTAACCACTGAGCTACTGACCAGGATGGACCCTAATACTTCCTTTCTTCTGAGCCTGAGTTTCTATATTTTTACCAATTCTCACAATTATTTACCTATTTATTTACTTATTTATGGGTTTATTAGATTTTATTTCTCCACACCTTCCATTTTAGGGCATTAACTTTGGTCTGACAATTCTAGGTGACTTTTAGCAAAAATGACATTCCTTATTCACCTCTACCACCTCCTTCACTTAAATGGGACCGAGACTCACTGCTAAGAAATAGGCAAAAGTGAGCCATAGGCTGCTTCCACCTTTCCCCACTACTGAAGACCTTTAAGTAAGGATAATATCACTTACTAAGTACCTGGTACCTGTTTTATGCCAGCAACTATCACATTCCTTAATTCAAGCCAAAACCTTTAAGGTATTAACCCCATGTTTTTTGGTCGAAGAAATCAAGCCTCAGAAATACCAAGTAATGTACCTAAAGCACAGTGTGTCACAGATCTAGGAAGTGATTCTGAAGTCCATGCCTTTTCTAAAAGGGAAGGCTTCCCCACCCCTCCCCAGCCTCAACATCTCTTTCCCACCTCTGTGGTAACAGAGGAGTATGGCATTTGGGTCTACGGGCTAGGATTCTGCCTGTGGTCTCAGCTCGTTACTGAGAATATTCTCTGTGTCTTGTGCTGTTCTAAGGCTACAGGGTTATAGCCCTGGGCTTATACAGTGGTTCTGACCCTTTCTAATGCCGCGACCATTTAATACAGCTCCTCATGTTGTGGGGACCCCCAACCATAAAATTATTTTCATTGCTACTTCATAACTGTAATTTTGCTACTATTAATGAATCGTGATGTAAATATCTGTGTTTTCTGATGGTCTTAGGCTCTACAGCAGCGGTTCTCAACCTGTGGGTCGCATAAGACCATCAGAAAACATATATATTTATATCACAATTCATTAACAGTAGCAAAATTACAGTTATGAAGTAGCAACAAAAATAATTTTATGGCTGGGGGTCACCACAACATGAGGAACTGTATTAAAGGGTCGTGGCACTAGAAAGGTTGAGAACCACTGCTTGAGCCTAGAGCTACAGTTCCCAACGTGTGGCATATGCCCCACAGGGGTGGGGGGGACAATTAGATTTTTAAGGGGGGCAATACGAGAATGAGTTATGAACAGTGAATTTTTTTGCACTTCTTATGGTTCCAGGGGCCTCATATACAATATATTTTGACATATTTATGCATTTGAGTTCTCTATTATATATTCTGAAATTTTGCTACTTTTCATGTCACTTCATATTATTATTATTTTTAACAATTTCTTAGCGATTTCTTCCTTATTACTTAACTGTCCTTTATTTTTTTCTCTTTCATGGATGCCATGTTCCTTGGAAGCTTGATTAGACCAAGTTAATGGCCTTTTAGGTTTCCTCCATGTGAATAGGAGTTCACTTTTTGAATAATAAGAATTATATGCCACGAGGAGTGAGGGTGGAGACACATCAGGATTCTAAAATGAATGAGGCATGACCAAAAAAAGGTTGGGAATCACTACTCTAGAAAAAGTAGACAAGAAAATTAAAAGAAAAAGAGCAAGAAGTTTGCAGATAGTGCTACAAATAAAACAAAACAATAGTTATGAGATAGAGTGACAGTGTGTGTGTGCACTAACTTGAATGAGCAGAGAAGGCCGCCTAGAGCTGAGACTTGAAAAACAAGGTTGCACTAAGAATGGAAGCAGAGCAAGTGCTAAAAAACAAATTTAAGGAACTGAAAGAAGGCAGGAAGGCTGGAGCATAATGGGAGTATAGGGAGGAGCAGGGAAGGAAGCAGGGGCCAAATCATGTGTGGCCCTGCAGGTTATGCAAAGGGGTTTGGATTTTCCTGACAATAATGGGATGTCTGTGGGGTGTGGATATGGGTGTGTTAAAACATACAAAATATAAAGTTTACCATTTTAACCATTTCTAAGTCTATATAGCTCAATGGCATTAAGCATATTCATTGTTGTAAGAGATTTTTAAGCCAGGGAATGAAGTCAACTGATTTCAAAAGTCTTAGAAAATTCAGAAAATAGATTGTGTGTGTATGTGTGTGAAATCCAGAGGTCTGTATTTAGTCATTATTAAAAATCTATCAAAATTCATTTAATATAGAAACCATATGTATTTATACAAGAAAAAAAGCCCATCACAACCAGTTAGATTATTTTAATATTTAGTCATATCTGAAACCACTGTGTAAGGCTAACTGGATGATTATTAGGCATTTTACTCGAGAGTTCCTAATTTTCAACAATTAAAGAGCTACGCTTTAAAAAATGTAATATGTTGTTTCCTACTGTCACAGAGGAATTCGGAAAAGGAGAATTTCTTGGTATAAAGGAACTGAAAATGCTTTCAGAGATACCCCTACTCCAAACAAGTCATTTACAAAGACCCCAAGGCCAGAAGTTAAGATATTACAAGGTCAGATACTTTGGGTCAGTGCCCTCTAAAGAGGAAATTTGATGGCTTACTAATATGATTCCCCAAACCCCTGGGCTACTGTTATTGGTATTTAATCACCAAGTTAAATAGAATGGGACCTGCTAACACAATATACTTAGCACTAGGAAATGGTTCCTTTCCTGTACTGAAATTAAAGCCCACCACACATGGGAAGGTACAAATTTATACGACAGAGTCCATTAACTTCTATGACCGCCACACATCTTCCTAATGTTTTGCTAACAATAGGGAAATGTGTTATTTCCAACATCCAAATAAGACAGCAAGTTTTAAATATACAAGGTTTAGGAGTTTATCCAATATTGTAAAATACACTTCACGGTAAATTTCCAGACCCTAGAATTATAAGAACTTTTCACTTTTGCATACTCTTCCTGTGGGAGGCAGTTAGAGCAGGTTTATAAAGTGGTCCCGGGAAAGAACAGATCTGGAGGTAACAACAAAAGCAGACCTAAGAACTGTTCCTTCTAATAATTTTTTTAATTTTTTTTATTTTGCTAATAACCTGTTATGGGCCCTAAATTTCGCCACCTTAAAATAAACAGACTTTACTAAGCAGACTTAGTACATACCCTCACAGGAGTCTGGCACTTTCAAAATATTATTTTACTTATTCCCTTCCAAAAGCTTAAAATGCAGGAGGCAGGTCAGGAGTCTGACCTTTTCCTGATATAGATTCTTTTTTCTGCACTAGGGAAAGTCTGCTGTTGAAGGGGGGAGGGAGAAGAAAAGGTCAATATGTGGACTAGAGAGTCTAACAGTGGCGGCTTTTTCAGTAAACCAGGCTTCCAGAGCTACCAGGTCAGGAACCAGGATCGGACTTAGGCTGCCCCACGTAGCTGTTGACGTCATTACTTTGGAGAGGACTTCTTTGGCTTAGCTCCATGGAAATTTATGTTTATAGCATTCCTACTTAGTGATAAGTAGCACGGCCAAAAAAAGAGAACTTGAAAATCCACAGAAAAATGGCAAATGTTCACAACTAGTGACTGCTGGCGTACCTGAATTTTTAATTATGTAACATTAAAAAACTTTTTAAAAATATATTTTTATTTCAGAGAGGAAGGGACTGGGAGAAAGAAACATCAACAATGAGAGAGAACCATTGATCAGCTACCCCCTTCATGCCCCAACCTGGGGATTGAACAGTGACCTCCTGGTTCATGGGTTGATGCTCAACCACTGAGCCATGCCAGCCAGGAAACACTGAAAAAATTTTAAGACATTTCAATTTTCTTTCAATTTACTAATTCTAGTATCAAAAGTTTTCTGGTCTTAGATGTTTTGCTCAATCTACCACCAAGCACTTCTGCATGTGGTCTAATAAGATAATTAAAACATCAACAGCCTTGAGTGAAGGCCACAATTTTTAACTACCTAAAACATTAAGATTTTAAAGCCTTCGTAGGTCTCTCTCAAAACTAAATGTTTTAAATATTCAGCTTTTATCATTAGCCTACTCCACCTAATGCTCTAAGTTGTTTAGTTTACAATAAGCTCCATAAAATAGTATGTCGCTCCTATACCGTAGAGATGAATAATATTGTTACTAATAAGTAACTAGAGTCCCGAGAATATGACCCTATATATACAATTACTTTTATTAAGAACTTCAGATAACTAAGTTCAGTGTTAGACAAACTGCCACCTCAAGAACTCATTCCAACCTAAGACAATGTTTTAGTGAAACTCAAGTATAGTTGAAACTTTCGAGACTAGGATCAAATGAGAGCAAGTATGTGAAGCAGTGAGTACACTGCTTGCCTACACACACACACAGCCTAACAATTAACCTGCTTTGATTTCTTTAATAGATCTTTATTGATTTCAGAGAGGAAGTGAGAAGGAAAGACAGAAACGTCAATGATGAATCATTGATCATCTGCCTCCTATAAGCCCCAGTGGGGATTGAGCCACACACAACCCAGGCATGTGCACTGACCTCCAGTCTCGGTCGACACACTCAACCACAGAGCCATGCCCACAGGACTGATTTCTTCACCTCTTAGCAATTAGCTCCTTATTTCAGATCTGAAGATGAAACTACAGTGTATGCAGAATTTTAACTTGGGACAGGTATAGTTAATTACCAACTATTTACCTTCTCATTGGCAATAATTCCAAACCACAAGAAGAGGGCTAGTTTACCAAAAAGTCTTAGAAAATAGACTGTACTATGTTATTGCATCAAATATTTATCACCTTTATGCACAGAGGATTCTGTAACACCAGACATTCTTTAAAAAAAAGGGGGGGGATGGGGGAAGACAATTACCCCATACTGTGCAACCAGGTAAGCAGCCACTTGCACAGGGATAGTAATGACTTTTAAACTAGACTTAAGTGTAAATTAACTACCATTAGTCAAGCCCTGAGACTTTCCCCCCTGACTGATTTGATATGAACCACTTCATCAAGTAAAGCCTCATTATCAAATTTTCAAGGTATTGAAAATAGTTTAGCAATTTAGTAAGATCAAATGCAGAATCTGTAAAAATTCCCTGGTTTTCTAATTTACCATAAAACCAACATGACCATACCATAAGAAAAAGTAAATTTAATGTTACGTGGATAATATATCTCTAACTAAATATCGAATTTCAAAGAAACCCTCCATTCAGCCAACTCAATATAACCAACACTTTTTCTCCTCTCTTATTCCATGCCTATCAGTGCAAAAACATGGCTTTTAGTTCCAATATACTCAGTGAGCTACCAAGACATACAGAAGGCATCTTTTGATAACCAGTAGGTCCTAAAATATTGTAATTTCATTTTAACAGAGCTCCTGCTAAGCTAAAGGCCCTCTGAAATGCAGAGCAGCGCCTGTTAGCACTTGCTATTGGGATTTTGGCAGCAGCTCTGATCCCCTTTGCTTAGTTCTGAGTCACAGAACTAAGCCACATCCAAACAGCTTTAGTTATTAGTTATCTCAACTTGGTGCTTTCAGTAGATACAACCAGACCAGCTTTTCAGTCCAGACTTTTCACCTTCTATTTAAATCATTCTTCTAAATTTTAAAAACCCTTTAATACTCAAAAGTCACATTTTGAGACTCCATGCAACTTTGAGAATTTATGAAATAGCATTGAAGTAACTTAGTACTAAACTTAACCATCACAGGTACTAGATTAGCTACGGCAGGATTATTCTCAGCCTATTTAATATCCCAAGCAATTTAACTTGTTAGATTCATAAATAAGATACATAAAAAACCGCCTTTTGAGAAGTATAAATACCCCATGTAAGAGATTTACACATGCCTGAGATACTTTTCTGGTCTTCATTCAAAGCAGTATTAAAATAGAAAAAGGCGCTTTTCTAGAGTACTTTTCACGGGAAAAATAAGGTAGCTTTCTACCAAGAACTCGATTTTATTTAGTGGAATAGCCAACTAACTTATTTGCAAAGAGACATACTTCAAAAAAGAACTTCCGGAAGCGTCAAGAGCTAACAATTATCTACAAACACTCGTGGCCCCTTGTCCACGACGTGCTGCGGGGGAGCGCGGTGCAGGCCGGGCCGCGACACGGTGACAGGCCGGCCGACGCCAAGCCCGCAGACGCCGCCCAAGTCCCGCCCCGCGAAGACGAACGCGGCCGCGGGCGGGGCCTGGCCTGCGCGGTGCGTGGGAGCAAAGGGCCCGGGCACTCCCGCCCCCTTCGGAAGGCGCCTCCCGGGAGCAGTGGAGGGTCCGGGGAAGGGGGCGGGGGCGCCGGGAGGGTGAGCGACGCCCTCTACTGGGAGGCGGGGGAAAGGCGGCGGCGGCACGCTCCGCCGGGCCAGGCGCGAGGTCCGTACGCCCCACCAACGCCCTCTTCGCGCCCCGAGCCCCGGGTCTCGCGGGGAGCCGGGCGGGCGGGCGCCAAGGACAACGAGCCGACGGGCCGTCCGTTGGCCCGAGCGCGCCCCGCCCCGCCCCGCCCGCGCCGCGGGGCCGCCCAGCCCAGGGAAACTACGCCATTGCGGCCTAGCGGGCGGCGCCGCTCCTCCGCCGCCATCTTTTCGGGCCGTGGCCGCCGCCCGCCGCCCCCGCCGCGGCCCGCCCGCCCGCCATCTTTTGGGGCCGCCATACTTGCCCTGCGAAGAAGATGGCGGCGCCCATCACACACATAAAACATGGCTTCCCTTCAAAACAAAAACATCCCGGGGGCCGGCGCGGGCCGGCGCGCGCGGCCGCTCACCTGAAGACCACATGGTGACCGAGAACTCGCCCTCCAGGGTCTTGATCTGCACCTGCTTCTGCTCCCACTTCTTGTTGCCCGCGTCCGCGCCGCCCGCCGTCCCGGCCCCGCCGCCGAGGTAGCCCTTCTTGCCGCTCTTCTTGCCGCCGCCCTTCTTGACGCGGCCGCCGCCCGACGACGAGCCGCCGCCGCTCTTGCCGGCCGCCGCCACGGTGACCAGCGTCTGCTCGATGTAGTCGTCGTCGCCGCCGGCCGGCGCGGGCACGGGGATGAGGATCTGGTCCTCGAAGCCGTCCTCGGCGCGCAGCCCGTCCGAGTCGTCGCCGCCCACCACCTCCTCGCGCGTCTGCACCAGGATCACCTCCTGGTGGTGGTGCACCTGGGTCGGGTCGTCGGTGACCAGCGGCTGCAGCGCGATCATGGGCGGGTGGTGGTGGTGGTGGTGGTGGTGATGGCCCAGGTGCCCGTGGCCGCCCCCGCCGCCGTGGTCGCCGCCGCCGCCGTCCTCATCGTCGTCGTCGTCCTCCTCCTCGCCCACCACGGTAGTCTCTATGGTCTCCACCGGGATGGTCTCCACCTCGATCTCGTGCAGCTCCACGATCTCCGCCGGCATCTCCGAGCCGTCCGCGGCGATGTAGAGGGTGTCGCCCGAGGCCATGGCTGAGGGCTCCTCCGCCACGGCCGCGGCGGCCTCGGCTCCGAGGCTGCGGGCGAGAAGGCGGCCGGCCGTGGGGAAGGAAGGCAGAGGGAGGAAGGCAGCGGGCGGGCGGGGGGGAGAGGGGGCGGGCGGCAGGGGGAAGGGGCGGGCGCGGCGGCGGCGGCGGCGGGCTTCCCCGCCTCCTCGCCTCGGTGCGCCCCGCGCTCGCTCGGCCGCTGCTCACCCCGGCGCCCCACCTCACCGCGCCTCGGCCTCCTCCTCTGGCCGCGCCTCCTCCCGCCCTCCGGGCCGGCGCTCCGCTTCCCCCTTCCTCCTGCACCTCCGCCTCCTTCCACACAAATACCAACTCCTCACCCTGAGCCCAGATCAGGCCGTCGCCGCCGCCGCCGCCGCCGCCACACTGCGCTCGAGCTCGCCTCGCGAGACTTCCGCGCTGTCCCGGCCCACCCCGCCTCGCTCCTACTCGCCAGCTTGCCCTCTCGCTCCTCCTCCTCTGCCAATCGGTCTGCCGTTCGCCACTGAGGCCCCGCCCACTCTCCCGGGCTCCTCCCGGATTGGGGCAGGCGGGACGGCCCCCGTGCGCGCTGGCTGGCCCGCGGCGCGTGACGTCACTGGCCCGCGGCGCGTGACGTCACTCCCGCCCTCCACGGTGCAACAGCGGCAAAGTCCGTCGCCCCAGGCCCGGGCCGCACTCGGGATCCGGGCGACGCCGCGCGGCAGCCGCTACCTCGGGAGCTGGTGAGCGGTGCGCGCGGCCCGGGGCACCGCGGGGGAGGGACGGCCGACGGAGCGCGGGGACCAGAACCAGGGGACCGCGTGGGGAAGCGGGCGGCGCGTGCGAGGCAGCCCCGGCGCCCCCAATAAAGTCTTGTTTTGACGAGAAACGCCTGAGTCTCCTTTTTCTCGCGGGACGGCGTTTGCTCTTGGCGACTGCCTTCGGGCAGGCAATGTCGGCTGCGACCAGTGTGGGCGGACAACAGAGCGAACGGAAAATGTCCGTGGTCCGCCGCGCTCCCGCACGGCCCGGCGGGGCCCGGGGCGGAGCGCAGATTGGGCGCGCGGAGCCGGCAGGTGGAAGTGGCGTGCGGAGCCCCCGGGCCCGCCGTTGGGAGGGTGTCCGTTATCCTTTTGTGACCCGCGGAAACCTGTGTTGGAACCGTTGGTGCCTGCTTCCCGATAGATCCTTAGAACTGGACTCCCGGCCGCTCGCCGTGTAGCTCGGCTCCTTTGGTTTTCTACAGTTTTCTCCCGGAGCTTTCCTCTCTTCGCTCTCCAGCCAATCATGTCTTCCCTGGACCTCAGTCTTCGCCTATTTCTCACATTCATAGAGGCTCCTCCTTATGCTCACCAGGCTTTGTATTGGTCTCTCCTTTAAAGAGAATACAATTTTTCCTGCCTTCTTCTTCATTATACCTGCCACAGAGCCTAGACTTTTCCTGGCACCAATTAGCGGGGCATGTTGAGCCTTCCTGAACGGCTAGCTATAGTACAGCGAAATAGTTTTGCCCGTTTTACTCTTTTGACCTGGATTAAAGCAATAGAAATAAAGGTGTGCTGATTTTTTTAAAGGAAGCCATGAAAAACTGAAAACTTGGGAAGGTGTGTCTTTGCTGTACGCGTTTGGCCCATGTGACTTTTCTTGAACGTGTATGTTCTCCATGTTTACTCGTGTCTTTTGGATAGTGTTCTTGCAGTTGAAGCCCCTGATTATATGAACTGTAATACATTCATCTTAGATCCAACTTGTTAAAACAAGTTGGTATCTTTATGGGGCCTTATGACGGAAATGTTTGCATTTTGATTAAGTGATTTGATCAGTCTTAATTTAATTCCTATTTCTAAATGGCATTGGACTTGCGTTTTGAGAATAATATTGTAAAGGAGTGAAAAATTAGGTCATTTTGAACCTGAAATTTAAAACCTGAGTAATTCCTCTCGGAATGCTGCACCCACACAGTTGGCAAGTCTGTTGAAATATGTCCTTTCTAGCTTCGTAGCTTGTAAATTGCAGAAATATTTCAGTATGAAAACCACTTGTGGGAGAATTTTTGTGGCTTAATTTCCCCACCTCTAGTAATTGGTGGGAAAATGCCTTTGCAAGTTGTTGACACGTCCCCTTAAGAGAAAAGAAAAGGGGAAAGTACCCAATTAGGTACTTTCTGAGTCACAGATCTGTAGACCCCAGGCAGGTGTGGAGAAAGCTGAAATGGGTTTTTCAATTTGTCAGGAAGGTGGTAGGACTGTGCAATGCTCCTGAATGCAATCCTAGCACGTGCTCATGAATAGTTTTTTTAACTTGCACTGGAGCAGGTGACCTGTTAGACTGGCCTCCAGTTTTCTGTGGTGAGAGATGTTCTTGTCTTCCTCTCTCCCCCCCTCTCTAATGTATTTTATTGACTTTTCACAGAGAGGAAGGGAGAGGGATAGAAAGCTAGAAACATCAGTGAGAGAGACACCGATCAGCCACCTCCACCTCCTGCACATCTGCCACAGGGGATGTGGCCGCAACCAACATACATGCCCTTGACCGGAACCGAACCTGGGACCCTTTAGTCCACAGGCCGACGTTCTATCCGCTGAGCCAAACCGGTTTCGGCTGTAGAGTATCTTTAGCTGTAGAGTATCTCTTGGCTTGACGTGTAGAGACACTGTCCTGAATCAGCTCTATCCTGCTTGCACTTGCTGCTAAAGGTGAAAATCAATTTAAAAGATCAGGTTAAGCCCTAGCTGGCTTGGCTCAGTGGGTAGAGTGTCAGCCTGCAGACGGAAGGGCCCTGGGTTTGATTCTGGCCAGGGGCACATGCCTGGGTTTCGGGCTCAATTCCTAGTGGGGAGCATGCAAGAGGCAGCCCATCAATGATTCTCTCTCATCATTGATGTCTCTATCTCTCTCTCTCTTCCCTTCCTTTCTGAAATCAATAAAGAGATATATTTTTAAAATATTTAAAAAATAAAAGATCAGGTTAAATTGCAATTTCAGAGCCATGAAGCTTTAAATGTAGGATAATCTCACTTTTATTATGCTCTGTTTGAGCAGAATGAATTGGACCAATGAGCATTTCCTCTGAACTTCTGGAGTCCTGTCGTCTTCCCCGCCTCCCCCCTCCCCACCCCACTCCCCAACACAGATGATTTAACATCACTTAATCTGGTAGTTTTCTTATACCACCAGTGTTTTTACCCTCCCCACTTCCAAAGGCCATGGCTATGTCTGTCTGCAGCTCAATGCTTTGCACATGGAATTATTGTTTGCTTCTTGTTTCATCAAAAAATGAAGTGAAAAGCACTGACAGAGTTCTGTGGGATAGTGCTTGACCTTCCCACCTGTCTCAAGAGCTCCAGCATTGGTCCTGGCAGGTGGTACAGTGGTTAGAGCACCAGCCCATGCACAGAAGGGTCTCAGATTCAATTCCCAGGCACATACATGCTTTGCAGGTTGATACCCAGCCCCATCACAGGATGTGGGAGGCAGCCAATCTGTGTGTCACTCTCACATTCTCCCCCTTCCTCTCTGCCTTCTTTTTCTCTCTTCCCTCCTTTTTACTCTCTCTAAAAATCAATGGAATAAATATCCTCAGGTGAAGATTAACAAAAAATAAATAGCCCCGCCAGCATGGCTCAGTGGTTGAACATGGGCCAGGATGTCACTGTTCTGGTCCCAATCAGGGTACCATGCCCAGGTAGCTCAATCCCCAGTATGGGGAATGCCTTTCATCATTAATGTTTCTGTTTCCCTCTCTATCTCTGAAATCAACAAAAATACATTAAAAATAAATAAATAAATAAATCCTATCCTCTTTAATAAAAGACTAATATGCAAATAGAACAGTGGAACAACTGAAACTGTTCGCTATGATGTGCGCTGACCACCAGGGGTCATGCATGGAAGATGGCAGGTGTTGGCTGCGGTGGGATGGTAAAGCAAGTAAGTGGGGGTGCCAGACCAAGGTGGGGCGCTGGTCACTGTCATCGGGGGGAGTCTCTGGTGGTAACTGAAAATTATTTGCTCCCATGCTCCACAGTCCCGCCTGGTGCTTGCACCTGATAACTGGCGCCAGCCCTGCTCACACCCACTGCACCTCTCAGGGCTTCTCTACCTTCCCCTGCTCCTGAGAAGCAATTGGGGCTGGCAGCTGCCTCTTGCATCTGCTACCAGCGACGGTCCCGCTTGCACCTGCTGCCTGCTTTGGAACTGCTGCTCACACCCACTGCTGGCGCCTGGTACCAGTCCCGATCACTCGGAGCTGTCAGCAGGTGGGAACAGCGGCTGCTGGCCCCGATCACCCCTGAGGGCTTCTCCCCTCCCCCTGCTTCTAGGGGCAATAGGGACTGGTGCCAGCCCGAATCCCTCTACACCTTCAGCAGATGTGAGCGGGGCGGGCAATGTCAGCACGCGGGAGTGGCAGCAGCAGGAGCAGGGCTGCTGGCTGACAGGGGACCAGGGGCCGTGGTGGGAGAGGCCAGGCAGGGTTGCAGAGGATGGGCCAAGATCCGCCCCTGTGCCCACCGCAGCCTCACGGCTCACAGTTCTTCTAAGGTGCACAAATTTGTGCCCTGGGCCCCTAGTCCTATATTATAAAGATGTAATATGCAAATGGATCAGGAGGGTGGGACAACAAGCTATGAGAGGGTAAGGGGAGCTGCAGGAGGGCAGGGTAGTGGGCAAAGAGTTACTGACACGGATTCGTGCACAGAGCTACAAGTATAATAATGAAAGCCTAATATGCTAAGTGTCTGACCATTCATTCCACAGTTCGACTAGTTGCTATGACGCACACTGACCACCAGGGGGAAGATGCTCTGATTGGTATGTTAGCTTGTTGCTGGCGTCCAGCAGATCAGGACTGGGTGAGATGGGTCAAACACGCTCTGGAGCCCTCCCACAGTCCCTCCCCAGCCCTGATTGTGCACTGGTGGGGTTCCTCACCTGCTCTGCGCCCTCACAATCCAGGACCCCTATCCCTGCAGGCCAGGCCAAGGGACCCCAACTAGGCCTCTAGTAAATGAATAAAAGCCCCAACTTTGTACAAAGCTTCCAGTCTACTATGGAAATTAATATCAACTACAGAAGAAAGTAGAACATTAGAATTGTTAAGAGTTTTTGTGTGTGTGTGTGTGTGTGTGTGTGTGTGTGTATATATATATATATATATATATATCTTTCTAGAATCTCTAAGAAGTCAAAGCTCACTAATGGTTGAGGAAATGTGAATGACTCTGGAGGAGAGTCCCAGACCAGATTAACCCTGAGAGGCCCACACCAGGACACATCATAATGAAAATGCCAAAGGTAAAGACAGAAGTAATCTTAAAACAGCAAGAGAAAAGCAGTTAGTTGCCTACAAGGGAACTCTCCATAAGACTGACAGGTAAGGTCTTCTTGACTTTGAACTACTAACACTGGGATTTTCCAGAGCGCCCTTGGAAAAAATCTCAAAGAATATGTTCTCTCTCATTATAAAAGAAATAGTAAACTACTTAGGTTTACAAATAAGAAGTGATTAATTTTTGAGGGTATATTTATATGAAATTCCTAAACAGATGATATGTCAGATATAACTTTATAAGTCACAATTTTAAAATGTATGTCACTGAATTCCTTGTTAATTGTATTATATATACTTTTAAATATACTTTTTATTGATTTTCAAGAGGAAGGGAGAGAGAGAAACATCAGTGATGAGAGAATCAGTGACCATGCTGCCTCCTGCATGTCCCACACTGGGGAGACTTGAGCCTGTAACCCTGGGACTTGAACCATGACCTCCTGGTTCGTAGGTTGACGCTCAACCACCGAGCCCTGCCAGCTGGGTGTTAATTATCCGCTAGTGGCCTGGTGCATGGGGGAGGAGAGGTGTCCCTCAGCCCGGCCTGCACCCTCTCCAGTCTGGGCACTGGCTCCTAACTGCTCACCTGCCTGCCTGCCTGATAACCACTCTGCCTGCCGGCTTCTTGCCCCCATCTACCCCCCACTGCCGGCCTGATCTCCTCCAGCCTGATCACCCCCAACTGCCCTCCCCTCCTGGTCCAATCATCCCTAACCACCTCTGCCTTGGCCCTGCCACTATGGCTTTGTCTGGAAGGTCTCCCAGTCTAATGAAAATATTACCCTTTTATTAGTATAGACTAGCGGCTCAGTGCATGACATTCATTGGGGAGGGAGGAGACCCCCTCAGCCCACCCTGCACCTCTCCAATCTGGGGACCCCCCCTCCCCACCCCCCCAGGGATAGGGCCTAAACTGGCAGTTGAACATCCCTCTCACAATCCGGGACTGCTGGCTCCTAACTGCTCACCTGTAGTCCCTAACTGCCTCCCCTCCCCCCCGCCAGTCTGGTTGCCCCATGCAACCTGCTGTTGAGTCGTTTGGTCATCCCTCACTAACACCCCCCCCACCCCCTCGCAAGGCCTTGTCACCCCACAATCATTCGGTCATCCATTATTTCTGTTGTGATGGCCCCTGGCTTTTTATATATTAGGATTGAATTTTCATCAAAAATAATTTCCCTTACCACAAACTAATTTAGCTGCCTATGAAATTGCCCTGCTGTGCATGAGTTACAGTATGGAATTGCCCTGCTGTGCATCAGTTACAGAATGGAGACTGTTTGACATGGGTGGGGCAAGTCTTCAAGGAAACCTGCCCAGAGAGGAGCTCCTGGTCTCACTGAAGGCAGTATTGGGGGTTGCAGCTAGTGCTAGCATTTCCTGCCCTTGCTAGGCTGCAAAGCCTCTGTTCTGATTCAGATCCATGCTGAGTTTCTAATAAAATATTTAGAAAAGTTAGGATGAAAATTCACGTGTGTGCATCTAAATTGGTTGTCCCTAGTTTGGATTACAAGTTAAATGAAAAATTACAGATGTGTGCGGTTTTCTTAACCATTTAAACTATAATTATTTTTCCTAGTTGTGGGATCTATGAAATATGATCTATTAAAGGAATAACTCTCCAAATCAATGCATATATTAGATATGGAGTTAAATTATGGTGAAATGGCCTAACTGTACATATCTATTAAGCCCACCTAAAGGTCTTAGTCAAAGTCTTTTTCTGGGCTAAGTGGTTTATTACAGTAATTGAATCTGGTTATTGCCCATAAGATAAGGAAAGTTGAAATCTTTAATAGATGAACCTGCTTGATCCACGTGCATAATCTACATTAGGAGATTTCAGAAGCAGTTTTTTTTGTTATTTGGGCAGCTGGAAATGGTTGGTCCTGGCACTCCTTCCCTCCGCCACAAATAATAATAACAGATGAGCCTCATTTTTCTCTATTGTTAGAATGCGCCTTCAGAGCAGCTACATCAACTTATTTGTATGGCAGTTGCTCCTGCCACTGTCCTTCCAAATGAATGCAGCCTGCACACTTGAGCAGAAGTGGCAGAAAATTCTCCTTCAACCCAACGGAACGTACCACCACACTTGTTCCGCAGCATACGGCACTGCAGGAAACAGATGTCTTATTCGCGTGCTTGTGAGCGTGAGACAGGGTGGTGTGGTGGAATGGGGAGAGCTCTAGTGGACTGGGACTTGTTCTCTGCGAGAGTGAGCAGAATAGGGGCTTTTCGTTTAGTTAAAGAGGACAGACGAGGGGTTAGGTAAGCCTAGTGTTCCTGCCCCCTTTGTGAGTACCTGCTTGCAGTGTGAGGAGAGAAATAGCTGTCCTCATGAAGCCTGCAGTGCGGAGGGGAGATAGGCTGTGGACAGGCAGCTCACAAACACTTGTCTTGGTTCCTGTCCTCGAAAGAAGTAGAGGGCGGAGCCCAACCTCATCAGATAAAGGCCCTGGAAGGGTTGAACAGACCACAGTGCCCAGTGCAGCACTTAGCTTTTTCCATGTGAATTTCTATATGAAAAGGGAGGAGGTAAAGTCAGTCAGGTGGGAAAACTGAACATTTGGGACAAGCCGATAACATACAGTATAAAAGTGTATTTTTAGCATTGGAAATTCATCAAATTAATTCACTGAAACTTGTTGAGGATAGTGGAGGTTTCTTGGTATTTGTTTTCTAACATGTGCCACCTCCAACCCGCTTTCTATGAACTGTTCCTTGTTCAGAATTCCCACCGTGAGTTGGGGATTAATGCTGGAGTTCGTTTGGGAATGTCAGGCTTTGGAAGGTAGGACAGCTGTGAACTGATCAGTGGGAAGGACAGACTTGAGTCCTCAAAACTTGACTTCAGGTCCTGGTCGTGCCATTTATCATCCAGGTAGCATCAGCAAAGTCCTGGAACCTCTAAACTCTGCATTGTCTCCGCTACCCAATGGGCCGAGCACTGCCAGCGCCAGGTTATAGGAGTAAGCGGAGATGGTAAGTGGTTGCCCCACTCGGCAGGAAAAGTTTATGCCCCCAGGACTGGTTCGGGCCCCTTCTCACGGTTCCTTTTCATTAGCCCTGCCCACACACATCTCCACTGCTGTGCTTGCGCTGTGTATCCACTGCCAGCTTTGGGCCTAAGCTTACAGACAGGGCCCAGTACTCACATGGTATCGCAGGGCAAATGAGAACTCATTTGCTAACCAGACTTTTTGTCATCAGCAATAAGTTTTTAATCTCTCGGAGCTAGGTGGATTATTTTCTGTTAAAAGTAGAATAAACAACTTGCTTTCCTGTTTTGTGTCAGAACACAATTTCTCAACGTTGGAGCTCCTTTAGGGAGTGTGTCTATATGTGTGATCCAGGTGCTGCTGTCTTCCTGGCCGCTTTGCCCCTGTGACACGGTGCTTTGGATGGGGAGGGTAAACCCAAGAAGACTTGGCAAGGATGTCATCATGGTGGGTCAGCAGCTGCCACTCACGAAACAGCAGCCTGGAGGCGCAAGCCAGACCAGAGGAACACCCTCAGCCCAGTTCAGAATTGTCACCAAACCGCCAGGGCCCTCTTCCTGGCACAGTTCTTCCCTCCCTCAGGTCATGTACAGTTTGAAACGGGGGTTGAAAGGATGGGGTGGGGAGAAAGGATTCATTATGTTGTAAACTGCATCATCCTATTTCTGCCTAAGCAGTGGATTGGGAGTGACCCTGTACTATTTTGCTTAAGTGGCTTTGTCATCGTCAGAAGGCATTCTTGGATTGCCTGAATCTTTCCTTTTTTTTTTTCCTCCTTTTTCACCGAATTTATTGGGGTCATACTGCTTAACAAAATTATACAGGTTTCAGGGGCACAATTCCATGACACATCATCTGTACACTGTATTGTGTGTTCACCACCCCAAGTTCCTGGTGACTTTCTTTTTTTCTTTTTTTTATTAATATATTTTATTGATTTTTTTACAGAGAGGAAGGGAAAGGGACAGAGAGCCAGAAACACTGATGAGAGAGAAACATCGACCAGCTGCCTCCTGCACACACCCTACTGGGGATGTGCCCGCAACCAAGGTACATGCCCTTGACCAGAATCGAACCTGAGACCCTTCATTCCCCAGGCCGAAGCTCTCTCCACTGAGCCAAACCGATTTCGGCTCCTGATGACTTTCTAACCACGTCATCCAAAGGCAGTGCTTACTCTGACATGATTTAATGTTAACGCCATCACAGAAGCCATCCTGTACTGTCTCAGCTTCTCCCGTGTTCATTGAAGACTTGGCACTTTATCTACAACTTCCCTCCGGAGCCGAAGCCATACCTGACCCTTGGTTGCCTTGAGCCAGCTCAGCCTACTTATATGTTGGCTTCTAACTTGTTGCTCTCATTTCCACCTCTTCAGCTGCCTGTCCTTGTCATGCTTACAAACAACACATCTGCAATCTTAACTCCCAATATCCCATTCTCTCATGCTCACGCCTTCTCTCCCGTTACTGCTGAATTTCAGCCTCACACCTTTCAGTCTTGCTCTTTCCCAGACCAGAACACCGGTTGATCACAGCATCCCCGGCTGCCAGTACTACTTGTGTCTGATGAAATGTCACCAAACACCCACTTCTGTCTATGCTTCTGAAACCCTGGGATCTACTGGAAACCCCACCGGTGTACATAGGTTTTTGTCTTGCTTATTCATGGTCTCCAGCATCAACTGAGTGTATGTCACTTGAGAACCCCTCCTACTTGTCCTACGTCAAACTCCCTGCACCATTTTGCTCAGCAAATGCTCTAAATGACTTTCCTCAAAATCCTTAAGAAATCTGCTTCTGTCCATTTCTCACCCCCCTGCAGTAGCCCAATGCCCTGGCCTCCTGCTTCATGGAAATCGGAGGGATCAGGGTTTATTTCCTCCTCCTCTGTGCTGTCTCCCTACTCATTAACTACCTGTGTCCTCTCCCCTACTGCTTGGAAAGTCAGGTCCAGGACCCTGAGCTGCATTAAGGAAACATGGCGGAGTAGAAGAAGGTTCAGAAAGCAGGCAGACCTGGGTTTGAATATTTGTTCCCTCCACTCACAGTACTGCTCCATGCTGAGCCTGTGTCCACCTGTGCTCTTGCCCACCTCATCTGCCTGCCATTTTCCCTGGCTCTCTGCTTTTGCATTAAGTCCTGCTCCTTAAACAGGGCTCTCGTACCCCTGTCTCCCTCCAGCCATTGCCTTATCCCCTTCCACTCTGAGACCAGACTGTTGTAATGGTCTCTACCTGTTCATCCCGGGATGGTGTCTGCAGCAGTGTGCCAGACATTCTGTCATCTACCTGGTCTTGTGCCCAAACAGGTGAAGACTCCTGACCTTGACTCATCCTCTCTTAACACTTAAAACATGGTCTGCCGCTCTGTGCCTGGGACTCCCACCACTCTCCCTTTTCTTCACTTCCCGTCTCTGACTTTTGCTTCTCTTGCTGCTCTGCTTGTTCTGTCGTCCTGGGTCATCTGATCCACTCTTGTGGCTTAACCACCTCTGTGCTGACCGTGCTTAGTTCCTGTCTCTGGATTCTCCCCAGAACTTTAAGTCCATGGCCCCTGTTCCAGGTGGCCCTGCTCCTGTCCCACAGGCTCACTCTCCCTGGGCCCACCTCCTTCCCGCTGGTGTCTCTCACCAGTTGACTCCTCTCACCCCCTAATCCTCACCGGTAGCCACCAAATCCTGATGTGTTTACCTCCTAAATATTTCTCAAGTGGACTTTGCTCCATTCCTGCTGCTCCTGTCCATGCAGGCCTTGGCTCTCACTTAAACCTTTGCCAACCGGCTGCTCTACCCGCTTCTTCCCCAGGCACTCCTGCACTTTTCTAGCACGCAGGTGCAGCACACTTCCCGGAGCAAACTGCAGGGTTTCTGGGGCCTCAAGGTCTACCAACTCCTCGGCAAGGCATTCCAAAACGTCTGGCCTCCTTTTCTGTCCTGCTCCCTCCACACATATACGCCAGGATGGTCTTACTTTTTTCCTCTGCCTAAAATGTCCTTTCCCACACCCTCAACGTTACTCCTCTTCCAGAACAGCTGAGACGCCTCTAGGAAGCTCTCCCTGGACGGGTTTCCACAGCACGCTGCCCCAACTGCAATTGTTCTTTTTTTACAGAGAAGAAGGGAGAAGGATAGAGAGTTAGAAACATCCATCAGCTGCCTCCTGCGCGCCTCCTACTGGGGATTGCCTGCAACCAAGATACATGCCCTTGACCAGAATTGAACCTGGGACCCTTCAGTCCGCAGGCCGACGCTCTACCCACAGAGCCAAATCGGTTAGGTCTAAAGTTGTTCTTATGTTATTACAAAAGTGGCTGTTAATGTGTCTCCTTCCCCACAAAACCCATAACACATCATGTGTGCACTGTATTGTGTGGTCAGCACCCCAAGTTCCTGGTGACGACGTCATCCAAAGGCAGTGCTTACTCTGACATGATTCAAGGCTAACGCCATCACAGAAGCCATGAGGGCAGGGAAGCAGGGCCAGCCTGGGTAAAACACGGGTGGAAGCAGCCAGCAGAAATACCTGGTGATGCTACTACCTGTGTCCTCTCCTCCTGCTTGGAAAGTCAGGTCCAGGACCCTGAGCTGCGTTAAGAAAACATGGCGGAGTAGAAGCAGGTTCAGAAAGCAGGCAGACCTGGATTTGAATATTTGTTCCATCAGTTATTAGCTAAATGGTCTCATATGAGTTTCTTAACCTGTCTGGGCCAGTTTCATCTGTACATTAGGACTATTAATTACTGTTTAAGATTGTTGCAATGTTTGAGTGAAATAATATATACAAAGCCCCTGATATGTAATAGGTGCTAAATAAGTGTCTTTATCTGTTGCTGCTGTTCCTCTCCCACTCCTGCTCCATCCTGACATCCAGCCTCACAGAAGTTTCCTTATTCTTGCCCCTCAGTCTTCCTGCCTTGGCTCACACGCCCTCATGAAGGAAGCTTCCTCACCTCCACCAGCCTCTACTCGCTCCGATCTTCCCATCAGAAAGTACTCCTTCCCCGGGCCCCTGCTCCCCCACAGCAGGAGGAATCCCCGTCACGCAGTCAGCTGTACTCACAGATGGTTCCTGGGTTGGAAGCTCCTGGAAGGTAGCGGCGTTTCTTTTACCTTTTTGCAGCTGTTGATGCTTCTGAGCTCAGGGCTGGGACACCCGGAGACTTAAATAAAGGGTGGGGCTTACTTTGAGGGGGTGGCAGGCAGGGGAAGGCTTCTCTCTTCACTGGGCTGAATAGTTGTGAGTCTGCATATCAGCTCACTTGTCCTTAGGATTTTGAGTGATGTGAATTTGCAAGCAAATCATCTTTGTCTGGAAATTAGACACAATTCTAGAAAATTCACTTCAAACAGTGAAAAAGCACCCATCCTGGAATTAGTTTATAATGTGAAGAAATGATATTGCTTGCCCTGGACTGCATGAAGGTGATGTGCCTGTCTCATCTCAGAAACATATTCAAAAGAAAGTCTTTGAGTAGACCGAGCTCTGGAAAGATCATCTTATTTTGACCAGCTCAGATGAAGCTGACATAATCTTTCATCCAGCCCGCTCAAAGCAAAGGCATTACAAGTAAAATCCTGTTAGCACAGCTACCATAACAAAGAGAGTGCGTGTAAAATGACCATCTCCTGTCTAAATAAATGCCTTATTGATTGATGTATTAATCCAGTGGGTAGCAAATGATGGGCGTATGAGTAAGCATCTATTTTATAATCAGACAAAAGGCAGTAGGCCCTGGCCAGGTAGCTCAGAGCATCGTACTGATGCGCCAAGGTTATGGGTTTGATCTCCAGTCAGTACACATACAAAAAGCAATCAATTAATTCAGAAGTAAGTGAAACAACAAACCAATAAGAATGGTTTTAAAAGTAAAAATATGGCCCTGGCCGATTTGGCTCAGTGGATAGAGCATTGGCCTATGGACTCAAGAGTCCCGGGTTTGACTCCTGTCAAGGCACATGCCCCAGTTGCAGGTTCAATCCCCAGTAGGGGGCAGCCAATCGATGATTCTTTCTTATCACTGATGTTTCTCTCTTCCTCTCTAAAATCAATAAAAATACATTAAAGCCGAAACCGGTTTGGCTCAGTGGTAGAGCGTCGGTCTGCGGACTGAAAGGTCCCAGGTTCGATTCTGGTCAGGGGCATGTGCGTTGGTTGCGGGCACATCCCCGGTAGGGGGTGTGCAAGGGGCAGCTGGTCGGTGTTTCTCTCTCATCGACGTTTCTAGCTCTCTATCTCTCTCCCTTTTTCTCTGTAAAAAAAATCAATAAAAATATATATTTTTAAAAAAATACATTAAAAAAAAGAATTAAAAACAAACGTTCTGTTGAACTCTGAAGCTAGGAGGAGGCCGGCAGCCCACATCTGGTTCACTAGGAAGCCAATGGTTGCAGCACGACTGGGCGCTGGAGTTGGAGACCGATTCCAGGAGCACGGTGTCTGTATTTACAGTGCAGTGAACAGAGCTCTCAGTTGTGGGATGACGGCCAGAACCCCTCCCTCTTCACGTGAGACCCACTGTCCCCCTTCCTCCACCGCCCCTCGGCACCCAGCTCTCACCTCTTCCTCCCTTCTGCATCTTACCTCCAACTTCCCCAGCTTTCCTGTCCGATCATTTTTCCGTTATCATCCCCCATCCCCTCCCTGCCCTGGGCCCTGGAGCCTGCCTCCTAATGTAGTCAGCGTATATGTTCACACTTATCCCATTGACCGGCTGTGGCTTTCTGAGTTATGGTGTGGAGCTTTTTTAATTTTTTCCCCTACAAAAATTCCAGCCCAAGTTATTTTTTCCGTCCGTGGACTTGTATTGATTTTTCTCCCTGTGGATCAATGATCTACAGGAAAGCCCCACCACTGCCCTGTAAGTCCAGGCGAGGGCGGGAAGGCCGCCTGGAGCCTCCGCTGTGTGCACAGGGCTGCTCCCTGGCCTGGAGTCGGGCCTCTGAAAAGTGACCCCAGCCTCGGGCAGGGGAGAGTGGGGCTGGGGCCTTTCCTGAGCTGGTTCCCGAGCCGCAGAGAACAGCAAGGTGCACGCCTTCCCAGACTCCCTGGCCCCTGGGCTTCTGGGCAAAAATTGGCTGCTTCCATCTGATGCCCAGTTTTGGAAGGCTGAAGTGAAGTAGGGTGAGAAATGCTCACCTGTCCAAATTCAAATAATGGGCGCCGAGAAAGAAGTATGGCAAGAAATAGGACTTTTATTTTATTATTATTTTTTTTAAATATATATTTTATTGATTCTTTACAGAGAGGAAGAGAAAGGGATAGAGAGCTAGAAACATCGATGAGAGAGGAACATCGACCAGCTGCCTCTTGCAACCAAGGTACAAACCTGGGACCTTTCAGTCCGCAGACCGATGCTCTATCCACTGAGCCAAACCGGAACCGGCGAAACAGGACTTTTAAGAAGTCCTTACAAGAGTGGGTGTCTGTCCCAGTGTTCAGGCAGTGGGAGAGCAGTGACCACAGGCTATTTACGCCCTAGGGTACAAGCGTCCCTCCTCCGGCTCCTCATTGGCTGACTACTATGGGGTTAATAATTTCCTCATATGTTGCCTGGGTCTTATTGTCTCTTACTGGGTGATTTTTTTTAAACGGGCTGAGGCCTTTTCTCCACCATCCCCCTGTCTAGTTGAGGCGGCCCAGGTTTCATCCCGGGCATGCCGGGGTTCCCACCATGATGCGAGCTCACATACAGTTCTTTGTTCTTACAGCCTCTTCCCTCCTCCCTGCATTCCGTTTGCCCCGGGGAAATTCAGTAACCGGTTCCATTAAAAGTTGACGATGATGAAGATCACAGAGGCCTATTTCCCACAGTAGGCTTTGGTGTTTCGGGTTATGGATGGAAAGGAGGCTCCGTAATCAATCTGAGTCCAGTGACAGTAGCCTCCCAGGGCGGTCCGATCACAAATCCCTAGCTGGGCAGGTCCTGGTGGATAGATAAGCCCCAGGCACAGAATTTTTTATTATCAGCCCCGCCCATTGCATCTGTGCTTCTAGGTTAGCAAGGCCAGAGTGAACCTGTTCTTCAGGCCCCTCAAGGCATAATCATCCTCCAGAGGGCACACAGTCTTTTTTGTTAACTACCTGTAATCCACCCCGCCTTGCTTTCTCTGGTTGTCTTAAGTCTAAATGGAAAGAAACTGCATTGGAGACCTTGCTCCTGGCCTCTTGACAATTTGGCTCAAAAGTTTTTCTACAGCCAAAACCGGTTTGGCTCGGTGGATGGAGCGTCGGCCTGCGGACTGAAGAGTCCTGGGTTCAATTCCTGTCAAGGGCATGTACCTGGGTTGTGGGCACATCCTCAGTAGGGGGTGTGCAGGAGGCAGCTGACCAATGATTCTCTCATTGATGTTTCTGACTCACTATCCCTCTCTCTTCCCCCTCTCTGTAAAAAAAATCAATAAAATATATTATAAAAAAAAAAAGTTTTTCTACAGGTTTGAGCATTTCTTACATCAACCAGGTGTATGTGATGGGTAAGTTACAGCCTGAATTTAAAGTACCCAGTGGCAGCCCCGACTGGTTTGGCTCAGTGGATAGAGCATCGGCTTGCGAACTGAAAGGTCCCAGATTCGATTCCAGTCAAGGGCAAGTACCTTTATTGCGGGCACATACCCAGTAGGGGGTGTGCAGGAGGCAACTGATCGATGTTTCTCTCTCATCAATGTTTCTAACTCTCTATTCCCTCTCCCTTCCTCTCCGTAAAAAAAATCAATAAAATATATTTTAAAAAATAAAAATAAAATATTTTAAAAAATAAAGTACCCAGTGGCAGAATCACCTCCCTCCTCACTTGAAGCCCACTGTCTCTACCCCATCCCTATGGCTCTGTTTTCTGGGTCCCGGGAGGCAATTTGCAGCAGCAGCAGCAGTCACCCTGTGTTGGGTCCTTGGGTCACCATTGAGCTGCACACCCTTGCATGTAGCGCACCCCCTCTCCCCCTGCATCCCCATTCCTGGATATTTGGCACATTGTTTCAGCACATGGTAAGCTCCTATTGTAATTCCCTGTATTAGTCCTTGTCAGTTTAACATATCACCACTGCAAAGAGCCTGCTAAGGTCTGAATATTTTCCCACCCAAAATTCACATGTGGAACCCTAAAGTCAATGTAAGAAAAGTTCAAACCGGTAGAGAATTTATTTTTTAAAATATATTTTTCTTGATTTTTTTGCAGAGAGGATGGGAGAGGGATAGAGAGGTAGAAACATCGATGAAAGAGATACATCGATCAACTGCCTCCTCCACACCCCCCACTGGGCATGTGCCTGCAGCCAAGGTACATACCCTTGACCGGAACTGAAGCTGTGACCCTTTAGTCCACAGGTTGATGCTCTATCCACTGAGTAAAACCGGTTAGGGCACAAACCTGTAGAGAATTTTTATGCGTTTGAGCCAAACTGACAATTGCCAGGTATTAAAACCTCAAAGGACTGAGAAAATGCTCCAAAAAAAGGGCAGTTTTGCATCTTATTTTATACGTTACAATCAGAAGAGGCATACCCGGGTTACATGAAGTCCTTTAGTGATAGATTTGGGAGATGGGAGAAAGCAAAATGGGAAACCTCTGGGACTGGATAAAAAGTGAAATGAGAAAAAGACAAAACAATTAAATGATACATACGTCTTTACATCGGTGGGTGCGGGATACTGTAGTTAACAACAATTAACATGATGACAGTACAATGAAGGGATCTCTGCTATGTAGGTGAGGGGTCTGAAAAAAGGAAATTATTTGACATTCCTAAGGTAGGTTAGCAAAGATAATAAGCTCAATTTAGGTAAAGATAGACTTTTTTGTGGGAAAAATATTGCCTTAGTACATGACTACTCGCTGAACTGCTTTTGGTTAGACATTTTTAAAAAATAAATCTTCATTGTTCAGATTATTACAAATGTTCCTCATTTTTCCCCCCTCCATTGCTCCCCTCCACCAGGTTCCCACCCCACCATCTGCCCTTTCCCCACCCCCCATTGTCCTCATCCATAGGTGCACAGTTTTTGTTCATGCTCTTCCTGCACCCCCCATTCCCCTTTTTCCCGAGAATCGTCAGTCCACTCCCCTTCCATACCTCTGATTCTATTATATTCACCAGTTAATATTGTTCATCAGGTTTTATAATTCCCTTGGCTTTTAGTTTTACTTGTTGATAGTTACGTATTTGTTGATCATAATTTTTATCTATATCATCTTCCTCTTCCTAAAGAACCCCTTTCAGCAATTCATATAATTCTGGTTTGGCAGTGATGAACTCCTTTAGCTTTTTTTTATTTGTGAAGATCTTTATCTGGCCTTCGATTCTGAGTGATAGCTTTGCTGGGTAGAGTATTTTTGGCTGTAGGTTCTTGCTATTCATCACCTTGAATATTTCTGGCCTTCATGGTTTCTGTTGAGAAATCAGCTGATCGTATGGGTGCTCCTTTATAGGTAACTACTTGCTTTTCTCTTGCTGCTTTTAATACTCTCTCTTTGTCTTTTGCTCTTGGGATTTTAATTATGATGTGTCTTGATGTGGTCCTCTTTTGGTTTCTTTTGTTTGAAGTTCTGTGCGATTCCTGGACTTGTAAGTCTATTTCTTTCCCCAGGTGGGGGAAGTTTTCTGTCACTATTTCTTCCAGTATTCTTTCAGTATCTTGCTCTCTCTCTTCTTCTGGGACCCTCATAATTGTGATGTTGGTTCCTTTGAAATTGTCCCAGAGGTTTCTTACACTATCTTTAACTTTTTGGATTCTCTTATCTTCTTGCTTCTGTGGAGGAGTGTCCTCTGGCTCGTCATGTTCCAAATCTTTGACTTGATTCTTGCAATCTTCCATTCTGTTTTTAGGACTCTGTATAATATTTTTTATTTCAGACAATGTATTCTTTATTTCTAGTTGATCCCTTTTCATATCCTCATAGGTCTCGTTTATTTTATCGACCTTTTCTAGGAAATTCTTGAAATACCTTAAAAGCGTGTTTGTTTGTTTTTTAAATATATTTTATTGATTTTTAACAGAGAGAAAGGGAGAGAGATAGAGAGCTAGAAACGTCGATGAGAGAGAAACATCAACCAGCTGCCTCCTACACACTCCCCACCGGGGATGTGCCCGCAACCAAGGTACATGCCCTTGACCGGAATCGAACCTGGGACCTTTCAGTCCACAGACCGACGCTCTACCACTGAGCCAAACTGGCTTCGGTATAAGCGTGGTTTTGAACTCTATATCCAGTCACTTCTTTTCCTCTAATTCTTTTGTTTGTGATCTGTTTCCTTGTCTCGGCATTTTCACAGCTTCCCTGAGTTGGCAGGGTGGCTTTGTGTGCTAAGGTGTCCTATATGGTTCAGTGAGTCAGCCTCCCAGTTACCTGAGGTGGACAGTCTTGGTGTAGCCCTTTGTGGGCTGTGTGTGCAGTGTTGTTGTTAATCCTTGCTTGTTGTTGGTATCACTAGGAAGTGTTGATCTCCAAGCCAATTGGCTATGAGGGTTAGAAGTGTCTCAGCTAGGAGGGTTTCTGTATTCCCCTTGAATGGGGCAGAGTCTTGGGGTGGCACAGACAAGCTTTGTTGAATCCCACACAATTGGTTGCAGATGCGCGCACCTCTTTGGTATAGGCGCAGACAAGCTTTAGATTCCTGTCTGTCCCTCCCTAGGAGAGTCCTATTCACTGCGAACGAGAAAGCTAGCCACTGGAAGGGCTTCTGTGCTCTGTTTGGATGGGGCCGAGTCTCGGGTGCAGACAAGCTTTATTCAGCCCCTCCCTACGAGGGTCTGGTTTCTGAGTCCTGCAGTAATGGCCGCTGGCTTTACACACCTCCGAGAGATCTCTGCCCACTGCCTGACAGTCTGGCCTCTCCCTGTCTGGGGCGTCTATCAGAGCAATAAGGTGGTTCTGTTTTCCTCCCGAACAAGAAAGCTAGCAGCACATTAGCTGTCTGCCCTCTCCATGTGCAGGAGTGAGCCAGTAGCAAACACAGCCCGCCCTCTCCACGCTCCGCAAGGAAGCCGGCAGTGAAGTCGGGTGGCCGCCTTTTCGCGCGCACAGTTCTCTGCACCTTCACAGTTTCTGAGGTTCAGCGTGCCTTCTCTCTCCTTCCCAGATGGTAGAGCCTCCTCTCAGCCAGCCGTCCGGTGCTTCAGGGCGATGTTTCCCCTGTTTTCCAGTTCTAAATTCAAATTTGTTGTGGTAGGCTGCATTCGGGTGTCTACCCTATGCCGTCATCTTGGTTTCTCTCTAGTTAGACATTTTTTAATATACTTTAATTGATTTCAGAGAGGAAGGGAGAGGGCAGGATAGAAACATAAGTGATGAGAGAGAATCATTGATTGGCTGCCTCCTGCACACCCCACTAATTGGGCATGGAGCCAGCAACCCAAGCATGTGCCCTTGACAGGAATTGAACCTGGGACCTTGAGTCCGAAAGCTAACAACACTCTATCCACTGAGCCAAACCAGCTAGGGCAGGAAGTTTTTAAAAATATTTTTACTAGAGGCCTGATATACAAATTCGTGCACCAGTGGGGTCTCTCAGCCTGACCTGTAGGATCGGATTGAAATGTTCTCCCACATCTCCTTAGGGGTCCTGGATTGCAAGAGGGTACAGGCCAGGCCGAGGGACTCCACCAGGGAACTATCAGAGCTGGGGAGGAACACGGAAGGTTGGCCAGCCAGGGAGTGACTGCAGGAGGGCTCCAGGGCGTGTCCAGCCCATCTTGCTCAGTCCTGAATGGCCAGACCCCAGCAGCAAGCTAACCTACTGGTCAGAGCTTCTACCCCTGATGGTCAGTGCATATCATAGCAAGCAGTTGAACAGTCTTAGCATATCATTAGCATATTACCCTTTGATTGGTTGAACGGATGACCAGACACTTAGCATATTTTGATTATATGGGATTGATTTCAGAGAGGGAGAGATAGATCTGTGATAAGAGAGAATCATTGATCAGCTGCCTTCTGCACATACCCCCGCCCCCCACTGGGGATCAATCCCACAACCTAGGGAATCAGTCATAGGTTGATGCTCAACCACTGAGCCACGGTGGCTGGGCTAGAAAGTTTGCATTTAGAGCATCCTGTGTGGTTGTTGTAGGTCTCTGAGCTCGTCAGGTTTAGTGTGTCGCCCCCTTTTGGTCCGCACTAATCCACAAAGACGTTCCGGTGCGGTGGTACAAGGTGTCAGGAGTGGAGCCTTTGGGGTGATGAGTCCTGAGGGCAGAGCCCTGATGAATGGGATTGGCGCCTTTATTAGGCCCCACCGCGTCCCTCTGCCCTTTCTGTCATGTGAGGTCACAGAGCAAGGTCTTCTGTGACCGGGAGAGAGCTGTCACTGGAACCTGGCTATGCTGGCACCCTGATCTCAGGCTTCCAGCCTCCAGAACTGTGAGAAATAAAGGCTGTTTATTAAAAAATATATTTTATTGATTTTTTACAGAGAGGAAGAGACAGGGACAGAGTTAGAAACATCAGAGAGAGAGAAGCATTGATCAGCTGCCTCTTCCACACTCCCTACTGGGGATGTGCCTGCAACCAAGTACATGCCCTTTACTGGAATCGAACCTGGGACCTTTCAGTCCGTAGGCTGAGGCTCTATCCACTGAGCCAAACCGGTTTCGGCTGATAAAGGCCTATTTTTATAAGCGTTCGTTTCTGGGGCTTCCTTATAGAAGGCAGCTGGAACAGACTAACAGAGCCTTCCCTAGCCCGGGACCCCTGCTCCCTCCCTCCATGTCAGTATGTGTAGTTAGGTGGGGTTGGGTGCCTCATTTCTCTGCCATTCGGCTGTAAGGTACGGGTGCAGGCTCTGTGCATCGGCCTGGCTGCCTGCTCAGGACTGTTCCGTGCTCACTGAGTCACCTGAGGGGTCCAGCCACACCCGCCCACGGCAGCGCCTCGGGCTGCACTTGGCGGCCAGCAGCCACTCCCCCTGGCTGGCCGTGTGGGGAGGGGAGAGCTCCATCATGGGCACTGTCACTTCCTCCTGTGACTGCAGCCCGTAATTTACACAGTGCTTATGCCCAGGTTGGCAGAAGCTGGCTGGGTCCCTGGCTGAGACCAAGTTTCTGGGAGGTTTGGTAAGGTTCTGATTCCCTAAACAACCGAGCCCATCCCGGAATTCAGGAATTCTGCCAGGCCCTGGTGGCCTGTGATGTCCTGAGGGAGCTTTCTGGGCCTACCTCAGGGACAGAGACTGTATCAGCTGAAAAGCTGTATAACAAGTTTCTGCTCTCTCTCAGGTGGAACAATTGTCTCAAGATCGAGGCAGGGAGGAAGTCACCTGGGTGGTAAGACAGAGTGGATAAGGGTGCCTTCCTGAGGCTGGAGGAGGCAGTGTGAGTGGCACTCCGCCCTGTGTCGGGCTTCCTAAGGACCCCGAGTCTGTGGTGGACACAGCGCTTCCTGGGGCAGAGCAGATGGACCGAGAGCGAAGGAGGAAGCCAGGCAGCCTGTGCCATGTTCCCGCCTGGGCTCCAGGGTCTGGGGCCGGCCCTGCCTTTCTTTCTGGGTGTGGCCTGCCCCTCCAGCTCTCAGACTCTGCTTCTGTAGCCAGGGGTGGTGGCCAAGGCTCAGCGGCTGCATTGACCTCAGGAGAGATGTCTCCCAGAGGCTTGGGCAAGGGAAGGAGATGGAACCTTCCTTCTTATCCAGAAAGGCTTTGAGGGGCTGCTGGGACCCATTCCCTCTATTTCAAGCAGCTTGTAAATGGCAGGAGAATTCAACCCCATTGCTGAATGTGGAGATTTTACTCTCATAGTTATCAGTGTTGTAAACAACGTCGGCAAGGAATAAATTGTGTTTTATTCTTTTGGGTAATTTTTCAGGAGCAAAATTACAAGGTCAAAACAGGAGCATGTTCATAGATCTTGATCTATAATGATACAATAGAATGATCAAATTTTGCCCCCAAATGGGTGCATCAACCTACAAGGCCACCCACCATGGACCTGTTCACCTGAAATTGACCCCCCTTCCGCAGAAGCTGCTACACCGCTGAAGCTGTGCCCGGTCCTGACCATGACCCTCCCTTCTCCCTGCATGTGAGCCCACTGCAGAGTTCCGGGATACAGCCCAGCTTTAACTGGATTGCACTGAATGTGGGTATCACATGAGACAGGGGACTTCCTTATAATAAGTCTTCCAATCCATGGACATGGTATATGTCAACACTTCTGAGGCCTCTTTATCTCACAATAGTTTTTTTTTTTAATATATATTTTATTGATTTTTTTACAGAGAGGAAGAGAGAGGAATAGAGAGTTAGAAACATCGATGAGAGAGAATCATTGATCAGCTGCCTCTTGCACATCCCCTACTGGGGATGCGCCCTCAACCAAGGTACATGCCCTTACCGGAATCAAACCTGGGACCTTTCAGTCTGCAGGCCGACGCTCTAGCCACTGAGCCAGACTGGTTTCGGCTATCTCACAATAGTTTTATCTCAAAGAGCTCTTGTCCGTGTTGTTGTTTTTTAAAATCCTCTCCCTAGGATATGCTTATTGACTTGAGACAGGAAAAGAGGGAGGGAGAAGAGAGGGAAAGGAAGAAGAAAAGAGAGAAAGAGGTAAGAGAGAAACATCAATTGGCTGCCTCCCCCTTTATGTGCCCCCACTGGAGATCAAACCCACAGCCTTTTGGTGTACAGAATGATGCTCCAACCAACCATCTGAGCCACCCTGCTGGGGCTTGAGCACCTTTTAGCACCTTTTATTAAGAGGCTATGTTTGATGTCATTGTAAATGGTTGCTCTTCATTTTCTAATTGTTTTTTTTTTATATATATATTTTATTGAGTTTTTACATAGAGGAAGGGAAAGAGATAGAGAGCTAGGAACGTCGATGAGAGAGAGACATCGACCAGCTGCCTCTTGCACACCCCCCACCGGGGATGTGCCCGCAACCAACGTACATGCCCTTGACTGGAATCGAACCTGGGACCTTTCAGTCCGCAGGCCAACACTCTATCCACCGAGCCAAACCGGTTTTGGCCATTTTCTAATTGTTATCACTAGAATAGTTTTAGTGTGTATGTGTGTGGGGGGTTGTTGCACATTGATTTTTATATCCAGCAACCTTGCAAAACCCAATCTAGTAACTTGTTGACTCTTTGATGTTTCTATCATCTCTAAGTAGGAAATTTGGTTCCTGATACCCTTTTTCCTTGCCTCGCTGCCCTGGCCAGGTCCTCCGGTACAATCCGAGCCCTCCTGGAGGCGGTGACAGAGGGCATGCTCGTCCCGTCCCCACTCTCACAGGGAAAGCGGCCAGGTCTGTCAGTGGGCTCTGTAGCCGCCCTTTATCAGAGCAAGGAAGTCCCTCCTTCCCGTTTTGCTGAGTTTTTCTGGAGAATAGATCTTGAGTTTTATCTACCTTCAACCGCAGGGAGGACGTCTGACTGCTCCTGTCTTCTGGTTAGGGGCAGATTGTGCTGCTTTCCAGTACGGAACCTGTTCCGGTCCTCTCACACTTCCCTTACCAGGTTTTGGTGGCAAGGTTATGATCGCCTCACCGATCGGGTTGGGCAGTTCCCTCTTTGTCTCCGTGGAGTTTGTGCAAGTGGGGCTGTCTGTTTCTTATAAGCTGTCAGTCAGACATCCCCCGGGGCTCCCAGACTGGGAGAGGGCCTCTAGTGTTATTGTAGATGCAAAAAGACAGGCTCAGTTAAGGTAACCACAGGCAAAGACCCCTGGGTCTGGGGTTTGCTCGGTGGGAAGATTGACTGCTGGTCAACTCTCACTTTCAGAAATCTCATCCCATCCTCCCAGAGCCACCACCTCAGAGCTGGACCATGGGGTGCCCAGTCCCGCAGACCTGCCCCTGACCAGCCCAGCTGAGGTGAGGAATCCTGGGCCTTTCCTCCTCGTGGAGCTTCCCTTGACTTCCCAGGGAAAGGGGACCCCAATGCATCACTTCCAGGGCTAGCAGGGACCCGAATGGCAGCCAGCCTGTCTATAAGTGCCTGGCTTGGGGCCTGGTACTCCGATGATGCCCAGGGGTGGTAATCCCTTAAGTCATCATCCCTCTCCTTGGCTCTGTTAACATAAAACCATTGAAACCTGTAAAGAATTTTTGTGAGTTTATTTGAGCCCAACTGTCGACATATGCCGGGAAGCAGAACCTCAGTTAATTGAGATAATGCTCCCGAGAATGGCGGGTTACTTCTGTATTTATACATGGCCATCAAAGGAAAGGGATGTAGGTGGGTTACATGAAAGCTACTGGTGATAGACTAGAGGGGCAGAAGAAAGCAAAGCGGGGACAAACCCCTGGGACTGGATAAAAAGTAAATGATAGACACATATTTAAGTGGGTGCAGAAACAATTGATATGATAACTATGAAAGAATTTGTGGTATCTGTCCTGGCACCCAGCACATTAGTTGTGCACCAAGGAGTCCAGAAAAAGGGAAGTTA
Organism: Pipistrellus kuhlii; assembly: GCF_014108245.1. NCBI lineage: Eukaryota > Metazoa > Chordata > Mammalia > Chiroptera > Vespertilionidae > Pipistrellus > Pipistrellus kuhlii. The sequence continues at coordinate 3,520,699 of NW_023425542.1, forward strand.
CAAGTTACCCAGACAGTTCAAGGGTATCTTATGTAATAAAAGGCTAATATGCAAATTGAAGGGCAGAACAACCAGTCACTATGTCATGCACTGACCACCAGGGGGCAGACACTGAACACATGAGCTGCTCCCTGGTGGTCAGTGCACTCCCACAGGGGGAGCACTGCTCAGCCAGAAGCTGGAGTCATGGCTGGTGAATACAGCAGAGGCCTCTGTGGCTGCACTAAGTTGTCTCACTGGGAGCGGGCCTAAGCTGTCAGTCAGACATCCCCCAGGGCTCCCAGACTGGGAGAGGGCCTCTAGTGTTATTGTAGATGCAAAAAGACAGGCTCAGTTTAGGTAAAGGTTGATCTTGTCAGTGAAGATAGCAGACTAGGACATAACTACCCACCCTAAGTGCTTCTAGTTAAAGTTTAATTTCAGACCATCCTTTGTGGTTATTTTAGGTGTCTGAGTTTGCAAGACCGCCATGCCGGCCTTTCCTTGCTTGTCAGGTTAGCATGTGGCCCCTTTGGTCCAGTTCAGATCATCCCTGTACCACGCTACGTGGTGGGGGAGGTACAGAGATGCAGACGGGCAGGCCTCCAGCCTGGAGTAGGGTGGTCAGTGCCTGGAAAAGGAGCGTGCACAGGGTCTGGAGAAGCCCCCAGAGGAACCTTAGCTCACCGCCGCCTGGTCTGGAAAGGCCAGTCTGAGCAAGCTCCATGGGTAAGGCAGGCTAAGCAGAGGGAGGGCTGGGTAAAGCCTGGCGCAGGAGGGAGCAGGCGGAGAAGGCCAAGGTGGCTAGAAAGGAGGCCACAGGGTCCCAGAACCTGGCAGTGATTGATGTCTTTATATTAAAACAACGACAAACAAACTCCTTTGGGGTTGGAAAGCAGCAGGTCCTGGCGCAGGCGGGAGGAATGCACTTGGCCTCTCACCACCCCGCCCCGCCTCAGGTCCCCGCCTCCTCCCCTGGCCGCCGGGGCGGGGGCCTGACCACCTGACCGGCCGCCCCCCGTCCCCGCGGGTCTGGTCCTCCTGCCAGCCGCCCTGGGGGCAGAGAACGGACTGGCCGGCAGGGGGCGGCTCCGGCCCCGAACACGCACTGCCGGGCGGGGGCAGCTGGGCCAGGTTGGCCGTGAGCCATTCCGGGACGTCCGCTCGCCCACATGACCAGCTTCTAACCATTTCCTGGGATGTGTCTGTTCCTCCCCCTCTCCACCCCCCCCCCCCCCCCCCCCCCCCCCCCCCCCGCCCTCCCGCACCCCCGGGCAGGGACCCCCTCTTGTGGGTCCGGCCGTGGTCACCGGAGCCGCCGCGCTGGCTTCTGGGGTCGGGGCCTGCGGGGCCTGGGAGTCACAGCCCCCTCCCTCCGCCGTCCCCGCCTCCTTGTGGCTCTGGGTGTCGGGTTCCAGGAAGCCTTCCCTCCGGCACCCTCCCTCCGATGCTCTCACCCCGGAAGGTTAGCTCAGGGCCCTCCCCACCCGGAGCCCCAGGCTTGGCGGCGGTGGGGGTCCGTTAAGGCGAGGTAAAGGGCTGAAGTTGGCTGGGACCACCCTCCACCGACTGGGAAGAGATGCGGAGGGGCGACCCCTCGCCAAGACCCCTGTGCGCTGTGCGGAGGGGGAAGGGGATCTTATCTGGCCTCCGAAGGCCCGCCTGTGCGGTCCCGTGGAGACTGAAGCCTGAAGCTTGGGGAGAGCCCCGCCTGAGGGCTGCAGGCCCTGCTGGGTGGCCGCTCACTCCAGCAAGGACAGAAATGGAACCTTGTTCATTTGTCTCCCCTGTCCGTTCTCCCCGCCCCGCCCCCAGGTCAGCTCCAAAGGCAGGAAAGGGTATTCAAAAGGGGGTGGGGTGGGGTGGAGGGGGTGGTATGCCCCTCACCAACAGCAAACTGACCCATCCCCGGAGACAGACTCACCATCACTGCCCTCCTTCAGAGGCAGGAGAAGCCCAGGTGTCACCTGAGCTCCTGAGTGATGGCCATAAATCAGAGGTTTCAAGACCCTGTCTTTGGGTTCAATCAACTGCTAGAAGGGTTAGGCGGTCGGGAAAACCCATGTATTCCCTAGATTAGGGGTGTCGAACTCAATCAGAGAAGGGGCCAAAATCTAAAATCCAGCCTAAATCGCGGGCCGAATGGTTTACTGAACAGTCATAAACTGTCATTGTGATGGAAACGCAGCGGAGTGCAGTGATGACAGCACGGTGCGGGCCACATTGCAAGGCCTGGCGGGACGGATTTGGCCCGCGGGCCTTGTGTTTGACACATGTGCCCTAGATTATTGCTTTATTACGAAGGACCTTAAATGATACAAATCACCAGTCAGACGAAGATACTTAGGGCAATGTCCCGAATGAAGGAGTTTGTGTCCTCATGGAGCTTGGGGCCCGCAAGGTGGCCCCTGGAAGCATTGTGCTCTCCAGCCCCCTCCTCCAAGCTCTCTGAAAAAGGGCCAAGGAGCTGTATTTTCGGGGATTGTATGGAGGTTCCATTAGCTAGTCCCGATTGACTAAGTCATTGGCCATTGGCCACTGAGCTCCATCACTCCTCTCCCCTCTCTGGAGGTCCTGGGGTGGGACTGAAAGTTACCAACTTCTTATCACTTGGTTGGTTTTCCTGGCCACCAGCCCTCACCCTTCAGGGGACCCAAAAGCCAGATCATTAACATGACAAAAGACCCCGGGGTCACTCTCAACTCAGGAAATTCCAAGGATTTGGAGAACTCTGAGCTAGTTAACTTTGGGTGAAGAACAAGTATCTTACAAATCACCACACCAAAAGTATGCAATAAGAAGTCTGTCGCTGAAACCAGTTTGGCTCAGTGGATAGAGCATCTCGGCCTTTGGACTCACGGGTCCCAGGTTTGATTCTGGTCAAGAGCATGTACCTTGGTTTCCTGGCACATCCCCAGTCGGATGTGTGCAGGAGGCAGCCGATGAATGGTTTTCTCTCATCAGTGATGTTTCTGTCTCTCTCTCCCTCTCCCTTCCTCTCTGTAAAAAATCAATTTAAAAAAATAAATTTTTAAAAAGAAGTTTGTCCTTAGTTACAATTTTTTTTGAGTGTATGTGTATTTTATTCCTTTCTTTTCCCGACTAGATCAACTACAGATTTAGCGATTGCCACATTTTAAAATGTTGTTTCTACTTGGCTTATTTTATTTAGATTAGTTCTACTTATTTTTCTAAATCATTACTTTACACTTTTATCTTTATTATTTCTATCCTTCTGTTTTTGTTATTTTGTTGTTGTCTATCTTTATCTTGTTAGATACTTTAAAAAGATATGTATTTTATTGATTTTTTACAGAGAGGAAGAGAGAGAGAGAGAGAGAGAGAGAGAGTTAGAAACCTCGATGAGAGAGAATCATCGATCAGCTGCCTCTTGCACACCCCTACTGGGGATGTGCCCGCAACCAAGGTACATGCCCTTGACCGGAATCGAACCCGGGACCTTTCAGTCCGCAGGCCGACGCTCTATCCACTGAGTCAAACGGGTCTTGGCCTCTTGTTAGATACTTTGCTCATTCTTTTTTTTAATTCATCCTTATTAATGTGAATCTTTAAAGCTATGAATTTACTTCCACGTACTGCTTTAGCCTAGGTTCTTCTATGCGGTGTCTCAACTATGGTTATTTTCTATGAAATTTTAACTTGATTTATTTTCTGACCAAAGACAATTTAAGACTTTCAAAACTGACAGGTAGTCTTTTTTGTTTTGCAGTTTGGTATTAATTTCTGATAATATTCTATACTTTTTTGGTAAATATTGGTTTTTAAAAAATAATTTAATAGGTGGTCATTTGTGAGCATTCAGATGTTCACCCATAAAGGAGTAGTCTGTTTTTAAGAGTTGTTTTTTATTAAATATAATTTATTGATTTTTTTACAGAGAAGAAGGGAGAGGGAGAGTCAGAAACATCAATCAGCAGCCTCCTGCTCTCCTCCCACTGGGGATGTGCCCACAACCAAAGTACATGCCCTTGATCAGAATCGAACCTGGGACCCTTCAGTCCAAAGGCCCACGCTCTATCCACTGAGACAAACCGGTTAGAGCTAAGATAAAGAGTTTAATGTACATTAATTAAACCTCACATTATGTAATTAGGTCCCTTCTAATCTGACTTGTTTTTTTGTATACACATCTATGAAAGATGAATTAATTAATACTTAATGTCAGGGTAGATACCATGTTCACCAAGGTGGATTTCCCAGCGTGAGGCTTACCCATTGCTCTCGGATGTGACCCCTACGATTTCCCCAAATGTGGGAAACTTGACTGTATAATTTGTGGTAGTGGATGGGTGGGGAGGGGGAGAAGAAAGATGAATTAAATTTCCTACTACAATTGTGTTTTTTCACTTTTTCTCCTTGTATTTCTTTCAATTGTAAGAATGCAGATACTGTGTTATTTAGTGCTGTCGAAATAACTCAAAAAAGAATCTTGAGGCTTTGCTAGAAATAAATAAGTTGTTGTGTGTGTGTGTTTTTTTTAATTGAGGGAGAGGAAGAGAGAGAGAGAGAAACATTTACTTATTTTTTTATTAAAAAAAAATATATATATATATTATTGATTTTTTTACAGAGAGGAAGGGAGAGGAAAAGAGAGTTAGAAACATTGTGAGAGAGAAACATCAATCAGCTGCCTCCTGCATACTCTCTCATTGGGGATGTGCTACAACCAATATACATGCCCTTGACCAGAATCGAACCTGGGACCCTTGAGTCCGCAGGCCGACGCTCTATCCACTGAGCCAAACCGGTCAGGGCAAAACATTTACTTCTTGTTCCACTTAGTTATCCATTCACTGATTGATTCTTGTACGTGCCCTGACCAGGGATCGATTCCACAACCTTGGTGTATCAGGATGGCACTCCATCCACTGAGCTACCTGGCCAAGGTTGATAAAGATTTATTCAAGGATCTTAGAGTTTAAAAACTATGATCATAGCTAGACCAAACCTTGAAGTGTTTGAAAGAAGAAAGAAAAGCTGAGTTCTTCTAGTAAAAAGTACATTTTTGAGAAGTATCCCTCCTGCACTCAGCCCTGGAATCAGTCCAGGATGGCTATCCGTCAGATAACTCTATTTCTCAGCGCATGCTCTTTGGTGTCATGTAGGTACGTGACATCTTCCCTGTGATTGCAGGCATTGTCATTTTCAAGTGCTCATCCTGGTCTCTTCTCATGTTTTGCCTTGAACCTGATCCCTACTTTCTGTTGGCTTTTGCCTGTGACCTCCTGCGCCATCCTTCTAGCTGTGTTCTTCCTGAGTCTTCCTGTGCAGGCTGTGTCTTTTGCCCTCAGAGTCAGACGTGAGCCATCGAACAGGCATTTCCCTTTACAGTGAGCTAACCTGTTTGCATATATCTAGGTGACAAATCTTAGACTCGGTGAAGTCCTCTTATTTAATACTCTCTAGGTTTTGCAGGTCATAAAATATTTGCTTAATTTGGGTGCAAGTGTTTCTCCTGGTGTATTGGAAATTTTGTAGCTGTGTACTTACGGTTACCTTTATAATTTCACATAGCTCACTTAATCCTTTATTTCTTTAAAGTAGGGGTGTCGAACTCAATCAGAGAAGGGGCCAAAATCTAAAATCCAGCCTAAATCGCGGGCCGAATGGTTTACTGAACAGTCATAAACTGTCATTGTGATGGAAACACAGCGGAGTGCAGTGATGACAGCGCGGTGCGGGCCACATTGCAAGGCCTGGCGGGACGGATTTGGCCCGCGGGCCTTGTGTTTGACACATGTGCTCTAAAGAGTGTCCATTGACTTCCAGCTATGAGTAGTAATGACACTGTTATTTGTTTTTTAATATATTTTTATTAATTTCAGAGAGGAAAATAGAAAGAGAGAGAAATATCATGATAAAAGAGAATCATTGATCAGCTGCTTCCTGCATGCCCCCCACTGGGGACTAAGCCCACAACCTAGGCATGTACCCTTGACCTGAATCCAACCTGGGTCCCTTCAGTCCAAAGGCCCATGATCTATCCATTGAGCCAAACCGTCTAGGACAACACTATTGTTTTTTCTTTCTCCTTCCCTCCCTCCACCTCCTTAATTTTAAATGAAAACAAACATCAGGATAAATACATTAATTTATTATAAAATAGAACTATAATGCATTGTACACACACTAGAGGCCCTGGCTGCCAGCACTGGCTTCCCTCTGTCACCCGGGACCTGGGCTTCCCTCGCAGCCCAGCTTGTCCGAAGGACATCCGCTCCAATTAGCACAGTACCCTTTTATTATTATAGGCTAATTGTGTCTAAGATATAATTTTGTGTCTAAAATGCAAGGGAGGGGTCAATGGGGGGGGAAAGGAGACATTTGTAATACTTAAAACAATATAAATAAATAAATAAATAAATAAATAAATAAATACATAATCAATCAAGGGTGAGAGAGAATCATTGATTGGTTGCCTCCTGCACACCCCCTACTGGGGATTGAGCCTGCAAACCAGGCATGTGCCCTTGACCAGAATCGAACCCAGGACCCTTCAGTCTGCAGGTTAATGTTCTATCCACTGAGCAATACTGGCTAGTGTAAATATTTCTCTGTTATCCACGTTCAGTGCGGCTAGAGAGTGATCTGTTTCCTGAGTAGGGGCTGCTGCGGATTGAGAAAGTGAAAGAAAGAGACAGCCTTTACTTACCTTGCCTTTGGGGCCAGATTCATAAAATCCTAAGACCAAGGTCCGTAAGTATAGTACCCGTGTTTTCTTCTATGTAATTGATGGTTTTCTGTGCAGAACACTTTCATAAGGTGTTATCAAACATGATCTGCTTTTGAGCGGGTGTCAGCCACACCCAGACTCATGAAAGAGGCTAGGGAAAGAAGAGCATTGTAGAGGCCGCACTGACGTCACCCGCTGAGCCACAGAGCCTGTGCAGCCTGGAATCCAGGGCGACCCAGCCAGAGCCCTCCACCCATGGGCGCCTGCTGAGACGCTCCGGGCTGGGTCACCGCCCAGGAAACCGGATCCTCCTCCAGTGGCCCTGGGGAGGGCAAGAATTTTGTCCCGCAGCCTGGGCAGGGACCAAGGGCTCAGGGACAAGAAAACCAACATGCCCTCGAATTCCATCTGGAAAGCAACCATTGTCAGCCCTCTGCAGGGCCTGTGGGATGGAACAGGTTTCTTTTCTTTCTTTTCTTTCTTTTTTCTTTCTTTTTTTAATATATTTGTATTGATTTCAGAGAGGAAGGGAGAGGGAGAGAGAAGAAGAAACATCACTGATGAGAGAGAATCATTGTGATCCCTTCAACTTTGTTCTTCTTTTTCAGGATTTCTGTGGCTATTCGGGATCTTTTTTTTTTTTATTCCATATGATTTTTAAAAATATATATTTTATTGATTTTTTACAGAGAGGAAAGGAGAGGGATAGAGAGCTAGAAACATAGATGAGAGAGAAACATCAACTAGCTGCCTCCTGCACACCCCTACTGGGGATGTGCTCACAACCAAGGTACATGCCCTTGACCAGAATCGAACCTTGGACCTTTCAGTCCATAGGCTGATGCTCTATCCACTGAGCCAAACTTGTTTCAGCTCCATATGAATTTTTGAAGTGTTTGTTCTAGGTCTTTGAAATATGTCATTGGTATTTTAATGGGGATTGTATTGAATCAATACATTGCTTTATGTAGTATAGATATTTTAATGATGCTGATTCTACCAATCCATGAACATGGTATATTCTTCCATTTGTTTATTTATCTCTTTTTTCAATGTCCAGTAATTTTCTAAGTACAGGTCTTTACTTCCTTAGTTAAGTTTATTCCTAGGTGTCTTAATTTTTTTGGTTCAATGGTAAATTGGATTTTATTTATTTATTTATTTTTAGTTTCTTTTCCCGTTAGTTCATTGTTCGTGTATAAAGAAGACATAGGTTTCTGGATATTAATTTTGTATCCTGCTACATTGTCAAATTCACTTATTAAGTGTAATAGTTTCTTATGGAGTCTTTAGGGTTTTCTATGTACAATATCATGTTTTCTGCCAATAATGACAATTTTACTTCTTCTTTTCCAATTTGGATACCTTTTATTTCTTCTTCTTGTCTGATCACTATGGCTAGCATTTCCAGTACTATGTTGAACAAGAGTGGAGAAAGTAGACACCCTTATCTTGTTCCTGTTCTTAGGGAAAATGGTTTTAGTTCTTGCCCATTGATTATGTGTTGGCTGTAGGCTTGTTATATAAGGCTTTTATTATGTTGAGGTATGACCTCTCTATTCCCACTTTGCTAAGAGTTTTTATCAAGAAAGGGTGTTGGATTTTTGTGGGAACCCCTTTCATGTCTCTCATGGTTCAGGGTTCAGGTTTAGGGTTCAGATTCTGGAGGAGGCTGAACACAAATGAAAGCGACTAGAAAAGTATAAATTTGGGAATATTAGGGGCCAGGTGGGAGTCCACCTCTAGGGGGAAGACTACCACGCACTTTGGCCTTGCAATCCCTTTAATTAAGGTTTGGGATCCACCCTTAGCCAGTAATAGCCAATCAGCAAGGATTTACATAAGATTGACAGGTGGAAGTTGCTTCAGCTATCGTCTCAATTAGAGGACAATGGGAGGCTTTTGACAGATTTTGTCAAATGCTTTTCCTGCACCAATTGATATGATCATGTGATTTTTGTCTCTCAGTTTGTTTATGTGATGTATCACATTTATTGATTTGCGGGTATTGTACCATCCTTGCATCCCTGAAATAATTCCCACTTGGTCATAGAATATGATCTTTCTAATGTATTGTTGAATCAATGATGTTTCTATTTCTCTCTCCGTCTTGAATCCTCTCTGAAACCAACAGAAAAATACATACATATATATTTTAAAAAGGAAAAAAAAAACACACACGAAATACTGCTATTTCCGACAACATGGATGGTTCTTGAGAATATTACTACCCTGTTTCCCCGAAAATAAGACAGTGTCTTATATTAATTTTTGCTCCCAAAGATGCGCTAGGTCTTATTTTCAGGGGATGTCTTATTTTTCCATGAAGAATATGGTACACATTTGTTGTTAAATGAAAATAAAGGAAATTTATTACCTGTATACGGTACGGTAGTACGGTAGTTGTCAACACAAACCAGACAAACTGTGAATCCTACAGTATCAAGAATTTACTCATTTATTCAATGACAATCATGTCATCTTCTGGAACATCATCATAACAATCCAATTCCTGAATTTCCTGGTGAATTTCTTGTGACTCCATTTCTTTCAGAATCAGTGGACCAAATCTCTCATGTTGAGCCTAGGGGGGGCCTTATTTTCGGGGGGAGGCCTTATATTTCACTCAGAAGGAAACCTGTAAGTAGGTCTTATTTTCAGAGGATGTCTTATTTTCGGGGAAACACGGTAGTATGCTAAGTTAAATAAGTCAGACAAAAAAACTAAGAACCACATGATTTTGTTTATATGTGGGATATAAAACTGAAACTCATAGACTCAGTATGGTGGTTCCCAGAGGGGTGGTGGTAACGGAAAGGGGCCACATATATGCGGGTGGAAGACAATTTGTCTGTGGGTGGTGGGCGCACAATGCAACATACAGATCATGTCCCAACGAAATGTAAAAATAAGTAAAGTGTTCTGGAGGTTCCCGGAGCACCCAGCATTGCCTGGTGCCAATCCGTGGCCGTGCCAGGCAGGCCCGCCCTGCTGAGCCTCCTCTGGCTCCTGCGCGCCAGCCCCGCCAGGGCAGCCCTGTCTACCACACTGTGCACCTGCCTCTCTCCCGGGCTTGGCTTCTGCTGTTTCCTGCCCATTCCCCCCTCGCGCTGCTGTCCTCCCTCCCGTTTCCTTTTCTTTTTCTTTTTTTATATTTTCATTTATTTTCTATAGAGAGGAAGGAAGAGGGATAGAGTTAGAAACATCGATGAAAGAGGAACATCGATTGGCTGCCTCGTGAACACTCCCCAATAGGGATATGCCCAAAACCAAGGTACATGCCCTTGACTGGAATCGAACGTGGGGCCTTTCAGTCCGCAGGCCGACGCTCCATCCACTGAGCCACACCGGTTAGGGCTCCCTCCCGTGTTTGATGGTCTGAAGCTCCTCATTCCCTAAGACTCAGACCAGCCCAAGGTCACCTCCTGCAGGAAGCATCGGAAGCATCCGTCCCTCCCCCCTCTGGCCCCTCACAGTCCGGGAGGTCGGCTTCACTCTCACTCACATCCCCGCTCCCCTCCCTGGGCTGGGGTGGCCGCGGGACTTTCCCGGGAGAACGCTGGAGGCAGACGAGGCCCACCTGCGCCGGTTGGGGTGTGCACAGTTGGGAAGTGGGGATGGCGGGGACACCGCTGCTCATTCGCTGCGGTGAAGACGGACGGGAGGGGCACCGTGTGGCTGCCCGGTGCTTGGCTCTGGGCACACGGGTGGAGCCAGCCCTGCCCGCCTGCATGGATGGGCTCAGAAACGAGGAGCTCTCATTAGCAAGGGCGGCCTGTTCTTATTAGATCAGTCTTATTGGCTCTTCCATTCAAGGGCAAAGTCTCCTGTGGCTGACTATGCATATGGGCTTCCCAAGTCCTCACTGTGGCTCCAGGCAGAGCCTCTCCGAGGGCAACTACAATTAAAAAAAATATTTTATTGATTTTTTTACAGGGAGGAAGGGAGAGGGATAGAGAGCTAGAAGCATCGATGAGAGAGAAACATCCACCAGCCGCCTCCTGCACACCCCCAACCTGGGATGTGCCTGCACCCAAGGCACATGCCCTTGACTGGAATTGAACCCGGGATCCTTCAGTCCGCAGACCTTGAGCCAAATTGGTTTTGGCTATGATTTTGACTTTTACCACCGTAGGTGAACTTTGCCTGCGTTTGTTTGCTTATTTGTTTGTACTTTTTATTTTATTTTTTTACTTGATTCTTTTTTTGAGAGAGAGAAACGTCGAAGTGAGAAAGAAACATCGATCGGTTTCCTCCCGCACGTGCCCAGACGGGGAATTGAACCCACAACCTGGGTATGTGCCCTGACCGGGAATCGAACCTTTTGGGCTACGGAACGATGCTCCAACCCGCGGAGGTGCCCCGGCCACGGCTGCTTTCTGTCCTTTTTGCAAACGGAATCATGCCGTCTGTGCTCTCAGCCTGGCTTCTTGCACTCGCCGGTATTCTGCTGTCTGCCTGTGTGCTGTTGTGATTGCAGGCATGTTTGCAGCGTCCTTCCTCTGGGACCCGGCCCCCGGCGAGGGGTTACTTCATAGTGCGTCTCGATGGAGGCAACTTGACCCAACAGCTTCTTTAAATGCTCGGACGTGGCCTGAGTCGAGTCCATTGTTGAGAAAGGCACTGAAGGCACAAAGCAGGGCAGCAGGGAACGCCAAGGAGTTCATTTTACAGGTCGATGCCATCCAGGTTGGCTCGGCTGTTTATAAATACCCTGGCAGCGTCCTGAGGTCACTTCAGGCCAGTGGCTGCGGGCCTCCCTCCGGCTCCCGGGGCCCTGCCCGCCACCCCGCCCTGGTCCATCCAGGCCCCGTGCCTGCTCCTTACCTAGCCTGGGTGTCTCCACCTGTCACGTGGGCCGCCGCTCTTGTCCTCTGTGGTCTGGGTGGGCAGCGAGGAGGTGAGACAGGCACAGAGCCGCTGGGCGTGGTCTCCAAGGGAGAAAGCATCCCTCATCCTGCTCCGAACGCCCTGACTGGTGTCTCAGGTCCGAGGTTCTCCAGGGTTTGATTCCCGTTGGTCCCTGGCTCCAGGCCCTCCCGTACCCCCTCAGTGTGACCCCGTGCTGGCTCCGTGGTAAGCCCCTCCCTGTGATGCCTGGGGAGTGGGGTCGGTGAGTCAGTGAGCCAGAGACTGCCGTGTGGGCCAGGGAGACTGGTAGGAGTCTCCCTGGAGCCAGCCCCCTAGGCATATCCCAATTACCAGCATCACTGCTATGGCATTGTAGGGCCATTATTAAGTAAAATAAGGGTCATTTTAACACAAGCTCTGTGATGCTGGGACCGTCTATCTGATAACCAAGAGGAGTCACTCCTAAGTGGGCAGCGTGGGCAGCGTACACAGTGCGGAGACACTGGACCAGAGAGTGATTCGGGCCCAGACGGGACAGAGAGGGATGGTGTGAGATTTCATCAGGCAAGCCAGAACTGTGTGCAACTTAAAACTTGTCATTTGTTTATTTCTGTAATTTTCCGTTTAATATTTTGGGGATGCACTTGATCACCAGTAACTGAAACTGTGGAAAGGGAAACAGAGGATCCGGGGGAACAACTGTGTCAGTCATGCTCTCTGTCCTCACCTCCTGGAGCAGGCCGTTCCTGCACTCCACCTTCCCGGGGACCCACCCTTGGCAGAGTCCACCAGAGACTTGCCCAGTTCCCCTGGTTCAGCCAGTGACCAGCTTCCTTGGCTCCTTCAAGTGCCCCTTTGCCTTAGCTTTTTGAAGAGAGGGACGTGTCATTGGCCCAGCTCCTGCCGTTAGCTCCCGGAGCAGGGGCCTGAGAAGCAATGTTTGAGGAGGATTCATTCTTTCCCCCCCCAAGACTTTTTAATTGAGCTGTTTGTGTTTTGTTTTGTTTGTTTTTTCAGAGAGAGAGAGAGAGGGAGAGAGAGACGGAGAGAGAGGGAGAGGAGAAAGAGAGAGGGAGAGGAGAAAGAGAGAGAGATTGGGGGAGAGGGACAAATAACCACGTGAGAGTGAAACATCCATCAGCTGCCTCCTAAATTCCCGATTCCCCCTAGTGAGGATATAGCTGGCAGCCCAGGGTCGCCCTGACCACCAATAAAACACCACCTTTCAGAGCGTGGCCACACGGCCAACTGGGCCCCCTGGCCAGGCAGAGGGCTCCTTCTTTAGTGGGTTGTTTTACTGGCCATGTTAATGGCCCCCTCCTGCCACGCGTCCACTCCCCACCCACCGCGGAGTCCCTCCGCAGCCCCGGGCCTTCACCCTTCCGCCCCCGCCCTCCCCACCGGCAAGCTGCTCCTTCCTGTGCAGCCTCTGCCCGCTGCCCTCCCCGACAGGGCCCAGGTGGGCAGAAAAGGGCTCACATAAGAATTTCAAGAGGATTTCTCTCCTTTGCTGCTGAGACTGGCGATCCCCGGGCCCTCCGCGGGCTTCTCCCCTCGGCCGAGCTCGTGGAGGGTGGGATGGGGGCCTCTGGCGCCCGCGCCCGGCTCCCGCCCGCCCGCCGCATGCACATCCTTGCCCAGGAGCGCCCCGAGGTGCGGACGGGAGTGGCAGGTTCATGGGTGGGGTTTGCGCTGCCTCCGCGGGCCCGGGCGGGGGGTGAGGGGGTAGAGGTGGGGTGGGGGTCAGAGGGTAAGTGCTCCCAGGGGTGGAACCGCGAGCGCCCAGCGCAAAGGGAAGGAGGGTCGGCTCCGAGCCACGTGCGGCCCGCGGAGCGCTGATGGGCCTCCCGGCCAGCAGGGGGCGCGGGTGGGGCGCGGAGGAGGGCGAGCCCCGGGAATACTGGCCCGCAGGAGTCCATTCCTTTAAAAACATTAGCCCCCACCCCGCTTGGCTCAGGGTAGAGCTGCGGTCTGAGGAGTGAAGGGTCCCAGGTTGGATTCCAGTCCAGGGCACATCCCCTGGTTGTGGGCTCGGTCCCCAGTAGGGGGCGTGCAGGAGGCAGCTGATCAGATGATTCCCTCTCATCATGGAGGTTTCTCTCTCTCCCTCTCCCTTCCTCTCTAAAATAAGTAAAATATATATTAAAAAATAAAAACATTAAATTAGGAATCTCTTAATTCTTTTATTATTAATTTTCATGAATTTATTTGGGTCAAACGGCGGCATAGACCAGGGAGCAAGATCTCAAATGGTCAGCGATCTCTTATCCCTTTAAATGACCATACCTGCAAAGCTCAAACAGCAGAAATGTTAAAATAACTACCCTTGCCAAAACCGATTTGGCTCAGAGGATATATTGTAGCAGTCCCAGGTTCGATTCTGGTCAAGGGCATGTACCTTGGTTGCAGGCACATCTCCAGTGGGGGGTCGGGGGGGTTTGCAGGAGGCAGCTAGCTGATCGATGTTTCTCTCTCATTGAAGTTTCTAACTCTCTATCCCTCTCTCTTCCTCTCTGTAAAAAAAAAAAAAAATCAATAAAAAAAAATATATTATTGATTTTTTACAGAGAGGAAGAGAGAGGGATAAAGAATTAGAAACATTGATCAGCTGCCTCCTGCACACCCCCCACTGGGGATGTGCCCACAACCAAGGTACATGCCCTTGACCGGAATTGAACCTGGGACCTTTCAGTCCGCAGGTTGACGCTCTATCCACTGAGCCACATCAGTTTCGACAATAAAATATATTTTTAAAAATAAATTAGTAAAAAATAAAACAAGTCATGCTCTTCTAGAAAAATAAATAACTAACTACCCTGGACCCAAAGCCTCGCCTCCGGGAAGTAATCTGTGCTTCCTGCTTGGGAGCATCCCCCACGCCTTCTCCAGAGCATTTACTCACACATGCTCATCGCTCACGCCCAGATGCCACGCGCAGACACGCACAGACACACACCCGCCCAGAGGCGCTCAGGAGCACACGTGGGAGCACTCGGATTGCATAAAGAGGCTGGTCAGAATGTTCTGGGGTGTGGGAGTGTTTGTGCAGAGTCGTCTCTAATGACTAACCATGTAAATTCATCTTTACAGGTGTTGTGTGGGAAACCTCACCTTCTCCGGCCCTCTTCCCGCCCGCCATCAGCAAGCATGGCGTGGGGCCCTGCCGTCTTCCGCGCTGCGGGGGAGGCCCCGCTGAAGTCGCTGGTGCAGAGTGTCCGTAGCTCAGCTCTGCCAGCCGAGGACGCCTGGCAAGGCTGTTCCCGGGCCCTGGGTGTGGGCATGGGATTCAGGGAGATGCCCTGGGTGTGAGGGCAAAGCCAAGGTGAGAAGTCAGAGGCTAGCAGCTGGACCAGAGCTGACCCTGGACCTCCTGGAGGCACGTGGCCAAGACCTTTGGGATTCACAGATTTGTGTGGACCACAAACATTGATTATTCGCTGGAAACGCAATCACATTGAACTGAAAAGAGATCCTGAGGACTCCTAAGGAGAGGGCTCCCCTATAACCAGTCTTCCGAGTATCTGAACACATTCTGCCTGTGATTCTACCGTTAACCTGCCCCAAGGGTCCCTCCAACCCACCGCAGCCCCCCCCCCCCCCCCCCCACACACACACACTCTGCCTATGTACCAGGAGGCCACAGTTTGATTCCAGGTCAGGGTACAAACCTGGGTTATGGGCTCAGTCCCCAGTTGGGGGCGTGCAGGAGGCAGCAGATCAATGAGTCTCATCATTGGTGTTTCTATCTCTCTTTTCCTGTCCCTGTCTGAAATCTATAAACATGCATAAGTTTTTAATTTTAATTTTATTTTATTATTTTTAAAAAATATATTTTATTGATTTTTTTTTTTACAGAAAGGATGGGAGAGGGATAGAGAGCTAGAAACATCGATGGGAGAGAAACATTGATCAGCTGCCTCCTGCACACCTCCTACTAGGGATGTGCCCGCAACCAAGGTATATGCCCTTGATCAGAATCAAACCTGGGATCCTTCAGTCCACAGGCCAATGCTCTATCCACTGAGCCAAACTGGTTAGAGCTATAAACAGATAAGTTTTTTAAAAGCCACTATGCCCCAAACAGAGGGGTAGGAGAGTAACCCTAACCCCAACACAACACCCCAACAGAGCCCAAGGGGGCTTGGTGACACTGACTTCACTGTGTGTGTATGTGTGTGTGTGTGTGTGTGTGTGTGTGTGTGTGTGTGTTGGTAGGGGGAGCTGAGCACCTTGCTGCCTCCCTGTCAGCATTTCAACCTCAGCTTCTCTGTCCAGGGACCAGCTCCAGGCCCCACTTGGAATATGTCCCGTAGGGTGGGGCCAGCAGCAAAGGCAGTTAGTGGCCTCACACTCCCCACAAGATCTGAGCTTCAGGATGCGTCTCTGCAGGCTGCCGAGTCAGGTGGAGGCCCTGCAGAGGTGCATCCTAACAGGACCCGCAGAGAGCTAGGGAGGGAGACAGAAGGGCACTGGGCTGCAGGGTGCCAACCCCGGGCTGCCCCTGTGCCTGGCTCCCCACTGGCATACCTGGGCCTGGGCTGGCGACCATGAGCATGCCAGAGCTTTGATTTGGAAGCCTCAGTTCCGTGGACTGGATGTCTGGTGCAGTGCTCACCGCTGGGCAGGCCTGGGCCGGATGCTGAGCCTGTTGCCTTCATTGTCCAGCTTCCAGAAGGGCCAGACACATCGCTGTTGACTCAGAAGTGGAGCTGGCATGGCCCAGAAAAGGCCCTGGCTTCTGGCTTGGTGTTGGCTCTCACCTGTGGGCTGGTACCACATCCCCTGGTCCACATGGCCATGGTGACTGGCTGTGTCTGCCTATGGTCTGCAGCTGGAATTTCCTCCCCAGGGCAGACTTCTCCAGCTGGTTTTTATTTTGTCCTTAAGCCACATTGGAAAGTGACTTTATCGAAGAGGTGTCCTGAAGGAAATCTTAGGGCCCGGCTTCTGGCCGGCCTGGGTCCGAGGGCTCCAGGACGATTGAGAGCATCCCAGGGCAGCCCGTGACCCCCACTGTCCCATGTCCACTTCCTGCCCCAGCAGCCTAGGTGTCCCACTGCTGGTGGCTGAGGGCCTACCACGTGCCAGGTGAGGTCTTGGGGTGCTTCCCACACAGCTGTTCTAGAAAGTAAGGTAGCTGTCCCCACTTCACAGATGAGGAAACTGAGGCTGGGAGTTTGTGAGTGGCCTGTGAGAGGTGGGGCTGTGGCCTCACCGCACTGTCTGGAGGCGGTGCTGCCCCTCGGGCAGGGTGGGAGCGACGTCCACCACAGACACAGGCCGATTCTCTCCCACTGCCGTGCCGCCCAGGCTGGTTTGTAGGATTCTTAATAGCCAAGCTCCTCGGAGAAGCCACGAGGCCTGGCCTCCTTAATTAGATTTTATAGGTAAGTCACGCTCCGGAAGGCCCCGTTTTAACTTGCCTTGGGCCAGAGTAGCTATTTTAAGCGGAGGTCCAATTAATCAAGCCAATTTGTAAACGCCAGAGACTTTAGTATCAACTTATCATTCATCCCGTTAGCCCATCTTTGCCCAATATGGGATATGTTGGGGCAAAGAGTACTTGACTGTGGAAACTTAGGCAAGGCTGCAGTTTAAATGAGGTGAGTCTATTTAGTTACCTCCCTAAGATGATAGGGGCTGCCATGTTTAAGTTTAGGGGGATCCCCACATATGACCATCATTTCCCCCCAGTATTGATGGAGTCCATAAGGTTTTGTCAATGGGAGCCCTGTTATAGAGACATCAGAGCCAATATTCTTTTTATAGAAATTATCTTAGTGTATAAATTCTGTTGTATGTTTGTTATATATAATTATATATATATATATATATATATATATATATATATATATATATATATGTTAGGGTATAAGCTTTAAAATTTTTAAAATATCTTTTTAAATTCTCCCTCGAGGACCTGCTTACAGAGAGGTCTTAAGGAGAGAAAGAGATGAGAGAGAAACATTGATTGTTGCCTTCTGTACCCTCCCTGTCTGTGAATCAAACCACAACCCATGTATTATATATGCTTGACAAGGAATTGAACCTGCAATCTTTTGGTGCACAGGCCAATGGTCAGCCAACTGAGCAACTCTGAGTTTCCAACTCAGTCAAATTATGAACTTTTGTTTTATATATATATATATTGTATTTATCATATTCTATATAATAAAAGCCTAATATGCTAAGTGTCTGATCATTCAGTTGGCCATTCAACCAATCAAAGAGTAATCCTATATAATAAATAAGTAATATGCAAATTAACCCTCACAAGATGGCTGCCTATGACCAGGCCAGCAAGGGGTTTAGTAAGGGATGACCAAATGACTGAACAAGCAGGCTGCATAGGGCAACCAGGCCCATGTGGGGGGGCAGTAAGAGGCAACCAGGCTGGTGGGGGGGCAGTTAGGGGCGACCAGGCAGGCAGGCAGGTGAGCAATTAGGAGCCAGTGGTCCAGGATTGTGAGAGGGATGTCCTGGATTGGAGAGGATACAGGCTGGGCTGAGGGGATCCCCTTTCCCCATGCACAGGGCCTCTAGTATGCTAATGATATGCTAAGGCTGCTCAATAGCTTGCTATTATGGGCACTTACCACCAGGGGGCAGTCTGTCAACCGCTATGATGTGCACTGACCATCAGGAGGCAGATGCTCCAACTGGTAGGTTAGCTTGCTGCTGAGGTCCAGTGGATCAGGACTGAGCAAGACGGGCTGAACATGCCCGGAGCCCTCCTGTGGTCCCTCCCCGGCTGGCCAACCTCCCGAATCCCTCCCTAGTCCTGACTGCACCGGTAGGGTCCCTTAGCCTGGGCTGCGCCCTCTCACAATCCGGCTGAGGGACCCGTCCCCCAGTGCATTTACATAGTGCACCAGGCCTCTAGTGTTTTTATAAATATACCAGAGGCCTGGGGGAGGGGGGTCCCTCAGCCCAGCCTGCACCCTCTCCAATCTGGGACCCCTTGAGAGATGTCTGCCCACCCATTTAGGATCGGGCCTAAACAGGCCGTCAGACATTCCTCTCACAATCCAGGACTGCTGGCTCCCAACTGCTTGCCTGCTTGATTGCCCCTTACTGCTTCTGCCTGCCAACCTGATCACCCCCTAAGCACTCCCCTGCCAGCCTGATCGACACCTAACTGTTCCCCAGCTGGCCCAGTTGCCCCTAACTGCCCTCCTCTGCTGACCTGGTTACCTCTAACTGCCCTCCCCTTCTGGCCTGGTCTTCCCTAACTGCCCTCCCTTGCTAGCCTGGTTGCCCCTAACTGCCCTTCCCTGCAGGCCTGGTCCCCACCAACTTCCCTCCCCTGCTGACCCAGTCACCCCTGCTGCCCTCCCTGCTTACCTGATCACCCCCAACTGCCCTCCCCTGCAGGCCATTTTCTGGTGGCCATCTTGTGTCCACATAAGGGCAGCCATCTTTGACCATATGGGGGCAGCCATCTTGTATCTTGGAGTGATGGTCAATTTGCATATTACTCTTTTATTAGATAGGATAAAATATGTAACATCTATTAACCTTTAGTTTCTTTTCCCTGTAGCTAGGGGTTTTTCTTTCTTTTTCCCCCTTTCAATCCTTCCCACTCTCTTTTTTTTTCTTTCTTTTTTTCTTTTTTTTTCTGTTTTAAGCTTTTAGCCTCTGAGGCTGTGGGCTTGTTTTCTCTCTCAGGCGGATAGGAAAGGAAGGGCGCAGGGAGAGGGCCCGGTGGCCGGCCTCTAGGCCACAGCCTCTACCTGGGAGGCCCCTTCTCCTCTTCCTCACTCCTCCCCACACTCCTCCTTTCTCTCCTCCTTTTTCTCCCGCTCCTCTGTTCTTCCTTTCCACCCTCCTCTCCTTCCCCTTCCCTCCTGCCCCCGGCTCTCTCCTCACCTTCCTCCTTCCCCTTTTCCTCACTCCTCCCCACACCTCCTTCTCCTTCCCCTCCCCGCTCCTTTGCCTCTTCTCTTCCTCCCCCTCCTGGTCCCCCTTCCTTCCCCTCTGCTCCCTCCTCCTCCTCACCTCCCTCCAAGGTCTCCACCAGTGTGATCCCTCCTCCCACTGGAGCAGGGAGGACTCAGGAGGGCAGCCAGACAAACCACACCCATCAGGGCCCTTCCCACAGGACCTGCGGGGCCACGGTTGTGGAGGTGGGTGCCTTCCCGGACTCTGTGGTGACAGCACCCCGCTGGGCTCCTGGGAGGGGGCAGGGTGAATGGCACGCCGGCACCTCAGTTCCCCACTGCTTAGTGCTCAGGGTCAGGAGGACGTCACACTCCTCCCCTTCGGGGGAGCCTTCCCCGAGGCAGCCAGGCAGGGCCGGGGACATCCCCCAGAGCCCGGCTCGGACCAGGGCCCCGGGAGGCCCAGCTTTCTCGGCCGCCTGGCAGGTGCTGCAGCAGCAGGGACGTTGGGTGCCCATGGTGCCAGCAGGGGGCGCACCTCGGGCTGCCAGGGACACTGGTGGGAACCACTCACAGAGCCACCAGCAGGCTCGTGGCCTGTCATTCCCAGTCTGAGGCCAGCCACCTGCTCCCTGCTGTGTGGGCTTCATTCATATATATATATATATTTTATTGATTTCTGAGAGGAAAGGACAGGGAGAGACAGAAACATCAGTGATGAGAGGGAATCATTGATTGGCTGCCTCCTGCACACCCCCTACCTGGGATCGAGCATGCAACCCAGACATGTGCCTTTGGCTGGAATGGAACCTAGAATCCTTCATTCCACAGGCTGAAGCTCCGTCCACTGAGCCAAACTGGCTAGGGCTAGGCTTCATCTTATTTAATTACTAGTGACCTGGTGCACTAAATTCATACACATCAAAAGGGGATTAATTAGAGGAAATAATTTAATACTGCTGTTTGCCCTTTCTCTATAAGTGTCAGAGATGAAAGAAAATTAGTAAAATGTTATATGAAAACCTTCCTCCTGTTAGAGTCTGGGGCTTACCATGGGACCCAGAATCAAGTCCCTGCCGATCCACATGCACTTCAAAATTATATGAGACCCAGACCCAGCCAGTACCCTCCCCCCACCCCCCAATTGGGCTAGATCCAGATCCATCAGTCTCACCCTTGTCAAGCCCCAGACTCTGTCAAGTCCCCTGGCCCAGTGCTGGCAGGCGGTGCAGCCTGAGATCCTCTGCCAAGCCCCACCTGGTGAGGGGCGCGGCCCGAGCTCCCCTGACCCAGCACTGGGGGTGCACTTGAGGTCCCCTGTCAAGCCCTGCCAGGCGGGGGCGGAAGGGTGTGGTCTGAGGCTCCCTAGCCTGGTGCCAGGGTGGGGGGTTCAGCCTGAAGTCCCCTGTCAAGCCCCGCTGGGTGAGGGGCACGGCCTGAGGTTTCCTGCCAAGCCCTGCCAGGTGGGGGAGGGCATAGCCTCTGGTCCCTGCTGATTGCTCGGTAAGGCTCTTTAAGGGAACTTGGCCTCAGCTGTGGGTGCAGCCAGCTTTGTGACGGAGTGATGACAATTAGCACATTCCCTCTTTATTAGATAGGATGTGTAACTAACAGGTCAGGAGGAGACTGCCATCCACAAGATGGCTTGTTAGGTATAGTTCCCAGGAGGCTTCCCGCCCCCCAGCACCAGGGTGGCCAGGAGCAGAGGGAGGAGCGGCCGCCGGGCTGGAGCCTCTCACCAGGCTCCCTGGGAAGGGGGAAGGGGCAGGAGGAGGGTGAGCAGGCTTCGTGCCTGCTTGCTTGAAAAGGTTGATTCCAGTCGTCTGCCCAGTGTGTGGGGCCAGGCCCGGCCCTAAGGTGGGGGACGCTGGCCGGTCAGTGTGTCACGAAGGCACCCTCCCCGGTGAGGCATTTACTGCCTCTGAACTGGCTCCCAGCAACGCCCCAAGGTGTCATAGCAGCAGAATTGCAGGCAACAAAGAGGCTGGTGACACACCGTGGGTGTGGGCCGCGGTGCTGGTTTGTGGCCACACACCATTGTGGCGCGCACGGCCCCGTGGGACGCCCGTCCACGCTCCGTGAGGGCGGGCGGCTGCCAGGCCGGGCTCGGCAGGAAAGCTGTGCCGCGGTCCCCCACCAGGTCCGGGCTGTCCTTTCCCCAGCCTGTGCCAGGAGGCAGCCCGGCCCCGGCCCCAGGCTTGAGCCAAGTGGGTGGGGGCAGCGTTGAGGCCCTCAACCTGCGCACCTGTCCTTCCTCTGATTGGGGGGTGGGGGGGTGTCCGTAGTACTTGTTTGACAGGATACGTTCATTCTTTCATTTAGCAAATCAGTACTAAGGGCAACTCCTTTGCCAGAAACTGGTATGGCTGCCAGGTGTGACTCCAAGAGCACAGACACCCTAGAAGAGGGAATAGGCCATCAACAAGTAAGTAAAGACACGCTATAAGTCATTTCAGAGAAGGATAGCCATAGTTACACATAATTACATGGCAACTATAATCTCTAGGAGAGAGGACTTCCGTAAACAAAACAAGCAGGGGACTGGTCAGTGGTGCCTCTCCCCCATTCTCTGCCCTTCCAGAAAGTTCATCAGATGGAGGCTGGGATTCTGGCTTCCTTGTTGCTTTCCTTTTTTCCTTTTATTTTATTTTTGTTAATTGATTTTTAGACAGGAAGGAAAGGAGGGAGGAGGGGAGGGAGGGAGGGAGGGAGGGAGGGAGAGAGAGATCCATGTGAGAGAGATACATCAATCCTAGTGGTTGCCCCGACTTCAACTCCAACCAGCTGAGCCTGGGGGCCTGTCTCTTGTCTCTCACGTCCTTTCATTTCAAAGAGGGTTATGTGTTTTCCCCTTTTCATTTTTTCTTTATTTTTATTAGTTTTATTATATATATATATATATACCTCTCTCCCCCCTCCCTTCCTCTCTGAAATCAATAAAAACATATTTTACAAATACCTTTCAAAAACATGTTTTCATTGATTTTAAAGAGAGAGGAAGGGAGAGGAGGAGGGAGAAAAATCGATGGGGTGCCTCCCGCACACATCCTGACCCGCCGGGATCCAACCTGCGACCCAGGGGTGTGCCCTGACGGGGAATCGAACTCGGTGACCTTTCCCTGAGCAGGATGTCGCTCAGCCAACTGAGCCACACCGGCAGGGCTAGTTTTGTTTGTTTGTTTGCTTTTGTTTTTAACAAGCAATTTATATTCGTCCATCTCTGCTTTATTTACTTATTCACTTTATGAACGACACAGCCTTCTGCGTCTCTCGGGAGAGGTTATCCTCTGACCTTGTCTGGCGCTGCCCCATTTCCCTTGTCCCGGAGGTGGCGGGCGGCGGGCCTGGGGGCTGGGAGGCGCTGTGCCCACGCCCTGGGCAGAGGGGGCTCCTGCCGGGCTGCACACACCACAGTCCGGGCTCTGGGTGCGGGTGCTTCCCACTCCCACCTTCCTTCCTTCCTTCCTTCCTTCCTTCCTTCCTTCCTTCCTTCCTTCCTTCCTTCCTTCCTTCCTTCTTTTCAGTATCGCATAACAGTATGGTACATGTGTTACAATCAACCAACTGATATTGACACCGTCATTTATTCTGTTTTTCCACAATTTTTATTTACTGATTGGAGAGGGAAAGGGAGAAACATGGATTTGTTGTCCCTCTTGTTTATGCATTCATTGGTTGATTCTTGTATGTGCCCTGACCTGGGATTGAGCCCACAACCTTTGCGTATGGGGAGAATGCTCTAACCAAGTGAGCTACCCAGCCAGGGCTTGACACACTCTTTCATTTGTTAATTTATTTAATTAATTTAGTTTTTAAATTTCAGAGAGAGAAACATCAATGGTGAGAGAACCATTGGTCGGCTGCCTCCTTCCCACGCCCTGCTCCACGGGACTGAGCCTGCAGCCCAGGCCTGTGCCCTGCCTGGGAGCCCAACCGAGACCTCCTGGTTCGTAGGTCCACACTCACCCTGAGACACACCAGCTGGGCGCACACGCTCTCTCTGACCGCGTTCCGCCCTGTAACCAGACTCCCCTGGTGTGTCCCTGATGCCCTGAGTCCCGCGTCCCCGAAGGCAGGGCGGGGCCGGCTCCGCCGGGAGTTCGTCAGGGACACCTCACTGCCTCCGCGTTCCTGCCCCAGGAGTTGGGGAGGAAGGGAACACAGCTTCCTGCGCCCCCCTGCCCGCTGCGCCCTCCTGCCTCCTGCGCCCTCCTGCCTCCTGCGCCCTCCTGCCTCCTGCGCCCTCCTGCCCGCTGCGCCCTCCTGCCTCCTGCGCCCTCCTGTCCGCTGCGCCCTCCTGCCCGCTGCGCCCTCCTGTCCTCTGCGCCCTCCTGCCCGCTGCGCCCTCCTGCCCGCTGCGCCCTCCTGTCTCCTGCGCCCTCCTGTCTCCTGCGCCCTCCTGCCCGCTGCGCCCTCCTGCCTCCTGCGCCCTCCTGTCCGCTGCGCCCTCCTGCCCGCTGCGCCCTCCTGTCCGCTGAGCGGCGGTGGGAAGGAGCCGCAGCGGCGCCGGGGCCGGGGCCGGGCTCAGGGGGAACGCAGGTGGCTCCCCGGACCGGGAGCCCGGCGTCCCCAGCGCCACTGGAGGGCCAGGGGCTCCCGGGCTCAGTGTCATCTCCCGCGGAGGTGACTGAGGCCCCTGAGCCTCCGGGCCGATGCCACCGCCCAGGCCTGGCAGTCCCGGACGCACCGCGCCCCCTGATGCCCCGCCCCTCAGGCCCCGCCCCTGAGACCCCGCCCCTGTACCCCGCCTCCGCAGGCCCCGCCCCCAGCCCCTACCCGGCCCGCGCGGCGCGGACGGGCAGGTGGAGCGCATTCCCCGAGCCCGCTCCGCTCCCGCTCCGCTCCCGCTCCGGCTCCCGCTCCCGCTCCGGCCCCGGCCCCGGCCCACCATGGGCAACAGCGCGGGCCGCAGCGACTTCGAGTGGGTCTACACCGACCAGCCGCACACGCAGCGCCGGAAGGAGATGCTGGGTGAGCGCCGCCCGCCGAGGCCCCTGGGCACCCCCGACCCTGCTCCGGGGAGGGGAGCGGCTCCCTCCGCCGTCCCCGGCCGCGTCCTCCGCGCCCTGTCTCTGCCTCCGCGTTGGGCTCCGGGACACGCGGTCCCGTGCGCCGCCCGCGAGCATCTCTCAGCGGCCGCGTCCCGGGGCGACCCGGGCGCAGACCCGGGCGCGGACCTGGGGCTCCGGGACGCGGGCGCGGGGCGCAGGCGTCGGCCTGGGGGACCCGCTGCGGGGGGTGCGCCGCCCGCGCCCCGGGGAGCTCCGGTCCGTCCCGCGGCCGCCGCGAGGGCGCCACGCCCACCCCGAGCCGCCGAGAGTAGACGGGATGGGCGCCCGGTGGAAGCATTAAAACCAGAGGTGGTACAGAGGGCCCCGCCATCCTGCCCTGGATCCCGGGGCGGCCGCCCCTCTCCCGTCTAGTTTCTGCCCTCCTCCTGCGGGTTCGCAGCCAGCGCCCTCCTCCGGGCCGGGCTAAGGGGGAAAGGGCCCACCCCTCCCACACCGCTTTCATGAGATGCCACCGGACGCCCCCACAGCGCCAGGCGGCGCCGGTGGACATGCGCCTGCCTCCCTCCCACACCCGCTGGCAGCACCTCTGCCTTCGCCGGTGAGGCGGGAATGCAGAGTTCGCTGTGGGTTTCATGCACATTTATGTAATAACCGGTTTTCGGCTTTCCCTGGCCGGTGTTGGTCTTTTGATGTGGATTATTAGAGCTCTTGGTATTGCAGGCTTTTAACCGGGTCATACATGTTAAAACGGGGGCTCAGGAAGCACTAAATGTGACAACGCGTTTTCTCCTTTACAACTTGTCTGGTGCCATCACAGGAGCCGTTTCCTTCTTAAAAAAATTATGTATATATTTTATTGATTTTTTACAGAGAGGAAGGGTGAGGGATAGAGAGTTAGAAACATCGATCAGCTGCCTCCTGCCCACTCCCCACGGGGGATGTGCCCGCAACCAAGGTATCTACATGCCCTTGACGGGAATCAAACCTGGGACCCTTGAGTCCAAAGGCCAATGCTCTATCCACTGAGCCAAACCCGTTGGGACAGGAGCTGTTTCCTTAATGCATTTGAAGGGATTCCTTTTTGTCCGCAGTGCTTGTCCTTCCGTGTCTCCTCACTCCCACCCAAGACTATGGAAATATGCACCCTATTACTTTTTAAAATTGTTATTGCTTTTTACTGAGAGAGAGAAGAAAGGGGAGAGAGAGAAACATTGACTTGTTGCTCCACCTATTTACGCACTCATTGGTGATTCTTGTATGTACCCTGACCAGGGATCGAACCAGCAACCTTGGCCTATGGGGGCGATGCTCTAACCAATGAGCCACCTGGCGGGGGGAATGCTTCCCACTGCTTTAGACCTTCCCGACACTGGGCATGTTGA
Organism: Pipistrellus kuhlii; assembly: GCF_014108245.1. Classification (NCBI taxonomy): domain Eukaryota; kingdom Metazoa; phylum Chordata; class Mammalia; order Chiroptera; family Vespertilionidae; genus Pipistrellus; species Pipistrellus kuhlii. The sequence continues at coordinate 3,546,497 of NW_023425542.1, forward strand.
GTGGTTGGTGTGTGACTGCCCTGTTCTAGCTGGGGGACCGGGGCTGCACACCCCCGGTGGGTTTGTGACTGTTTCTCCTGTGAGGTGAGCCGTGGTCCAGCCCTGTTTGTGGTCTCAGCTGTGGCGGCATGGTCCCTGCGCCCGTGAACTTCCTGGGGGTGGCTGGAGGGCCTTGGTGATCTCTGTCCCACCCCCCGGCTCCCCGGCTCCCTCACTCCCCTCCATCTTCCCCCGCTTCCCCTCACCTTCCCTTACAGGATTCACTGGGCACCTGGCCGGAGTGCAGAACGCCGGGGGATGGATGGATGGTGACGTCTGTAAAGCGGGCACCTCCATCCTTGCCCAGCGGAGTGGGCGTGAGGAGGAAAGGCGGTCCTGGACGGGAAGTGCTCAGCGTGGTCCCAGCACCCCCAGCCCCAGAGAAGGACCTCCCTAAAGAGAGGACAGAGCAGGAGGCAGCCTGGCCGGGCCGGGGGCTGCTGAAGTCCTCAAGGGCTGGTCCCCCAGGGAGCCTTCACCATTTCCACCCCCAACCCCCTTCTCCATTTCCACACCCCCCTTTATCCTCCCGCCCTCTCCCGGGGCCTCTGGGGTCCTCTCTTGGCATCTAATTTGAAGCCTGGGGCTGTGCCATTCTCCCTCCTTCCTGGCATTTGCTGCTCCCCTGCCTGAATGTCCTCCCCTGGCTGCCCAGTGGGCTCCTCTCAGCCCGCCTCCGGCAGGAAGCCCCCTGAGCCCCCCAGGACCCGGGCTGGGTGAGGGAGCTCCTTGTCTCTTGGGGGCATTCTGCAGGGGTCTAGGGCCGTGGTCTGCAAACTGCCGCTCGAGAGCCACATGTGGCTCTTTGGCCCCTTGCGTGTGGCTCTTCCACAAAATACCACGGCCTGGGCGAGTCTGTGTTGAAGAAGTGGCGTTAGAAGAAGTTTACGTTTAAAAAATGTGGCTCTCCGAAGAAATTCCAATCGTTGTCCTGTTGATGTTTGGCTCTGTGGACTGATGATGAGTTTGCCGACCACGTAGATTCTAGGGCATGGCTGTGCCGTGATCTCCTGGCAAGGACTCAACACGCACTCACTAGCCATGTGACCTCGGGCAAGCCAATATACAGATGAGGAAATTGGGGCTTATCGGCATTAGAAGGGATTCGTGGTAAATGCTTTCCTTACTGAGATGCTGAGCAGGTGAAATGGAGGGAATGCTAAGTTACCTTCAGGACAGCTGTTACCTCCTGCGGTCAGGCCCATGTTTTTCAGGACAGGGACCACCTGTGCCATCTCCAGCTGGAGCGATGGCTTCTGGGTAACTTGCCAGCCAGCATCTCTTTACAGAAGTGGCAGTAGCATGAGGCTCAGAGAGGGGAAGCGACTTGACTAGGCCACACAGCTGGGAGGGCACAGAGGCCAGGCTGTGTTCAGGCAGCCTCCTGCTCCAGGCGAGCCGCCGCCCCCCCGCCCAGGCATCTGCTGTGTCCCACCCAGGCGCCTGCTGTGCCCCTGCCAAGCTGCCAGGGCAAATGGATGCCCGAGAGAGATCCCACTCTCAGAGCCAGAACCAGAGCGTCCTGGCACAGAGCTGCCGAGTGCTCTTCCGGCAGGACCCGCGCTCCTGCCTGCCTGCCTGCCTGCCTGGGTGGGGACCTGCTCCCGCGGCACCATGTCCTAGCCAAAGGGGGTCCCCGGCAGCCCCTCCCAGGCGGGGCCGCGGCTTCCTGCACCAGGCGGCAGGGCAGAGCCAGCGGCAGTCTGTCTGGTTGAGATCAGAACCCAATCCAGGTGTGGCCAAAGGCAGGCTGCGGATTTGTCTTTTCAAAAACAAGTAGCTTTGTGATTTTGTTTTTGTTCTTGACTTACAAAAATAGGGCGCAGGAATAGTGCAAAGCAGTTCAAATAAGCAAAGGAAAACAAGGAAGTAAGGCTGCTGGCCCGGGCTGGACTGTTTGCTCAGGGAAGAACTTGGCTGGGGATGTCTCGACGGCAGAGCGGTGAGATCCAGAACTGGCCGAGCCTCCGCTCCGCGTCCTGGGGGTGCGGCCGGTTCTCACCCCGCCACGGGGCTGTGGCTGGGGGGGAGAGCAGGCTGGCCACCGGGCCACTCTCTCGCGCCCCTGTCCCTGCCCCCTCTTCCAGGCAGGCTGCTGGCGATGCCTGTGTGTGCCCACCCAGCCCCGAGGTTCCACAGGAGAGAGGGGGTGCCTCCTTGCCCTCCTGCCCGGAGTGGCGGGACCTCCCCTGGAGCCAGCTAATCCCTGGCCCTCGCGGTGGGCCCTGTGATTGGTCAGTGAGCTGTGATGGGCAGGGGAGGGCAGGGGAGGGCATGGGGAGGAGGTGGGAAGGGGCGCTGTGGGTCTGGCCCCCAGCAGCACAGGGAATAGGTGGTCCTGATGGGGTTCCTCCCGGGCCCTGACTGACCTGGCTGTGTCCTCTGGGCTCGGACCCTCCCAGGGCCTCCCTGCTGGAATGCCCACCTGTGCCGGGCCCGTGCGGCACACCAGGATCTACCTCCCCTCCCAGGCCCGGCCTGGCCCTCCTCCTCTTCGCTCTCTAGCCACGTTGTGGAACGCACCCTGTCTTCTGCCCATTTCCCACTTCGTGGCTTTTGCAAATGCTGTTCTCTCTGCCTGGATTCTTCCCCTCTACTGAACTCTCCTGTCATCCTTCACGCAGACACACTGCGTGCTGGGCAACGTTAAGTGACAGAGTCTCTGGGGGGAACAAGAGCCCCGATCTATAAATATTTGTAAATATTTCTACTATGATCAATCTTAAGTGATCAACATGCATCATCACTGATCAGGGAGTTGGGGAGGGAGGGGCTGGCCTTTGCCACGACCTGCCTCCTCCTACCTCCCCGCCGAGCCCCTCCTCCCTGCTCCCTGCTCCCCCTCAGGGGCCGGCACCTTACCCTGTGGCCTTTGCCCTGTCTTCAACCCGGCCTTGATCTTCAACTCTTCCAGCTTCCCCAGGGCAGGGCCAGGCCCACCTCTGCCTGGCGTGGCCTGGCGTGGCCTGGCGTGGCCTGGAGCGGCCTGGCTTCCCAGAGATTCTGAGGGAGCCCTCGAAACAGCCGCGTGTCCTAGGCTCCAGCCCAGCCCTTTGAGGCGCTCACAGTGCGCGGTGTCATCCTTGCAGCTGGTGGTTGGGAGGCACCCCGTTTTAAAAAAATACATTTTTATTGATTTTGGAGAGGAAGGGAGATAGGAACATCCATGATGAGAGGGAATCATTGGTTGGCTGCCTCCTGCACTTTGGACTGAGCGCACAACCCAGGCCCATGCCCCTGACCAGAATCGAACCTGGGACCCTTGCGTCCCCAGCCGATGCTCTATCCACTGAGCCACACTGGTTAGGGCCCGAGTGTTGTTTCCCACGCTGCCTTATGGGGGCCCTGTGCTGGCCCAGGAGACAGCTGCCTCCCCTGGCCGGCCGTGGGCTTCTCACCAGAGTGTGTCTTCGTCCTCGCTGCTCTGCCGCGTAGACGTTCGCACGGCAGGGCCTGGGAACGTGCCGCTTGCCCAGTCACCCAGCGAGTGAGAGGCGGGACCGAGCCGCTGTCTGTCCTCGGTCCCTGACACAGGACTCCTGCCAGGTGCCAACTCACGTGTCCCCTGCCAGCCTCCATGTAGATGGGTGTGTGCCCCCCCCAGCCCCCGCCCACCTTCCTTGATTTGCACCAGCTTTTGTGAGGTAGGATTTACATCCTGTAATATTTACTTAAAGACATAGTCCAGCGGTTTTTAGTCATTTAACGTACTAGATTATCTCCGTTACCTGAGAAAGATGCCTTGTGACCACACCTGGTCCCCCCACAGCCCACCCCATATTCTCAAACCCAAGTCCCTTGTTCTAAGTCCTCACCTGGGAGTGAGGATATTTTCCCCAATGGTTTTTAGAGAGAGTGGGAGGGAGGGAGCAGGGGAGGAGAGAGGAACATCAATTGTCTGCCTCCCACTCTCTCCGTGGCCAGGCTGGGGATTGAACCCTTGACCTGGAATTGAGCCCACTACCACCTGGGCCCCTGGCTGGGCTGACACTCTAACCACTGAGCAAACCAGCCAGGGCTCCAAATCCTTTTAAAAATTTTTAAAAATTATTGACTTAGAGAGGTGAGAGAGAGAGAGAGAGAGAGAGAGAGAGAGAGAGAGAGAGAGAGCGCGCCAGTGCCCTGTGCAGACGTGAGAAATACCAGTCCATTGTTCCACCCACCTGTGCATTCATTGGTCCATTCCTGCACATATCCCATCTGGGCTCGAACCCGCAACCCTGGCACATAGGGACGATGCTCTAACCACTCAGAAACACCAGCCAGGGCCACATTCTTTAAAAAAAAAATTCACTTTTTATTGAATTTTAGAGAGAAGAAGAGTGAGAGAGAGAGAGAGAGAGAGAGAGAGAGAGAAAGAAACATCGATGAGAGAGAAACATCAACATCAATTGTGTGCCTCCTGCATGCCCCCCTCCAGGGATTGAGTCTGAAACTGGGGCCTGTGCCCTGACCAGGAATTTGCCCCTGGCACATCGGGTGGTCACTCAGCCATGGAGCCACACCTGCGGGCTGAATCCCGATTCTTTCTCCTCTGAGTCTGGCTGGCACTGGGCTGTGTGTGTGTGTCTCCTTCTCTTGGCACGCCGTACCCGGGGCACACTGCCCATGCCCTGGCACCGCACCCGCTCAGCCTGGGAACCCCTTCCATCTCTGCGATCTGGGCCTGGCTGCCTCCGACCTTCGGCAAATATTTGTCAACGAGCAAAAAGCAGGTTTAACAAGAGGCCGGTGCGGAGGCGAGCAGTGGCTGCTGAGGCCCTTTGGGCCACTTTCCACCTTTCCTGGGTCGGAGGTCGGACCGGGCCCCGGAGCACCTCCCCCGCGGACCAGGCGGGCGAGGCCGGCCGTGGCTGCCAAGCGGGAAAGGCGGAGGCCGAGCCGGGCGCTGGCTCCCCGGGGATTAGCAGGGCTTTGGCGCCTTTGTGCGGACAGCCGTCCGAGGTCCGGTCACGGGGCTGCGGTGGGGACGGCGGGGGCTGTGTGCGTGCCCAGGGTCAGGCGGGAGCTCGGAGGCAGGTGGCAGCAGGAGCTGCTCTGCGATGGGACAGTGGAGACTTGGGCGGTCCCAGGAGACTGGCCGCAGTGGTGTTTGGCGGCCCTGGGAGTGGAGCCGTCTGAGCCGGTGCCGCCGGTGCCGGGCCTGGTGTGTGACCGGTGCAGGTGAGAGAGGGGAGGAGCGGAGGCCTGCGCTGAGGGCAGGAGCCTGGTGCCCGCCTGGGACCCCTGCCCGGCTGCGGCTCTGCCGTCTTCCTCCGCTCGGCTGGCCCGGCAGAAGCAGCCGGGAGAGGCTCGGGATCATGGTGGGCCCACAGCTGAGCTTGGGGTGGGGTTAGGGTCAGGCCGCCCTCCCAGCAGGTGTGTCCTCCTGCGCTGCTCTCTGGTCCTGATGACCCAGCTGTCATGTATGTAAATATACATAATGCACGTAAGTGCACACACCTGCCGCCTCCTCATCCTGCCGTGGCCACGTGCCCCCAGCCCCAGGCAGACCCCCCCTCCCTGTGCCCCCAGCCCCAGGCAGACCCCCCCTCCCTGTGCCCCCAGCCCCAGGCAGACCCCCCTCCCTGTGCCCCCAGCCCCAGGGCAGACCCCCCTCCCTGTGCCCCCAGCCCCAGGGCAGACCCCCCTCCCTGTGCCCCCAGCCCCAGGGCAGACCCCCCTCCCTGTGCCCCCAGCCCCAGGGCAGACACCCCCCTCCCTGTGCCCCCAGCCCCAGGGCAGACACCCCCCTCCTTGTGCCCCCAGCCCCAGGCAGACCCCCCCATCCCTGTGCCCCCAGCCCCAGTGCCCCCTCCCTGTGCCCCCAGCCCCAGGGCAGACCCCCTCCCTGTGCCCCCAGCCCCAGGGCAGACACCCCCCTCCCTGTGCCCCCAGCCCCAGGGCAGACCCCCCCCCCTGTGCCCCCCGCCCCCGGGCAGACCCCCCCCCCTGTGCCCCCAGCCCCAGGGCAGACCCCCTCCCTGTGCCCCCAGCCCCAGGGCAGACCCCCTCCCTGTGCCCCCAGCCCCAGGGCAGACCCCCTCCCTGTGCCCCCAGCCCCAGGGCTGTCTGAGTGGGCACCCTGGCGAGGAAGCAGCCCAGAGAGGGACAGGGCCCTGCCCCAGGGCACACAGCCGGGGCGGAGCCGGGCTGCAGTGCGGCTCCCCTGATCCGGGCAGCCCAGCCTCTGGGGCTGAGGTTCACTCCACCTCCAGAGGGGCCCCTGGAAACCAGGCAGGTGTTTCACTGCTGGTGGAACCTGTTTCCTCCGCTCTGAGGGGGTGGGCCCCTCCTGGGCGTGTGTGTGTGTGTGTGTGTGTGTGTGTGTGTGTGTGAGAGAGAGAGAGAGAGAGAGAGAGAGAGAGGGAGGGGTCCTGGCTTGCATCCCAAGGTCACATCTGGCTCTGACCGTCTCTGGGCCTCCTGTGCGTGACTTCTAGCAGTGCTGTCACTCACGACCAGTGGCTCTGGCCGGGCCGCTGCCCGGCGCCCTCTGCACGGGCGTGTTGGCCTTGGTGCCCAGTGGCCATCCACGCTGCTCTGGATCTGCTGGAGGCGGCAGGTCCCAGCCCCGCTGCTCTGGCCTCGGAGCAGGAGGCCGGAGCGGGCAGGGCCCCCCAGGTCAGCTGAGGTCCCACGGGGGCAGAGCCTGGCCACGGCTCCTCCTGGGGTGGCTGGGGGTACGGTTCTGGTTCTCTCCCCCTCCCCACTCACACCCCTCTCCTCGCCTGCCTTCCCTGGGCCCGGGAGAGGCCCTCCTGTCGAGCCAGCACTGCTTGCCTTGTCTGTGACCCACCCTGGCGTCCCGGCCCTCCATGCCCGCACACGCCCCTCACCACCTCAGCTCTCGGCCATCTCAGCCCTGGCTGTGCCGAAATGGCTCCTGCTGAGGCCCTGTGACCTTGCCAAGCTCAACGGGCCCCGTCTTGCCTTCCTGTCTGTGACTCCCCGCCCTCCCCCAGCTGACACCCCAAGCCCGGGCTCCAGCTGGCGATCCTCAGCGGCTCCCCGGGAGGTCCCCCAGGCCTCCCAGCTCACCGGGAGCCGGAAGCTCTGGAACTGAAAAGGTTAGGTATTTGTTTCCCTTGAGTGAGGCTTGATTTCCATCTGGCAGGCATGGTGGAAGGGCTGGGGTGGGAGCGGGGTGGGGAGCCAGCGGGCTCCTGGTCACAGGGCTTCTAGGACGGTCAGAGGAGCCCCAGTCCTGGAGGGGCCTTCTGGGGTCTCCACTGGAGGCCTCCCAGCCCGAGGGGTGCCTTCCCCCTCAGAGCCCGCCCCGCCTCCATGCTTTTAGCCCAGGCGCCCGGGACCAGGCTGCAGCCTCAGTGCCTCTCTGCATGGCTTCCCCGAGGGGAGGGCTGGGCCGGGCCTGGGGCTGGTGGGTCCTCTCTCTCTGTGGGGGAAGGTGCTCTCAGGCACAGGGAGGTGATCTGGGGCTTACATTCCTGGGGGTCGCCCCGAGCTGCCAGCATCCAGCTGCCTCACCCCTCGGCCCCGCCTTCCATTGCTCCAGCAGGATGGCCAAGTCCGGGACCCTCTGGGCTGGGAGCAGAGGAGAAAGCCAACCCAGGCCAAGCCAGGCGGGCCTCCCCGAGCAGCACCCCCGGTCCCAGAGGTCAGAAATGGCTGTGCGTGCTCTCAGGTCCGAGAAGCCTGCTTCCTAACCGCAGTCAGAACAGCTCCGGGGCTCCGGTGGGCATCGGGGGCGCTGAGCCCACGCTGGGAGGAGGGGCGGCTGGGGGAGGGGCTGGGAACCTGGCACCCTGTGCCTGAACTTCTACTGGGAAAGGAGGTAGGGGCACCAGGCCCCCAAAGGTGGGCTGGGCCTGGGCCGAAGGCACCCAGGGGTCTTCTCCTTTGCTCCCACAGGCAGGACTTACTAGCCGTTTGATGGCGGGCACCGGAGGCCCACTGCCCAGTCACTGCTGGCAGCTCGGTGACTGCCTTGCCTCTGAGGGCACAGGAGGGGCCTGTGTGCGGGCCAGGGGCCAGAGTCCTCTCAGCTGCCCCGAACTAGCTTGCGAGTCAGTGCTCACCTGGCGCAGGTGTGGCCCGCCCCGCCCCTGCCCCCGGCTTGGCCCCCTTCCAAGGGAAGCAGGGCAGGCCCACCTGTGGAGGCTGGTGGTGGGTTGCCTCCCGGGTGCGCCTGGCAGGTGAGGGCCTGGCCCCCAGTTGCCCGGGGTGAGAGGCTGGTGAGCGGGAGTCTGGAGTCTCCGGGTCTGCGGTCCGGCCCGCAGCCAAGCATGCAAAGGTTCAGGGCACTTGGCATGCGATTGCCTGGCTCCCGCTGTGGGCAAGGGCTGTGGGCGAGGGCATTCCTGACGAGGAGGCTGCTGGCACTTCCTTCTCGCCCTGGCCATCCCGGGAAACTTGTTTCCCTGCCGGATTCCCACTCCCAGGCCCCATCCTCCTCCGGAGGCACCCCTCTTCCTGGGCAGCACCCTCAGACGTGTCCCATTCCCTGTGACCCCTTTTGGGATGAGGCCTGCCCCCTGCCCCCCTCCCAAGTGGGGTCCGCAAGTTGCCCACCTGCCTCTCTTCCCCACCCCCGCCTGGTCTTTTGGTCTCTCTCGCCCCATCCGGTGGTAAGATGCTGGGGCGCTGAGCACTGTGTAGCCCGCCGGTCTCCCAGCCTGCAGCCTCGGCCCGAGCAGCCACCGGGGGCAGGCCCGGGAGAGCAGGCCCCAGCCTGGCATTGCCTCAGCACGGCCCCCACCACCTCCTGGTCCTAAGGCTTCCAGGAAGCGTGACCTGCAGTGGAGGTCTGGCACCCTGTGCGCCTGAACCCCGCTCAGTGGGCACATGTGCTGACCGGCCATCGCCGAGCACAGGGCAGCCCGCGTCCCTGCTCCCGCCTCAGCCTGGGCGTCCGTTCACCCTGCTGCGACCGTGTCCGTGGTTCAGAGACGGCTCCTCAGAGCCGAGGTTACCTGCTCAGAGCTGAGAAAATTTTTAAAAAGAGAAAAACCAAAAACAAAACAGGTAAAATGGCAAATTTTATGTTCTATATATTTTACTGCAATTAATTTTAGAGAGAGGAGAGAGAGAAAGGGAAAGAGAGAGACATCGATTTGTTGATCCACTTATTGAAGCATTCATTGCTTGCTTTTAAAAAAATATATATTTTATTGATTTTTTACAGAGAGGAAGAGAGAGAGAGAGTTAGAAACATCGATGAGAGAGAATCATCGATCAGCTGCCTCTTGCACACCCCCTACTGGGGATGTGCCCGCAAGCAAGGTACATTCCCTTGACTGGAATCGAACCTGGGACCTTTCAGTCCGCAGGCCGACGCTCTATCCACTGAGCCAAACCAGTTTCGGCCATTGCTTGCTTCTTGTGTGCCCTGACCTGGGATCAAACCACAGCCCTGGGGTATCGGGCCAGTGTTCCGCCTGCTGGGCTCCCTGGCCAGGGCTTACATCCCTCTAGATCACATGTGTCAAACACATGGCCCGAGGGCCAAATCCGTGCCGCCAGGCCTTGCAATGTGGCCCGCACCGCCGCTGTCATCACTGCACTCCGCTGCGTTTCCATCACAATGACAGTTTATGACTGTTCAGTAAACCATTCGGCCCACAATTTAGGCTGGATTTTAGATTTTGGCCCCTTCTCTGATTGAGTTCGACACCCCTACTCTAGATACACATTTAGGAGTGGAACTGCTGGGTCATATGGTAATTCTGTGTTTGACTTTTTTTTTTTGAGGAGCCGTCGTTATTTTCCACAGCAGCTGTACCGTTTTTGTGATCTTACCAGTAACAAACAATCGAGGGTTCCAATTTCCCCTCATTGTCCTCACCGGTTACTTCTGCTTTTTACACGTAGCCCCGCCCGCCCCCCCTCCCTCCCCCTGCCCCGTGCGTGCGAAGCAATATCTCATCAGTATCTCATTGTGGTTCTGATTTGCATTTCCCTAGTGACTGATGACACTGAGCATCTTCCCCTGTGCTCATTGATTAGTTGCACATCTTTGGAGAAAGGCCTATTCAAGCCCTTTGCCGGCGTTTAACCTGGGGGGTTTGCCGTTTGTTGTTCAGTGGTAGGAGATCGTTACATATTGTGGACTCACGATCCTTGTCCAAACCCAGCTGGTTTGGCTCAGTGGAGGGAGTGTTGGCTGTGGACCAAAGGGTCCTGGGTTCAGTTTTGGTCAAGAGCACGTATATCTCGGTTTCAGGCTCCTCCCTGGCCCGGCCCTGGTAGGGGTGCGTGCAGGAGGCAACCAATCGATGTGTTTCTCTCACATCGATGTTTCTGTCTTTCCTTCTGTCTTCCACGCTCCCTAAAAGTCCATGGAAAAATATCCTCAGCTGAGGATTAACCACCACCACAAAAAAGATCCCAGAACTGGGATGTGAAGCCACTTTGGACGCGGCGCCCTCCAGGGCTCAGGGACGGCTGTGGCCGGAGAAGGGGGGCTGATTCACGCCCTCTTGGCTTGCTCACTCTTTCTCGCTGCACCGTGACCACCATGCTTGTGGGGCGGACTGGGGGGTGTCGTTGGCTGGCTGCAGGGAGAGTGCCCAGGATCACAGGGCTCAGGCCCCAGGTGCCCTGTCCTGCAGAGGGCGGCCGCGGTGGGAGTGGGGCTGGGAGTCCTAGTTCTGCCCACCACGTCTGCCGTTGGGTTGAGACTCGGCCAGCGGCAGGCTGTCCTGAGGGCTGTGCGGACCCACTGCTCACGCACATGGAGCCCACGTCGCCGCGGCTGCCAGACGAGGCCAAGGCTGCGCGGTAGGCGGGCATGTGGGCAACTGCCTGGGGGATTCTGCTGGCGTCCTGGGCACAGGTGGCCTGTGATGCTAGGATTTGGGGGTCCCGATACCCCCCAGTATCTCCCAGCAGGTGAGGGCTGTCCTGCTGTCCAGGAGCCAGGACCTGTCCGAAGGGACAGACACACAGGAAGGCGCACTGTGTCCTCGCTGTGTCACGCTGGGACACCACAGCCCGAACCCATGGCCACACAACTCCGACTGTGAGCCCGGGTCCTCCCTCTGGAGCAGGATCCCTCTGCCATGCTGCTGCGTTTCTCCTTGCATACCGCCAGGGACAGGCAGCTCGCCGCCTCCAAAACAGGCCGGTCTCCTGCCGGGCGGCTCTGACAGAGAGGGCGCTGTGGCAGGGCATCCTGGCTTATCTGTAGTCACGGGAGAGACGTGACTACACCTTGAAGGCTGGCGTCCCCGTGCCAGACGCATCTTCTCAAGCCGGAGGCTGGGGACATGCCCTCGGTGCCGGCTGAGCCGGGCATCCCGCGGAGACGCAGTCTCCTACCTGGGAACTGGACACGGGGCTGGCAGGAGGGAGGAGGGCCCGGGAGCGGCTGAGCTGGGCCGTCACATCCTTCCGGACCGCGCACAGAGGGGGAGCCGCTGCCTGGGCCACATGGAGGAAAGAGCTGGGCGGAGCCGGCCAGGACTCGGTTCCAGTAGGGGCTCAGCCTCTGCTGCTGTCCTGGGACCCTCTTCATGGGACAGCCTGGGGGGGTGGTGTGAGCCTGAGGCTGCCTCCTTCTGAGGAGGTGGACACTGCCTTGTCCCGGGGGCCCTGGGCCAAGCCCCACCCTTACAGCCTCAGTTTCCCTCTGTTCATTGTGGGGCGGAGTGCCCACCTGCTATGCCCCGGGAGGTGGGATTGGAGCAGACTGGGCGGGCGTCTGTCACTCTGTCCGGCCCTGTCCCTGGACGTAGCACCCTCCCCTGGCCCCGCCGGCCCCTCCTGCCCAGCAGCCGCAGAGGTTTCTAGAAGGCACGGCTGTCTTGATAGAGGGTACTCCCCCCACACCCCTCTCCCCTGTTCCTGCAGGGTTTGCTGCTTCTGGGCCACAAAGGCTTGGCCAACCCCAACGCTCATTGCTTTTTCCTTTTCTGAGAAATGGAAGAGAAAATACAAGATACTATCACACACACAAACCCTCCAAAAGAAACACATTCAACCTTTTGTGGCGCTTCCTTCAGATCTCGTTTTAAGAAATGAGACACTTGAGAGCAAGCCAGAGCCCTCCACGGGCCCCTCCCCTGGGCGCTGCCCCTTCCGGTTCCCGATATGCCTGGTCCACCCGGTCCCAGTCCCTGCTCCTGCCGCACCGCGTGAGGGTCGCGGCACAGCCAGCGGCTCCTGGCTCTGCCGCTGCTCTGGTTTCTGACCACATTTGTGTGACCTGTGGTGACCCCTGTTCTTTATTTAGGCCGATGGCAAAGCCCCCCTAATCCGCAGGTCTCTCTGGGTGCCCACAGGCCCGGCTGGTCCTGGATCCAGAATCATACGCAGGGAAAGGTCTTAGCATGATCCTCGAGGGCACGTTATTCCGTGTCGCTGCCCAGGGGCCTAGTGGCTGGTGGAGGAGGACCGGAGGGAAGCCAGTGGGACAAATGGAATGAAGGGAGGGAGGGAGGAAGGGAGAGTGGGCATAAGGCTGGGGGCCCGTGCAGCCGTGCCCCCCTCACCACCTTCTCTCCCGGCCCTATCCGCAGCCAAGTACCCGGCCATCAAGGCCCTGATGCGGCCGGACCCTCGTCTCAAGTGGACGGTGCTGGGGCTGGTGCTGGCGCAGCTGCTGGCCTGCTGGCTGGTGCGGGGGCTGGCGTGGCGCTGGCTGCTCTTCTGGGCCTACGCCTTCGGCGGCTGCGTGAACCACTCGCTGACGCTGGCCATCCACGACATCTCGCACAACGCGGCCTTCGGCACGGCCCGCGCCGCCCACAACCGCTGGTTCGCCATCTTCGCCAACCTGCCCGTGGGCATGCCCTACGCCGCCTCCTTCAAGAAGTACCACGTGGACCACCACCGCTACCTGGGCGGCGACGGGCTGGACGTGGACGTGCCCACGCGCCTGGAGGGCTGGCTCTTCTGCACGCCGGCCCGGAAGCTGCTCTGGCTGGCGCTGCAGCCGCTCTTCTACGCCCTGCGGCCGCTCTGCGTGAACCCCAAGGCCCTGACGCGCATGGAGGTGTTCAACGCCCTGGTGCAGCTGGCGGCCGATGCGGCCATCTTCACCCTCTGGGGGCTCAAGCCCATGGTCTACCTGCTGGCCAGCACCCTGCTGGGCCTGGGCCTGCACCCCATCTCCGGCCACTTTGTGGCCGAGCACTACATGTTCCTCAAGGGCCACGAGACCTACTCCTACTACGGGCCCCTCAACTGGATCACCTTCAACGTGGGCTACCACATGGAGCACCACGACTTCCCCAGCATCCCCGGCTGCAACCTGCCCCTGGTAGGTGGCCGCGCGGGCGGGGGCCCGGGGTCTGAGGAGGCGGGGGTTGGCGGGGTGGACCTGGGGCCTGGCTCTGACTTCCTTTTCCTTTCATGCTGATCATGGAGTGGCCACAGTCTCAGTTGTGGTCTCAGGGCGAAGGGAGAGGCCGCACCGGGGCGGGGTGTGGGCCTGGAGAGTGACAAGGGGAGTCCAGACAGGCTGGAGGTGTGTGGGTGTTTTTTTTGTTTTTTTTTAATATATACTTCTTAATTGATTTCAGAGAGGGAGAGAGAGAAACATCAATGATGAGAGAGAATTATTGATTGGCTGCTCCTGCACGCCCCCTATTGGGAACCGAGCCTGCAACCCAGGCATGTGCCCTTGGCTGGAATCAAACCCGGGATCCTTCAGTCCGCAGGCTGATGCTCTATCCACTGAGCCAAACCAGCTGAGCGTCGAGGTGCTTTTACAGTGGAGACTGCTTAGTGTAATGCAGACCTGACTGAGCCTGGCTAGAGCCTGTGCTGGCTGTGCATTCTTGGGCAAACTGCTTTCTAGGGGCCCCACGTGGCAGAGAGGACAGGGAGGGCTTGGTGACCCCGGGGGCCGAGTGGGTGCAGAGTGGTAGCGTCGGGGCCGGTGGCTCTGCCGTGGGAGGCCTGGGGATGGAGAATTTCTGAAGGAGGAGGGGAGGGCAGGGCGGGAGGAGGCCATCAGTCTGGTGTGGGTGGGATAGAAAGAGCAGAGGTGCCCCTCGGGGCAGGAGAGGGGCAGTGGGTTTTTCTGGGTGTGCACATGCCTTTGGGAGTTTGCATGTGTGCCTATGAGTGTGCCCGGTATGTACATGTATGTGTGCGTACGGTTGTGTGTTAGCATTTGTGTGGGTGTACAGGTGTTTGCACCCTGGCCCGTATGACCGAGAGTCTGACAGCCTGTGTGTGCAGCCCTTCCCGTCCCATCCTGCTGAAGGCACTGAGGTCCGGCTCTGGGCTGGCACCACCTCACTGAAGCCTCACCACAAGCTGATTTGGCAGGTGCCCGCCTTGCCCATTACCCCCATTTCACAGATGAGAAGGTAAAGGTGGAGAGAGGAGGTGCCTGTCCCAGGAAGTCTTTACTTCCGGGCAAAGTGAGCGGCCCCCTGCTTGCGCCCTTTGCCTCATCTCCCTGAGCCTGTCTGCAGCTCTAACGCAGGCCCTGAGCATGGCGTGCCTGTGCCCTCCATGGGACGGCGTGCTGCTGCTGCAGGTGCTGAGGCGGGAGCACGTCCTGGAGGAGGCAGCAGAGGGGGGCGTGTGCAGGCAAGGGCGGAGCCGAAGGGGGTTGTGGGAGCCGGGGCCAGAGGGTCGGCAAGCTGGGGGGCACTGGACTGGCGAGGAGCATGAATGACCAGGCCAGGCTGTGCCTCGTAGCTGGGCAGGTGCTTGAGGAGCCAGCCCGGCCGCCCTGGCTCCTGGGTCAGAAGCTCCAGCTGGCTCCGGGGACAGGTGCATTTGAACCTGGGCAGGGGGCAGAGTCTGTCCGGGGCTAAGGGCCAGCACCAGCCAGCCTCCTGCTGGGCTGAGCTGGACACAGGCACCCTGGGGGTGACAGGGTGTGTGTCATTGTGTGCATGCTCACGTGTCTGTGTACACACATCTGTGTGTGTTCATGTTCACGTGCACATGTGTGGCAGAGGCCTGTCTGTGCCGAGGCCTGGCCTCTGACCCCCGCCTCCCCGCAGGTGCGGAAGATCGCGCCCGAGTACTACGACCACCTGCCGCAGCACCACTCGTGGGTGAAGGTGCTCTGGGACTTTGTGTTCGAGGACTCCCTGGGGCCCTACGCCAGGGTGAAGCGGGTGTGCAAGCTGGCGGACGGCCTGTGAGCTGGGCCGCGGAGCCGGCGGGCCCTGCCCTCGGCGTGGTGCTCAGACCTCCTTGGCTGCCTTCGGTCCGGACCCCCGGCCGCTGCTGGTCCCCAGGTCCCGGTGCCGCTGGGACAGCGGACACAGGCTCTGCACGCGGACGCGCTGCTGCTCAGGCCAGGCCGCCCTTCCTGGCCTCCCTGCCTCCCACGCCCTGTGCGCAGCCTCCACGGGGCTGTCTGGTGCCCCTGCCCTAAATCAAACCAGCGTTTCTTTCCACATCAACGCCATGCTTCTGAGGGGTCTCGGCCCCGGCCCTGCTGGTCAGAACGCACGCGCACTCCCTCTGATGTTCCAGGCCAGGGAGCCACTCAAGGCCACTGCCCACTCCCCTGTGGGTGTGGCTCCCGTGGCCCCCAGGCCCCACAGGAAGTGCCTGAACTGCCTGCTCACCCTCCCATCCGTCCCACGTCTGAATTCAGCCCAGCTACCCCCCAAGGCCACATCTTAACCTACTACCCAATCACCGCTGCGGGAGCCCCGGCCAGCAGCGCCCCAGAGGCGGCGAGCCAGTGAGCGGGAGCCGGTGTGGACAGTAAGCGTTTATTACCACGTGGACACAGACACCGAGGGGCGTGGACAGACTTCACACCGTGACGCTGGGAGGAGCCACTGGCACAGTGCGCCAGGCCCGGGTGCGAGGGGCACCGGGAGGAACTCGGAACCACCTAATGAAGTGTGTGGTTTGGGGGTGTCTTTTCTATAAACCAAAAGAAATGTACACTTAAATAGACAAATATAAAATACAAAAAAGGCGAGTAGGCCTGGTGGTGTGCGTCAGGTAGAATCTAAAAACATCCAGGCATTGACCGTTCCCCTCACGTAGGTATTTCCTCACAGGTTAAGACTTAAGTGAAACACACCAGCTTCAGTGCGCTCGCGTGGCTGCAGACCTGGGCTGCGCTCCTCCGTCCGTCTGTCTGTTGGGGTCGTGGCTCGGGCCGCCCATCTACGAGGTGCTGATTCCGCTCAGCTCCTGCCGGATGGCTGAGGAGAGGAGAGGAGAGGGGGCTCAGGTGTGGCGGGAACCCGCCCGCCCCCGCTGAGGCGGCTCCAGTGCCTCTGGTCTCCCGAGGCCCCGATGAGGTTGTGGGGTTCCCATGCACCCCAGCGGCAGCCGTGGGGCGGGCGGGCACCAGGAGCCCGCACAGGTCTGGGCAGGTGGGACCCCTCCCCACCCCCGAGCTCTTCTCCCAGGAGGGCAGGGGTTCTCCCCCGCAGGATTCCCCCAAATCCAGGCTTTTCCTTGGACTGGGCCTGGAGCCAAAGGCCACCAGAGAGTCTGATGAGAGCTGGGCCTGTCAGATAAAAGGCTGCTTCCAGGCCGCAGAGCCCGCCCCCCCTGGGCCCGCCCCCCGCTGAGGCCCACTGCCCCACTGCCCGCCCTCCCACACAGGCTGCTGCCCGCCCCAGGCAGCCCCTCCTGGGGGTTGCCCAGCTATAAAGCTGAGTTAATGGTTGGCCGGTCTCCGTTCTGGTTCCAGCTCCGTCTCACCCTCTCTATTCATTAACTCCTTATCTGTCCAGCTCAGGCCTGTGGGGGCCCGATAAACAGGAACCCAGTGTTCTCCGCTGGGACCAGAACAGGGTGTGGCTCCCTCACCCAGGTAGGCTCTCACCCTTACCTCCCCTCTCTCCGGAGTCCAGGCAGCCCTCTGCCCCCAGCTGTGACTTCATCCCCCCTGGTGGGGAGCGGGTGGGGACTGAGGCGCCTCCCGGCTGGCCCGGGGGCCCCGTGGAGAGCCCAGTCCTCCCCTCTGGCTCCAGATCTGAGCCGCTGCACCAAAGGCTCCGTAGGCCCGGGCGGGTGTGACTCCGGTGGCCAGGCGCTGCCTCTGGGGAGCGCCACCACCCGCACCCCCGGCCCAGGCCAAGCAGCTGGGAGGTGGTCAGGGTCACATAACAGCTCTGCTTCCTGGGAGGTGTGTGTACTCAGCAAGTCCCTTCACTCTCCGAGCCTGTTTGCTTGACTAGAGGATGGGGAGGGCCTGCGGGCTGTTTGGGGGAGAATGAACCTCCCAGTACAAAGCCTGCGGCCTCGGGGCCCGGGACGCCTCCAGGCTGGGCCGCCTTGGCTCCGCCGTGCGGTTCTGGCGGCAGCGGCTCTGCCCTCCCCAGGACCAGGGTGAGCCCGACTCACCGTCGATGATCTCCTCCTTCACTTTGTGCAGCTCTCGGACCACCTCCTCCAGGATCTCCTGTAGGAGCAGAGCCTCAGAGGCAGGGACGGGAAGCCGGCCTTGCAGGGTGGGGTGTCCTGGGCCTCCCCCAGGGCACAGCCCTACATCACTCTCACCCACACCCTGGAGCTGGGAGAGGAGGTGTGTCCGGGGATGGGACACCCTGGCCGGCCCTGCCTGGCCTCCAGCACCTCAGGCCCCTCGGGAGTGCCTGGACGGCGGGGAGGTTTATTTCTGATATGGGGGGCAGGGTGGGCCTGGGGACAAATGCTACAACCCCCTCCACTGCTGGTCCCTGACTGACTGGGCTGCAGCGAGGGCCCCACTGGCGGTCCCAGCCCGGGCTCCTCACAGCCTCAGGAAAGGACACGCTCACCTGCTTCATCCGGTCCAAATCGAAGGCATCCAGGGCCACGTCGTTCACACTTCCGGCCGGCTTCATCCTGGGGGGAGGACGGCGGGTGCAGTGAGGCAGGGCACGGAGCCTGAGCGGCACCTGGGCGCCCAGGGCCTCCTGCTTGGGGCGGGCCCTGCGGGATGAGGCTGCCCCTTCCCGTGGCCCCTCAAACCCTCTTCGCTTGTCTGTGGCCGCTCCCCAGCTACCGGGGGTTCTGCCGCCGCCTCCAGGACCTCAGGATGCTGTGACCATGTTTCCCAGCCCAAGAGCTCCCAGGCGGCAGTGCCCGCGCACGGCCTCCCCGGGAAAGAAAGCACCGACAGCCAGTCCTCGCCACGGCTCTGTTCC
Source organism: Pipistrellus kuhlii (assembly GCF_014108245.1). NCBI lineage: Eukaryota > Metazoa > Chordata > Mammalia > Chiroptera > Vespertilionidae > Pipistrellus > Pipistrellus kuhlii. The sequence goes on from NW_023425542.1 coordinate 3,564,550, forward strand.
TGGCCAAACGGGAAACCGGCAACGGCAGCTCTGATACAACGCGAATCGCCAAACCCGTGCAGCAAACACACCCCTCACAGGCCCGACCGCAGGCAGCATCCTTGTCTCTCTTCGGAGACAAAGGTTTCCATTTCCTGGGCTGCGTCTTTGAGAAGTTTCTGAACTAAAGCTGCTGGTCTGAAATGTAACGTCTCTTCCACATCAATCTCTCCTGAAAATCTTAGCAAAACGCCCGATTTCTCTCCACGTGGACAGAGCGGTGGACGGGGCCTGCGGGTTCAGGGCAAGGACGTGGCGGGACAGCTACCAGGCCCGTGGGACACACCGTGGCGTTCGAGGACAGCGTGCGGTGAAGCCGCGGACCGGGGTGGTCCCCGGCCAGGGTTTGGTGCTGTCGCAGCCTCGCTGGGAAACAGCACGGAGGCTCCGCAAACACAGAGCCGCAGGCCCACGTCCGGGTTTTACCGGAGGAGATGCAATCGCTGGAGGAGGGAATCTTGACGAGGTTCCTGCACCTCCATGTTCGCTGCAGCATTAGCCACAGTAGTCAGGACACGGAAGCCACCGTGTCCTTGGACAGCCGGTGGGTAAGAAGGTGTGGAACATACATATGTGGAATTATTCAGGCGTGAGACAGAAGGAAGCCACGATTTGTGGCACCATGGATGGACTAGAGGGCACGAGGCTGCGTGGACTAAGCCAGGCAGAGACAGACAGACATGGTATGACCTCACTTGTACGTATTGTAGAATCTAAAAACCCCCAGACTTATCAAAACAAAGACTATGTCGGTGGTTGGCAGGGGCTGGGGGCGGTGAGGGGGTTGGGGGGAGATGGATCTGCTCTGGGGATGGTGACTGAGTGGCAACACTGCACTGTGTGCTTCCAAGTAGCTAAGGAAGCCGATCCTGAGGTTCTCACTGCACACACACAGGCGGCCAGAAGGCTAACTGAGCACCCTGTAATCACTGCACAGCGTGCGCACATGTCAAACACCACGCTGTATGCCTTCCACCTGCACAACGGAGACATCACTTATTACTCAACACAGCTGGGGAAATCCACTGAGCGTCACAGGAGACTTCAGGGGCCCAGGGCACAGAACTGAATTAAAACGAATGAATAAATAAAATGCTCCCACGTCCTCCAAGATGAGAGGGGGGGGGGCGGGGGGGCGGGGAGAGAGAGAGGGAGAGAGAGAGAGAGAGAGAGAGAGAGAGAGAGAGAGAGAACGCGCGCAGGTCAAACGTCTCGAGTGAGTCTATAAGTGACTGTGGGTTCAGCCTGAGACGCCCAGGGCCATCACGCCCATCCTGTAGGTTCAGTCCCTGTTGCAACAGAACTTTCCCTGGTCACCTGGGCCAACGCCTCGCCACCCCGGGCCTCCGTTCTCTCCACACGGCACACGTACGCCCAACAGCCCAGATGGCGACACTGGCACACTCCGGGAGCGCAGGCATGCCCCTGCCGGAGGGATGGATGGTGCTAGAGAACAGATCTGTCTCAGGGCTGGAGAGTCTCCTTCTGAGGTGCACGGGCAGCCCGCCCTTCCTCCAGCAGCAAGAAGTGACCACTGTGCCCTGGGCACCCTGCCTCCTCCTGTGCCTGCTGTTCCTGCCCCTCCATGCACCTCCCTTCACAGCCGAGTGAGCTCCCCAACAGCTGGCAGCCCAGGCCTGTGTCGAGGGCGCGCACACTGGGCGCACACACAGGATCCAATCAAGGAGACGCCTTCCAGCCCACTGCCTTCCTCTTCCCTTCTCACTCTGTAGCCACAGGGCCTCAGCAGTTTCACGCCGACTGGAAGGCAATCCCCCATCTCAGAGGCACCCAAATGCCACTGAGGGAGGCCTGCCCAGATCACTCACTGCAGCGCCTGTCCCTAGTGCCATCGCCCATGTGACCCTCCGGGCCTCCCAAGCACCTGTCAGGCCCACAGCCGTCAAACAAAGGCCTTCCCGAGAGATGAGATCCCGCAGGCACGATGAGCAGGACCCACGTTCCCCTGACCCCCGACCTGGCAGACACAGGCTCTGGACAAGTCCTGGCTATCCCCGAGTCCTCCCCCTGCTCACCAAGTGTCATGGCCCCTCGGGCCAGGGCCGGGCCAGCGCGCTCTGCTCAGCCCCCTTTTGTTCTGCAAGACCAGCCTCAGAGGCCCCCGCTCTGCCACACAAGTGGCTCCCTCCATCTTGGTGGCAATGGAGACGTTTCTGACTCGGGCTCTGGAGCCTGCAGTGAAGGCCAGCTTGGCCTCTGGTTACTATGGGGTTGCTAGGCTCTGACTTTCGGGCTTCCTCAGTTTCAGACATCCTATCCTGTTACCACACCAGCTCTTGGTTTGGGAAACATGGTCAGCATCCACCGGGAACTACAGGGAGGAAGGCGAGGAGGCGGCGTGCAGGGCTAGGCCCCGCATGGCTGAGCTGTGGGGGACAGCTGTGGCCAGCGAGCACTTCCTGCGTCCAGCTCCTGTCCACACAGCTCCCGTCCACACAGCTGTCCACACGACCGCCTGAGAGGCAGAGGCCGACAGACCTCTTCATGGGGAAGGGGAGGGGGACGTGCCCAACGGCCAGAGCTGGGACTCACCAGCTCGGCTCATGGCCCTCTGGGCAGGCCGCCCTCCAGGCCCACCTCTCCCTCCCTGAGGAAGGAGGACTCGGCTCCAGCCGCACCTGGCCCAGGTCTCGGGGGAGATCGCCCACAGCACCGTTAGATGACAGGACAAGGACAGGGTCGGTGTTAGTCAGGGCAGGGGACAACGGAGGCCCCAGAGAGAGGCGTTTGGTACCTAGAGTGAGGCTGCGACTGAAGGGGGCTCTTAGCTTCGGGGCTCTTGGCCACGGACGGGGTTCTAGGGCAGGGGAATGAAGCAGACATGTGAATGGGCACGTGGCGGCCTCGGCCCACCGACGGCGCCGCTCGAGCCTCCCCGGGCCCGCTCACCTGGACAGCAACGAGGACACGGGCTTCTCCACGGAGTTGCTCCGCTCCCAGGGCTTCCGGCCGGCCTCTGTCAAGTCACGTCAGGACGAGGAGCCTTAGGGCTGAGAGGACTCCCAGGCCCCCACCCAACATCCCTGACAGGAGGGCCCGCTCCCTCCCCACCCGTCCCCTTCAGGAAGCTCTGCTTTGGGGGGGCTGATGCCTGGCCTGTCCTCAGCCCCCCTTTGGCCCCGGCAGCTCTCGAAGGCTATGGATGATCCTGATGTCACCGTGTCGCCCCCACTCGGGACCTGGTTGTCCTTGACGTGTGGCTGGTTTTTGAGCCTCACCATGGAAGCCCACCCTCCTTGAAGTGTAAACCAAGTGCCAGGGAGCTCTCAGCGGCGCCCTCTGCCACGGCTGTGGCGCCAGCGGGGTGAGCGGGCAGAGGCAGCCGCGCCAGGTGCTCACCAGCCTGAGGCCCACCTTTGCTTCTGGGGGCCAGGCCCCTGGGGCCCCACGAGCACCTGCTGCCTCTGACTCCGTGGTGCTCCCCACAGGACAGCTGGCCCTTCCCTGTCCTGGGTGTTGAGGGCTGGTTTGGTTTTCCTTTTTCTTTTTAAATTAAGTGGCATTACATTGTATTTCTCTTTTTGTCAAGAGATCTGTCAAACTGAACAGAATTCACTGGCTCTGTGGGTGAGCAGAGGCAGAAGGGAAAATGCCCAGGTGGCAGGGAGGCCTACCGCAGGCCAAGGCAGGCCTCCTGAAAGCCACCCCTGGGAGCTGCTGGCACAGGAGCAGGGACGCACCCACGCTGCAGGCGTGTGGCCCTGAGCGAACCACCAGGTAACCCCACTGAGCTTCGACCTCCCACACTGGGCCAACACCAGACTCCTGCCTGGGCGGGTGGTATTTACACACTCATTCACTGAGTGCCCTCGCGGCATCACACAGGGCAATCCCTCCAGAGGCAGATGTGCCAACAGAGGGCCAGGCCCCGAGGCGGGGCCGGTTGGAGCTCCTGCACTGGACAGGCAGTGCTCCTCTCCTGTGGGGAAGGCAGGGCTGGGTGGGTGGGCTCTGCGGCCTGGCAGCTCCGATGCCCACAGGCAGCCATCCCCTGGACGCTGGCACTCCTTGCCCTGGGCACCGAGGGAGCCTGGGGCTCACCGGAGTGGTGGCTTCGGGGAGGTGGCAGGGAGACCCCTAGCACAGCCCCGCTGGCCGCCTCTGCTCATTTGTAAAGTGAGGCGGAGGGACCGGGCCATGTGCCTGTGGGAGTGGCTGCTGCTCTGAGGTCTTGGCCGGCGCAGGCCGGGCAGGGCGCCTCTTACCTGAGGAGTTGGGTGGCTGGCTGGCTGCTCGGGTACCCGGAGATGGAGAGGTGCTGGGCTCTTCCTAAAATGGAGAGAAAGCTTGGCCGTCAGTCTGCTTATGAAGGCTACTGGGCAGGGGCAGGAGCCTGTGACCAGGGCCACCTAGAAAACCCTAGATTTTTTTAAGGACATGTGTTACTTTTATAATTGGCAGAATGAGTATTATTAACAAATGAAACCTTAAGTCGGGGTGAGAGGCGGGCTGGCCCATGGAATCAGGGAAGGAGAGGGCTGCAGGGAGACACAGGCTCCTGCCTAGTGGGGCAGACTCCACGGCTGCACCAACCCGATGCAGACGCAGCCCGCCGGGGGCCCGACCCTCCGCACAGCGGCGGCGGCAGAGCTCCTGGGGGTGCCCGCCACTCCCGGCCCAGGAGCGGCTTCTTGCTGTCCGTTGTGAGGGGCGTAGCCGGGGGGGACCCGCCTAAGGGCCCTCTGCTCTTCGGGCCTGGCTCCCGCCTCTGGTGGCTGATGTGAGGACCAGATGTCTGGGTGGCCCTAGATGGTGCTGTGGCCCCACAGCCCCTTTCCCGGCGACCAGGCTGGGAAGGCTGTGAGGGCCTCACTTGTCCTTCACCTGAGAGGTGGTTCTGAGAATCTGTCCTAAGGTTATCTCTGTCCCCATCAGCCCACAAGTTCATGAGCGCTGCTGCCAAATTAGTTCTACACCCTAGGTCTGTCCCTCAGCCCCTCTGGAAAGTCTCTGGAGCCACCTGGTAGGAGGTGGAGGCAGCGGGACAGGTGGGTGGGCAGAGCCGCCTCCGGGCCCTCGGCTTGTCTGTGCTTTTGCTGACGCTGCTCCTTGCACTGCGCTCTCTGCTCTGGTCTGGGCTTTGAAACTCAAGGCAAACGGCGCTTCTCGTGGGCACCCCAGGCAGGCTTTCGGGGCTCCTCCTTCAGCTCCCAGGGCCCTGGTGCTCCTTCTCTCTAAGCCCTCAGTATTTCCTGTGTCCCCTCCCTCGAGGGCCGAGGCTACATCCTGCCTGCTCTGAGGCCCCAGCACGTGCACAGCCTGGCCCATGGCGGGGCATCTCTGCCAGTCGCACAGCTGGTGCGGCTGCCTGGCCAGCGTGCCATAGGGCAGTCGATGGGACTGGTCGTTAGAGCAAACTGGCTGGTGCCCAGGGCCGTGGGGATGACGATGAGGGCTCCACAGGCCCTCCCGTCTCCTCCTCCTACACCCCACGCCAACCCCCTCCCCGCACCCATTGCTCCTATAGGTCCCTGGGGACGCACCTATCACGTGCACCAAGTGCACCTCCTGCCCAAAGGCCTGGGGCCAGAGAGCCTTCCCGGGAGGCACGCAGGTGGGGTGTGCGAGGGGCGCTTGCTCACCGTTTGGCTTTCGTCTTCCTTCTTATCAGCCGGCTTGTCTGTCTGGGAGGCTGCTTTTCTCCTAACAGAGTAAGAAGCAAATCAGCTCCTGGGGGATCCGTACCCATCCAGACGCCTCTGTGTGGACACCTTGGCCCTCAGAGGACCCCATGGGGGGATCTGACCTGTTCTGAAGCCCCATCTGGTTTGTGGTGAAGTGTCCAGGTCTGTGCTGGTCCCAGGACCCTGGACACAAAACGGGCCACATGGGACGGGAGCGGCCCCGGCCAGCCTGTGCTGTGGGAACGTTCCGTCTGCAGGCCGCTGCCTGGGTGAGCAGACCACCTTGTGGAGGGGGAGGGACCCTTGTTGTTTTACCACAGCAGGGGCCACCACTGAGAACGGACATGCTTAGGAAAGACTCTGAATAGCCGAGCTGATGCCTCACGCGTTTCCCAGTTTTCCACAAACTTTAAAATCTCACCTCAGTGGCCGCCTGTATATGAGATGGGAAAAGGCAGCTTTGAAAGAACGCCCGATGCCCCAATCTGCACACGCAGACCTTTGATATTCCCCAGGACTGCCTTTGGGGTCCTCAGCTTTCTGAAGCCGCCAGTGCACAGAACTCTCCGGTCTGGGGGGTGAGCAACCCAGCAAGAAGGAAGCCGCACCCAGCCAGTGAGACGTGGTGGCTGAGCGTTGACCTGTGAACCAGGTGGTTATGGTTCGATTCCCAGCTGTGGCACATGCCCGGGGTATGGGCTTGATCCTCAGTAGGGGGCATGTAGGAGGCAGCAGATCAATGATTCTCATCATTGGTGTTTCTCTCTCTCCTTCTCTCTGAAATCAATAAAAAAATATATTTTAAAAAGGAGAAAAAAGGAAGCTGGCCCGGCGAGTGGTGAGGGGCTGCAGGTCGGATGTTGCCAATCGGGTGACGGAGCCCACACAGGGCTCCTTCTTCATCTTCTCGTCTCAGGAAGCAGGTCCACACCCTATTGCTCCTCAGGCACCATCTTCCTCCCCACACAGCAAGGCAGGTCGCTTCTCCCTGCTTTATTTTGAACCTGCCTTTCCCCCCGTCACTTTGGACAACTGGCGTAAGCCACCATCATCGCTTCTCGGACGACCTGTGATGTTCTGCTCCCACCAAACGGGCCAGGCCACCGCAGCCTGTGGCGCTGAGGGCGGGCGCAGGGAGGAGGCAGTCGGCCATGATGCAGGGAGAAGTGGGCTCCACCACACCCGCCTCTTGGTGGACGTCAAAGAGCAACTCCAGAAATCCTGTTGTGTAAATGTGCTTGTTCTCGGCAGCACCCACCGGCGCCCGGGCGTCCCACCCGCTCTTGGCAACGTGCCTTTCCGTCCTGAGGAACTTCCTCTCCTTTGGTCTGGGCCGCCCAGGCCAGGCTGTCATTGTTAACGTGTTGGTTTTGGACTCGGGGGAAGAGTGAGTGTTTTCTTTTGAAAAGCACCTTGTGTTTTTCCAGGAGGCCCCGCTCCCCTCTCAGACAGAGTCCAATGCACCTGGACGAGGCTGTGCTCTCCACTCCCAGGGTCAGGGGCGGCTCAGCCTTCCAGGCACGGAGCCCTCCACCCTCTGCTCGTTTCGCCTGGACTGCTCTTCTCTCCCACCTTCCCCCAGAAGTGTTCTAGTCCTTCAAGACCGGGCACGTGTGGAACCTCCTCTGGGAGGCCCTCCCGGCTCTCCCCCCAGGGAGCTGTTCTCTCTGTGGTGCAGCCGGTCACCCTGCACCTGGTCACTGTCTGTCCCCTCTTGGTTACCTCTGTACACTCAGGCCCCGCTGCAGGCTCGGGAGGCCTGTGCTGTGGAGGCCTTGAGCAGGAAATGCTGGCTCTGCCCCAGCTGAGAAGCAACAAACCTGCACGCTGGGGCCTCTGCTCCCACCTCACCCTCACAGAGCTGAGCAGATCTAAGGAGGTGAAAGGACATGAAGACCCGGGCACACAGGGAGCTCGCACTCAGCCGACTTGGAGGGCAAAGGGCAGAGCCCGGAGGGTGGCAGCAGGCAGGAGGGGTCCCGGCTGGAGCAAGGTCCGGCCCTGGCTTTTCTTGGACCACAGAGAGCACCGACAGGTGGCCATGACACCGGGGACCTGTCAGGGCGTTCCTGCTGCCACGCCACATTAACGAGTAAAATCAAGCTTTGCCACTCTCCCGAGGGACTGTGTGATCTCTCCACTTGCCCGGTTCCACCTGGGAATGACTAAGAGCCAGGGACAGGCTGGTGGCCGTGGGCAAGCTGGAGCCACACCTGCCGCTGTGGGCAGAGACGTGGCTGGCAGGCTGCAGGGCACAGCCGGGACATGGGTGGAACTGTTCCTCTATCTCAGTGTGACGTCCCAGGCACTGGCTGCCTCACCGTCCCTTTCCTGTGTCCTTCACAACGGCTCTCACGTGGGGCACCGTGCCACCCTGGCTCTGGGCCCACACCTCCCTTGGGTTGGGATCCTAAGTGCAGGGAATACCCTCATCTCCCTCTGAATTTCCCTCTGAAACTATCGCCATGCTTCCCCCTTCTAGGATGGCTGTACAGGAAAGATGCTTCAGTATCTGTTACACTGAAATGCGAAGGGCTTTCAAGGTGACGGACTCCGTTCGGCCTGACGCCTCGGGCTGACCCCAGGACAAGGGGAAACGTGAGGGTATCCGCCTGGCTGAGCCCAGGGGACGAGGCGTCCTGGGCTCAGGCAAGGGCTCTCATTCGGTGCTGGGGCCGCTGAGTTGCACCAATACCCTGAACACCCTAAAAACCCCAAGCACCTACCTCTTGGCCAGCAGCTTGTTCATCTCCTCCATGAGGCCTCCTCCGCCGCCCCCACTGCTCGCCCGATTGGCGTCAGACTTGGAGGTCCCGCTGGGACTGGAGCCTCCGGACGCATCTTCGGGCTACGGGGAAGGAAGGACCAGCGTTCAGTCTGCTGTTGTGGTAGACGTCACTCGAGGGGATCTCGTGTGAGTATGGACACGTCACTCCCACAATGGCAGCGCAGAGGAGGCCCAGGGGTCACTGAGTCCCATCCCCCGGCCCACAGGTGACAAAACCAGAGGGGCCGGGCCTGGCCGGTCACAGAATATGCTCTCCTGGCGCGGAGCCAGCGCCCTTGCTGAGCCCAGCGTGACCCGAGGGGAGAGACAATCCTTGGGAAGGAAGCGGCCACCCATCAGAGGTGTCAGAGCCCCAGCCCCCCGCCACGGTCCAGGAGCTCTGCCCTCCAGGCTGTGGGCAGAGGGCTCAGGAAGTGAGGTTGGGCCTGAGCGGGCTGGTTTCCATGAGAGGCACTGGTGGAGGGGTGGACCCTGGGCCCAGTCCTAACTGCGCCTGATGAGGGAACTACTTCCTGCCCTGCCGTGAAGTCGCCGTGAGGAGCAGCTGCAGGTTACAAAGCTGCAAGCGGCTCCTGGTTCACCCCGTGCCGTCCTGTCCGGTTCTCACTGAAAACAGCGGCAGCGGTGCCGTCCAGGTGGGAGGGCGGGCTTTGCTCGGGTCTCGGAGACGGGGGCAGGCTCTGTCTATTCGGCAGTTAGAAATTGGCCCCCAGCCCATTGGGCCTGTGCTCAGGGACGCTTACCCGCTGGACCCTCCTCAGCTTGGCCCCCGCCAGGGCAGCGGCCAGTCCTGACACGGAGCTCTCGTCGTGGCTGGCGCCCTGGGCTCCTCCGGCTGGCAGTGGGGGTGGGGGAGGGGGCGTGGCCCCCGTGGGTGGTGGTGGGACAGGAGGTGGGGGCGGGGGTGGAGGCCCACTACACGAGAGGGGGGCGCTGACTGCAGATGAGGGGTGCCCCGGTGGGAGGGTGGGTCCTGAAACACAACGAGGGGCCGTTAGTCCCTAGCCCACTGTGCTTCCTGGGAGGGAGGAGGGAGGAGGGAGGAGGGACAGGGCAGCCTGTTGCTCTGAGGGGCAGGACAGCTCAGGCTGCCTCTTCCATCTCCTTGGGGTGAGCTTGGCCCTGCTCCGGTCACTTCCTAGCCTGGTCCCCGTGTACCCCGGAATTTGGAGGCCTGGCCGGACCCACAGTGCCTAACACCCCTTGAGCTCAGCTATTGTACCTTTGTCCTGCTCTGAAGGTGGGTCTCCAGGGGGAGGAAGGTCTTTGGTGGCTCAGACTGTACCCTTTTCTCCTGTGTCCCATCTCTGCGCTGGTTCCTGAGATGCGACTGTGAGTGACCCTTGGCCTCTGAGGACTGTGGCAGGTAACTGTGGGTCACAGGGCTGACCGGCCAGATGTCAGGGAGCAATGCTGAATGCTGGTCAGTACCCTGTCCCTTCTCCCCTCAACATCCAGCACCAGAGGCTGGTGGGAGGAGCCAGCAAGCTGAGCTAACCGCCCGCTCTGTCCTGTTCTCTGGGTCTCCTGCTCTCACCGAATGGGACTGGCACACGCTGAGGCCTGTGCAGCTGTCCACAGAGGGCCCGATGCTCCTGTCACCGCCTCGGTGGGGGCCGCCACTGCGCGGGTGTGGGGAGCAGGCCTGCGGGCTCTCACCTGTGGCTGAGGTTCTTCTCTCGAGAGACTCCTGGCGCTGCTGCTCCATCACTTGTCTGAAAAGCAAGAGAACCAGGGGGTCCATGGAGCACAGGCTCAGAGCTGGGTTTTGCGGTTCCTCCTGAGGACCCACTGTGCGCCCTGGCTGGGGGGGCTCACAGTGAGCTCCCCTTCTCCCCTCCCTGACTCTGATGGCCACTGGGCTTGCTTCCCCCACTTAACAGAGGAGGCACGTGACTGGTTCAAGATCTCCAAACAGGTGAGTGCGGCCGCCTCCTGAGTCTCAGGCACCCTAAACAGGGAGCCCCTATGAAGGCTCGGGCACCATGTGGATGAGTGACCATGCTTTCCCTGGGGCTGGATGGGCCTCCTGGCTTTTGTGCCTGTGGCCTCAGCTGACCCGACCTCAAATGTCCTGTGCCTACGGCACCTGGCTACCCCCAGAACAATATCAGCACTGTGGGCTGTCAGAAGCGGACACTCCGCGGCATGTGCCATTCTTTCAGCACAGAAGTAGCCACAGGCCTGGCCTTCATGATGGGGCATGTGGTGCGGACCGTGCGGGCGGTGAGCCTTGCGGGGAACCGACACCGAGCTCCTTACGGCAGAGCAGCTCTGGGCACTCTCACAGGCCGGTCGAGTGAGGACACTGACCCACAAACATGTCCGCAGAATCTGGGACAGTGGCGCTGGAGCAGGAGGGGGCTCAGAAACCATGTGGACCAGGGACGGCAGTGGCCTCACCGGTGTGTGTCCACCCTAAGTGCCTGCTGTGCAGCATGGGGCTGGGTGCTTCGGTGCCCACCTGGCTCAGGGGAGGGTGAACTGGAGGCCAGCAGCGGTGTCTGCATGGCAGGGGGTGTGGGCTGTGAGTCTGCGCCCTGTGCAGGGCGAGCTGGCCCTTCTCTGGTGCCTGGCACCGGGTCCCGCATGTGCCAGCTGCTCAGTAAGTGCAGCTGCTCGCATCTTAGAGGAAGGTCACAGTTTACTGCAAAGACCTTTCAGGGGGAGGAAGCTTTCTGGCTTCCATTCTGGGGCTCCTGGCTTTGTGGGCCTCCGATTCTTCTCCGTAAAATAAGCACAGTATCACCTGTTCTAGGGAGTTCTATTAAGAGTTATACCTGGTACCTAAGAAATGACAGGAATGGCCCTTTGGTATTAACGGTGTCTGAAAAGCTCCCAGCAGCACCTCCACAGGCCTCTCCTTCCAACTACCGAGACCTCACCCAAACTCCAATCTGCCAGCAGGATTCACATTTAGAAGCCCTCTGTAAAATGAGGTGTTTGGAAGTATTTACAAACGGGCTGCACTCATAACAGCTCACTGTGCAGGCTCCGTGCCAGCCATCTCTCCCCCTGTGTGCAGTGGCAGGAACCAGCAGCGTCCCTGCTCTGCGTTAGCCTCTGGCCGTTCACAGACTGACTTCCAGGGGCGCTCAGGCCTGAGGACACCAGACTGCTGGCAACACTGAACTGTCTGCAGCCAGTGGCCCCCATGCCTCGGACCTGGGTGGCGGGCTAGATAATGCAGTGTGGTGATGCTCAACCAGTTCTGAGAGAGCAGAGGGAGGGTCTGCTTAGGCCCACACGCCCCGGTGCCTTCTCTCGCAGTTGGGGAGGGCGCACTCATGCCCTCGGCCCAGGTAGCCCTGTGTCCTTGAGGGGGCTGAGCTGGGATGGAGGCAGGGGGGAGGGAGAAGCGGGGGGTACACCTTGTGAACAACTGCCGTTTTCCTGAGAGGCCAGAAGACAGGCCTGAGGAGTCAGTTAACATGGGAATTAGTGCCAAGGAGTCCGTCCAGGGAGCATCCCTCCCTCCCTCATCGCTGGACCCGAGCAGAGCAAGGACTAAGCTAACACTCATCCTCCAGCACAAGTGACCTGGAGGGTGCTGTGCTCAGTGAACACGCCTGACAAACACCAAATGTCACTTACGTGCGGAATCTCATGAAAAAATAAATGAGCAAACCAATTAGAACAGCCTCACAGAGGCTGAGGACGGTGACGGTGCCAGAGGGAGCGGGCCGGGGACTGTGAGAGAGGTGAGGGGACCGAGAAGGGCAGCCCGGCAGTTACAGACAGCCCCGGGAATGTGAGCACACACGGGGCGCACAGGCAGTCACGTGGCAGTAACTGTGCTGCAGGTGGTTCTGGGAAGACGGAGGGGACCGCCTTGTAAATGACACGATCGCCTAACCACTCTGTGGTACACCTGACGCTAATACAAATACAGGTGTAAACTTTAACTTAAAAAAAAAATACACAAAAAAGAATGAAAAAAAATAATAATAAAAAAATCCCTGTCCTATTCAAATGGGAAACTAAGGCCTGGGAACCTGCCGAGGGTCCTAAGTGCACGTCAGAGCAGAGGCGCTCAGGGGGAGGGAGCCTCCGGCCAGACGAAGCTGGGACATCCCTCCCGCCCCCAGCCTGGGGTCCTCCTGGCATCCAGCCACAGCCCTTAGTGTCCTAGTCTTTCCCAGGAGCTGGGGAGCATGGTGGGGACCAGGATGCAAAGCCTCACAGAGAGGCAGGGCCCTGCAGGGCATGGCCGCCAAGGTTCGAGCCCTAGCCCTGCCTTTCCTGGCAACGTGACCTGGGAGGCCACGCCCTCCTGGCCACCAGGACCTCTGCTGTAATGTCAGGACAACAGCACGCCGTAGGAGCAGCTTGGAGCGAGTGGGATGCCATCCTAGGGCCCCCCAGGAGCTGCCTGCCTCCACAGGCTGGCCGCACAGGACATCGACGCGGCTCTGGCCCCGGCTCACACAGCGCTCTCATGGCCTGCGCCGCTTCAGCCTTCCCGGGAGGTGAGTGGGCAGGGGGCTGAGGTCCTCCAGAGAGGCCGTGGCACTGTCCCGGGCCTCCAGTGGAGGGGGTAGGGCCAGGTCTCACCAGGCCTTCAGACAGAGTGAGTGGAGATGGCACAGGGGATGCTAAGGCCGGGGCCACAGTCAGACAGACGCTGGTAGCCTTGGCCACGTGATCCAATCCCTTCCCGACATGACAACTACCTCTTCATATGCCTGGAAGGCATGTTACTCAGAGCACAGCCCGCAGGACACGGCCTGGTCACGAGGGCTGCGACGGGAGGCCGAGGGGCGCGCTCTGTGAAACCGAGGCGCAAAGCAACAGCGGCCTAGCTCCCTCTTCCTCTCAGCCAGGCCTGTGCCCTGTCCCTGCGGGCACCTCAGTGTGTCCTGCGCTGGCCGAACGGTGCCCTGGCCACCAGGCTGGGCCCTGCTGGGGGGCATTACCTTCTCTGGATGTCCATCTCATCGGGAGAGGGGCCATTCTGCACCTGCCGCTGGGTGGACGGGCCTGTGGGGCAGAGAAGCACAGAGCGCGGCGGTTAGTGGAGAAGACGGGCCCGGCAAACACACCTGGTCTGTCTGTGCCCTCCTGCTCGTCCCATGGGGCGTCCTTGACCTTTCAACAGCGGTTCTGACCCTGTGTACCAGCCGGCCCCACCTCAGCCTCTCAGTCACCTCTCTCGCCCTTTCTGTGGCTCTTCTGTCAGAGCCAATAAACGGACGGCGTTTTCACGTGGTGCAGACCACCCCTTTTGGCTACCGAGCCTCTCCAACCACAATTGCTGTTTCCACTTCCTCACTTGCCACGTCTCCCGAAGCCACGGTAACGAAAATCGCCAGTGCACTTACTTGGCGTCACCAACCCCCGCAGAGCCATGTCTTCCGACCTTTGAGCAAAGCAACAGCGCTAGAGCAGGTAGGTGTCAGAGCCGGGTCAGCCCTGGGCTGCCCGCACCTACGGGTCTGCAGCGGTGGGAGTGAGTGGCCGCTGGAGGCAGAGCTGTCAGAGGAGCCGCCCAGGCCACACCCCTGCCCTGGACCCTGAAGGCAGGGCCTGGAGCGGGGGAGGCCCGCACATGACCCGTGTCCGCACGGGGCTGATGCTGTGTCACCTTTACAAGAAAAGCCAAGCTCTGCCCCGACCCAAGAAAGGGCTGATTGTTCCTTGCCTTTGCCAGCTCGGGTGTCACGGGAAGCGTGGCGTCTCAGCGAGGGGGAGGGGCTCGAGCGGCTCATTCTCCCTGACTAGGTGGTTCAGGAGCTGGTCTCCTCCGCAGGAGGAGGTGACAGCATCACCCAGTGACAAAACCCTCCGGGGCAGGCCGCCTCTCTGGAGGGGCTTCAGGCAGCGGAGGGGTGAGCGGGCTGTGCGGCGGGTAGGGTGACAGGATCTGAGCGCAAACGGACCATCTGATTGCGAGCAGCCTCCTGCCCAGCACAGGAACCCCGTGTGCCTCCCGGGCAGGTACTCCTGGTACATCGCACGTCTGCCAGGTGAGCAAGGGCTTTCTTACTCCGAGGAGCCAAACCCACCCGCCCCGGAAGGCCCTATCTCCTCCACCATGGGACGCCACGTGGTCTGAATGCTTTTTTCTGCTTGACAGCCCTTTCCTGACCCTATATTAGCCTCCGTATCTGACAGTTTCAGACCTGCTGTCCAGGGCCCGGCATCTATCTGCTTCCTGCACAGTTCCCCTGAACCATGCCTTGTGGCTTGCCTGCCCCCATGTGGAGGATCCCGATGGTGGGTGGGGGCCAGGCTGGGTGGGAGGAGGAGAAGCCGCTGAAGAAAACCCCCTGGTGGACCTGCCAGGCCTGCTCCCGGCTCAACGCCTCCTGCTGCTCTTGGGGAAGCAGGGGAGAGGCCTGCGGCCTTTTTACAGAGGTGACTGGTGATGTCTGGCATGGTGGCCTGGCTGCAGTATAAAATAAGTGTTATGTTCTTTCCCTGTCTCTAAATACTTTTTTTCTTTATTTAACACATCATTATGTGCTCTAAACTACTTTTTTTCCCCTGACCACAAACAACATGTAATATATGTTCATTAGAAAATTTGAAAAGTTTAACAAAGAAATATCCTCAAAAAGATCTGGAGGGACAAGCTCTTCCCTCACCCAGCAGGCCAGGCTCAGGTCCTGGCGCCTCCCTGGTCACCAGGAAACCAGAGCAGGAACATGAGAACACGGATGACAGCATCATCAGCTCTCCTCACCGCCCTGATTCCAACTCCCAGCCCGACCCGACAGCGCTGCTTGTAACAGCGAGGAGACAGCCCAGAAAGGGGAAGCGACTCACTCAGGGCCTCACAGCCGGCCAGCGGTGGAGCCAGATTCAAACTATGTGCCAAACACACGTTTCTTCTTCAACTCCACCACCCTGCGGGGCCGGATGGCCAGCTTGGGGAGGGAGAACACAGGAGAAGGGGCGGCTGGCCCGCTGCCCAAGAGCCAGGACCACAGGGCCGCAGCCTCAGGGGTGCACAGCCTCTGCCTGGTGTCCACACAGCAGACAGGGTCCCCCAGCTCTGACCCACCCACATCCTGGCCGAGGCAGGAGGGAAGGTGTCCTAGGCCCCGGTCTCTGCTGCTGAGCCCATGGCCTGAATCTGGAGGTTGCCCTTCTGGAGCTGAGGCCCTGTCCCTGAGACCCTGTCTAGTGCCAGGCCTGAGGACTGGAGCCACCATACCCTGGGACCGAGGTCTTACACCCGGGCAACACTAGCTGCTCGGAGGCCTCTGCGTCTGCTGCACTGGCCTGGTCACAGGAAGTGTTTGCCATCCCTTTGTCAGGACCCCAGAGGGCAGTCAGCTGTCCCACTCAGTAGTCCTTGCCGATCCTGCGCTTGGAGCAGCCTGTCCTCCAGAGGTGGGGAACCTAACAGGGCCCTCACTGTTCCCAGGGGCCCTCGCTGTCCCCAGGGGCCCTGGCCCCTGTACCGGAGACATGCTTTAGAACTAGACAGCTGGCATCTTAGTACGGAGGGAAGACAACACTGCTGTATAAGGCCTCCCATGCTTTCTGCTTAAACTAAGAAGTGTTAGTCTGCTATGAGCTCTGAGTGTCCCGAACGTTAGGAGGACAGTCCCTCCCTGTGGAGGGGTCTGCTCAGTGGCCCAAGGTACCCGGCCGATTCCCCCCACTGGCCTGGCTGCCCCTGGCAGAGGCAGGGTGGAGAGACCGGAGGACTGCTCCCCCGGAACTGTGTGGGATCCCTTGGGAAATTGCTGGTACAGACACCTGTAGGTGCTTCCTCAGGGAGAAAATCTCAGGGTGGGGCACTGGGTGGCTGGTGGCCATGTCCCCATCCCGGTGTTGAGTCACCTGCATGATTCCCGGTGAAGCATCGGAAGCCAGGGAGGCGGCCACAGGCTCTCCTGTGTCATGGAGTCACGTCCCACCTTCAGGATCCAGGCGAGCAGTGGGTGGGGCCCAGCTCTGCCTCCTCCACCCCACACCGAGTCCCACTGCTGCTGTGTCTGAGACCCCGACAGAATCCATCCCCATGTGGCTGCCTCAGCATCTCCCTCCTGCGATGCCTCGGTCTACCTCAGAGCCTTTTCCACCTCCCTCCTCCCGTCTGCCCTCCACAGTGACCGTGCAGACTACGCTCTGGAAACACAAGCCTGACTGTTACGGGGTTTGGTCCAAGCTCCATCGAACAAGACTCCAGCCCACCCCGCAGCCACTCCTCCTGGACCTGCCTCCGCACAGACCTGCCTCTGCTGCCCAGCTGGACCCCCGCCCCGGAGGGACACAGAGAGAGTCGTGGTGGCTCTGGAGGTGAGGGGGCTGGCCCAGTTCTGGCCTTGGTGTCATGAGCTTGCTGAATCTGGGAGCTGACTGAAGTCTGGGGGCATAGCAGGGAAAACAGCACTGTGGGAGGGGGTCGCTGGGCCAGACTCCAGCCATGAGCCACAGACGAGGACCAGGCGAGAGTCAGCCTGGCTGACCGGAGGCACTGACTGGGCCAGACGGAAGGAGGCAGTGGGGCCAGGAGGTCTGAAGTCATCTCTGTGTTGGTCAGCGGTGTGTCCCTCCCTGGTCCACCCTGAGGCCTGGGGAGGCACCCTCAGTTTCTCACCTGTGAGCAGGTGGTAGTAAGTTCAGGCACCCTTTCTAAAGGCTTCCATTCCTGTCTGACCTGATCTGACACAGGAGCCCACCACGAGGGCTGAGCACACCCAGGAAGCTGCCCTTGCCTCACAGGGGCAGGGAGAGCCGATGAGGCGGGGCTCCAGGAGAACGCTGCAGAGCTGGGGCAGGCAGGGGCCGGGCGGGCCCAGGTCACGCTCGCCGTGCAGGAACTCTGCCAGCGCTGGGCCCTCGTCCCAGGACACAGCCTGCACACCGCCACACAGTCTGACTTGTACGCTCCAGGGATAGAACTGTTCTGTTCTCCAGGTTCCCCTCAGAGTTCTTAGCCTCTGGTCAATACTCAATCAGTATTTGTTGAAAATAAATGACTGGGCCCTGGGCAAATGGTCTGCGCATCTCCAGCCAACTGTGGAGACTCGAGCAGGTGACTCTGTACAGCTCTCCCCTCACCGCTGGAAACTGGCTGGGCTGGGTCTGTGCCCCTAAGCCTTGAGACATTTGAGCAGGTGAGACTCAGGCCAGCAGTGGAGGCACTGGGAACACACAGTGAGAGGGGAAAGAAAAGAGAGAACGCAAGTTTATGGGCAGTTTATGGAGGAGCCTCGTTGAATCCTCACTTATCTCCATTTTCTCCACGAGAAGCTGGGATGCTGGGGACATAAGTCACCAGTGGGACCAGCTCCAGGCCCAGAACAGAGGCTAAAGCCAGTGCCCTCTGCTGCTCCGTGTGAGCCCAGGGCACGTGGAGCACATGCTGGACTTTCCCTCCAGAGGGAGGAAGGGCGGGCAGAGAGGTGGGGGAAGGGGATAGCCAGGGTCCTTCAGAGGATCAGGAAGAGCTGAGCACAAGAACCACGTGGGAGAGAGGGAGGGGTGGGGCGGGCAGGAGCCGCAGCCTCTCAGCACCTTGCTGGCCTCTAGAAAGTGAGGCTGTGGATCTGCCTCCCGCCTGTCCCTGCCCTGATGCTCCGTCCCCAGAGCGCTTGGGTGAGGTGTGTGCAAACGAGTGTCTGTCCCAGGCTCTTGGGCTGCCAGGTCTGGCCTCTGTGCGGGGCTGAAGGTGTGATGGGACTTGATCACAGAAGTGTCCCGAGGAGGGCGGTTCTGGTCACCAGTGGCTCCCTCCCAGTGCGCTGAGACCCACCTCGCTAGCACTGCTGCCAGCGGTCCCTGCAGGACCTGGGAGACCGTCAGTCTTTCCAGTGGCGGTGGCTTGGAGGCCGCTGGACAGCGAGAACAGCGCTTGTGTCCCCTCTAGACCTCTGCTGCCCCTCACGCCCGTTCTCAGTCCTTCCCCATTCCTGGCTGGCCTCTTCTGGACTGTTCCAGTTTATACAGACCCCCGCAGAGGGAACTTGGAGCCAGGAGATCCCATTTTTGGTTGGAGTTCTGCCACAAATAAATCTGGGTCCCAGTTTCCTATGAAATGAGAAGGACGGAGCCAAGGCCATTGGGTTCCAAACCTGCACAGGGTGAAGGGACAGAGAAGAAAAGGTACCAGAATGGTGACAGTGGCTATCTCTGGGTTGTGGGGTTGCTTTCCTCTTTTCAACTTCCACACCCGGCAAGTGAAGGACGCACTGCCTCATTCTGAAGACAAATGGCAGTGTCCCCACAGGGGGAAGAGCCCTCTGGGAGCCCAGCCCTGGGCGGCACAGCCTGCAGTGGGCAGAGGCACTGAGCCACTGCTGACACCTCCTCTGAGAAAGGCCATCCCTCTGCCTCCCCATTAACATTGATGAGGCGCGGGGACGCCGGGCCCCGCTCCTCTGGGACGGAGGACGGCCAGGTTTCGGGTTAGCCTCCATAGGAAAGGCATCCCCTGGGCCTCCGGAAGGGATGGAACCTGAGCTCGCAGGAGTTCCTAGACAAAGGAGCCAGCACCTGCTCCGTGAGGGCGATGGGATTTCTGGCCAGCACACGACAGCCACCTGGTCGGGGCTGGGCAGAGGCCCAAGCCCCATGGCGCCCTCCCCCTCTGCCATCTCTCTGGCTGGCTCCTCTCCTTTATCAGGAAGGCCCCTCCATTTTGACCTGACTTACAGCCACACTGTGACATGGGGGAGGCACCTTCCCAGGCCAATTCCTTAGCACGTCTTCTCTCGTTTCCAGATTCCTGTTACCAAGCAGGCAAGTGACCATGTGGGAATGGAGCCTGTGATCTGGGCCTACGAATCAGAGTCACCTTGCCAAGGCCACACAGGAATTGGTGGCAGAGCTGGGACCAGTGCCCAGGACGAATGTCACCCAGTCCAGGCTGTGTCCACCCCAGCCCGCTGTGCCCAGCACCCCTCTGCCCCCCATCCCTCCCAGCTCAGCAGCAAACGGACTCCAACTGCCTCCCTTGTTGAACACCAGTTTCCTTGCTTGTTTACGTCACCTGGGTGTTTTTAGTGCCCTCTCTGCCCGGTCCTTACTACTGAATTACTGAGTACAGGCCCTCAGTGGGCTGCAGTGGGAAGAAGCCTGGTTAGCTCAGACCAGCAGTCAGCTGATGCATCACCCTCTGCAACCCTGCAGGAGATCTCCCCTACCCCGCCTCCCCCACCCCCAGGCCACCAGTGTCGGTGCAACCCCAGGGTGACTGATGGCTACAGCTGTGTCTCCAGGGCCCCGGTCTGCATGACCTGTGGGCCTGGGAGGTTAGCATATGCAGAGGCAGAGACTTAGTCCAGAGGGACTAAAGCCCAAGGCCACGGCCAAAGCGCCTACCTGGTGGTGAGAGGAAAGTCCTTTCCTTGGGTCAAGGGCGGCAAGAGGCCGCTGTGCCGCCCCAGGGCCAGCGAGCAGCACTCCCTCCCCGACCCTCTCCTTGTGCAGAGGATCCTGAGGGAGCACCTGGAACCCAGGTCTCCCAGCTTCTGGGCTGGGACACGGCCGCCAGCCTGCGTGGTCCCCCTCAGGCCCTGTCAGGCCAGTGAGCTTCCTAGTAAAGCTGTTTCTCCCTTTCCCAATAAGCTCACTTTAGGACACACAACAAATCTTTAAAAGAATCTCAAACAGAACAAAGAGCAACAAAAACCTGCCACACCCTGACTGTGTGACAAAGCTCCTGCACATCATTTTGATTAATCTACTCAACTATCCAGGGCAGGGCCTATCAGACCTATTTATAGATGGGGAAACTGAGGCTCGGAGAGGGCCACCTGCGTCTCAAGTGACTGGTGCTGCTGGGACAAGTGCCCGCATGTCCCGACGCCCAGTCCGCACGCTCCTGCTTCTGCCCACCCCTCCTGCAAGGCCTGCGTGTAAACAGCACCCAAGCCCTCTGTGGGTCAATGGCAGGTACCCTCCCTCCATTCCCACCCCAACCCCCAACAGCTGGGGCGGAAGGAGGGGCCCTGGGGAGCAGGAAGGAGGGAGGCGCCCGTCACCTACAGTTCACTCTGCAAAGCACGGTGCAGTCGCAGTGGCAGAAGCAGAAGCAGTGGAAGGTCCACTCCCTGCTGACCATTACGGGCAGGCCCCTGGGCGCAGTCCCGGAGGCGCGCTCCTCGCATCCTGGCCACTTACCTCTCCTTCCTCTGCTGCCTGGCTCCTGCAGTGGGAAACCGATCCTCGGGCGCCCGTCAGATGGGCTTCACGCTTCAATCTTTAATGTGGCTTCCCAGCTAACCTATCAGAACCCTCCTGTCTACCCGATTCCAGGGAGCCCTGGGGGCCCGGGAGGGTCTGCCAGAGGAAACCTCCTCCACGCCCTCCTCCGGTCCCCTGTGGGCGATGGGATGAGACAGGTGGGCATGGAGCCAAAGGAACAGGTGACGGGCCAAAGGAAGGACCCTGGGCCATCTCTTCCACCTCGGGCCATCCAGGCGTCCCTGCTGGCTGCTCCTTGTCCTACCTTTCCTCACCATTGTACCGGCTGCCATCCTAACCTGCTCCTGTGAGCCCTGCTTGTTTTTTTTTTTTTTTTTTTTTACCAGCCTGACCAGCTCCAAGGCCCACAGGAAATGGATCCTTCAACCTGCCAGCGAGCCTTGTCACCAGACCTGCAGGAAGCTCGTCTGCGCTTCCCTCACCGGCAAATCCACAGGACCCACAGGAGTAAGGCCTGGGACATGGCCTGGAGCAGTGTCCCCCTGGAGCACTCCCGGGTCCTCTCCCTCCCCCTCTCTGTCCTAAGGATTGTACTCCCAGCCCACATGGAGCTGCTGTTCACCCCCTGAACCGTGAGCTCCTTGAGAGGGCGGCCCAGGCCGCACCCTGCTCTGGACCCCAGCACCCTGCTCAGGGCCTGGCACAATGTGCGTGGAGAACGCCTGTGGGACCTGCCAAACTCGGCATCGCCTCCAACTCTCCCTGTCCGAAACCGCACCTGTTGGCACCTTCTCACAGAGGCAATGGCTGCTTCCCACCCTGTGGTTCATCCTCTCCACACTCCCCAGAAGGGCCACAAACAGCAGAGAAAGCTGTCTCTCCCGCTGACTGTCCTCAGGTCACCTTCGCTGCCCTGCCTAGATCCAGACGCACGCTCTCCTATGGGGGCTCTTCCACAGCCCCCCCCCCCCCCCCCCCTGGTCTCTCGGCCCAGGCTCGTGTCTTTGAGCCCCTGCTTTCACGTGAAACAGAAAGCTTAGCTCCTCCAGGCTGCTCCCCGGCCAGGAAACCAGTGGATCCCGCCGGTTCCCCTGGGAAATCCTGTTTTGGGGCCTGAGGCCTCCTACACTCAGACTTGCCTGGCCCAGCTGGTCCCCCTTACTCTTCCCCAAGCCCCCTGCCTCCTCCAGTTCTGTGTCCCCAATAGACAGGCACCATCTCCCTTATAGTCTTCCCTTGTAAATACTGATTGCTCCCTCTTCACCTCCCTGGACTAAAATGCAAATATGCAAGGCACAAGCTGAACTTTAAAGGAATTTGAGGGAGCCCCCACTCACTGCCTAGGAAGGCCATCTGAAGGCTGGCATCTCCTCTCCAGACTCAGGGCTCACACGGGCCCTGCCTGTCCAAACCCTTCCCCAGACAATTAGCAATCGATTCTAGTGGGCTCTGCACCTCGGGCAGCGGGTCGCTTTCCCTCCCTGGGACTCAATCCACGCCCCTCCCCTCAACCCCCTGGGCTGCGCTGGAGAGGAAGCATCAGAGGCTGGCAGCAGCCGCGCCCACTACCTACTGACTGCGCACCAGGCTCCAGGCACTGTTCTGAGCCGGTGGACCGGAAGCCACTTAGAGCTAAATAGAGTCCTGGCTCTGTCAGTCACTCTGACCTTGGGCAGGTTACTGAACCTCTCTAACTCTGTTTCTTGTCTGAAAATTAACAAAAGCACCACTTGTCTTGGTGTGTGGATCAATGGCACGCTGATCAGCCTAGAGTGGATACAGTGCAACTTGACAATGCCTGTCTCTTTCCCTGCTAGGTAGTTCTGAGTAGTTAGCATGTCATAGTAAACGCTGCCTATGAAATTCTCATGACACACCGCATGAAGAGGCCAGCAGTGGCCATCATTACCCTATTGGGCTACGGCTGCCCAGAGAGATGAAGAAGTTGACTGCATTAAATTAGTCAGAGAGATAGCCGGAACCAGGCCGGGCCTGCAGCCTCAATCCCAGGCTGTCACAATAGCTCCCTCTGTCTCTGTGGGGCCACCTCTACCATGGGTTCTGTTGTGAAACCTCCCAAAGGAGAGGCCTCAGGGCAGTACCCAGTGGGCAGACATCCAACTTGAGACCTGCCCGCCAGCAACGGGCCACTTCGCTTCCAGGTGCGGCACAGGGACATGTCAGGAGGGAGGCGCTGGAGAAACTGAAAGCGAAGTTGTTACCAGACCTGCTGTTAATTCTCCATCAGCCCCCACCAGAGAAGCTGTGCTGGATGGGATCACAGGCTCTCCTGCCCTCCCAGGTGGGCAGTGGTGACATTTCAACATCAGTCTGTGCAAAAGGGGCCAGGAGAAACAAGTGCCTCTGAAACCAGGCGGCTGGCTGGATTCGAACCCCGATTCTCTGGGTCTGATGTTCCCAGCCAGTTTCTCCATCTCTAAGATGAGGGTCTTGGCAGATATGACCACAGGGCCCTTTCTCATACCATGAGCCTATGAGTTTGTTAGTGAAATGTATTTGTTTCTTCAACAAGTACTTACTCCCAATTTTTATTCCGTGTTCCCAGAACAGATCTTCAAGAGCATGTGATTAATGAGGCTGGCCACGCCTGCTCTGCTGGGGGCCAGAGCACTCCCTGACGCTACTCCTGAACTGGAATGGCCCTTCTAACCCAGGGGTGGGCACCCCAACAGCATGGTGTGCTCTGGGGGTATGTATGGGGAGAACGCTGACCACCCTTCTACACTGAATGGTAAATAGTTCAAAACAGGGAAATATTCATAGAGTAGAAAATAAAATCTGCATGAGTTTTTACGACACAAGACTTTCAAGGACTCAGGAGACTGGGGGTCACTTTAGGCCACACACACTCATACACACACACACACACACACACTCATACACACACACACACAACAGACAGAAGAAAGGCAGGCTTCTGGGTATGTAACCTGACCAGGAATTGATCTAGCAACCTTTCAGTGCATGGGGCGCTGCTCCAATCAACTGAGCCATACCCGCCAGGGCAAGACCTGTTCCTTTCCTTAAGGAGCGTGGGGGTAGCCCTGGGGTGTCACCACTTCGTCCACCCAGTCATGACTCGCTGTGTAGAGGGGCGAGAGCCTTGGAAAGTGTCTCGGGACTGGGTGCTCCAGCAGAAACCATGTTCCCATCTACTTTATCATCCAGGCCTCACACCTCTGCAGGTGGTTGTTAGGTTCATTGTAAAGATGAGGAAACTAGGGCTCGGGTGGTGAAATGGCTTGCTCCAGGTGTCATAGCTGCTGTGTGCCATGGCCTTGAGCATGGGCCTGGCACCCTGTCATCTGCCCCTGACTCTGTGTCATTTTGTCAGTCATCAGTGTTGCCCAGAGCTGCTCACTGTGCCCAACCCAAGGCTCATTAGGCAGGCCTGGCGAGGCAGCATTCCGCGGGAACCACTTGCTGTCTCACAGCCTGACCGGGTGTGGTGCCCAGGCTCACCTATGGAAAACCAGAACTCCAAGGACATCTTCCGTTAGCACCAGGGAGGGAGTCCCGGGCTGTGGGAGGAGGGGCTTCTCCAGGAGCGAAGTGCAAACACACCAGCATCTTTAAAGGAAGGCGATGGCGGCAGCAGGGGGTTCAGAAGTTAGGAGTCCCCAGGAGGGATACCAAGTCCCACCAATGTGCAGGGGGAGACCCCAAGGGCCAGGCAGAGCCTCTTCTGGGACCCCCAAACCACCAACATCTGCTTGTTCCACCAGAATCCTCCTTCCCATCCAGTCCTCCCCAGCTGCCCTCAACCCTGCAGGCTCAGGCCAAGCCCTGCTTTCCTCACCCCGTGTCCAGAGCACAGGCTGCAGCAGCCCCAGGAGCTGGTGTGGTTAACTTTTCACATACTGAAGAAAAGAGTAACTTCTAGTAGCTAGTCATTGACAGCTGACCAAGAACCTTCACAAGCATCATCTCCCGCCACCTCACAACAACCCTGTGAGGGAGGTCTGACTGACCCATCGCACAGATGGGGAAACTGAGTCTCCGGAAGAAGTGACTTGTCCCAGGGCACACCCTGCACAAGCTGTACTTGAACCGAGCTCTGAGTTCATGTCTGATGGGCACACCCCTCAGGGCCACGGCAACTGCAGGTCCGGGGACACGGGGCTGCAGGCTGGGCGGGCGCGCTCCGTCGTCAGGGGCGGTGCGAGTTGGGCCAAGGTGACGGGTGCGATTTCTGTGTGAGACAATTCTATGTGCCATGTCCCTCAATCACAGATAGCACCCCTCACCTTGCGCCCAGTTCCAGGCTGGAGAGCGCTGCTGCTTCAGGAACGTCGCCTTGGTCTTCAGAGGACGGTGTGAGGGCAGGAAGCGCCCGGCTTGTGGACACACAGAACAGATGCGGGAGCAAATGGCGAGCCCTCCACTCGCCAAACACCTAGGACGCAAAGCTTTCTTCAGGGCGCCTGCCCCTGAGGGCTCACAGTCTAGGAAGCAAACAAGGAGTCCAACTCCGTGGGACACAGCGTTCAGAGTGAGGGCGGGTGGGCAACAGAGGGCAGGGCGCCCAGAGCAGGGAGCATGACCCCATCATGCACGGCTCAGCACAAAGTGAGGTGTGTGTGTGTGTGGGGGGGGGGGGGGGGCGGGGGGACTGCAGGGAGCAAGAGCGCGGCGGCGAAGGGCCTGGTGGGAGTGACCTGCTCTTTAGAGAGGTCACCCTGGAAGTGCCGGCAGGGAGGACAGTGAAGAGGGGAGAGAGGCTGCCAGGCAGGGTCCTGCTCCAACCCTTTGGGGGAGGCATGGGAGTGTGGGGCTGAGGTGTCCAGCCCGTGGATGTGGCAAGAGCTCCCAGGCTCGCCAGAGCGTTGGTTCCGAGGACCCAAGACCTGACTGGCTTCAATGCTGGAAGGAGAGGACACGCCAAGTGGTGCTAACTGTCATGATGGAGCACAGGTAAAGCCCCCTGGGGTGCGGGGAGCAGTCCTGTCAAGTGGCTGCAAAGGCTTCGCCAGGGAGCAGGTTCTGAGAACAGGGGCTGAAGGTCTGTGGGGGAGATAAGAGGGACAGCGGTAGGGGGCTTCCTGTAAGTGGCCTGTGACCTGTGAGGCCTGGTCAGGAAGGGAGCTAGGGCCTGCCTAACCCAGGCGCCCGGCCCTCAGGAGCGGCCAGCAGAGGGCAGTCAGGAGCAGAGGCTGGAAAGGGGCAGCTCCTGGGGCTTCCAGGCGCCCCGAGCTGGGCCTCCTTCCTGTATCTGAGGGGAGTAAGACAGCCCAGAATGTCTTCATCTTTAGGAAAAAAAAACAGAATTCAGCCCGACTCTGCCCTCTGAAGGGAACAGGGTGAGGAAGCGGCTGTCAGTCCTGCCTGGGCCTCTCTCGCTCGCACTGACGCTGACCTGGACCGGGGTTAGCACAGGGACCCAGGAGAAGGTGGGAAACATTTACCACCCAGGCTCAGGACAGTCACATCCTGAAATACAGCCACGATGCTACCACAAGCAAGCCAGCTACGGGAGGCGGTGCTGTTAAATCTTAGGCTGATGGAAACAAGCGCTTCCCCGGGTTCTAATCCACCCCACGTGCACCCCACTAAGCTGCCAGGTGGGCCCACTTTTCCTTTTCTCAGACTCAGAGCCCCGGCGGGAAAATAGAGTGGAGCCACTCCAGCCGCGTCAGGGCGAGGCCCCTGGAACTCCCCAACATGACCAGTTTGAAATTCTTTGCATTCAACCCCAAACTGGAAACAAAGGTGCCCTTGACTGTTCTGCTTCTGCTCCAGTCCTGCCCAGCCCCCCAACACCTGCCTCAGCACCGGAGGCTCCCACTGCTAACCGCGGGCCCAGCTCAGGCCTCTGGAGGAAATCCACACGGGCTGAGCCTGCACGCCAGAGGCTTGAACTCCTCAATTCCAGGCACAGCTGCCCTGGTCAGCGCGTCTTCAGAGCTCCCACCATCAACCTATGCTTTGGTACACCCTGACCTCACCGGAAGTAAACATCATCACGTCGTTTACAGGCTTGGACAGAGTCCTGCGCAAGGTCAGAGAGCCGGCGGCTCCCGACTCCGACTCTGTGAATGAACTCCACGCTGCTGTCCCACGGGCCTGTCCTGCCTCAGAAGTCCGGGTGCTGGGACACGTACCCCAGCGTCCCTCCCCGCTCAGCCTACTGGGTGTGTCCCTGAGCCCAGGCCCTGGGAGTCTGAGGGGATGGCCTACTATAATGCCGAGGGAGGCTCTGGGGCTTTTTCTCCCTCTCTCTGATATGCTCAGGCTCAGTCACATGAAGCATGGCCAGCTCCCCTGGTCACTCCTGCCTCCTCCTGGGAGTATCTGTGCCTCCTCCTGGGAGTATCTGTGACGGTGATGATTAGGGGTTGTTGGACCTTCTGACCTGGGAAGTTTCTTGGGGTAATCTTGGTGGGAGCTGAGACAGAAAACCTGTTTTGGTCTGGAGTCGCCCCCCTCTGTCCTGAGCTGACAGTAAGGCAGGGGAGGCCGCTGGAGCGTGAGCTGAAGGATAGCATGGCTCCTGAGGGAGAACGCTGCGGAAACTTAGCCGCCAGGGCAGGTGGCTCCACCCACGGGGAGGATCTGCCTGGATTTCAGTGGTGAGAACTCCCCCTCCTGAATACTGCTTCTGTCCTCAGCTCCCCTCCTCCAGCCTCACAGCAGCCAGGTCAGGGAAAGGCTTTCTTAGGAAGGAGTGGGTGTGTCAAACCTGAGCCTCCTGGGCTGGAGGGAGAAACCTGAGGTGCAGGCCCCAGCTCTGCCCACCTTGCTGAGTGACCCAGCACAGGTGCTGCCCTCAGCGGGCTTAGCTTTGTCTGCAAAATGTAGGTGCTGTTTCCCTACGCCTGAGACTCCTTCCCCACCCCACTCCCCAGCCCCACCTGGGCCTCAACTATGGTCTCCCCCGCAACAGGGGCTTTGAGGATGAAGGTTTTCCTAGAAATTCTCTCCAGAAGGTGGCTGGATCCCATCAGTTGGCCCTGCTCTCCTGGACAATGAGTCGGTCTATAACCAGGGGAGAAGTTTGAGGATAACTAAAGCAGTGTTGAGGATGACTACTGGACCTGGGAACAAAGGACTGGATCTGGAAAGAGCGTGGGCAGGGTGGGGCAGCCGAAGGAAACAGCTGGACAGGACAGCGAGGAGGTGCCCACACCGGTATTGTGTCAGGTAATCCTCTAACCCTCAGTGCCCGATCCTGTCCGCTTTCACAGAAGGGACTTGCTCAGTCACACTGTTGGTCAGTGGGAGAGTGTGGAGTGGAGCACCCAGAGGCACGGTGCTCACACCCCTCCCCCCCACCTGGCCCCAGGCGTCTGGCTCATTTGGCTGTTCCGGTTACATCCTTTACCAGAAACCAGTGACCTAGTGTGTAAAAGGTCTTCCTGAGCTCTGTGAAATAAACTGAGCCCCCTGGGGGGCGGGGTGTGGGAACTCCGATTTACAGCGCAGTGGTCAGAAGCACCGGTGACGGACACGGGTCCCTGCTGGCATCTGAAGTAGGCGGGAACCCACCCTCTGGTATCAGAAGGGAGGCACAGAGGGCAGCGGGGACAGGGGAGATGGGAGGCGTACTCGGCACCAGGACACCCAGGCTCCGAGGTGTGCACTTCCGCCTCACCGTGCTGCTTCTTTGGATGTGGACGGGGAGGGACACGGTGTCCTCACCCCGGCCCCTCTGCCAGGCACTGCACGCCAAGGGCTCTATAAACATTGCAAGTTTAATCTTCACAACCCCCTGATGAAATAGGTGTCAGGGTAGAGGCTGGATAGACGCTCTCGCTGCCACCAAGCTAATGCTTTCTTCACTATTACACACTGCCCCCGCCGGGAAGGAAGGCCAGGGAGCTGGCAGCCAGGCCTCCGCAGCAGCTGGTGGGGGAGAGAGAGGCTGCCTGCGCGGGGCCCAGCGCAGAGGCCGAACTGCCGAGCAGGGAGGCTGGACCGTGTGGCACAGCCGCACCATGGAGTCCCACCCCGCAGCCACAGCAACCGACCACGGACACACAGCCTGGAAGTTCAAATGCCGGCAAAACTGCTGTTGTTAAAAGATTCCCGGTTGTCCTGGCGCACACGTGTAAAACCTCAGCTGTCCGTCTCAGGCTGGAGCACGCACTGGCCACAGCCGATCCCTGAGGGAAGGAGCAGCACAGCCCTCGGTGGGCGCGGGGCCCCCTCCGCAGCAGCTCGCCGCCCGCAGAAGCAGAGCTGCCACGGCCGATGGGCCCAGACGGGCACCTGCTACTCAGGATGCACGTGTGAGACCAGGCCACTCACACTGTGACCCACTCCCCACAACAAAGACACCCCTTCGCCCCGGCAGAGAGGTCTGGGCTCTGAATCTGAGCTCCTGCCGACACCAGGAAGTTATTCCTCATAACGGGTCACAGGTTTCTTATGTGAAAACAGTAACAGGTGCATTAACTGCTTTCCTTGTGATTCTATGGTGAACTTAATAAAGTAACTAGGTTTTTATTTAATGCAAGCAGTTGCTTTGAAAGTTAGTTGTCTGACTTAATTGAAACCTTGTGTTTTGACCCTCAAGGTATCCAGATGTTAAAACAGAGCTGAACTCACATCCTGGGGCAGGTGAGGCAGTTCAGATCAGAACCTTCAACTCAGCTCCTTTTACCACAAGGCTCAAGGCTCTTGGGTGGCAACGTTTAATGAGCATTTGTTCATCTGGTGCCTACCATGTTTCAGCCCTGCTCAGACCATTCCACACGTCGTGGATGAGCAGCTGCCCCAGCACGCGCCCCAAGTCCGCAGCAGAAAATCCACACACTTTGGAGCCACTTCAAGAGGGGAAAGACCTCTGTACGTACCTCTTCTGTGTAAGACTTATGGGAAGCGTACTAAAAACACGTTCATTTACAAACAAAACAAAACCACCATACAACCGTCTTCCCTAGGGCTGAATCTGGTCGCACAGCGGCAGCGTACAGGACAATAGACGTCTGCTTGCTCCCCCAGGTTCTCAGTACCACGACTCCCCACTTCCCACCCCAGTCTGGCAGCAGCGACAGAAATTATTGTACCACAATACTAACACGGGCGGTCGATATGTGTCAGGCAGTCTGCCAAACATTTTAGTCTAGTCAGTTAAATGTAAAAATTACCCCATAGTAACCCCCCTTCACAGATAAGGAAGTGAAGCGCAGAAGAATGAAGCCATTGTCCCAGGGCCCCTCGGCAGAACCAGTGCTCAGCCCCAGCCGTGGGTCCCAGGCTCCAGCAAGGTGGGGTCTCTAACCAAGTGCAGGACCATGCCCGTGGCTATTGAAGCCTCTGTCCGCCCTCTAAGCTAACGCTGCAAATTTCCAATTCAAGCCACATGTATTTTCTGCTCATCGCTTTACCTACCTACTTAGGAACTTCTGCTAGCACCCCCCTCCCCACCCACCCACCCACCGTCTGCAGAAGTATCAAGTGCACCCAAGTCTTCAGGTTGTGGGACCTTTCACTGTGAGCCCCCCACCTTCTGGGTTCCTTTCCAGCCCCCTCTCCACCTGCACCCCGGGCAACGGGAACGCTGCAGTGCCTTCTTAGCACCCGCCCCCCCCCCAGCTTTCATGCCCGGGTGCCCTGTGTGTGCTGCTCCCTCTGCCTCAGGCCTGCCCCCACTCTGCCTTGTGACCCCCTCATCCTTCAAATGCCGCCACCTGTCGAAGCCTCCTTGGCAGCCCAGATGGGCAGTTACTTGTTTCCCTTCCTGTGCTCGCACCTTCCCGAGGACTTAGGACAGCGTAATTGGCAGCTTATGATTCATCGATTCACTTCTTATATATTCTGCCCACCAGGTTCTTACGCTTGGTCAATGTTTAGTTAAAGTTTGTTAGGCATAAGTAATCGAATTAAAGAATAAATGGTTGCTTCCTCCCTCCCACCTCTGCTGAGTTTGGATCTGGAACCTGGAAGCAGGTGACCAGTGTGACATAGGCCTGGACATATACTCCTAGGAACACATCAGCGCAGGTCTGCATCTCATCATCGGCGAGAGATGTCAACACCATGCGTTTCCCGTTAAACCTACAGGCGGGTGGCAGCTCCTACGCGCCAGCTCAGCGCAGGTGGGAAGGAGGGCGCCCGAGAGCCAGAGCTGTGGGCGGCTCCGGGAACAGGAGAGGAGCTCGGCGCAGCCGCAGATGGGGCAGAGCCCCGCTTACCTCCTTCCTGGGAATTCATGATGTTGAGGGCAAACAGCATGGCGTTGGAGAACGTGGTCGCCTCCTCCTTACTGGCGAAGTTCAAGCCATAGACCTGGCGGGCGTCTCGCCACTGGTGGAAGGTTGGTGTCGCCTGATTGTACTTCAGCCCTTTCACGATTGAATAATTGATCACAACCTGGAGGAAAAAGAGCGAGAAATGCGCGTAAATAAATAAAAGGTCAGTGAGCTGGAGGGAGTGGCGATGAGGCAAGGATAGTGTGTCCCCAGGGGCTACCAGAGGACAGGATGGGGGGGGGGGGGGTAAGTCACAGGCAGAGGAGAGCACGCCCAGGCGGCTTTCCCACAGGATCTCTGGTCACGTCATTGAACTGTAATGCTGTGCGGTCACAGCACCCAGAGGAGAGCCCTGAGCTGGGAGTCGGGCTCCTTGGGTCCTTCCAGCTGTGTCGCCCCAGTGGTCACCGCACCTCTCCGGGGCTCAGGTTCCGCAATTATAAAAGGGGGATGGCAATCCTGGCTGTACTGCCCTCATGGGATTACTGCAAAGGCCCCACCGTGATGCACAGCTTATCCAGACTTATAGACACGGAGATCCGAAGGGCAAGGGTCTTCTCCAATTCCTACTTAGGCCTTCCAGCGCCCTTTGCATTAAGTCTAGTACTTGGGCTGCACTAATAAATGGGCCCGTAGTTAGCAGGATCACTTGGAAAAGTTAAAACGTGCCACACCAATGTAAGCATTAATACCTTTATTATTAATCAAGCAAGAAATATCAACTGACTGCCAGCTCAATGCCAGGCCCACCAGGGCAAGCTACAGAGCGCAGCTAGAACCGGACCTTCAGGTGCTCACAGCAGGCAGGGTTTCCACGCCAGGCCCGCATGGCCTCTAACCTTCTCCTTCAGACATGGGACAGGATTGTTAGCCAGTGGGGCTCACGAAGGGGTGCGAGGCCTGGAGCATTATTCTGTGTCCCTGACCCCTCTGCATGGTGACTGTGTTTCTGACCATTATCACCATGAGTTACTTTCACCTGCCCTTGAACTATACAGACGTAGATTCTTATGGCATATACTCTTCTTTCACTCAACATAATGTCTACGAGATTCATCCATGTTATTACATTTATAAATATTTAATTCTTATTCATCGCTACATAATATTTTGCCTTATATTTTAGAGAGAGGAAGAGAGAGAAACATCTATTAGTAACATTTCATCTTTAAAAAAAAAACCTCACAAGGATGTGTTTTTCATTGATTTTAGAGATAGGAAGGTTTGGGAGAGAGAGAAACATTGATGTGAGAGAGCAACATCAATAGGTTGCCTCACATACACACCCCAATGGTGGTGGGATCCACAACCTGGATATATTTCCTGACTGGGAATCAACCATGTGACCCTTTGGTGCTCAGGAGCTCTAACCACTGAGCAACAGCAGCCAGGGCACATTTCATCTTTTGATATATCATAAATAACCAATCCATTGTCTGGTTCGTAGACATCTGTGCAGTTTCTAGCTGTCAGTTATTAATAAAATTGAGTATTTTCAGACATGCCTTTTAGTGGACGCAGGTGTGTACTGAGTTGATACAGTCTGTCTAACTATTTTTCGGAAGGCTCTATCAGTTTATGCTTCCAAAAACTCTTCTCACGTCAGGATCATGGCAGAGTAAGAAGAGCCCTTGGTATCTATCTCCCCTTAAAGTTCCATCAGATATCTATAATCCAGAAAAGGTTCCTCTGCTCAGCACAAAAACATGCCTGAGAGACCCACATATCCGTACACCTGAGGGCGGATGTACTGAAACCTGCATGGATATGGGACAGAAGGAAGGTAAGCTTGCTCTACAGCAGCATCTATAGGGACAATGCCTGCAGGTGTAGTTCAGCAGCTGCCAAGGCCCAGCTAATACAGTAGCAGTGGAGGAGTCAGGGGTGGCCCCACACTATGGTCCAGAGGAAGGTAAGCAGGGCAGAAGCAGGGTTGGTGCCCATAAAGCCAGCTCCCTTTCCCTCTTCTCCCCCCCACTGCTGGGAACACAGAGGCAGAAGGAGCAGTTATGGAGATGCCTCTAATAGCACAATGGTGCCTGGGGCTACAAGGCCACTAGTACAGGAGTCAGTGCTGCTGCTCCAGAACCTGGCTCCCCCAAACCTGCCACAGTGGTGGTGCCTGAGACTGAGGCAACCTGGACAGAGTGGGGACACCCACAGGAGTCAATTTCCACACCTGTTGCAACCAGGAGGTGCAAGTAGTGCTGGTAAGAGAAAACAAAACTTGCTCTACAGCACCATCTACTGGGAAACAAAAGAAAGATCTCTAATTATCAATCTGCTGAATTAAGTTCAAACAGTACCTGAACAAGAAGAGTCTATCTATCCCAGTGTACAGAAAATGACAAGTCTCCAGAAACCAACCTCAAAGTCATGGAAGACTGATATGCAAATGACAGAGAATTCAAGACACAGTAATGAAGAAACTCAACAAGATACAAGAAAATTTAGAAAGGCAGTTCAATGAGCTCAGGAATAAAATTAATATATATATTAGTAATATATATATATATATATATATATATATATATATATCCAAACAAATTCTGAAACTGAAGACCTCAATAAATGAGATGAAGACTGCATTAGGGAGCGTTGGAAATAGAGCAGGCAAGGTGGAAGAAAGAGTTCATGAGCTCGAAGACAGAAATCTGGAAATGATTCAGGTGGACTAAGGAGAGAACTAAGAGTTAAAAAAGTGAAAGAACTCTATGAGAACGATCTGATTCCATTAGAAAAATGGGTATCCCAGAAGGAGAAGGGAACAGAGAGCCTATTCAAAGAAATAATTGATGAGAACTTCCCAAACCTACGTAAGGAATTGGGTATTTGAGTATGAGATGCTATTAGAATGGCTAATTATCTCAACACAAAAACTACTTCTCCAAGACACGTTCTAAATTGTCAAAAGTTAATGGTAAAGAAAAAATTATCAAGGCAGCCAGGGAAAAAATGATGGCAACCTATAAAGGAAACACCATTGGATTATTATCAGATTTCTCAGCAGAAATCCTGCAGGCCAGAAGAGAGTGGAGTGATATATTATAAACTACAGGCCTGGTACACGAATTTGTGCATGAGTAGGATCCAGCTGGCCTGCCCCAATTGAGGCCAAATGAGCTGGGCTGGCCGGGGGAGGGGCCGTGGGTGTTTGGCTAGCTGGTCTTGACCCCTGGTTGAACTCCCGGTCAAGGGGACAATTTGCATATTAGCCTTTTATCATATAGGATATTGAAAGGGAGAAACCACCAGCCCAGAGGACTATGCATGCGTCCAGCGGTCACCTAGGGCTGCTGCCAGAGTCTCCTGCACGGGAAGTCCTCCTCCCAAATGAGCCCTGCCCTGTGGTTTCCTCTGCAGGAGGCAGCGAGGTGCGGAGCCTCCTGGGAACAAGGTGAGCGCTAGTGTCCGGGAATCCTGTTCTCCAGTCCCGTGCCCCCTCCAGCGTACCTTCCATCTCCCCAGAGCACCCTGAAGGGCAACCAAGAGGCATGAAGGGAGTGGAGAACTGGTCATATGAAAGCAATCACTTAGGGACACCCACTTGATTCGGAAACTGCACTGGGTAACTCGCCTTATGCCAAAGGCAAGTACCAGAGTGGCATGCCCACGTCAGCCCCGCCCATGGGTATGTTATGAAAATGGGTAAGATGTTTTGGCTGCCACCATAATGGGAACTAAGGATCTATAATATATATCCTTCAATGCATGGTGCGGTGTACCTCTATAAGGCAGAGCTAGAGCCGATGAGCTGGAAGAACAAGGAAGCTGCTTCTAGGTGGTTTTCAGAGAAACCTTCTTACCAGTCAGCTTGTCAACAGGGAAAGGGATGCCTCTGAAGGTACCAAGAGTTCCAGGCTAGAGAGACTACCTTTAGTCAGGAGTCCTGAAGTGGGGACGTCCCTTTCAGCCACAGAATCTGAAACTTAAGGCTATTTTGGCCAAAGCAGAAACACAGTCAACTGGCAGTCACTAAAAATAGTCTTAAGTTTCTGTTCTCTCTTTTCTTTTTTTAAAATCCTCACCCAAGAATATTTTCCCCATTGATTTTTAGAGATAGTGGAAGAGAAGGAGTGGGGACAAGAGGGGGAGAGTGAGAGAGAGGGAAAGAGAGTGAGAGAGAGAGAGAGAGAAAGAGAGGGAGAGAGACATCGATTGGTTGCTTCCCACATGCACCTGGGCCAGGGATTGAACCTGCAACCCAGGTCTGTGCCTTTGACCAGGAATCAAACTTGTGACCCTTCCGTGTGTAGGCTGACACTCTAACCACTAGGGCACACCAGCCAGAGCGGTCCTCTCTTTTCTAATTGCTAACATGCTGATTCTTGCAGATAGCGGCTAACCTGCTGCTTAGCTTAGCCAAGGCCTGGCCAACCGAGGATGCTGGAGAGGCTATTTAGGTCGAGTGTTTCACAAATGCTGAAACCACAGGTCTGTTGACTTCACTGCTAAATGTGTCCCTTTCAATCTCTAAGAGAGAGGGGCGAGCACTAAAGCACTAACCAGAGTCCCCGTGGTTAGGCCACACGAGCCCTTTCTCCACGTCTATTCTGGTCCTTGACCCATTAGACTGCTCCGACTTACTTATGTGTGCACGACTGTTCCTGACATAGGTGGACTCACCCTGCATCTGTGGAGGTACTTACCAGGTTCCCTCACAAACTACCTTATCTGATATGTTTGGGATGTACTATTAGGGAGAGCAATGACCCCAAATTCTTTAAATCAACTTGCTGTTCCTTCCAAAGTAAGACTTAGGGCAAGCATGACAAACTTGCGGCCTGCAGGCCGCAACTGGCCCACAACGAATATTTTTGTGGCCCAGCCAATATAACAGTATGTAAGAATCTTTTTAATAAAAATTTTGTAACTTAATTTCTACAATACCCTGTTATACATAATTATTAATAATTGTAATGTTCACTAATGACCAATTACTATAATCATGCTGTATTCATTTCCCTTCCGCACAGATACACCATTTCTCTCCACTAATACCAGCAGTGAAAATTTCAGCAGCTGCTTGCCACATCATTAGTCTTGGACTGACTTGTTTGGTGTGTGCGACAGAAAATATTTCACTTTCAGAGAACAAGGAAAATAGGCTTATTTGTGTTACGCTTATTAACTTGTGCAGTTATTCAGTGCCTGGTAAGTTAATGTTCAAGAAAAATATTAATTTTTATTCAAATGTTCTATTATTTTATGTTAATGATTACTCACTTATTTCAGCCCTTTGTATTCAGCATGTCTCTATCGAAATAAACCTATGTTTCTATGAAAATTGAAACTCTTGTGGTTTTTTTTTTTTTTGCGGCCCACATAACTTAAAACTTAAACCTTGTTTATTTGGCCTGTGTTAGCCTTTGAATTTGACATGCTTGACTTAGGGGGTCGAACAAAAAATTTTTTATTGTCATATTACTCATGTTTAGAATAAAACTAATATATTTGTACAATATATTTTTCAAAGCTGTTCATATCTATTGTTTTATTCTGTTACATTATCACACAGAAGTATGCAGGATGTGGGTACCACCTCTATGAGACAGATGTGAAAAATGGTGTTCAGAAAATATAATTTGCTCAAGGCCTCATTGGAGAATGGGGTCAGAATCTGAACCCAGATCTTCTGACTCCAAACCTGACCTTACTTCCTGGGCCTCTTTTCACTTCTGTGTGCACGTGTGTGTTTATGCGTGTACGTGTGGGTGCGCACAGGCTCGGGTGTCACTGGTGGCTCCGGCACTCACCTGCTGATCCTGCAGCTTCACTCCGACCACTCTGAAGGTGCTGCTGGCAGTGTTGTGGTAGATGTTGATCCGGCTGAAACCCTGCTGGCCGGGTTTGATAGGTACCCATTTCTTACTGGTGTCATCGTAGACCATCACGGAGGCCCGGGCTTGGCAGATGCTCTGTTCACTGCAGAGCAAGAGAAAACGTAAGTGTCAGGGGCAGCCACGAGGGATGGAAGCTGGCTTTGCCGTTCTCGGAGCCAGAGGCCACCTGCCATTTGCTGCAGAGACCCTCCTGACTGCCAGAGCTTCCCGCAGTCTGTGAGAGGGCTGCTCTGGGAGGGGGGAGTCCTCCAGAGGCCCCAGGCCTGGAGGGGAGTGTGCTGTGCCAACACTCTCAATGGCGTGGAAAAGCCGCACAGCGTTCCTTTTAGGGGAAAAGGCGCTTGAATGCGGAAGGAATTACAGTGACAATTGGCCAAGTGTCTCCAGTCCTCCAGGCACTGTGTGAAACAAGGTACCGCATGAGAGTGCTGGGCTTCACAACCTATGAAGTAGCCACAATCACCCCACTTTGTGGATGAAACAAACAGGGCCTTAGCGACTTGGGAAAACTGATACCAATTCACACAGGAGTTCAGCGATCACATTTGGGATTGCCAACCAGTTCTGTCCGCCTGTGGAGCACACGACATAGACAACCTTCTTCACAGCAGCCAACGGAACACTCCGTTTGTGACACTGTGACAGGGCACCGTCACACAGGCTCCGTAGACAACAAAACATGAGGCCGTCTCCGAACAGAGAGAGAGCAATCCAAACACGGCTGTGCCTGCTTTGCTGTACGCTTTTAGTAAGAGACAATGTCGTCTGTTCAGAATATGGCAGGAAACCAGGGGAGAAGCAAAAGGAAACAGCCATCGCTAAGACCAGGCGCTCCTGCCACTGGATGCCAGGGAAGGCCCACTGCCTCCGCACACCAGCTCCTCATCCTGAGCAGCTCCCCGCTCAGTCTGCAGCGCACCAGAAGCCCCGTTAGAGAGGGAAGACCCGGTGCAAGGCAGGCGCACCAACAGCGAGGTGTGGCCGCTATGACAGGGAGGCCATGTGAACACCAGTGTGTTAGAATTAGAAACAGAAGTTAAAGCCCGACAATTTGAGCCCAAATAATTTCGTAGAAGCAAAAGTGTGTGTACTAGTGGACAGTCCTCAAAATAAGCCCAAGCTGCCAGGAAAAGTGACATTTGGAGGGAAATAAAACATTTGAAAAAGGTCCCACTCCCAGCCCCAGTGGTTATGGGATGATGGATTGACGGCTTTTAGGAGATCAGCCCTTAGTGCCTTGGAAACGTCCCACTGGCCAAGGAAGGGGGTGCCTAAGTGTCCCTGAGGGCTGAGCTTCCTCAGGACCTGTCAGCTCCCTGCTGACGTGGATGGCGGAGGACCACCACCACCACCACCACCACCACCACCTGCACCTCCTCCACCACCACCACCACCACCACCACCACCACCACCACCACCACCATCATCATCGTAACAGTGGCTCAATGGACAGTGCAGACAAGCCATCCCACATGTACCCTCATTGCCCTTCCCATGAGTCCCTCGCACATTTCACGGGTCCAGCCAGTGACTTTGCGTACAGTGCTGGGTGTCGAACCCCCTGGGAAAGCCTATGTGAAATATGGTAGCACTCATACTTGGGTAAAAACTGCTGTTTGAATTTTAACCTTGCTATCTGACTTCTACCTTCGATTGCTTGCTTAAACAATAGGGTAGTTACAGGAGATTGACTCCCACTGACTCAGTAGCTTCAGGGGTAGAAACTGTAGATAACCTTTAGTTCTGCTTTTGTATTATGGGCAAGATAGGGCCACATCCAATGTCAAGCAGAGTGTGACTGGGAACCAACCCTGCAGGCCGTCCCCGGTCTTTAGAATTTAGTCCTAAGGGGCCAATCAGGGTTAGCCGAGGCAGTGACATCACCGACCTGAATAAAACTCCTGGACTGGGCGATATTCGCTCTCTTCCGCCATGCTGCCGGCATGAGTGGGATAGCCTATGCTAGCATAGAGATGGCTCTTTTGTTTATTGCATCGGACTCGGCTCCTTGGTGGTCCTTGGGGATCATGACTGGAATCCCCAGCCAGGACCATGAGGGACCCCCATTCCGAAGAGCCTGACTGGCCGCGGTAGGTGTGTGTTTGTCTGTGTTTTTGTGTGAGCGCTCTGGAGGGACTGCCCCTCCATCAGGGCTCTTACCTGGGTGTTTACCGGCTGCTGCGTCAGCCATGGTTTGAGTCCAGATTCGAATCTGTAATAAATTCTAGCATGCTTAATCAAATTGGCTCCGGTGGTCCATCTCTTGGGGACTCGCTTTGTAACATTTGGAGGCCCCAGCGAGATCCCACCAGGGGGGCTTCTCAGTAAGCCCCTCTAAGAAATTTCACGTCCTCTGGAACATCGGACCATGCCCGGATCTGCCTGCTCGGCGCCGGTAAGTCAGGCCTGGTTTCTCTTTTAAGTTTCTTGAAGCTTCCTGTCCTGGTTTGGTACGTACCCTGTTATCGTGAACTTGGGAGGCGGGACGCCGCTAAACTCCTGGTTCGCAACCGAGGTGGTGACGACCACCGAGGCCTGGTTTTGGAGTCTGGAGACTCCCTGGTTCTGCCTGGTTTTGGAATGTGGAGACTCCCTGGTTCTGCCTGCGGTGACGACCACCGAGGCCTGGTTTTGGAGTCTGGAGACTCCCTGGTTCTGCCTGGTTATCCCTGGTTCTGGTCTGAGTGAGTGTTGTTC
Source organism: Pipistrellus kuhlii (assembly GCF_014108245.1). NCBI lineage: Eukaryota > Metazoa > Chordata > Mammalia > Chiroptera > Vespertilionidae > Pipistrellus > Pipistrellus kuhlii. Next base: position 3,603,881 of record NW_023425542.1, read on the forward strand.
TGGTCTCAATGAGTGTTGTGAGTGTTGAGAGAGTGCGGCCGCAATTGAGTGTGTGGGAATTGGTAAAAGTGTTTTCGTTTTTTCTCTTTTGGATTTGTTTTGGACTTATTTGTTGCCTAACTGTTTATAGATTGGGAAGAAAGAGAGAAATGGGGCAAGGAAACTCGAAGGAGAGTCACCTAAGTCACCTTGAATGTATGATTAAAAATTTTTTCTGACTTCAGAAAACGGGGTGAAGGCTATGGTGTTTCTGTAGATGCCTTCACTCTCCGGAGACTCTGTGAATTGGAGTGGCCGACATTTGGGATTGATTGGCCTTCAACAGGGACCCTAGACATGGAGCCCTGCACGGGAGTCCGGCGGATAGTCTATAGGAGCCCTGGGCATCCGGACCAAATTCCATACATTGATATCTGGATTGATGTTCTTTTTGATAACCCCAAATGGCTGAAGGAGTGTGGTTGTCTCCCTGACAAAGGAAAATTGGGAAAGAGACCTCCCAGGTCCGTCTTACTCGCCCGGCCACAGGCGAGCAGAGAGAAGCCGAGCCAGGCGCCTTTAGCACCCCCTGTGTTAGAGGCTCCTGAGGAAGACCCGATGTTGGGCCTGAAATTCCCTTGCCCACCCCCTTATGTGGCCGCTGCTGTCTCCACTACTTTCCCAAGCAAGGGGAAGGGGCTTGACCCCCCAGTGAGATCTCAGAGGAGAGTGGAGTATCCCCGCTTTTGGCAGAACCCCCAAGGGCTGGTAACTTTACACTCACCAGTCCACCCGCGATGACTGCCAGCAATTATTAAACACCTTGTTTACCACAGAGGAGAGAGAAAGAATAAAGACTGAAGGGAGAAAACAAGTTCTTGACGGCCATAGGGAGCTGGTTACAGATTCAGCCCAGATTAACACCGTCTTCCCTTTTGGCCCACCTAATTGGAACCCCAATTCGATGTTAGGAAGGGTCTCAGAACTGTTTGTTTTAATTGGCCATTTAAGTTTAATGTAATTAATGATTACAGTACATTGTAAAATCTTTAAAGGAAAAGGAAAATATTTTGTGGGCCATTTGGTCCTTGTGTGTGTGTCAACTCAAGTTATAATTTTAAAATCAGTAAGAGTTTGTCAGAAAGTTCAGGGAGTGTGATTGCAGTGGAGGGGTCACCGGTTCCCCCATTGCACCTTTGCTAGCAAGAGGCAAGCGAGGGACAGTCTGATGAAAACGCCCTGGTGGCAGCACCGCCTTCGCCACCTGGGACCCGCTTGCTCCCTGCCTCCATTCACCTCCAAGAGTTGTTTGAGTAGCTGGAGGCAGCAGATAAATTAAAACTGGTTTCCCAAGTCATTGTAAGCAGCTTTTAAAATTCCCCACCATGAGGCAGAAACTATGATCTGCAGGGAGTGGCAGGTGGTTCCATGGCCTTGCTTACAATGTTTAGTCTTTGTCATTGGTATCAGCTAAGCAGAGTCATATAGCTACTTAAGTATGAATTGTGATTGAGAAATGTAATGTTACTTGCCAGCTTTAAAAGTTCAAAGTATAAATTGAATTAGGAAAAGTTAATTACAGTAACTAAATGCCTAGAATATGGCAGGCTAAATTATATTACATGTGATAAGAATAAGCAGTAATGATCAAAGATCTCAAGGATTGGTTTATTCTCATTTGTCAGATGAGGAATCTATATGATACTTGAGCCCTATCCAGGTTGTTTCATACAGACCTAAGTAAATTTGTTGGGAATTTATAGTGTGCCTCTTGTGAAGAAGTAGGCCAAGTCATATATTTTTCTCTTAATGTAGAAAAAGTGATAGCCATATTAATTTGTTTTGTTTTGCTTTTCTCATATGTCATTGTTATCATTTCTAATTACATTGTAAGCTTGAATTTGGGCTTGTACCTACATCTTGTATTTTGTTTAAACTTTGGGAATCATTTTTGGTTTCAGTCATATGTATCTACTTTATAGATTTAAGTAGACTTCAATAATTTATTTAGAATTATGTTAAAACAATGTGAAAACATGATTTAACCCCCTGTGACTGCTTGGACACTTTTCACCGTGTTCTATTAGGGGACTTAAAGGCACAGTTAAAATTCTCCTGTTCCCCTTTTCAGTCTTATCAGAATCTGAGATCTTTATCTGTAGGAAGATTTGAGGTATGGTTATAGACTTTTGAAGGACATAGAAAGAAGGTTTAAAAGCTAAAGTAAAATAGTGAAAGTTTTTATGAAAGTTGTACATGTGATGAGGAGAAACAGGGAGAGAGGGAAAGAACGAAAAAGAGACTCTGGGAGTCCGAGAGGGAAGGATTTAGACAGAAGCAGAAGAGAAGTGATATGAATATGTAAGTATAAGTACAGAAGGTGAGGCCAGAAGAGACAGAGAAGGTCTGAAAGAAAGAGAGACTTAGACTCCAAGGGTTTTTAACCTCGAGGAAGAAGACTGACAGGACCAGGGCTCCTTTCAATTAAGCCCCCAAGGGTAACCTTACAAGTGAGAGGCAAAGCTATTAATTTCCTGGTGAGCACTGGGCAGTTTATTCAGTCTTAACAGAGCCGATGGGACCTCTAGGAAGATATCAGTCCAGGGAGCCACCAGACAAACTGACTGTTTTCCTTGGACATCAAGAAGGACTGTAGACCTAAGAAGGAACACGTACTGGAGGAACGCAGCAGCTGAACTGGACTGAAGTAGAACAACAGGCCTTTGAGGAGCTAAAGAAGGCTCTCGTCTCAGCACCTGCCCTAGCCTCGCCAGATGTCACGAAGCCCTTCCACCTTTACGTGAGTGAGGTAAGAGGCATTGCCAAGGGGTTCTCACTCAGACTCTAGGTCCCTGGAAGAGACCTGTGGCCTATCTGTCTAAGAGACTGGACCCTGTGGCAGCAGAGTGGCCAATGTGCCTCTGGGCAGTGGCCACCACAGCATTGCTGGTGAAAGCAGACTCTGGGCCAGGAACTAGCCCTGACAACACCCCATGCCGCTGAGACCCCCCTTCGGGTGCTCCAGAGAGATGGATGTCAAACACCAGAATCACCCAGTGCCAAGCTCTTCTCCTGGACCAGACCTGCATCCGGTTCCATAAGACACTGGCCATCAACCCTGCCAGCCTGCTTCCAGATGATCCAGAGGAACCCATTCATGACTGCATAGAGGTAACAGATGCAGTACTGACAGATGTCCGGCCGTCATCACCAGATGAGGTACTGTACACAGTTATGTTCAGGATGGGATCTGATATACAGGAACAGCAGTAGTCACCCTGGACCATACCATTTGGGCACAGTTCCTGAACAGAGGAACATCAGTAAACCTTTGTCCCTAATTGAGGCCTTTGATGGGGACACTGTACCATTCACTGGGAAAGAGGGTTACCAACTCCAGCCAGAAAGGACATTATTTTAGCCTTATTTGAGGCCATCTGACTCCCAAAAGCAGTTGCAATAGTGCACTGCAAAGGAAGGGGAGACAATTGAAGCCAGAGAAAATAGAGCCACAGACCAAACTGCAAAGGAAGATGCCCAAAAACCAGTGGGGCCTTTACAAGTCTTAGTAACCCTGCCGGATCCCAACCTCTACACCAAAGAAGAGGAGGAATTGGCTGAACAGAAGCAGGTCATCAAAGGACCAGATGGTTGGTGGACCCTACCAGATGACAGACTGTTGGCTCTAAGTCGGATGTTAGTTGCCCAGTCAAGCCAGGTTACCCACTTAGGCATCATCAAGACTCCTGAACTTCTGTGAGGCAGATACTATGAAGCTTAAGTAAGGTAAAAGCATAGTCACTAAAAGTACTGTCTGTGTACAGGTAAATGCTAAGGAAGAATAGAGGGACCCCCTGGGAATTTGGGCCCCAAAGAAATTCCCTAGGAGAGCATTAGAAGGTTGGTTTCACAGAGATTAAGCCACCAGCATTAAGGTATAAGTACATGCTAGTTTTTATAGACACCTTCCCAGATTAGGTTGAAGCGTAGAATAGGAACTGCCTCTGTAGTAAAGAAATTACTCCAGGAGATTATACCTAGATTCAAGCTGCCAGTAGTCATAGGATCAGATGACAGCACAGTCTTTATAGCAAGGTATCTCAAAGTATAGCTCAAGCCTTAGGACAGGCATGAGTAGAACTCTAAAAAGTTTAATTAAATTTGTCCTGAAAACCGGTGAAAATTGGACCAACCCCCTGCCCTTCACCCTCTTATGGGCCAGGTATACCCTCTAACGGGAGAGGTTCCCCCCCTCTTTTTGAGATCATATATAGTAGAGCTCCCTCCATCCTTCCTGGGGTCAGGGAGAAACTGAAAGCTAGAATTCATAACCATTCCCTTGCTCAAGTCCTTACAGGCTCTGCAATTTACCCAGAAGCCATGCATAAGTTTGTTCCAGATGCACTGCCGTGCCCCACTGTGGACCCTGTACACCCCTTCCAGCCCAGAGACTCTGTGTGGGTAAAGAAGTTCACTGCCCAAGGACTTACCCCAACCTGAAAGGGATGCTACACTGTTATCCTGAGCACACCCACGGCTGTTGAAGTAGACAGCACCCAGACCTAGCTACACCACTCCTAGCTCCTGCACAGAAAACGGCCTGGATCCTGGCAGCCAGCGGCCTCACCGTGAGATCCCTAGCCTGGGCTCCATATAGGCCAGGAGACTTGATGCCTGCAGGAGGGGAACTGGACTTCAGTGAGGACAGTACAGATGGGAACTGTGTTACTAGGGGTCTTGGTAACTGTAAAAACATTTTTTGCTAACCAGTGAGAAAGTCTGGGGCTAAGTAAGGCTAAATGTGCTAGGGGACTGGAAAGCAAGGAAGTAGGATGAGTCAATGATTTGACTCATGTACATAAAAACCAGTGGGGAATGAAATATGGTAGCACTCATACTTGGGTAAAAACTGCTGTTTGAATTTTAACCTTGCTATCTGACTTCTACCTTCGATTGCTTGCTTAAACAATAGGGTAGTTACAGGAGATTGACTCCCACTGACTCAGTAGCTTCAGGGGTAGAAACTGTAGATAACCTTTAGTTCTGCTTTTGTATTATGGGCAAGATAGGGCCACATCCAATGTCAAGCAGAGTGTGACTGGGAACCAACCCTGCAGGCCGTCCCCGGTCTTTAGAATTTAGTCCTAAGGGGCCAATCAGGGTTAGCCGAGGCAGTGACATCACCGACCTGAATAAAACTCCTGGACTGGGCGATATTCGCTCTCTTCCGCCATGCTGCCGGCATGAGTGGGATAGCCTATGCTAGCATAGAGATGGCTCTTTTGTTTATTGCATCGGACTCGGCTCCTTGGTGGTCCTTGGGGATCATGACTGGAATCCCCAGCCAGGACCATGAGGGACCCCCATTCCGAAGAGCCTGACTGGCCGCGGTAGGTGTGTGTTTGTCTGTGTTTTTGTGTGAGCGCTCTGGAGGGACTGCCCCTCCATCAGGGCTCTTACCTGGGTGTTTACCGGCTGCTGCGTCAGCCATGGTTTGAGTCCAGATTCGAATCTGTAATAAATTCTAGCATGCTTAATCAAATTGGCTCCGGTGGTCCATCTCTTGGGGACTCGCTTTGTAACACTATGCTGGGCCTCAAACTTGCTGTCCACCCCCAGCGCTGCTCTGGGGTTCGGAGTCCAGGGCACCTCATGCTGGGGGCTCTGTCCGGGGACAGATGCATCAGAAGTGAGTCGCAAGGGCCTTTTGTGCAGTGGTGCTGCATCTTCCCCCACAGCTCACCCTTCATTTAACAGACATTTAAGGGGAAACCGGTGATGAGCAAAACAGGCATGTCTTCCCAGAAGGGAGCCACGTGATACCCTCCGGGAGGGAGAACCAGCCTCTGCCTTCTGGCGCCTGAAACCACGTGTTCTTTCTTTTTTTTTCCTTTTCTCCCTTGTTAATCCTCACTTGAGGGCATTTTCCCATTGATTTTTAGAAAGAATGGAAGGGAGGAGGAGGGACAGAGAAAGATTGACTTGAGAGACACATCAATTGGTGAATTGCTGCCTTCTACATGCAGGATGACTAGGTTGGGGATTGAGCTTCCAACCAAGGTACATGCCTCTGACCAGAACAGAACCCAGGAGCCCTTCAGTCTGAGGACTGATGCTCCATCCACTGAGCCAAATCAGTTAGAGCCCACACATCTCTTAAAAAAGAGAATGTGCTTAGGAAGAGGAGCCCTCCCTCTGGGCCTTGTCTTCATGAAGCCTGGTAGAAATTAACACTGTACACAGAAACAGACCTCAGTTTAAATTAGTTTCCTTCCAATATAAACTGACCAGAATCAGGTTACGGGCTAAGCTGTGTCACTGCCATGCTCAGCCGCCCTGGACTGCCTCAGGGGCTGGGAGAGATCTGAGTGCAGCCTGGTGTCAGCGAGCAAAACAAGGATGTCACCGAGCCTGAGGGATGGGAGCTGAAACCCGGCTCTGCCTGCTGGCACGTGACCACGGAGGCCCTGAGGTGACGCAGAGCTGAGTGTCCTCTCAGGGCAGGTGCCGGGTGGCAGGGCAGGCAGAGCCCCTGGTGGCGGCCATGGAAGTGCCTTTCAGAGCTCCAGGAGAGCCTGTGACGGAGCAGAGCTGACCGGTGGTCCCAGCGGCCGCCTCTCAGAATGCCACCATGTCGCACAGAGGCCCATGCTTCTCCAGGCTGCCCCATCAATGCCCGACACGGGCCTCCTTGGTGAGGAAACCCTGCTTGGCCTCCTCAGCACCTGTGTGCTGTGGTCTGAGAGGTTCCCACTCTGTCCGTCCTTCCTGCCCTCTCGCCGGCATCCTGGCCGGAAGCCCCCTGCCTGCTCCTGCTCCCTCCATCCTGCACTGATGTCCCCAGGGCCTTGGCCTCTGCTTCATGGAAGACCCAAAGCAATGCGCCTGCTCCAGTGCAGGTTCCCCGAGGGCAGGGGCAGGCCCTGCTGTGCTCCTGGAACAGGGCACAGACCAGGGGCCTCATAAATGCTTAGGGTAGACTCGGAGGGCTGAGCAGAATCCTCGAGATGGTCCAAGCCATTCTCATGTCCAAACGACATGCCTTCTAGGTGGTCCTAAGTGGACTCCGAGCCACTGAATGAAAACCGGCAACGAGGGAAACCTGCCCCCCCTAAGCAGCCCACCCCGCTGAGGAGTGGTCTCAGCTGTGAGGCGCCCCTCCTGTTCTGGGACAGTCCACGCCCTGCCCTCCCGTGTTACAACGGTGTCTGGACAGCACATGACAGTCCAGTGAATGACTGAAGGGGCATCTTGGTTCTTCCATCCATTATTCCCATGACATAGCCCCCTTGCTGCCTGTCACTCTCCTCTAGTGACCTCTGACCTGTTACATTTTCTCTGAGTGTCTGGGTCCTACGACTGGATAGGACCATGGCATCTCAGTCTGACAAACACAGATGCCAGTGAGTCAAACACATGTAGTGACACTGAGCCGAGTGTGACAGCCACTCTCCTCAGAGCTCACGGCCACTCAGGAAAGGGGACAGAGGGTTACATCTTCCAGGGCCTGGAGGGTGGGGAGCCGGGGAGCCTCTCTGCAGGCAATGCTGTGAGTGGTCCTCCCTCCCCCGATGAAGAGCTTTCAGCCCAGAGAATCAGGAAGGGGATGTGGGGGGTTGGGGAGGGCAGAGGCAGGGCCAGGTGCCGCGCAGAGTGCACACCTCACACACTTTAGGGGTGCTTGGATGGAGATATAAAGAAAGTGCTCGGCCCTAGTAGGTGCTCAAACACCAACAGTGATTTTTCTTATGTCATTATCGCCATGGGTGCCTTCTGCTGCTGCTGTTTTAACACCAGGCTCAAACTGAACTCGTGGTTAACCAAAAGCCCTGCTGCTCCCGCCTCCATGTAGACGGTGCTTGTCTACCTGCTTATTTATTCCCGGCGACAAAAGCTGAGGGCCAGGAAAGAGCCGCTTACTCTGCCGCAGGGCTGTCTCACTACCACCCGCTTGGGGTTCTGTTTTGTTTTAATAAAATCCTCGCGGTACCCAAAGGCTTCAGAAACTCCATCTGTCTAAACCACGGATCGTTTGAGGAAAGCACGTTTGACAGACAAGCATTTTCTTTTTAAGTATATTGTTTTTGAATGATTGCACTCACACACACAATTCCTTTGCTAAATTCAGAAAGTCTGTCCCTACACCCTCCCCACGGGCCCCGCACACTCTGTGCCTGTGTAGATGCGGACTCCGTGCTCCCCATCCTGTCTGGCTCTGAGGAACCACGTGGGGCTGGAGAAAAGCTACAGCCGATTCTCACAGGGCTGCTTTTAGATGATCAAATCACCAGCTCATGAGTGGGAATCACTGGTGACAATGCAGTTGGGTTTGAGCTACCAGGTCGATGGACCCTCCCTCCGGCCCCTGGGGTCTAACACTGCTCACTCAGCCTAACCCTCGGGAAAGCAGGTTCCTGCCCCACCAGCTGCTGCTCTCTTGACCCACTCCCTCCTGACCAGGAATGAATTTCTGAATTTGTCCCAGGCTGGCAGACACTGGCCCAGCCACACTCTGCTTGTGTACAGGCGCCTGGACTCCCCACCTGCGAATTCCTGGCAGGGCTTTTCCAGGCTTTCCTACGGAAACCTGCAGCACAGTGTAAGTTCACAAGCCAGGGCAGAGGGTGGAAAGCCAGAAGGCAAAAGAAAGGAACAGGCTGGTCACCAGAGGCTTGGGGGTGGAGAGCACCCGCCCACGGTTGAGCCGGAAAGTTCAGCACCGAGGCCTGCGCTTGCTTCTGCCTCTCAGCAGGGGACCCGCCAGTCTGTCCTGCTTCTCCGCGTCTGCCCAACTGGATTGTGAGCTTCCCCAAAGCGGGGCTCGCTTTCCCTTCCTGCACCCAGCCCTGCATGTTGTAGACACAACTGCTCACTGAAGAAATGATTGTGAAGAAGAGCATTTATGATGGTGTGCCTTTCAACCCCTCTCTTTATTCTCAGAGAGCAGCTGCCGAACAAGAGCACCTGCTATAGATTAGCATCAGGTTCTCTGTCTCGCTGCGGCCTGGGATCTGTCAGGAAATGCAGCCCCGAGGACAAGCCTACTGCGCAGAGCGGGGAGGCTGCTGCCTCTGACTGTGCGTCTCGCTGGCCAGTTCCAGGGAACACGGGAATGTGGGCGGCGGCTCAGCCCCTCTTGGAGGCTCAGCGGAGAAGCCACATTCTTTGCTCCTGTCTTTTCTGGACAGACAGACTCAGGGTTTCCCTGTCTCTCCCCAGCGCTGGCAGTGGCCCTGCTTGGCCCGATGCCCTGACTTGGCGGCTCCCTTCAGAAGGAACAACCTATCGCTCTGTCCATCATGTCTCCCCAGCAGGACTGGGAACCCGGTTTGCCTGGGACGGAGGGACTTTCAGGGAGGTAGGACATTCAGCGTAAACCCAGGATAGTGCCAGCAAACCAGGTGCTGTCATCCTGCCGGGAACTCCTGCTCTCTCTCCTCAGTAACAGCCACAAGGCTCAGTACCTAGTGAATACCACTGATGGGAGCTGGCTGCTGGGCCTGGCACCTACTCAACCCCGCTTTCCCTTTCTCTCCCGCAGGCTGCCCACTGGCACCCGGTCTCTGTCCCTAATATCCTCAGGGCTCCTAACAGATCCTACTCGATGGCCCCTTTGCTCTAACTCACACTGCTCCCTCTGCCTGGGGTGCTTTCCCAGCTCAGGCTGCCAGGAATTCTTACGTATCCTAAAGTCACCTCATTCAGAAAGGCCTCCTTGAAGACACAGGGCCAGCAAGGGCACGTCCCCGAGACTGGCTCCCCTGCAGAGTGATCAGGGCTCAGGCCACAGTTCCTTTCCCCGTTTACATATGGATTTCTAAAACAACAGATTCTTTGCTGGTTCCAGAACCTCATCCTTGCTCTCCTGTGACGCTACCCACACCCTATCTGGTGCAGATCAGGGGGAGAAGGGCAGTCTGTCCACACAGCCCAGCTGGCAGCCCGGTGGTAAGGCCTGGACTGACAGCAAAAGCATCCTCTGGACATCTGGGCCAATTACACTGACTTCCTGGTGTTACTCAAGAAGTTAAAGATGCTTCCTCTGCCTGACATGCGTTTTTCTTCCTACATCCACAGATTTGCATGTCAGCGTTGCTCAAAGGCCAGGTCATGTCTCTGCCTTCAGAGAACATGTGTTCATTCATTCCCGCTCACTGCTAACCACCCAGAGGAAGGCCCTCAGCTGGGCCCTGGGAAGGGCATGGCATGTCTCTGCCCTTAAGGAAACCCCATCTAGCAGGAAAACCAGGCAGCTACAAAATGGCACAGGACAGTGCTGTTGTGTTTTTCTATATGAGGGTGCCCAGTACCCAGCTGGTGCTATCCGTGCAAAGGCCCTGTGAGCCTCTGGTTACTCTCCAGCTTTCATGGGGGCCAGTTAGAGCTCATCGTCTTCTCCAGACCATGACCCCCTTGAGGGCAGTCAGGTCTGACCGCCAGGTCCCCCTCCACACCCTCTGGGGTGGCAGGTAGGCTCTCATTAACAGCCATGGGCTCAGTAGCTGCCAAGGGAATAAGCGAGGGAGGGAGCAGTGGGAGGCCAGGGGGAAGTGGCTATAAATAAATGTTCCCAAAGCCAAGCAGAAGCAGAGCCAGTCTGTGAAATCCTGACTTGTTTACTTTCAACCTACAAGCCAGGAGAGTGAACGTGAAAAGCAGCTGAGATTCCGAGCAGCCACACCAAGAACGCAGGCTCTGGCTATGGTCCGGAGCCCCAGGATGGCGCGCTTGCCCTCACTGCCAGGATCGCAGCCAGGACACACCTGCCAGTTCAGCGGCCCCTGCAGGTCAAAGCCCACATTTCATGTGACGCTCAAAACAATGGTTAGAAGGGAGTGATCACCTTTACCCACTTCACACTAAGTGACTTATCCAGAGTACCCAAGGCAGGGACCCCACCTTCTTCCTCCTTTCTCTGGAGGCCTCTCCTTCAGGCTTCTCAGGCATCGCTCCCTCAGTGGGTCCGTGAACAGGCTGATCCTCTAACCACTGAGCAACGCTAGCCAAACTGAGCTTGCTTTGAGTTTGCCTAGTTTTGCCCAGTATTGTATTTCTCAGCCTTCAGGGATTCCTTGGGGGTGGGAGGGACAAAATGCACCTTCAATCTGGCCATCCCCATTCTTCCTCTCTCTTCTTGCATTAGTTCACAAAATAAACCAAGACAATACCCCATTTACTGAGTACCAACCATGTACCAAATATATTCCAAGGCCCAGTACTCAGACAAAACTCAACCTTCTCTTGAATACAAGACGTGGCCTCTGTTAATGGGGGAGGGGTGGGAGAGGCCCACAATGTACAGGTGTGTGCCAAGTGCTGTGGGTACAAGAAGGGCATGCTTCGTCCTGCCAGGGGAACGGACCATTTCAGGCAGAGCGGACAGCGGCAGGAAAGGCTCGGAGAGGAGGAGCAGCACCCTCAGCCATCGATCACCTGGGGCTGTAGCTTCTCCAGGCTCACGGGGGAATGAGGAGACCTACACAGGCATGTCCTCACCAGGTCCCGCCAGGGACTGAGAAGCAGAGGTTGGAGGCCCAGCCTCGTCAGAGCGGAATATCTGCAAGTACTTCTTTCGGATGGAGGAAACAGGCCTGGAGAGGGAAGTTTCTCAATGTCCTGCGGCTAATGCGTGGAGGGGCCGGGACTAGGTTATAGGGCCTACTTTCTGCTGTTCAACAGGGCTTCCTGCTTCACTTAGTAAAACATTTAAAAAATATATATATATTTTATTGATTTTTCACAGAGAGGAAGGGAGAGGGATAGAGAGCTAGAAACATCGATGAGAGAGAATCATCGATCAGCTGCTTCCTGCACACCCCCTACCGGGGATGTACCCGCAACCGGTTTTGGCAGTAAAACATTTTTACGACACCTAACTTTTTATGTCATTTTTCCCCATTTGAAAGTAAGTTGCAGATATACTGCAATCCTAAGGTGTTTGGCCTACATCATTTAAAATGATGACATTCTAGGCCTAACCTGCTCAGTGGATAGAGCATCAGCCTGAGGACTAAAAGGTCCCAGGTTCGATTCCGGTCAAGGACATGTACCTTGGCTGCGGGCACATCCCCAGTTGGAGGTGTGCAGGAGGCAGCTGATCGATGTTTCTCTCTCATTGATGTTTCTAACTCTCTATCCCTCTCCCTTCCTCTCTAAAAAAACCAATAGAAAATAAAATAACATTCTAATAGGTAGCTTAAATGCCATTATTGTACGTAAGAAAATTAATAATTTACCAAATTATTCCTAAAATGTTTTAATTTTTAGGGATCCAGCATCCACTTCACGTGTTACATTTGGGTTGTCAATTTACCCTCTTTTTAAAGCTGGAAAGTTGGACCATGTTTTTGTTTGTCATTGATACTGATTTCTGTGTGTGCAGAGTTTAGGCCATTTGTCTTGTAGGCTGTCCCCATTCTGGGCTGTTTCCCCTGATAAAATTCAGAGCAAACAGCAAGAATGGGACACAGGTGACAGTGGGGACCTATCGTGTCACATCCCACCGGGCACCCCCTAATGCCAGCTGCCTTTTCTCTGAGAGGCAAGGTGGGTGCAGGGGGCGATGGCCAGGTCTCTGCAGCGGAAAGATCATTTCCTCTGGGCAACCGGGGAGGCACCTGCAGGGTGACTTTTTCCGTAACGAGGACAAGCCTGAGACAGATTTAATGTGTTCCCAGGTTCGTTCTGAAATAGTTCACGCCTGTGAGGAGGTTCCCCGATGCCACCACCCAGACGGAATATGCTGCCTCCTAGGCGGTGAGTTCGGGGGAGCCCTGCATCCTCTCCCAGTCCCAGCCCGCTCCATGCCTCCGTCATGCCTCTCGAAACTTTGTCTCAGGACCGCTTTACACAGATAAAAATTACTGCATTTGTCAAAAAGCTGCTGTTTGTGCCAGGTACGTCTGTCCATATGTACCATATTTAAAATGAAAACTGAGGACTTTTAAAGCACAAGCACACATTGCATTACTTGCCACAGTGATAATGTCAACACGTGTCATGCGGCCTCTGGGAAATTCCACTGTTCACGCATGACACAAGAGTGAAAAAGGCAAATAATGTCTCCATATTGTTATAAATACAGTTTTGAGTCATACACCACTGAAAGGCAGGCCTCCTGACCACATTTTGAAAACAGCAAGTTAGACCTGCATATATTAACGTGAAGAAATTTGAATGGTGACGTTCAAGCCCCGTTTCTGTGAGCACGAGAATTAAAGAGAGGCTCTTGGTAAATAAAGAATGAGTTCAGTGTTAAACCTGATGTCTTTTCTTCATCCAGATTGGGTGGGACCAGCAGACTGCACGTCACGTGCCTCAAGATGTTCGCCTTTTCTCCACTGCGGCCCCGTCCCAGATGCTCGGACAGCTGGTCTCGCCGCTCTGGGAAAACATCCACCAACTGTTGGGAGAGGCTGAGCCTGTCTCACACCCACACTTTCCTTCAGGGCTCCCAGCACAGCCCTTTCCTTGGGGAGCCATCTGGCAGCCATGTGGACATTAGGGCTACCACTACTAGCACACATTCCAACATGTCCCAGTGTCCCCAGACACTTGTGGAAGTGGAACGAGTTTCAACACAGCCTTGGGACAGCTGTAAAGAGCTGGCGGGGAAAAGGCCTGGGGCAGAATGCTCAACTCTGAGGGTGAATTAACAGCCCAGCTAATATCCCTGCCCATCAGCATGACCACTCGGCTCAGTTCAATGAACACCTGGGAGGGCACAGCATTACCTAGGCCCAGCGATGGTCAGAAATGAGTAACCCTGTCTCCTGCCCGGAAGAGTCCCGGCAGGGAGGGGAGATGGTGAATGAAGGGATGATGGGCAGAGAAACGCACGGGAGCTACAGGACAGAGAATGTCTCTCTGTCTCATGGCATCCCCCGTGTGAGATCAGAGACTGCAAAGGGTAACAGAGACCAGGAGGCCTGGATTCTAACACATACTCTGTAAAGTGGGGCCAGTTCCTTCAGAGGCTATAGTGAAGTCTGGCTCCTGAAAACACAAGGGACCTGGCTTCACAGCCCAGCTCTGCCAGGGATACCAGTGGGACCTGGGATGAGTAATCTCACTTTGCTGACCTGGTTTTCTTGTCTATAAGCGGGAATGACAGAGGAACACTTGGAGGATGAGGATTAAATACAGCGTATGCAACGTAATTAGCATAATGCTTGGCATGTAACCCAAACGGGGATGGCTGCTGTAATTTTCTCTTTTATGGGTTCAATGACCTAAGAGAAGCCACTGGACGAACCAGTTTCCAGCCACCTGGGCTCAGGACACCTGAGGAACATGAACACCTCACAAGAATCACCGAGGTCCCTGGTTGGCAAACTGTGGCTCTCGAGCTACATGTGGCTCTTTGGCCCCTTGAGTGTGACTCTTCCACAAAATACCATGGCCTGGGAGAGTCTATTTTGAAGAAGTGGCATTAGAAGAAGTTTAAAAAATTTGGCTCTCAGAAGAAATTTCAATCATTGTACTATTGATATTTGGCTCTGTTGACTAATGAGTTTGCCTAGGTCCTTTATGCTAATGCTGCTGGCGGAAAGCACACAGCATTCTCTGGAAATGAAGACAGAGAAGCTCCAAGAAGCTCCCAAATGAACTGGCTACACTTCCAGGGGAAGAGTAATGGGACAGCATAGCCTCTGAGACCGCGGGCCTCAATGTCCCCATCTGTGTATCTCACGGCTGGACCAGCCAGGTACTATTACACTCTTAATTTATCACCAGGAGCAATGGAACTTTTTTCCTCTGAAAGAAATATTAAGGAATACTTAAAAAGATGAGAGTTAATTTGGCATAGGTGGAGGGTAAGGCCTCTAACCTAGATGATTTAGTGCAGACAAATGGTCTCGGGTCTCCTAGGTCCTTTTAAGGTGGAAACTTCTTGGATTCCTACAATTTAAAAAGACTTTAAAAACATCGCATGGCTCCCTCCCCACTCACTTCTGAGACCATTCCCTGCAGTCAGCAGCTGACATTAAAAAAAATTTTTTTTTTTTAAAGTTAATTTCAGAGAGGAAGAGAGAGAGAAACTTCAATGATCAGAGAGAAACATTGATTGGCTGCTTCCTGCATGCCCCCAACTAGGGATGGAGCCTGCAACTCAGGCAGGTGCCCTTGACCAGAATCAAACCTGCCCTTCAGTCCGCAGGGCAGCGCTCTATCCACTGAGCCAAACAAGCTAGGGCCAGCAGCTGACATTTATAACTGAAAGAGACTTGGTTCCTCCAGACTCTGGAAGTAAGCATGCCCCTGAAGTAGGAAGTTTTCTGTTCTCCACAGCTGCACCCACAAATTCTTTAACCCTCAAGGCAATTACTAAAATGATAGAAAAGTGGCTGGAAAGGAGCAGGAGTAAAGCGAACCATGAAAACCCAGCATGTGTGCCCGGTCCCGTTAGATCCTGGGCTCTGCCCCTCGGAGCTTCATCGGGCAAGTTCTACGCACTGTGATGTCAGTTTTTTGTTTTTTTAAAATATATTTTTACTGATTTTTCAGAGAGGAAAAAGAGGGATGGAGAGCCAGAAACATTGATGAGAGAGATACATCGACCAGCTGCCTCCTGCACATCCCCCACTGGGGATGTGCCCGCAACCAAGGTACAGGTCCTTGACCGGAATCGAACCTGGGACCTTTCAGTCTGCAGACGACGCTCTATCCACTGAGCCAATCCGGTTTCGGCTGGGATGTCAGTTTTAGCAACTCACGCAGCATGCTTCCAGAGAACCTGTGTGTCCTGGAAAACTCCAGTCCTTCCTCAAGGGCCACATGACTGTGAGCAAGTGCCAGGCTGGCTGCCTCGCCCACAAAGTCAGTGATAGCACCTTCCTCTGCCCAACATGGTGAAATGAACCAAATAAGAAAATTGGGCCCTGGCTGATAGCTCAGTTGATTAGAGCATCAACCTACTATGCCAAGGTTGCGGGTTCGATTCCCAGTCAGGGCACATTATAAGAATCAACCGGTGAATGCATAAATAAGTGGAACAAGTAGATGTTTCTGTCTTTCTCTTTTTCTAAAATAAAAGTTGGTAAAACTCCACTTTGGACACTGTGTAGTACTTTTTAAGCAGGGATTATAACTTTATGCTAAGATCCAAAGCTGTAATGAGTTCATCAAATAAAGGCCCCATCCAAGGAGGTAAAGCTCTGCCTTATCACCCACCATCTTCCTTGGAATTAGCTGTAGGGCAGAGGAGTCCTGTCAGATGTAAGGCCACCCTCAGAAAGCCGTTAACCAAGCAGACTCTGACCCGCTGTGGCCCACCATCGTGCTAAATACAACAGTCTCGGAGCTGACGGCCCAGGTCCAAGTCTCTCAGGCTGAGGTCAGGACTCTGTTCGTACAGTCCATGAAGTTTCCATTGTGAAAGGAACCTCGGTTCTTCCCTCTTTGCTCCGCACTCAGAGAAAACAACCTGAATGTTTACAGGCCGTTCTGGAGAGGCGAGCCAGGCCCCATCAATAGCACCTGAGCCAAACCACAAGCCCCTCAGACAGATCAGACCCCCTCTGCACACAGAAGCCTTAAAGACCACAGGCATCGAGAGACACAGGCCGCGCAATGGACAGACCAGCGGAGGGAAAGTGCACGCTGTCAGCATCTCGCTGGGTGGCCCTGGGTAAGTCTTATGCCCGCTGCTCTGTTCCTGGATCTCCCCACTGTACAACAGGGGACCTGGGATGATGTCTATGGCCCCTTCAGCTCGACACCATCATGATTCTAGGTTTCCTCTGACATCCCGCTGTCCCCTTGTTGGTCCCCGTACTCACCCCGTGGCCATGGCTGGAAGGCTGCAGCACAGGGAACCCGAGGAGCTGAGTCCTGTCCTCCCAGGCTCTGCTGATCTCAGGACCACAGACCTCGGGAGGCAGCACTTGATTTTCAGACTCTACTTAAAACCAAACAGGAAAAGGAAGCTGAACCAGAGACAAAGGGGAAACAAACCCCAGTTGGAAACTGAAAGCTAGGTAGAAAATGGAGAAACAAGAGGCTCCCAGGCACGGCCCCACCAGCGTGGGTGGCCGAGAGCCACTGTGGGGCCTGAACCACCACCCACATTTGCAACCTCAGGCCTCCAAGTGCTTCCTGCAGAGGCAGGGGCCGGGGTGGGACCAGGCTGTGGTGCTGCCTCCACTGCTAACCCTCCAGCCCTATCTCAGAGCCCCCTGACAGGGCCAGGCCTGGGCTCTCCCATCTGCTATAGGTGGTGGGTCAGTGCGCATGCTCCCTACAGGCCTTTATGAAAAGCTCCAAGACTTTGAAGCATCCTCACTCATCTTCCAGAGAGAAGACTACATGATGATGTTGTAATAGCTAACTTAATAGTTTACTATGTGTATTTTTATTGATTTCAGAGAGGAAGGGAAAGGGAGAGAGAGAAATATCAATGACATGATAGTCATTGATTCGGCTGCCTCCTGTACGCCACTGAGGATCAAGCCTACAACCTAGGCATGTGTCCTGACCGGAAATTTAACTGTGACCTTTTGGTTCATAGGTCGATGCTCAACCACTGAGCCACACCAGCCAGGCTCTGGTAATCATTTGTACTTTTTTTGGGGAGCTGCTCCTCTTAATGGTGATATTTCAGTCAGTGACTCAGGGCCTGAAAGGAACATGTTTGGGGATTACTGGAAACCTGGTGTCACTTGTCCTGTAAGTAACCTGGGGCCTCAGTTTCCTCAGGTGTCAAAAGGGCCCGCACAGGGTCCTATTGAAGACAATAAGATCCATTCATTCCCAATCTTTCATTCAAAATTTCCCGAGAACCCAGAATTACACATTGTGCTAAAACTAGAGACAAAACACAGAAGAGAACACAGCACTTGTCCTAAAACAGCTCCTACGGTTTAGCAAGGAAGAGACTGACATGTTAGCAAATAGATGTAATGAAATGTTGTTATTGATGGAGTAAAAACCAGCTGCACAGCGCACAGTACAAAAGGAAGATCAGCCCTAACCGGGGAGCTGAGAGCACTTTGAACATTGGCGATGTATCCTGCAAGGCTTTCAGCACTGCACAAGGTGCAAACCACAAATTTTGACATGTTATGACTTTTGTTTTCCTTTAGTTCAAAATATTTTCTCGTTTTCCTTGTGATTTCCTCTTTTATCCATGCATCATTTTAGATTTTGTTTAAGTCCTAAGCATTTGGTGTTTTCCTACATCTGTTACTGTTATTATTTTTTAAAGAAAGATTTATTTACTTTTATTTAAGAAAGGGAGAGGGAAGAGACAGAAATATCAATGATGAGAAAGAATCATTGACTGGCTGCCTCTACACACCCCACACTGGGGATGGAGCCTGCAAGCCGAGTATATGCCCTGACTGGGAATTGAACTAGGACCTCCTGAGCAACACCGACTGTTATTTATTTTTAATTTAATTCTACTATGGTCAAACAACATAATTAGTATGATTTCAGGCCTTTAACATTTATGAAGACAGGCTTTAAGACTTGGCATTTTGTCTACCTTGGTGAATGTACTGTGTGCACAAGGAAAGAACATGCATTCTGAAATTAGGGGCAGTGTTCTAGAAACGTCAATTAGGCCCAGCAAGGCCTTATAGACCTTCTACGTCCTTATGGTCTGTTGATTTGTTTTTGTCTAATTGTTCTATCAACTGCTGAGAGAAAGGTTTAAGGAGACCTCCAATCATTTTTCTTCAATTCTGCCCATTTTTATTTCAGGTATTTTGAAGCTCTTGTTAGATACACATATTTTTATGACTCATATCTTCCTGATGTGTTGACCCTTTCCTCAGTATGAAATGTCCTTCTTTATCACTGGCAGAACTCTTTGTCTTTGAGTTGACTTTATCTGACATTAATGTAGCCACGTGAGCTTTTTAATGCTATCTGCGGGTATACGTTTTTCCATCCTGTATTGGTTTTCTATTGCTGCTGTAACACATTACCACAGACCCATAGCTTTTAACAACACACACTGATTATCTTAGTTTTGTAAGATAACGGTAAGTGAGAAGTCTGACATAGATGTCAGGTGTTGCAAGCACTGTTTCCTTCTGGTCAGGGCACGTATTCTAGAGGATCATTTCCGTGCCCCTTCCAGCTTCCAGAGGCCACCTGCGCCCCCTGGCTCAGGGCCCCTTCCTACATCTCCTCAGCTAGAGTGCAGCATCACCATGCCTTCTCTTCCATCCCAACATCTATTTCATACCATGGCCGGAGAAAGGCTCTCCACTCTTGTCTCTTTTTATGGTCATATTTTAATTTCTTTTGGCTTTTATTTTTCCCTCTATCTTTTAATTGGAGTATTTAATCTATTTACATTTAATTTATTGGTATGGTTGGCTATTGGTCTGCCATTTTGCTATTTGTCTCATCTGTTTTTAGTTTATCTTTTCCTCCTTTCTTACATTCTTTTAAGTAAACTAAATACCTTTTAGAATTCAATTTAAGTTTTACTATTGTCTTTTTAGCTATATATTTTATATTTTAGAAGTCTTTCTAGGAATTTAACATGCATTGTTAACTTTGAATACTTAGATTATTATATCATTTCATGTAAAATCTAAAAACTTTACAACTGTGTAAATCTACTATATTTATGGTATAGTAGTCATATGTATTACATATTCACAATACAATGTCATAATATTTTTGTTGTAAATGATTATATATATATATTTAATTATAAAACATTCTTTTATATTTACCCATATATTTATCCTTCCTGGTACTCTTCATCTTTTCTAAACCTGAGTTTCCTAGTATAATTTATCTTCTGCCTGAGGAACTTTAGCATTTCTTATACATCAGGAATGCTGGCAATAAATTCTCTTAGTACTTTTTTTAATCTGAAAAAATATCTTTATTATTGACGGTACTTTTTTTCTGAGTAGAAAATTCTGAGAATTGTTTTTCCTTTCAGCACTTAAAAAAAAGTTGAATGTTCTACTATCTTCTGGCGTCCATGGTTTCTGATGAGAAGTCGGCCATCACTCATATTGTTATCCTCTGTATATAATGTACCATTTCCTTTGGTAACTTCTATTTCTTTTTCTTTGGTTTCCAGAGTGTGACTCTGATTAGCTTAGTGTGGTGTTCTTTATATTTAGCCTGCTAGGGTTTTGCTGAGATTCTTGGATATGTCAGTTAAGGCTTTTCACCAAATTTGGGACATTTTTGGTAATTATTTCTCCAAGAATTATTCTTCTGCCCTCTGGGACTACAATTACACATATACAGATCTTTTGGTATTGCCCACAAGTCATCAAGTTACTGTTCCCCCCCCCCCCCCCCAATATTATTTCCCTGCTTTTCAGATTTCATGATTTCTATTGCTCAGTCTCCAAGGCCATGGACTCTTTCTAATACAGTCTCCAATCCACATTTAATCTCATCCAGTGAATTTTAAAGTTTCATGTCTAATGCTAGGATTTCCATTTGGTAAATTTTTTATAATTTCCATTTCTCTGTTGGAATTCTCCATCTATTTACTCATTACATTCACCTTTTCCTTTAAGTCTTTGAACATATTTATAATAGCAACTTTGAAGGACTTGCCTGCTAATTCCAACTTCAAAGTCACCTCAGGATCCACTGATTTTTTTTCCTTCAATTAAATACGGGTAACATCTTCTCTTTAATGTTCATTAATGTATGATTGTATGCTAGATATTATAATACATTGCAGAGAGTATGGGTTGTATTATTTTCCTTTAAAGGTATTGAGTTTGTCCTGGCAGGCAGGTAAATTATTGGCAGATCCTTTAGATGCTGTGGAGCTTGGACAAGTTATTTTTTTAAGTTCTATTTTCATTTTAAACTTAGCCCTAGCGTGTGACCCTTATTCAAGGACACAGTCCTTAATGCTAAGGTGTGGTTGTTTGGGGTGCCTGAGGTGCTCTTCATTCAGGTTGACTGGGATCTCCAACATCTCCTAGCAATGCATGACCTTGAGCATCATCATTGGTTAGCCCTTACAGTGTGCAATCCGTGCTAAGCCTCATGGATAGTCTCACTCTATATACATATAGCTGGCCCTTAGCCAACAAGCCAAAGTGAAAACCTACACAGACTTTGCTATCCTTGCCCTTACCATGAAGCCTCCACTTCTCCATTTCCTTGCCCTGCAAAGTCCAGCTATTTCAGTAGCCTGGGATTCCAATGTCTGCCCCCTGAGCTTACTAAGATTAGCATTTAGCTTGAGCTCCACCATTCTGTGCCAAGACCAGAAGAGACTCCACCGGAAAGCCAGAGCTACTGCGGGGCTTATCATGTGTGCTTCTTTACTCAAGGATCAGAATCCTGTGCTGCCTGCTCAATGCCTGAAATACCAAGAATTTAATATTTTTTTGTGAGTTTTAGTATCCTTCGTGGAGTAAGGTGATCTGTATATTTTGTTCAGTTTCATAATTGTTTTGTCAAGAGAGCAACTCCATCATCAGTAGTCTGTCATGGCCAGAGGCAGAAGTAGATTTATGATTCTTAAAGTACCAAAAGGTATTTATTCTTTTTCATTTTGTGTGGATTTCCTGAGGATGTTAACCTGGGTGTAAACACCTTCACTGAGAATGTGTCTTTCACTTTCATCCCTCATTTCCTGTCTCCACATATGCTACTACTGCCTTTTCTTGGTTTCAGAAGTAGGTAACATGTAAGAGTGAACTTTTGGGGGCATTCTTTTAACTCAACAACCTAGCTTTCATAGGCAGGTTGAGTAGAATTATGAGAAAGAGCAAGAAATGTGGAAATATTTCTGCCCAGGGTGTTATGAGATACGGAGTTTAGCCCATGCTTTATTACTGACATGCTTCATTATGCCCCTGGGCATTCACCTCCCCTCTCCACCCTGGATCCCTCCTCTGTTCAATGTAAGGATTGGCTATATTAATAATTATGATTGCAGATACAGCATCAATCCCTAAATCAGTTGGGTCAGGGCAATAAAAATTGTTGAAAAATTAGGATAGGTGCTATTGGCAAAGAGCAATTTAGTGAGAAAGTTAAGAAATGTCCTGTTTTGTGTTACTATAAATTGACCTCAGCACCTCCTCTACTGTTTAGGATATAGCAGGTATGAGGTATATGTTGATTGCATGAATGGATATATGAATGAGTGAATAAATGAAAAGGACACCAAATCTTACACAGGAAATTAAATGCTAAGGCATCTGGCTCTGGATCTTGAATAAAGTAAATATTCAATAAATGACAACTATATTGACTTGAATTGAAAAGAGGCATTTTCCATGTGTCTAGAGTCCAATGGCAAAGAATGGTACAGAAAATGGATCAGGGAGCTATACTAAAAGACACTCTACTTAGTAGAGCTACTTACCTCAGTTTCTTTTTCTGTAAAAGATACTCCTCTCTGCCCTAACCAGTTTGGCTCAGTGGATAGAGCATCGGCCTTTTGACTGAAAGGTCCCAGGTTCGATTCTGGTCAAGGGCATATACCTTGGTTGTGGGCACATCCCCAGTAGGAAGCGTGCAGGAGGCAGCTGATCAATGTTTCTCATCGATGTTTCTAACTCTCTATCCCTCTCCCTTCTTCTCTGTAAAAAATTAATAAAATAATTTTAAAAAGATACTCCTCTCCCCCTTGGTAGGATGTTTGAGTATAAAAGGGTCTATAACTAAGATATATAAAAAATTATGTTTATATAATACTGGTTTTCCATGAGAATTTTAATGACAAGTTCCTTGTGTCTTAGGAGTGCAACAAAAGGGAATGGAGAAATGGCTACGCAGAATTAGTGACCATCACTGACACATTATGAAAACCTATTAACACACACTGCATGACCAACTGTAATCCAATCTGGGTTTGCCCTTCAAGACCCAATACACACATCACTTCTTCACTGAAGTGTTTATTAAACCCTAAATATAGATAAAATTATTCCTACTGCTGTGTTACTTCTGTTACAACATTGTCAATTTAGTTGTCCCAGATCACTGACCTTTAGCTAGGGGCTACCATGTTTTAGTCATTTCAGAACCAATCATGCCTACCACAATTCTTTCTACATAGTGGGTAGTGGGTTTCCTTTTGGGGTAACAAAAATGTCCTAAAATTCATTGTGATGATGGTGGCAAACTGAATATACTAAAATCCACTGACCTGTATAATTTACTTGTTTTGATTTTAATTAATCAATCAATTAATTATTTTATCTATACACTTTAAGTGGGTGAACTTTATATCTCAATAAAGCCATGGTATTAAAATGCCCCGAATGCAGACTGAAATATAATGCTTTAAAATGGGTTATGAATTAACAGTAGGTCTTTGAGATTGTTGAAAAAAATCGTCCCACAATCCTGGCTCACATCAGATACTGTAGAAAGAGAGGATGACAACTGTCCAGTCATTTCGTTTTAGAATGTGAAGAGAAGGAACGAAGCAGGGCACTCTGGCGGGATGCAGCAGCTATAGGGCAAGTGCTCAGGCTTCAAGAAAAGCCCATGAACTTGACCGGAGAACTAGTTGTTTCTCAAGCTATATGTTGAGTACTTTAATGTTTCCAAGCCTTTTGCCCACTTTCAATGATTTCCAATGGTTTTAGTGAGCTTCTGGAGAAATAGGACACACTGGCTACTTTTGGTTAACACAAATTAAGTAAGACCAAAGGAACATAATGAGAAACCATTTTTTCATCATTCGAATTACAGAAGCTTTTTGTTTGTTTCTCGGAACCTTTGGTTTGGTCTGGTTTGATTGGATTTCATTTCTATGAATGGAACACCTGGGTGAATCTGCGGATCAGAAGCTAAAGTCCATCACCTCCAAACCCTCCCTCTAACTGTCCCTCAGGGGTCTCACCACTCACTTCCAGCAACCCCTGACCTGTTCTCGTTTTCTTCTATAGAATATCATACTAATGAGATTATATGGGATGTAAACTTAAAAAAAAGTTTTTATTGAATTTTAAAGAGAGGAAGAGGGAGAGAGAGAGAAAGAAACATTGATGGGAGAGAAACATTGATAGGTTGCCTCCTTCATGGTCCTTACTGGGGATCAAGTCCAAAACCCAAGCATTTGCCTTGATCAGGAATCGAACCAATGACCTCCAGGTTCAGGGGTTGACACACAACCATTGGGATGCACCAGTTAGGCTCTCCTTATAATTTTAATTTGCATTTCTCTAATGAGTAACGGTGCTGTATATCTTTGCATGTTTTCATGTGCGATCTGTATATAGTTGCTTTGGTTGAAGTGTCTATTCAAGTCTTTTGCCCATTTAAAAAAACTGGGCTGTTTTCTTACTGTTAAGTTTTGAGAGTTCTTTATACATTCTCAAGACAAGTCCTTTGTACCAGTAATTTGCAAATATTTTCCTGAAGTCTGTCTCTTATCTTTTTCATTCTCCAAACAGTGTCTTTCACAGGATGACAGTTTCAATTTTGATCAAGTCGAAATTATTTTAATTTGATCAAGTCCAATTTATCATTATTTCCCCCCTTTTTTATAAGGGAGGGAGCATTTGCTGTCACATTTGCAAACCCTTTGCCTAGCCCTAGGTTGTGAAGATTGTCCCAAATTTTCTTCCAGAAGTTTTATAGTTTACATTTAGATTTAGAATCCATTTTGAGGTAACTTTTGTATAATGTATGGGGATTAGGTCAAAGTTAATTTGGGACATATTTTGCTTAATGTTCCAACTCTATCTGTGGAAAAGACAATGCTGAGTTCATTGAATTGCCTTTGCACCTTTGTCAAACATCAAGCAACATATCTGTCTGGACCTACTTCTGGACTGTTGGCCCAAGTGTCCAACATCTCCGTAAGTCACCTTGAAATATCAGGCCAGCTTGTTGGTGTCCAACACATGTCTCATCATCAGAACTCAGAACCTGGATCAGGAACGGTGACTGGGTCCCTGATTCATTTATTTTGTGATTCAGACTGTAGAGTATGTAATCCATTCTCTCTCCAGCCTGGACCACACATAGAATACTGAGATCAGTGTTTGATATTTCAGTACCAGAGGTACTGGCAACCTGGAAGCATTCTGAGAGAGTGACTAAGATGATGAGGCAAAGGAATCATAAGCCATGAGGACTGACTGAGAAGCCGGGCTGTCCGGCCTGGGAGATGACAGGGGATGTGAATGCTAGTTCTGAGCCCGTGGAACGGAGCTTGCTGGAAAGGAAGACTTCTTCTTCCTTCTTTATGTGGTCTCCTGGGAGCTGGTTAGGTCCAGTGCTGGTGCTGGGAGCTTGTGGGGACACTGCAGGCTTCTTGCTTCCAGAGGAAGCCATAGGGCCGACGATCTTGCTGTGACGGCCACCCAGCCGGCTGCAGGCGTAACACACATCTGTGTTAGGGGAGGGTTGGACCTACATCTGCGTTGACTCTGATTTTGCATGGTTGCCAAAGATGGCCCATGACTCTGACTTCTTTGTACAAGTGACCTGTTTCTGTCTTTGGGTTTAATGGCCTCGTGAAGACCCCGAGGTCATGTGAAAGAAAGGTAATTGCCCAAGGTCTCAAATAGTGGTTGCAAACTGAATTTGGAAAGCAAGCCTCCTGAAGCTTGGCCCAGGCCCCTGCCTTATTCTCTGTGTTTGCTGAGGAACAAATAACCCATAGCTCCTTCTTGCAGGCGCTCCGATTTTGCAGGCTCACCCTCGTTGAGGCCTTTACCGACAAAGGCAGCCTCTTATTAGAAATGTTAACACTTTTTTTTTTTCAATGACAAGATGGGGGGAAAAATCATATCAAATCAGACTGGTCTCTTCTTGAGCTGTTTTGGGGTGACCTACTGCTCTAATTAGGCTGGAGAAAACCTGGCTTTCGTGAGGTTCGGAATGTGGCTGGAGGAAAAATTGTCAAGGCTGGTTAAGTTCATCAGTGCCCCGCTGGCCTCAGCATTCCAGGAATTCATCGATTCATTCCACTGGTGAACCACAGACACAGACATGCAGGGACAGCAAATACCATGGCTGAGCTGCTCTGACTAATGCACCCAGGGCAGCACAGAGCAGAAAAACAGCCACACTTCATTCACTGCTGGCCCCTCACCCCACACCTCAACCCCCCAAACCCCTCGGATGATGGGGTGGGGCGGGGGGGGGGAGGGAAGAGTGCTACAGAAGGAAGTCAGGACCGAGGTTCGTACCTGCCCCTTCCTTTCTAATGTGTGATCACCTGCAAAGGGCAGACACAACAGTCCTTCTTGCTGACAGAGTTCTGGTGAAGAGCAAAGGAGACGACGGGCGGAAAAGTGCTTGGCAAAGTGAGAACTCTGCACCTACGTGAGGGTTTACTCATGTAACAAGCATGTGCTGGGCACCTGATAAAAGGCATGCACTGTGCTAAACACCGCGGGTACACAGATGACAGACCACAGAACCTGCAGCTAGAGACAGCCCGGCCTGACAGTGCGGCGAGGCTGAGGGTGGGAAGGCGTAGGTGGCGGCGCTGCCTGTCCTGACAGCCACAGAACCACAGAATCACCTTAAGCGCATTCGCTGCTCTAAAAGCAGGGTCCTTTCTCTTTACAGTTCTCTTTTCCTGAAGCCAATAATGCTGTTCTCAGTATGGCCAGTGAAAACTGTTATTAGAAGGCAGCTGGCATGGCTTAATTCCTTAGCCTAGGTGGACAGGAAATATAATTACTTTGTTAATGAATTAATTTTCACAAAAAAACCAAAACTGAATCCTTAAAAAAAAATCTTTGTCCAAGTTTCCTGACTGCTGTTGCAAGCAAATTCGCTGCCAATCTTGGCAGGAATTGCACACAGATGTGTGCTGAGTGGCACGTGCTAGACGGACATGGCACTGAGCTGGGAGGCAGGAGACAAACGCCACTTGCTCTCGGCTCCCAGGCAATCAACTTCCCTTTTGGGCCTTAGTGTCCTCATCTGTGC
This sequence comes from Pipistrellus kuhlii, assembly GCF_014108245.1. Taxonomy (NCBI): domain Eukaryota; kingdom Metazoa; phylum Chordata; class Mammalia; order Chiroptera; family Vespertilionidae; genus Pipistrellus; species Pipistrellus kuhlii. The sequence continues at coordinate 3,630,719 of NW_023425542.1, forward strand.
AGTGAGACTCGGTTAGCAGGTCATCCAGCACCACAGCCCCGCATCTGGGTCTCGCTTTCCTCATTTCTACTCTGCTTATGAAGATTAAATTTAAAATGCTGTGAAAGACTGCTAAAGAGCAGAACATCCCACTTGTCAGAGAAGCTTGTCAGGGGGGTGTGGAGCTCAGCACGTGCCTTTATTGATCTATTTATTTTTTGTCGGTCCTCATCCAGGGTATATTTTTCCCATTGCTTTTTATTTTATTTATTTATTTATTTAGAGAGGAAGCAAGAGGGGGAGAGAGAGATGGAAACGTCAATGAGAGAGAAACATCGGTCAGCTGCCTCCTGCACTTCCCCTATTGGAGATCAAACCCACAACCCTGGCACCCCGGCCAGGAATCGAACTTGCGACCTCTTGGTGCATTGAGCCACTCCAGCTGGGCTGCCACTGCTTTTTAGAGAGAAGAGAAGGGAAGAGCGTGGGGGAACATCGGTGTGAGAGACACATCGATTGGTTGTCTCCTGCACACACCCGGAATAGGGTCGGGGAGCGAACCTGCAACCCAGGTAACATGCCCTTGCCTGGGAACTGAACCTGAGACCCCTTGGTGAGTGGGCCGATGTTCTAACCACTGAGGAACACTGGCTAGGGTGCACGTGGCCTTATTAATAACATAAAGGACCACTGGGCCTGCCCGGGGATTCCTAGCAGTGGTTCTGACTATGGAACTGCAATGCATCTGTGTGTGTAGGCAGGGTCTACAGAAAAACTGCACTGGAAGTGATTGCTATGAAGGACCAGCGTTTGCACGAGTTCCTTTTCCCATTGCAAAGCCCAATCTCTCCCTCCAGAGGCAACTGCTGGTACTACTTTCGAGTAGTGTATTCTTCCCCTGCTCTCCCCACACATTCAGGCAGGTGTGAGAGGCTCCCAGTCCCTTTCCTTCCCCATAGATGGGCGCATCCCAGCCCCTTCTGTTCTATACCGGAGGTGCACGGGTGGGCTTCCCCACAACCCAAGGAACTGCCTGCAGTGTTGTGGTTTAAAGCATGGTGCACTTCCAGGGGACTGTGTTAATAATTCACTAATATCTCAAAGATGCTCTTGATCTCCAAAAAGTGACTGTCCCTCCACAGAAAGCACAGGCACTGCCCTGAGCCCAGGGCTCGCTACTGAAGCCCCGTCACAGCATGCTCCCCTGCTGGGGGTCACAGAGCTCCCAGCTGAAGGAGCTGAGGGAGGTGCATCTCCCCTGGTCAGCAGCAGAGGAGCTAGGAGCAATGCAGAGTATAGGGACACTTCCGACATCAATGCAAATCGAATACAGGGCCAAGAATATTGCACACATCTGGAAATTCTAGAAAAGTGGAGGCAGTGTAAAAGCCTGGTTTCAAACACCTAATACAAGAAAGTAATCAATAGCTCATTCCCCATTTTCCCATTGATTACATGTAGAAATTATAATAGTCTGGATATATAGTTTAAATATATTATTAAAATTACTTTTACCTGTTCTTTTTACTTTTCTTAACAGGGCTGTTAAATACCTCAATTCCCTATGTGGCTGTCATTGGTGGTTATGACAGTCCTGCTCTGGGGAATACGGCACCACTATTCACTCCTCTGTCCTCCATCAATGATGACTGACTGAGTCCCACCTTAGAAATGTTCTCTTCTTACTCACGGATACAGCAAATATTGGGCCTGATCGCCCCTAACTGCCTCTGCCCCTGCCACTGTGGCTTCATCAGGTCTAATTAGCATATTACCCTTTTATTAGTATAGACTAGTGGCCCTGTGCACGAAATTTGTGAAGGGGAGGGAGGGAAGGGGCATTTCCTCAGCCTAGCCTGCACCCTCTCCAATCGGGGACCCCTTGGGAGACATCCCTCTGCTATCTGGGACCTCTGGTTCCTAACTGCTTACCTGCCTGCCTGATCACCCCTATCTCTGTTTGCTTGCCTGATCTCCCCTAACTGCCCTCCCCTGCCAGCCTAATCTCGCTCCCAACTGCCCTCCCCTGCTGGCCTGGTTGCCCCCAACTGCCCTCCCCTGCCAGTCTCTGTCTTTGTTTTTCTCAGCAGTCCTCCAGGCCTCCTCCTTTCTCTTTCCAGGTTGGGAGGGGGCGGGGCTAATGGGGGCCCACTCCATCCTCTGCCCACCCTCCCTTCCATCCTCCATCCTCTGCCCACCCTCCCTTCCATCCAGGCCTCTTCAGGACTAGTCTGTTTTGTTTCCTCATTCTGCGAGAGACTCTAAGGGTGAGCTGGGAGGGAGGGAAAGGGAGAAAAGGCTGTGAGCTGGTGGGTGCTGTGTGTGTCTGTTCGTGTGTGCGGTTGTGAGTGTGAGTGCTGGTCCTGCCTCCCCTGTCCCCATCTCCACTGCCACAAGTCCCCACCCACCAGAGCCTACTGTGCGTGTAACCTAGGCATTAGGCCAAGCCTCCGGTCGTTGCGGATGTGATGGACCCGGGGTTTTTATATATTAGGATAAGCATGCAAATTCAAAGACAAGTGAAGTGCCACTAGTTCTAAACACATGTGACTGCACATTATATATATTCATACTAGAGGCCCAGCCTAAGAAATTGTGTGAGCATAGTTCACCGCTGCTTGCCCCCCCCCCCCCCCCCCCCCCCCCCCCCCGCTTGCCGCCGCCCTGCCCACCACCATGAGCTGCTGCTTGCAGGCCAGGGGAGGCACTAAGTGGTGGTCAATGCACCTGATGGCGACTGGTCAAGCAATCATTCCAGTCGTTACGCTTATGGCCCCTGGCCTTTTACTATACAGAATATTACTAATGAAGTAATAGCACCGTGAATTTATGGTGTGTTATTTTATGGGCCAAACAAATTAAACACAGAGGCAGAGGTAGTGAAGGTAATGAAAACTTAAACAGAGAAGCACCGTGGAGAAACCTGTCCGCTTGGTCTCTAACGGCCCAGGGAAGGTGTGTGCTAGAATGTAAACCCTCTGGTCGGGAGGGGAAACGAGAAAGCAAAGGGCAGGAAGATCACACAGGGGTGAATCCCTCGGGAGGGAACTGCATTCGCTGTGTAGGAGTCAGGCGAGTTTTGTTGAAGCGAGTTTTCTGAGGAGCAGGTGACCAGCCACACGCTACCCACTCTCTGCCCTGATGCTTCAAGTCAAAACCTGGGGACCAGTGAGAAAGAGACATCATCCACCCTAAGATGAGACGGAGGGGCCTGCTGCAGGTCAGAGAGGAGGCCGGGCCAGCCCAAGGGAGAGGTGCACCAATCCCACGGCCTCTGAGGAACAGGGCTAAGGAGTTGAAAAGAAGAGGAAAAACCACAATGATTTTCAAAGTGCACAAAAGCAGGGAGGGGAGGAAGCAGAGCAACAAAAGGAGCTTGTAAGAACGTGTGGAAGGGAGCATTGTACCCGCTATGCACTGAGCCACCTGCCAAGTCATCTCGGGACCAGGAGCCAGCATGCAGAGGGGCCGGGACCGGTGGGAACAAGTGACATCGCCGCCTGGACACCAAGCCAGGGCGGACAGAGTGGGTTCAGATGCTGACCAAGTCCAGGCCAGGAAACCACTCACCACCCTCGTGGTCTGGGGGGATGGACTGCAGGGGTCATGTAATTAGAACTTTCCTGCGTGTTCATTCAATACCGGTAAATCCAATTCTTTATCCATTCTGTGGGCCTAACTCATTCATTTTATTTCAAGTTCCACTTTAAGAAGGGTTTTAATAGGAAACGACCGAACTTCATCCTAACCAATGGTGGGAAAGCTGCCCCCGCAGTCTCCTTCCCCTTCAGGTCTCCCATGGCCCGTTACCTGCAGTCAGTCCACGGCCTCCTGGGGAATGCCTGGAGGAGATGGCCCCTGCGCTCAAGGAATTCTGCTTTTGGGAGACGCAGCATATATTCAAGTGAACCCAAAGGAAGTCATAAAGGTGATCAATAACCCAAACCTTGAAACTGAATTTCTAGTCTGTCAGCAAACAAAGCCATACTCTCTCTTTACAGCAACACACACACACACACACACACACACACACACACACACACACACAATCCCAGGCCACACAGGGTCCTAGGTTGTATCTGAGATGTCTCAGGTGGCTTCCTACCCTAGTGTTTTTTTAAAAAAAATATTTTTTTAATATATTTTATTGATTTTGTACAGAGAGGAAGGGAGAGAGATAGAGAGTAGAAACATCGATGAGAGAGAGTCATCGATCAGCCGCCTCTTGCACTCCCCCCACTGGGGATATGCCCGCAACCAAGGTACATGCCCTTGACCGGAATCGAACCCGGGACCTTTCAGTCCCCAAGCTGACGCTCTATCCACTGAGCCAAACCGGTCTCGGCCCTATCCGAGTGTTTAAGGATCTTGGTGAAGTTCTATCATTGTTCTCTTTGAACTTTTTATTATAAGCAATTATTAATTTTTCAATGAATAAAATCAGCTTATTAAAAAATGAAACAAGTGGCTTAGTGGATAGAGCGTTGGCATGCAGACTGAAGGGTCCCAGATTCAAGGGCATGTACCTTGGTTGCGGGCACATACCCAGTAGGGGGTGTGCAGGAGGCAGCTGATCGATGTTTCTCTCTCATTGATGTTTCTAGCTCTCTATTCCTCTCTCTTCCTCTCGGTGAAAAATCAATAAAACATATATTAAAAACCCCCCACAAAAAACGAAACAAAACACTTAAGGGTGCAAAAGGACAGTGAAATGGAGATGGGGCCCGGCCTGTTCTCCATGTTAAGACAGTCACGGACGGTGCCTAAGGCCCTGGCCATCCAGACGCTTGGGCATTCAACACAGAGGAGGAGGTGGTGGCCCACCGTGCCTGCCGTCTGGGTCCATGGCTCCTGCCCTGAGAGGGCGGGGCGGGGTCCTCACAGCCCCCCGGAGCTGAAGTCTGTCCAGAGGACAGCAGGATGAGAGCAGTTGGTCTCAGGTCTGCCATATTTGCTTTGCCTGTGCTTAACAATTCTCTCCATACTCCACAACTCCTTTAGATTCTAATTTCTTTTCTTCTCCTAATTTTATGGGGCATGGCCAGTGTGGTGCCTCATTAAACCACACTGCTTCCGGTTCTCTCAGCGTGGAGCCAGGACTCATGGGCCACCTTCAGTTTCCCATCCGCTGGCCCCCCACGTGGCACGGATATCTGTGCCAGGGCCGGGAAACAGGAGCCACAGAACAGGAATCAGGCGCCTTGGCCCTAGAGCGGGTCTTGGGGACCACGACCACACTCTGATCCTTTTTAGGTTTGTTTCCGCATCCGTAAGGGAGTATATTTCTAACTCGCCGAGTGTGATGTTAATTAAATAGCATATTGTAACTAGAGCTCTTGGCACTTAATAGCTGAATTAGACGGAAGCTATCTGGCTGGATCCCTAAGGTCTAGTGAGAGAGAACAGAGGGTGTTCAGTAAACATCACTTCCCTTTCCTGTTGGAAATGCCTCAAGGGACCCTGACACGTCTGCTCCAGGAAAGTGAAAAGTAAACGCTGTGTCCAAAGAAGTGCCTCCGAGAGCTCGGAACCAGAGGCTACCGAACAGCTGTTTCAGCGCAGACACAGCCTCTTCTGCTTCTTTAAAATATGTTTTTATTTTTATTATTTAAAAAATATATTTCTTTATTGATTTCAGAGAGGAAGGGAGAAGAGAGAGAGAGAGAGAGAGAGAGAGAGAGAGAGAGAGAGAGAGAGAGAGAGAGAGAGAAACATCAATGATGGAATCACTGATTTGCTGCCTCCTGCATGGCCTCCACTGGGGATAGAGCCCACAACCCAGGCATGAGTCCTTGGCAGGAATCGAATCTGGGACCCCTCAGTCCATAGGCTGATGCTGTATCCACTGAGCTAAGTCGACTAGGGCTATATTTTTAGTTTTTAAAAAAATATGTATTTTATTGATTTCAGAGAGGAAGGGGGAGAGAAAGAGATACCTAGAAACATCATAGATGAGAGAGAATCATAGATCAGCTGCCTCCTTGCAGGCCTCCTACTGGGGGTCGAGCCTATAACCTGGGCATGTGCCCTGACTGGGAATCGAACCGTGACCACCTGGTTCATAGGTAGACAGTCAATCATTGAGCCACACCAGCTGGGCCTGCCTTTTCTTCTAAAAGCACACAGCAAGCCCTCCATGGACTGTCCCACAGATAAGGTCTTGAGTCCCCTCGCCACCCTCCTCACTCTTATTTATTTATTTATTTAAAAATATATTTTACTGATTTTGTACAAAGAGGAAGAGAGAGGGATAGAGAGCTAGAAACACTGATGAGAGAGAATCAACGATTAGCTGCCTCCTGCACACCTCCCACCAGGGATGTGCCCGCAACCAAGGTACATGCCCTTGACTGGAATCGAACCTGGGACCTTTTAGTCCCCAGGCCAACGCTCTATCCACTGACCCAAACCGGTCTCGGCCATCTTCATTAACTCTTAAGCCTTATCTCCAAATATGGTCACCTTGGCCGTTAGATCTTCCATCTATGAATGTGGGGGACACAACTCACTTCCATCTATGAATGTGGGGGATACAACTCAGTCCAAACCAGTGTCCCAGGCCACAGTGCTCTGTTAAACACCCGGATGAAACACAACACTGCAATGTGGTCTGACAATTCTGATGACGACGACTAGTGTGGTCACCTCCAGAGGAGGAAAAAATGGTACAAGTGTTAGTCTGCTTTTTCTTTATCCTGCGCAGATTTTATCATTTGGAATTCTTTAGGTTGTGACAGATTCTGATGAAAAAAGTTACCACCTTCATGGCAGGGCCCAGTGCCTGAAGCCCAGGCTCAGTGATGCCATGAGAAGTCGGTTCTTTGGCCATCACTGAACTCTACCCCATCTGCCGGTACCAGAAGGCTACCACCAATGACTCATCCCACACAGCTCTTAATCCCAGAAAAAGCAACATCTTTCCTCACAGATCCAGCCCAAGACTCTTCCTTTAAATCAAGCACGTCAAACTTGTGCCAGCGGGCTGCGAGTTTGACATGCTTGCCTTAAACCAGCGGTTTGCCGTTCTGTTGACTAATGAGTTTGCTGACTACTGGGATAGGGGCTTAGTCACAAAGAACAACAACAGCCTGTAATTATTGGACTCGAGAATCTAGGTCAGTGGTCGGCAAACTCAGTCAACCTAGCGGCAAACAGCGGCTTGCGAGCTGTAGTTTGCCGACCACTGCTTTAAACAAATCACCACGGCCAAGGAATTGAGTCATGTGTGACCCCCAAAGAGGGGGTGCGGGGTTGGGCCAGGTCAGATCACTGTGGAATGGACTGCTGGTTCCCCTCTTCTTAACCCTCCTCTCTGAGCTGGCAGCTGGGCAGACACTATCTTTCTAGGAATGACAGTGCTAGAAGAGGAAACAGATAGGCATGCTAAAAGATTACTTGCCACTCTCTCTTTAAAAAGCTCTCGATCTCTGCATGCTTTACTTACTGGAACGATCTCAAACTCATTCTCTGCCCAGGTGCTAACAGAAGACCGATCCACGGCAGTAAAGAATGTCCTCACACATCTCAGCTCTTCCCATCAGTGAGAACTGCACGGGAGTGAAATCCCAGCAGTTTCTCCTCCTGGTAGTCCTGAGAAAGAGTCTGATCTATCATGGACACATCTAGAGTGATTATATCAAGTCTGGCCCGTGTAGCTCAGTGGTTTAGCATTGACTTATGAACCAGGAGGTCTCGGTTCAATTCTCTCTCATCATTGATGTTTCTACCTTTCTCTCCTTCGCTGAAATCAATAAAATTTTTTTTTTTTAAATTCACTGTCAATGATCCTATATAATAATAGAGGAATATCCAAATTGTCCATTACTCCGTTATATCACAACCGCTCGCAAGAGGCCACCTGTGCGTGTGTGGTGGGGCGTTGCTCCACTCCAGAGACTGGGTGGAAACGGAAAGGTGTCCGGAGGAGGTGGGACCATCCCGTAGCAGGGAGTGCGGGGGTGAGAGCCCATAGCAGCCTCTCACTAGTCCTTTGCCATCCACCAGAGTGCCCCACCACCACCTGCCAGGCGAAGGAGCACAGAGCAGCAGGCAGGAGGCTTCTCCGCTCTCCTCCCCAGCCATGACGGGGTGGAGCGCGTTGCTCCGGAGATGGGTGGAACTGGGGAGGTGCCTGGACAAGGCAGGACCAGCCCGAGGGACTGAGGCGGGGCTTTAAGAGGCCAGAGAAGGCCAGAGGGGTGAGGGGTGGGGGCTGGGCCAGGCGCACTGGAGCTCTGTGTGGAGAGGTTCGGGTGCTGGGCTCCTAGTGTCTTAATAAAACTGAAAGAAAAATATTTTCAGTTGCAACAGACCAATTATCAGAGATCACCATTCATCCAACAACCATTAACTGCCCTTCACAGCTGAAAGGTGCTGTGCTAGGTACTGGGACAGACATGAACATCTCAAAAAAAAAACTTTCAGGGGGGAAGACAGAGGGGGAGGTGGAAGAGGGCATAGAGGGGATAAATGGTAATGGGGAAAATAAAATAAAAAACACTTCAGTTGCACTGCTTACAAAGCATTTTTGCATATATACTCACACTTTTCCTCACAATGAGCCAATTTTACATACTAGGCAAGTGAAACCCAAAAAGAATAAACAATTTGCACCCAATTACACGGCTATTAAGAGCAGGAGTCTGAATGTACCCTCCAATGAGATTTTAAATCTCACACTCATATCTTCTTCCATTATGTATTTTGCCCAAAGATTCTCTTCTTCCCCATTTCTAGTTCTCACACTCAGATTACCCTTCACCTACAGAGTATTTTCCTGAGCGCAGCTAAAAATTAAGTGTTAAGCAATAAAAGTTCCTTCATTAAACAGATGTGGAAAGTTCAGGGGCACATTCCTACCCTCCATCCTCTACTTCTGCGAGATTTCTCATGCTCCCACTGACCAGGGGAGCGGGGTGCACAGTGTTTCTCAAACAACTGACGACAGCCCTTCCGCTCCCCATGCAGCCTCCTGCGTGACTAAGAGGCGTCGGAAGCACAGGCCCAGAGTCAGGTGGAGCTGGGTTCAAATGCCGGCTCTGTGTATGCTGGAGAGGCTATTAAGCCAGCGCACATCTTGCTTTTTTTTTTTTTTTAAATCTGTGAAACAGATATGACAGTAACAGCCGCTGTCTCCTAGGAATCTTATGGGAACAACAACATCAGGGTCAGAAGCAGCCATGGAGTGACAAAGGCAAGCATGGGCTTTTCAGTTAGAACACAGGGCCAATTCCCGGAACTACGATGAAGCAGACAGTGTCACTTGGGGAGTGAAACGGTAAGAACAGCACCGAGTCCACAGACCGATGTGGAAACTGGAGCTGAAAATAGTCCTGGAACATGTGCCTACACTTGCAACGCGTCTTATTTGTATTTGAATCTAGAAGAACCAGAAAGTTTACATTTTAATATGTAAGGACTTGTTAAACTTCATATTTGGTGCTAGCTCAAACCCTTTTGCAAACCCCTACAGCTCTGAAATCTACCATGTGGCCCTTTAATCCTTGCTGCTGACCTACTACCTGGACCAGCTCTGCTCATGCAAACTGCTCGGCGGACTCATTTTCCCTCAAAATCCCAGGCATGCCTCATGTGCTGAGGTGAACAGACACCCAAGAGGCAGCAACTGCCTTGTTTCCTGCCATTTCCCCTTCGAGGGCCTGTAACAATGGCATGTGGTGTGTGGCAGGAGGTTTGAAAAAAGCTCATAAAAATGAATAAATAAGAAGTGCCGGGAAGCCACGATGCATCCGGCTCTGTTCAGGTGTGACAGGTGGAATGACAAGGTGTCGAACCTTCCTTCTGCCTTCAAGTAACCCTCAATCAAGCCAGGAAAATACGACAGGAAAATTAAGTGCTAGATTATTTTCTGTACGTCCGTGCTGTACGGAAGTTCAGAAAAAGAGACATTCATGTGGCTGGAGTGGGAAAGGCTTCCTGAAGGAAGTGTGCACAGAGCTGGGCTCTGAAGGGTTTCATGGGGAGAAAACACAGGTTGTGCGCAGATGCCTGACTGAATGAATCAACATGGAGCGGAGGGAAGGCTCCTGCGACCGAGGTCTCAGAGAGCGCGCCGTCAGGCCAGGGAGGGCTTCACTGGCAGGGACAGGGCCTTATACTGCCGCCTGGTAAGGGACTGGGAGGCGTCCTCTCTTTGCCACCTTCTCTGAAACAAGCTGTGTTTCAGTTTTCACTCGGGGCAGGATGAGCTGGTTCGCACTTCATTCACCCCTGGGATCTGGTTATCACAAGGGTCCCTACCAAGATCAGGACAACGATTTTGTCAACTATATGTAGCACCTCCCTCCACCTTAGCGCCTCTACTTCCCTCAGTCTTCACAAGGCGGAGAGTAACGCAGGTGGAGTCTTCACTCTCTGGCTTTGGAAGTGCTCCAGGCCATCTCACTGGGAGAGCATCCTCTATAGGAAAAGGGGTACCATAGGATCCCCAAGTTGAAGCTCTTCAGTGGCTTCCCCTGAAGTCCAACAGGACCTCCCGGAATTGCCCCTCATTTATACAACAGCTGCTTCTGGAGGGAAGGGTGCTCACCACCGAGCCCTCACTTGTAATTCACTTCGTCCCCCTCCCCCTCAGTGGAACGGACCTCACACAGCAAACTGTCAATGCAGTCCACACAGTTCCACAGACATGTGTATCGTGTGCCAGGCTCTGGAAATAAAGAGCGGTGAGGCCAAGGCATGCACTGCTCTGCTGGCCCTGGGGAAATGTCGGCACTTGGTGGTGGGCTCTGGCTGTGTCATCGTAATTAGACAGAAAGCACTAACGTCCCAGTTTGTCAACTGCAAGGAACTTAATCTCTCAGGCCAGTGTATCTGCGTGTCAACCAAGCCCCGATCCAAGCTCTCAGCTGATTAGTCACATCGCAGTTGGTTCACTGTGTCATAAAATTTCAACAAGCAGGACTGTCATTCCAGCGTTCTGCGTCTGAGCGAAGAGGAAGACGGGAGTCCAGGGCGCCGCACCTGAGTGTCAGGCCTCTCTCCTGGCTCCTGTGCAATTTCCAATCAGGATTAGATTGGAACAGGATTTCATTAGTCTAATTAAATGCTTTGCTGCTTGAGGAAATTAAAGGGATTAATTTATTGAGTATCTATTAAGTGCCAGGCACCTTGCAAGATGCTTTAGCAAGTAATCTCATTTAATGAATGCAGCAGCTCTGGGGGGTAGTAATACCCCCATTTTACAGAGAGGCAAACTGAAGAACACAGAGCTTAACCAAGCTGCTCAGGTAACAAGCCAGTGGGAAGCCAAAGGTGCCAGCGCTGCAGAGCACCGACCAGTGTCCCCGGCCCTGCAGGTGAAGTGCTTACCTCTGCAAGGTGGTGAACTTCAGGGCAGAGGAAGTCACCGATCATAAGGAAAAGGCAAATCAGACATGGGTAACCCTGAGGAGAAGGAGAGAAATCGCTCCTCCTTGGGCTTTATCAGCCCATTCTCCTGTCTCAGCCCCTACACTGCTCTCACCAGCCCTTCCCTTTATGTCCATCCACCCAAATCTTACGCTTCCCCAAGTCTCAGGTCCTCCTGAAAGTCCCCGCACCTCTCAATACCTCGGAACCCCAGCACCGCTCATGGGATCTACCCCACGTCCCCTGCGTGCCGGTGCCTGGCTGCCCCACCCCATGCTTTTGGTGCTGGTTGGGGACAGCAAATTCCTGAGGTGGGGCTAAGGATCACCCATATTTGCACCTTTTACTATGGCTTATAGTTAGTAAACGTCCAGGAAGTGTTTTTTGAATGAATGCTCTGCTATCAGCAAAAAGGCCTTCCCCTCCTCTAAAAAGACATAGACAAAATTTCCAGAACCGACACAGCGGGTGTGACCTTTGCAACTATCCTAAGTAGCGACAAGCAACGTGCGGACCCAGGCTGGTATCCTGTTCTGGACTCATTCCTCGCTGAGTCCCCTCCCCTCCCCTTCCTTCCTTTCCATAAATTTAGTGGGGTGCCATTAGCCAACATGAACATACAGGCGTCAGGTGTGGGTTTCTATGCTACAAGGTTTGTACACTGCACCGTGTGCCCACCACCCAAAGTCACATCTCCTCCTGTCACCATATATTAGGATCTTCTCTCCCCACCCTCTTCCCTCTGGCAACCATCACACTGCTGGTTGTGTCCACGAGTTTTCATTTTATATCCCACATAGGAGTGAACTCATGTGGTTCTTAGCTTTCTCTGACTTCTTTCACTTAGCTAATGTTCTCAAGGTCCACCCATGTTGTTGCACATGGTGCTGTTTCATCCTTTCTTATGGCTGAATCCGTTGTGTAGATGTACCACATCTTCTTTATCCAGTCCTTACCGCAGGACACTGGTTGTTCCCATGTCTTGGCCTTAGTTTTCTTTTGATTCGTTGTTTTTAACATGAAATGACTACTGTGCAATGCAAAAAGTGTAAGGAATGGGAATGAGACCGAACTGGTTCAATATTAACTGATTAAGCTCCCACCAATTCCAAACTATAAGTACAAGCATTATGGCAAAACTTCATAATTTATACACGTCTGTCTTACAAATTATCCTCAAAATGTCCTTTTCCTGTAAGCGCAGAAACTGTGGCCTGGAGAAATACAGTGGCTCACCACGGTCACAGCGTTTAAGTTTACATTGTATGAGGTGTATTCAAATCTTTGGGCTCCGATTCCCAGCACGGCCTCTCTGTGAATAAAACTCAACAATAACTGTAGCACATTTAATAATAGAGGATTGACTGGTATTTTAAAGTATATCCACTTTGCCATCCCAGGAGCTAAATTATTTGTTTCCCAAAATAACATTTTGCTTGTGGCTTGTCAGACAAACAGGCGGAACTGCCAGGTCCCTGAGATGTGTCTGTCCTTCCCCTGCACCTGCTCTGTTTTTCTCCTTCAGCTCTCCACCCGCTGTCCACTTCCTCCAACCAGGTGCTCCTGGGATGGGTCTGGGCCAAAGTACCACTTGGGGGCTGTCTGTGTCCCTGCGCCTCTGTTTTCATTTATAAGACGCGATGTGGTTAGCTACCAGGGGCAAAGCACCTAGCAGTGCCTGGCGCATAGAAGATACTCAACAATCAAGTTGTGTACCTTCCCCGTCCTGCCCAGCCCAGCTTCCAGCTCCTGTTGCTCTGAGATGTATTTCCAAACCACAGTGCAATGTCACTGGACAGAAACATCTGTTTCTGCAAGGATTGCAGGACCCTGGGAACGGGAGGGTGGGCTCTCCTTGCTTTTGAACTTCAGGTGTTCCCTGAAACCACTTATTTTAACTCGTTTCAGTATCCCAGTGGGAGGGCAAGAAAAGGTACATCTTTCCCCAAAATCACATATCAGTTTGCATAGTAAAGATCAAGCTAGTTGGGAGTTTGAACCTTAACCGGTCCAGAACATTTAAAAATTAAAACAGATTCAAAGTCGTAACTTCCCATTTTCTTGTGACTGACTCATTCCACCTGTGATGTGAGATCTGGCGTTGGTATACCACATCTCTGGAAGCAAGCAGGAGTAAGTATCAGGAACTTTGAGAAACAGTGGTTTCTGATTTTGGTTCCATTCTCACTTGAGGGTTATGGAGCCAAAATCACACTGAAAACTCTACGTTCTGGAGATGGGAAGGACATGCGGTCACAGCTCTGGGTCTCGCGGTTCGAGGAAAACTCCAGTATTCCGCAAAGCTGTCTCCAGTGTGCTCAGGTGACGGTCTCTGCGGTGGGGAGTAACAGGTAAATGTCTGCTTAGACTATCAGTTCAGTACACTTCTCGTCTAAGAAGTTTCTTTAAAAAGGCAAAACCACAAGAAAAGTGTGTCTACCACAACAGCCAGCTGGGACAGCTTGCCTGCTGTTAGAACGATGCAGACTGCGGTCAATGGGAGGCCAGAACCCCTGCCCGCGGGAAAACGCTGGCCGGGCCTCTCCCGCTCGCCGGGTTCTCCAGCTCTCCAGGCTTGGATCCCAGGCCCCAGCGACCATTACCGCCAGAAGCAGGTGGGAGAGTGAGGCCACTGTGGAGCACTCAGGCGATGTGGCCAGAGCTCTCTGGTGCTCCAGCAACTGGGATGTGCTGGGACATGTCACATCTTTCTCAGGAGGTCAGTGGTCAGCCTTCAACATGCTCTTCCAAGTGAGTACACCAGCCGGCACCACGGCTCCATGAGGCCTGCACCGAGCTAGACGGGGAGCTCGCTTGCTTTTCCTTCCTTGGTAAATCCTCGTGAGACAGCCAAGTGCTTCTGAAGGGCTTACTATGTGTCAAGCAGCTTTAGGCACGCAGGACCCAGAACACATGGGTTCACATTGCCCTGGCTGGTTTGGCTCTGTGGTCAGAGCATTGGCCCATGCACCAAGGGTCCCGGGTTAGATTCCAGTCAGGGACATGTACCTTGGTTGCAGGCTTGATACCCGGCCCTGGTGCGGGTGCATGCGGGAGGCAACCAATCGATGTGTCTTTATCATCAATGTTTCTCTCTCCGTCTCTCCTCCTCCCTTCCACTCTCTCTAAGAAACAACAACAAAATACCCACAATTCACAAAAGTTCTCAAGACTCCTAGTCCAATAGGAAGTCAGCATGTACACGTGTCCATGTCAAAATCTGACATTTTAACAATGAGTGTGGGCCTGTGTTCTTGAGTTGGGGTGTATGGAGGCCTGTAAGTGTGTGTGGATAAGAGGACAGAGTCTCTCACTGTGCCCTTTCCTCCTTGAGGTTCATGTAGAAAAGAGTGCTGTAACTTATCAAGCAAGTTTACATTCTCATTTAATGCTGACAGCATTGTAGACTTGACTGTCGAGAACTGCTATCCCCATTTTCCAGGTGAGAAATGGGACAAAGAAAGTTCCAGAGACAGTACATGGCAGAACCAGGCTTATAGCCAAGATGATAAACCTAAGATCTTCACATCAGTATGCTCTCCACCGCTCTGAGGCCTCCCAGGAGGAGGGCTGTGACCCATGTGGCCAGTTTAACCACCTGCCTGTTGCTGCTCTGGCTCCTGATTTCTTTCCTATCTCTACCTCCACCCTGCCTTTGCCTCACACTTCCCATCTCAAAGACACTCTGCCTGCTTCTCCCAAGCCAATGGTTCTCTGGTTCCAAGACCTACAGCACTGGAATCCCCTGGGAACTTGTTATCCAGGCAGGTTTTAAGCCCCAACTAGACCTTACTTACTGGGTCCAAACCTCTGGGAGGGGGCCCAGCAGCGAGCTTTCAGAGCCCTCAGGGGATTCTTCTGCCTGTTACAGCCCGAGAACCATCTTGGCCTCCGTTAACAAGCTAAGCTCCTCTGCAGTGCCTGTGCTGCCCCACTGTGATCACCTGGCCCCACACATGCAGACCCGGTGACTAAAAAAGACAGCCATTTGTAGGTACTGTGCAGCGGTCACAAATGCAATCACAGCCCACATGCAGAGGGCTCAGCGCAGCACTGGCTTGTGGCACTTCCACAGAGGACCCCACTTTCTCGGGTCAGCAGTGTGGTGGCCTTTCACTCTGACCCCTTTCACCTCTTCAGACCCAGCTCGTGGGCTAGGATCCCCCCACAGCGGGAATGGCTTTTCTGATACACACTCCTCTTCCGGAAATGTAGGGGAGGGCTCCGAGCTCTGTTCAAGCTGAGGCTTACTCCATCTGGAATAAATGCTAACAATAAAATAGAAACTTCACAGTCTTACTACGTTCTACAATTCACAGAACTCTTCTGAAACTCTCACAAGGATCAGAGAAACTAATTCTGAAACTGGGATTAGAACCCATAACTCCTGTTTCATTCTTTTTTTTTTTTTTTTAAAGTGTTTTTTTATTGATTTAAGAGAAAGAGAAAAACGATCAATGTGAAAGAGAAATGTCGATCTGCCACCACCTGCATGCACCTTGACCCAGGATTGAATCTGCAACCCGGACATGTGCTGTACCAGGAATCAAAATGGTGACCCTTTGGTGCATGGGACCACACTCAATCAACTGAGTCTCACTGGCCAGGGCTCCTGTTCCATTTTTAAAGGACAAATTACTGTAACCTGTCCAGCATTAAATAAATTCTTGTTAGTTGTTAATAGAGCTATTATAAAACAATAAGCCTGGTCCCTGTGTAAGGGCACAGGCCCTATGTCATAAGAGCATGTTGCCACATGGGAGGAATATCCCTTTCACGAGCCCGCCCATCAGGAATAACGCAGGGGCACACTCTTAAACAAAGGATAACTTCCTGGATCCAAATCCCCGAGCTTACAGGAAGGGCGGGGGACCTGTGTGCACATCTGATGATTCTCTCAGCTATACCCTTGATTTTGATTAAAAGGTTCCTAGTTTCCTCTTGCAAATAATGAAAAGTGGTTATTCTACTATCATTTTAATATTTGTTGCAGCAACATTTGGAGGGAACAAAAAGGGCCTAAAAGAGACAGAACTGAGGTTCCCACACAATCTTTGCCCATCAACATGGCATTTATGCTCAGTTCTAAGATACACAGAAATGCCATGTGAGAAACGAGAAGCTGTCCGAGGTCAGAAGCAGACACATATATGCTCTCTTCCATATGTTCCACATGGAAACATGCACAGGAATGACTGATGGCCCTCCCATTCCACCTCCTTTATTTTCATTTCTTAGAAACTATCTCTATTGGAACATCCCTTCCCACATTCACCCCCAGACACAGATTCCCGGAGAAGAGATGGAGGAAAGAGAGGGAGTAAGATTCACAAAAGGCTCCAATTTGCAGCATTAATAATTACAGCAGCTGAGAAGCTTACAAAAGCAAAGAAGGCTCCTGTTAACAGGACATTATCAAAGCACTTCCCAGAAAACTGCCCAGCCATGAGATTACTATTGATGATGAGAAAAATCAGAGCCAAAATCAAATCTCAACTAAGCAGACACACTTGCAGAATTTTTCACCTTCACTGCTACCATTAGCATTTTTTAAAGAGAGCAGTTGACTCCATGAGTTTGACAAAGGAAAACAAAAGATAGCAGCAGACTCATTCTGGATAAACAGTTGCTATTCTGTATTCTTAACTCTACACCTGCAAAAGCAGCGCAAATGAGGCACAAGGTGGGGTCCTCGGCGAATTTACACACCAGCAAACAATTACCCACGCTGCATCTGTGCATGCAGCAAACACCCTGCCCAGCACCGCCATGCACCTCCGCCCCCCGTGCCTGCAGAGACCCCATCGAATGCAGAGAAGAGCCCTTTTTGTGTGTGAGAACCAGCCAGAACCGAAGCTGTCATTACACAGCAAAAACCCAGCGAGAACAAAAACCCAGCGGCAGACAGATGTAAGAAACCGGAACATACCTGAATTCTTCAAATGCGAACATGACCTAGACAGAGACAATGTCCTTAGATTGTCTGGCAGCCTTTTTGGTTCGGAGGACAACCATTTAGTCAGTCATATGGTGCAAAGTGCAGAAAAAAGAGGCGGGGTTTCCACACCCCCCAATATTCCGAAGTAAAAGGCTTTCTGCAGACAGGAGCCTGCAGCCTCCAGCTCCGCCAGCTGCTGACAAGCGGCAGCTAACAGGGGAGGCAGCGAGAAAACCATGTGATCATTACAGCAAGCCTGATTAATGCAGTGTGTGCTCAGGCTCCAGGCTGGAAGAAGGATTAGTCCAGAGAAAAAAAGTGGAACCCGGGGGTCCTGGGTAAACCACAGATCACATCCCACCTCCAGACCAGGATTTCGCCAGGTGGTAAAAGCTGAAAGGGATGAGAATACAACCGTCACTGTGACCTACCTGACTACCTCATCTTCCTGTGCCTGCTGCTGCTGAACTGACCAGGTGTGACCAGTGTGGTCAGTGAAGAGCGTGCACAGTGCTGCCTGCCTCCATTTCACTGACAATTTTGCAGAATCCCCTATTATACCTGTCCACTACCCAACACTACTTTATCACAGATGCATAAACTGCTGTGGAATCAGAAAGGCATGTAGTATGCCCACCACTGTCCCATGAACAATACAAGCTTGCAGTCGATTGTGATCTATAATAATTTCTTTGATTATTCACTTATTGAGTATTTAATATGTAAGAGGCTCTTACCAACTCCTTGAAGTACAAAAATTAGTGTAACAATTTCAGAAGTTAAAAACAGTAAAAAAGGAAACGAGGTGTCAGCCAAAAAAAAAAAGAGCAATGTTTTCCAGTTTGTAAAGTGCAAGTCGGTAAAATCTGACATGAGCTGAGGCTGTATTCTAAAACCTGCCTTTATGAAGAACCTTCAGCATTGAGGCTGCAAACCTTTATGAAACAGGGGGA
This sequence comes from Pipistrellus kuhlii, assembly GCF_014108245.1. Classification (NCBI taxonomy): domain Eukaryota; kingdom Metazoa; phylum Chordata; class Mammalia; order Chiroptera; family Vespertilionidae; genus Pipistrellus; species Pipistrellus kuhlii. Next base: position 3,648,959 of record NW_023425542.1, read on the forward strand.
CAGATTTCCAGCGAAACCCTGAGTTGGCTTGACTTTTTTTCTCTCCCTCACACCACAAAGATAACCAGTCACTAATTCAGATTCTACCTCATGAAAGTTTCCTTGGACCTGTCCCTTTGTCCACTCCCTGCCCACCGCCTGAGCCCCACCTTCAGCATCTCTCACCGGTCTACTGCTCCATAACTGGCCTTCCTCTCTCTGTCCCTTTCCACAGATTCTGCCAGAGCAGTGTTTCTGATCCTCGTGCCCCTATGTGAACCCTGCATTAGACCCTTGGTGCCCATAGTGCTACGGAGAACCGCTCAGCCCAGCATACAGAATCTTATTTTTCCAACGCCTGCTTTCCATTAATACTCTTAATAACTCCCATATCCAGCCAGACATTCCTAGTTCCCAAAATATGCCAGGGCCTTCTTTCTTCAGTCCAGGGGCAACTGCCTAAATCATCCCTTGCTCCCTCTGTGACCTCACCCTTGCATGAGCCCACACTGCTCCCTCGGCTGTCCGTCCCCAGGAGCCTGAGCTGTCATCCCCGGGACAGCAGCTCTCCCCGGTCCCTGAGGGCAGGGTGAGTGAGAGGAGTTACTCAATGAAGGTTTGCTGAATGAACCTCCTTTTGCCCCAGCTTTCCACCAGGGAGAAAGGGACCTCGTCCTCACATGATGGGCCCGGGATGAACACACCCCTCTCGTTATCCCCATCTGAAGAGAAGTGAGAGTCCAGAACCTGCCTCAAAGAAACAACGTAATAACAGCCAACTGGGGCAGACTGGTTAGTAAGAAATTTGGGGGAATCCTGCGGTCCCTCAAATATATAGCAATCAGCAACTAAACTAATCCAGAATGCCTTCCACGATATTCCTGACAAGTCTCCGCCTGAGACCCTTTCCTTGGCAGAATTATGATATAACAGGAAACAAAGGACAGTCAGGGTCATGCAATAACCCGGTGGAGGTCCCAGGTCTGCCACTTAGTGCCTGTCACCACAGGCAGCTGCTTTAGTCCCGCCTTCTCCCCCGAGGGATCATGGGAAGTGTGCCTCTGTGTCCATATGGGACGCCTTGGACATAGTCTCACCCATGTAAGCCTCAGTGTGTGGGGGTGGTGCACAGACGAAACTCTGGCACACGGAACCACCACTAATGGTAGCTAATATCACATACACTTTAAAACCCCATCCAGTCCCGCCCCTAACCAAAACCAGCCTATGGTGATCTCTAAAGCTCCCGAATTCCTAGGTAGTCAATATCCTATATAATAATCCTATATAATAAAAGGCTAATATGCAAAAAGATCAAATGATAGAACAACCTAACAACCAGTTGCTATGACATGCATTGACCACTAGGTGGCGTGTGCATTGGCCACAGCAGGATGGTGGAGCAGGTGAGCAGGGGTGCTAGACCAAGGTGGGGCGCTGGTTGCTGTCATGGGGCGAGCCTCTGGTGATTACTGAAAATTCTTTGCTCCCACAAGCCGTGGTCCCGCCTGGTGCAGTCCCGCCTGATGCTCCCACCTCCTGCCGGTGTTGGAGCCACCACTCGTACCCTCTGCTGAAGCCTGGCACCGATCCCAATCACTCGGCACCATCAGCAGGTGTGAGCATCGGACAGGACTGCACCCAGAGCTGCTAGCCCTGATTGCTTCTCCACCTCCCCCTGCTCCTGAGGGGCGATCAGGGCAGCAGCTGCTGCTCACACCTGCTGACAGCATCGCCCTGCTCACACCTGCTGCTGGCATGGGCCCCAATTGCTCTGCACTGTCAGCAAGTGTAAGCGGGGCCGGCACCGTAAGTGTGTGGGAGAGGTAGTGGTGGGAATGGGGCTGCTGACAGATAGGGGACTGGGGGCCATGGTGGATGGGCTGAGACCCGCCCCTATGCCTAATGCAGCCTTGCAGCCCACAGCTCCTTTCAAGGTGCACGAATTTGAGCACTGGGCCCCTAGTGTATATATATGCACACACCTGTCTATACCAATAAAGGGTAATATGCGAATTAGACTGGACATCTTCCAGACATCTTCCGGATGTCCTTCCAGACAAAGCCACAGTGGCAGGGGCCGAGGCAGAGGCGGTTAGGGATGATTAGGCTGGCAGGGGGGTTGGAGGGGAGCAGTTAGAGGGTGATTAGCTGGCAAGGGGGAACAGTTAGGGGGCAATCAGGCCAGCAGAGAGGAATAGTTAGGGGATGATCAGCTGGCAGGGAAGAGGAGTTAGGTGGTGATCAGGCCAGCGGGGAGGGCAGTTACGGAGGATCAGGCTGGCAGGCAGGAGAGTGGTTAGGAGCCAGCAGTCCCGGATTGCGAGAGTGATGTCCGACTACCAGTTTAGGTCTTGCGGGATTGGGCCTAAACCAGTAGTCAGACATCCCCCGAGGGGTCCTGGACTGGAGAGGGTGCAAGCCAGGCTGAGGGTCCCCCTACCATGCACGGATTTGATGCTCTGGGCCTCTAATGTGTGTGTGTACACATAAATACACATATTTAATCTCACATATCATCTTGTGCTGAGATGTAGCCTCTGTCCATTCCATGACTCAGGCCTCTAACCAGGTGAGTCCCTGGGGACAGGGGCTGAGGGGACTGGCAGGAGGAAACTTAAAGAGTTTAGCTCCTCATGACCTCCATCAGAAACACTCTAAGTAAAACAGCATGCTCGCTATGCAACACAGCTTCAAGAAAAATAAATTATACTTTTGGGCCACCAACCCCAAATTCTTCTATTTTGTAATTATGGGGGTCTCACTACCAGTGACTTTCGTTTTTAGTCCTTTTTAAGCCTTCCCCCACGCACAGCATACTCCTGGTACATAGTAGGCCTCTGGTCAAAATGTTTTTATTTATTTCAGAGAGAGGAAGGGAGAAGGGGAGAGAGACAGAAACATCAATGATGAGAGAGAATCATTGGTCAGCTGCCTCCTGCAGGCTCCCTACTGGGGACTGAGCCCTCAACCCAGGCATGTGCCCTGACTGGGAATTGAACCGTGACCTCCTGGTTCATGGGTTGATGCTCAACCACTGAGCCACACAAACTGGGCTGGTCAATATCTCTTTTTATCTCACTCAATGTGTTTTCATTCGATTGAATTAACCTTTCCACAAATTAAAAACAAAAACTGCTTCTTGAATTGATAAGAAATGTGTGAGTCCTACACTGTGAACTAATTCTTTTCCTCAGATTACATAATTCAACTGAGTTTCTACAGTGACATTTGACTTTAAAATAATAATTTTAAATAAGCTACTAACCGAAAGCTAACCCTCAATACTGTAAAGTAAATACAACTGCAACATATCTTTCAGTCTACTGATTCTAAAAAGCAGGAGTTTACTGCTATTTATTTCTGCATTCCTGTCCATGTCTCCCTACCTCCCCAAATACTAAGTGCTCTCTAAACAGCTGCCCAGGTCATTGCATTCACACGGCCAGTGCTGGAAGGACTACCATGTTAGATGCTGTTCTAGGTGCAGTCAAGGCCCTGAGCTTCTCAGTGCATCTGCTCCAAGGAAAGAACTCAGAGACTGAATGGGTGAGAAAAGGCTAATAAAATAGGACAATGTGCCAGAGAGCAACTGGGGCTGTGAAGAGGTGATGGGAAAGGCCCCTTAGGTAATGATATCTATGATGAGATGTGGATGATAAGGGGACAGTTATGCAACATCAGGGAGAGATCACTGCAGGCAGAGGAGACAGCAGGCACAAAGGCCCAAGGTGGGAGGGCACCAGCCTGGCATTCCTCCCTCTCCTACCTTGTGGTGTGGTTGGCCTAGAGCAGCCAACAAGCGTGGAGGGAGATACAACCGAGTTAAGCAGGGCTTTATCAGCCAGGAAAGCCCTGGAGAGTCTGAGATGGCAGTAACGTGACCTGATTTTCACTGTTGGAAGGAAAGTGAAGCGGGAGACCAGTCAGAAGCCACTGCAGCAGTCACAGGAAGTGACGGGGTCTGACTCGGTGGCACCAGGAGACAAGCAAGAAGCTGAGGGTTGCCGAGACTGGTTTGGCTCAGTGGACAGACTGTCGGCCTGCGAACTGAAAGGTCCCGGGTTTGATTCCGGTCAAGGACATGTACCTTGGTTGCGGGCACATCCCCAATAGGGGGTGTGCAAGAGGCAGGTGATTTTCTCTCATCGATGTTTCTAACTCTCTGTCCCTTTCCCTTCCTCTCTGTAAAAAATCAATAAAAATAAAAAAAAATAATAAAAAAGATGAAGCTGAGGGTTTTAGGTAGGTAGGGATTGGAGATGGTCTTCCTCACAACTCGGTTATTTCATGTGGTTCTTAGATTACTAGCAAAGACAAACAAAGGTTAAAATATTTAAACAGAAACGCCACCACTAGGACAAGAAGCCAAAGAAGTGTAAGGACCGTTCTCATCTTTATCATTCTATCCCACTCAATAAGTACCTGCTGAATTGATGAATCAGCAGTTTGCTGATTTAGAGAGAAGATGTCATAAAGAGATGAAACTGGATTAGGCCAGCAGTCCTCTTTCTGGTGCAAGCATCCAATGAAAGGGCAGATTGTCCTTCAGAACAGACACATGCAGCTGCTCCAATGTCACTCAGATACACAGAAACAGGCCAAGAAAACTTACTAGTAATAGAGGAAGAATCAAGAAGATAAAAGCACGTGAAGCAAAGTCCTATATTCAATCCAGAAAGATTTCCTGGCACCGGCTATGAGTCCACACCACTCTATCCCTGAGAGGGGAGGGAGGTCCAAGGGGACTCAGGCCCACTTCAGGCCTTGCCAACAGTGGGGAACAGATCACACACCCCAAACACTGAAACGAGAGTCCAGATGGTGCATTGGCAGGCACCGTGTCTGAAGCCGGGGCAGGGGACTTTGTAGTTACTCTGCAGCTTTCGGGTTGTTGTCCTACTTCGACTCACTGTTCTTATCAAGACCCCTTGAGTCCTGGGTCTGCCATGAGGTGTCCATGAGGGTGGAGGGTAAAGAACGGGGCAGTCTCAGTGCCACTCCTCACCAGCCGAGTGCCCTTTGGCAACTGACTTTACCTGCCAGTATAGAGTCTCAGCTTTTTCACCTAAAAATATGGATAATTATTCCTGCCCTGCTCCCTCACAAAGAAACTGTGAGGGCCAAATACAATAGCAGGTGTGCCAACGTTCTGTAAATTACAGGTGCTTTATAAAGAAATAATTGTACTATTATGAACAACAAAGGAAATGACCTTTTCCTACTTTGTGGCTCTGAGATCTTGATAATGCAGCAATTTTAAGCATTCACCCGGGCCATATAGTTAGATGACCCATAAATGCAACTTACTATCCAAGTGACCCAAGAGGGAACTTAGATAAAAACCTATAATTGTAGGTATTCAGGGCTAAGGTGACCTTAAAGGCAAATTACTCAAACCCTACTCAGCCTAGCCACCTAAGATGCTCATTCCTCAATATGTACTCATCCTTTAAAGTGTAATTTAAAAAAGCTAAAAACATAACTCCCACACAAACAGTATGTATGTGTCAAGGATTGATGTAACTCATTGGTGAGGGAACTAGCAGGACACAAGGCTGGTTCAAAGGTAATATGCATATGCGCAGGACCAATGGACACAGACAATAGAGTGGGGAAGGCCTGGGAGGGGCGGGTACCGGTGGAAGGGGTCAATGGAGAAAACAACAACAACAAAGAAACAAGGAGGACATTTGTGATACTTCCAACAATAAAGAGAAACTAAAAACACACACAAACAAAAACAAAGGTAATACGGAAACACACATAGTAGGTGGACAAAAAGAAAAGCTGTGATGACCTTTAAAGTTAGATACAAAACTGGTTAGTGTACCACAGAGCAATTAAACCAAAACTTTTGAGGTTATCTTTTCCACTAAACAGAAATCAATTTTAGATCACCACTGGACAAAATACCATTTGTAACTTAGCAATTTTCTACAAGTTAACATTTAACTTGACAAAAGTAAGTCTCTAAGATTATCCTTTAGATGGACTTGCTGAACAATGCTCTGGAATGATACTGAAAGGCACACATAAATCTTTTTGCTTATCTCCAAGTTTTAGATATTTTTCCTAAAATACCTTTTAATTTTCTGGTCCACCCCAGTCAACTGCATGATAAGAAGTTCTTTCCTATCTGGTCAATTTTTGCTTCAGTCTTATTTACATCCTCTTAATTTCTGAAAATCCTTCAAATGAATGAAGTTGATTCTAAATTATTGCTTAGACTTCCTGAAATTTGAGGGCCCCTATTTTCCAGAACTTCCAGTCTTCAACGTTTCTCTGAATTCTAATATCACATGTCTCTTAAAGAGGAGAAAGGAACATGTTGGGCTCTTGAGGAGAAAGGGAATGTCTGATTCATAGAAGCTGATTCACAGAGTCCCCTCCCCCAGACTCTGGCTATTCTAGGCAGTTACCACAATTAACTCTAATTTCCTAACTTCAAAATCCACCCCTATCACCCATCCAATATAACCCTGCTTAAAAGTCACAAACCAAACCCACAACAAAGTCACATATAAACTCAACCTACACTGTCATGTGCAATAATATCAAGTCAAAGAGGAAATCTAGTGAATCAGAGAATGTCTTGATCAAAGTCTGCATTTCCCACAGACACTGGGAATTGGAGTGAACGGATGCACAAATCAAGTGATCTAAAGAACTGAAAGATGATTCAATCCCAAGGGCTTTGGCATGCTACGTGTCTTTCGAGAAGCTAAGTGAGGAAGGGAATTTCTGGGGACTAGTCCCATGGGGGCCTTCAGAAACGGAGCCTGCGTTAGTCCACTTGGGTTGTGGCACAGCAAACACCACAGACTGGGGGCTTATACCAAAGTTATTTCTCACGGTCTGGAGGCTGAAAGTCTGAGACCAGGTGAGGGGAACTTCCATGTGGAAGACTTCTCACTGTGTCCTCACTTGGCCTGGGAGTTTAGCCGTGTCTCTTTGATAACGGCACTAATCCCATTCAGGAGGGCTCCACCCTCATAATCTAATCACCCAAAGGCCCTCATCTCCTAACACCATCACATAGGGAGTTAGGATTTCAAAACACCGACTTGAGGGGGAGTGGAGCACAGCACTCAGGCCATAGTAGAGACCAAGTGAATGCACACTGGGAATTCCTAGCACCTACTGGCAAGGCAGGAATGAAGGTATTTGTTTTGAAGGTAGGGAAGTAAAGGAGAGGAATAAATGTGTATTTCTAAAATCAAACCACACAGGTCGAAAGGCACCTCAGCTGCCCTCAAAGGGAATAGTTGTCCCTATTTGAACCTAAGGCAGAGAGTCTGGGTCCCAATCCCGTTCACGCAACCTGTTCCCAGCCTGCAACTGCACTGCAACGCACTAAAAAGGAAAACCTTCACACAACACATCTGCTGACCGGAGAAGGCGTCAGAGGGGAGCCAGAGATGACGCTAAGGCAATTGAGTTGTAATTTGATAAGTCCTGCTTTATGTAAATGTATTTTGTTCCCTCAAAAAGCTAGTTTTTCTTTCTCACATTTTATTTCTGAAAATCAGGCTTTTTCTATTTCTGATTTCCTACTAAAATGTACAAGGGTGGTGTTTTTTTCTCATCCAAAATAGCACTTCGTCTTAGTTTCCAAAAGAGTTCCCATTTGCATGAGTCTTGTGTGTGTTTATATTCCTTTTTACAAAAAGCTCCGACCCCAGCAGATAACTCTGGTGTGTGTGTGTGTGTACGCTCATTTTCACTAGAAGCATTGATCTAAAATACCTCGTTCACAATTACTGGAAGTGGCAGGTTTCTCTGAGTGGTTTTTAAAGGCCTCTAACCTTTAATCACATCATGGCACTCTAGAAAATGATACCGTTTGCCACACTAGAGAATGGATGAAGTTGCTTACAATGAGTGTGACTGGCCTCAGGGCTGGGGCTCTGGCTCACAGGTGGTCGAGGGACCCAGATGCCAGCCCACCTTCCCTGGTGGTGAAGGCACACCGCTGAGGGGATGCACTAACCCTCCACTCGAGGGGACAGGCACTGACATCTCTCCGCTCTCCTCTGCCCGCCCAGCAGCAGGCATGGAGTAGGGTTTCTGCACCTCCCCTATCGACACTGGGGCCCGGTAAGTGTTTGCTGTGCAGGCTGTCCTGAAGAGAGAAGGGTGGTTAGCAGTATCACTGGCCCCTACCCAATAACACCGTCTCATCCCCAGCTATAACAGCTAAATATGTCTCCAGTGCAGAATGGGTGCAGAAGCGCCCCCCCCCCCCCCCCCCCCCCCCCCCCGAATCACAGACATCCTTAGAGCAGCCAGTGGCCCTCAAACCTGACGGTGCATTACAGGCCCCTGGAGACCATATCCAAGCAGAGTGCTGGGCTCCATTTCCCCCAAGTCTCCTACTCAGTCTGGGGAGGGGCTGAGAATTCTCATCTTTGATAAGAAATCTCTCAGGAGGTGCTGAGGCTGCTCATGGACCCCACTCTCGAGAGCCACTGGCGTGAAGGGAAAGCATCAACCTAGAAATCAGCAGACTTGGCCCTGTTCCATCTCTGACAGCAGTTGTGTGACCCTAGGCAGGTGTTGTTTTTCTCCTTTGATCAAAATGAGATTGGGCTGCCATTTCGTAGGTCGCTGCTGCGTTAGGAAACGCTATGCAGCCTTCGGAAGCCCCCGTCCTGATGTCAAAGGGCGGTTCCTGAAGTTCTGTTCATTCAGTGCCCGCCTGTTCTCACTCTTTTCTCTTCTTGCCTTTTTCAGCATTTCCTGTGGGACCCAAGGAAGGTGGCATGGTAGGAGAGTTGAATGGTTTCAGAATGCTATTTAGAAAATATACAAGTGCTCATTTCTCTCATGTTATCAAGTGTACATCTTTTTAGAAGTACTCTAGTTCCAAACTTAACCAGCTACCTATCAAGTCACGGCTCAGCAGCAGCATCCATGGGAGGTCTCAGTCACTTTGTCCTCATACCTGTTCACAAACCCAATTTGTTTTTTTTCTTTTATAATCTGTGTTGGTGTCATTTCTAGGAAACCGGTGCTTAGCCCAAGGCCGTGAAGATTCACTCTTGTATTTTCTCTGGAAGAGACTGAGAGTCCTAGCTCTCATATTGAAGTTCATTATTTATTTCCAGGTAACTTCTGCACATGGTGTGAAGTAGTGCTTCGACTCCATTCTTTGGTAGGTGGATATTCAGTTGTCTCAACACTTGCTGGAAGGCTGTTCCCCCCATTGAAAAACGATGTCCTTGAGAAGCCAGTTGCCTATACATACAGCGGTAGCGAGTCCAGTTTTAGACATGCTGAACCTGAGCTGTACGTGTGGGAAACCACGTGTTCCACGTGGAGCCCGGGAAGACAGAGTGAGCTCAGGAAACACGGGGGGAAGGACTATGCACCTGTGTGTTCACAGGGTGCTGCCTCTCACCCAGAGGTGGCACTCGCAGCGGACCACTCTGGTTCTCTTCCGAGTGATGCTCTTCTGCTGGGGACTGTTTCTCTCCCTGATTCACTCTGTTGCTTACAGTTGCATTTGCACGGTGACACAAATCCAGGAGAGCACTTCCTTCTTGCCAGAAAGAAGTGTTGATAAACAGTGCCCTATAGCTGCTCAGTTAGACGTCTCAGCTGGTCCAAGAGAGCTATGCCAGGGGACACATCTGACTTTGATCTGTCCATAGGCACTCAGGCTCCAAGGTGTGGTGTGTTTCTATTTGTGTAATGGGTTTCCATTGTTTGCCAGGCCTGGTGTCTTTCTGTGTGAAGCCAAAGTCAGAGGATGTAAATGTGTTCACTGCTAACGGGCTTCGGCGGGTCAGAGCGGAGAGAGGAAGGCCCTGAAAAGGACCACTAACTAGAGCTATCCCATGAGCAACTGCAAGAACCGAGGGTGCTTAAGTTAGGCGAGGCAAGCCTTTCTGAAGACCACTGTCTTCACGGAACCAAAAAGCCAGCTGAAGAAAGAATAAGCCAGGTCAAAGAAGTGCAGCAGGGAAGACCGGGAGCAGAAGATAACATCCCCTGGCCTCGTCTGCCGCAAACATAAATCAATCAAGGTAAAAACAAATAAACAGAACTGTGTTGCTCAGACCTCTTTTCTGGCACTTCCATCTCAATGGCCTGTGTGCCCCTTCTGGCCTTTGTACTCCTTAAGGCCAACTCTCACTCGTGTCTGTAGTTCTATCTCTAGCCCCACTGTCTTACGTCTGCTAGGCACTCAACATACATCTTACAAGTAAAGATTTAAGCAAATATAATACATGAAAACATACATAAGTAATGTATAGCAAAAGTTTACACTTTAGCCGAAACCGGTTTGGCTCAGTGGATAGAGCGTCGGTTGGGGGACTGAAAGGTCCTGGGTTCGATTCCAGTCAAGGGCATGTACCTTGGTTGCGGGCACATCCCCAGTAGGGGGTATGCAGGAGGCAGCTGATGGATGTTTCTCTCTCATCGATGTTTCTAGTTCTCTATCCCTCTCCCTTCCTCTCTGTAAAAAAATCAATAAAGTATATATTTTTAAAAAGTTTACACTGTAACTTTTTTAAGTTTACAGGTTGACTGTAGTAAATTAAAAATTTTAAAGTTTTTAAAGTATTCACATTCATTATTTCACACTACCTTTGTTGTGTAAAATAATATCCACGTGTTGACATTGCCTAAACCAATCACAATGTACACTTCTCTCAGAAACAAAAGCAAAATAAGGTCAAAGGGGGCTCTTCCTGCTCAAAGGTCTAAAAGCCTGTGACCACTCCAATTTTGCTCCTGTCCCAACCTCTAAGCTACCCGCCAGGGGACTAGGCAAAATGTTTACAGCTGTGCAAACACACCGAGGACCCATGGCAGACACGCTTGGTCACACATGTCCACCACACACTAGAAACACTCGTCTGAAGGCTGGTCAGCCTCTCAACTGGGATGGCCGTGGTGAACAAGAAAAGGTTCCACACAACTGATTTCCTTAAACATACTACTCTCAGTTCTTTTAAAACCCAAGTCTGATCATGTCCTTTCATCCATTCCTACCGTGTTCTCCTGGTTTTTAAGTCTTACAGTCCCAGAGATCGTATGGTTTCTGAGTGCCACTGGCGGTGTCTGAAAGCTCTACAGCCAACTTGGGCTCCTCAGAGATGCTTTTCTCTTGCTCTGATGGGCAGGTAGGTCAGGGGTAAACACAAGCCCAGGGCACCTTATGTAGTCAGAGATCTGATGATTCAAAGCAGCGCTCCAGGTCTGGAGAGGCCCTTGGGCTTCCGGTTCACCCTTGTCCCTAAACAGCCCTCAGAACAAACCTGGGTGTTTACCAGGGCCCCTCGTCCCGGCAGGTTCTGAACACCAAGTTGTTATTTTTTCTCCTCACCCAAGGACATGATTTTTATTTTTATTATTTTGTAAGAGAGAAACATTGATGTGAGAGAGAAACATCGATCCATTGCCTCCTGTATGCGCCCCAACTGGGGATCGAACCCACAACCTAGGTATGTCTCCTGACTGGGAATGGAACCTGCAACCTTTTGGGGGATGGGACAAGGCTCCAACCAACAGAGCTACACCGGCCAAGGCCTAAACACCAAATTTCATCTCCCAACCACTCCCATGAATCTGCCTAAAGCTCTCACCATCTTCTCAGCTGACAAGCTTCACGGGAAGAAATGGTGCCAAGTGGCAGGCTCACCTGTCCATCCTCTCCCGCTGAAATAAAGCTTTAATCAAAAAGGAATGTCATCATGTATTCCGATCTACAACCTAACATGCTTTACTGCTGGAAATGGGGGTGCAGGACTCTGTTCAAAAAACGTGGAGTTGGGAACCCCCAGCTCAACAGCAGGTGCACAGCAATGTCTGCTTCCTGTCCCCCTTGTCCCCCTCCCCGCCAACCCCTGTTTCAGCATCGTCCAATGATCTTACAACCTTCTAGAGCTCATGCCCAAGTTTCTGCTGTACTGGGTAGGAGCTGGGGTCAAGGCCACAAAAATGGACAACACGTGAGTCGAGAGAGCAAATGCTCTTGCCTACTTCTGCCCATAACTGAAGAGGAAAATAGGATGGAGGAGAGTGAAAAAAGACCAGTCTGAGTCAAGGAACCTGGCCGTCATGTCCCTGTTACCCCCCTGTCTGTGCACCTGAGGCAAGCGACCTCTGAGTCCGTCTGTTTCTCATCTGAGCAATGAGGGACCCGTACATCATTCAGCACAGCGAGCACTTCCTCCATCCCAGGTGCAGGCACCGGTGGTGAAACCAGTGCTGAGTAAACCAGCCCTGTCCCCACTCAAGACTAGCTCAGTCCTCAACTCTGACCACACATTTAACAGCCTGGACACTTTGGAAAGACAAGACAACTCACTCCAGATTAATGAATCTCTGAGCTAGGGTCCCGACACTGGGGGAGAGAGGGCAGGGAAGAGGGCTTTTCAAATGTTTCTGATGCCCAGTGAGGATTAAAAACCACTGGACTTAGAGGATTTCTGAATCCAACTTTCTATGACATTACAAATGAGTACTTTTTTACAGGTAAAAACCCCCTCCCCCCCGCAAAAAAAATCCTGTGGCTTCATTAATAATTTGGGGGAGGGTGAGAAAGGGTAGGAGGTACTTTGCCATGTCAACAATCCGATGTTGAAAGGTCAAACTGCTGTGAGTCACCTCTAGTCTCAAGCATGCCTCCTGGGATTCAAATTCAAAAGCCATAGGCAGCAAGTCATAAATGAGATTCTGGCACCCCCCCCTCCAAACCCCCACCCCACTTGCCCTAAGAGGCCACAGATGCCTGCATCTTGTCCTTCTGCATGTGTTCCTCTGGGTTAAAGTATTACTTACCAAACTTTGGTCATTCACAATTTTTGTCACGTCTGTTTACCACAAATGCTATTTCTTAACCTTTTTCTTTAAAACCAATTCACTAGTATAATAAAAGTATTAGCCCTGCTGAATATTAAAACATAGTACAGAGCCTCTTTAATTAAAAGTGAAATGTTGGCACATGAATAAACACAGACCAATGAAACACAATAGAAAATCCAGAAATAGGTCAAATTAATTAAATATGATAAAAGACGGCATCTCAATACACTGGGAGAAAATGGAATTTAATTGATTGACTGTGAAGATCTAATTGGCTTTATAAAGCGAATCATGAATTGGGCAGCATCTAATCTAGCAACTAGAAGGGTGCTCCCAGAAAATGAAATTTTATTATTATTATCCTCACCTGAGGATATATTTTTACTAATTTTAGAGAGAGGAGAGGAGAGGAGGGGAGAGGGGAGGGGAGGGGAGGGGAGGGGAGGGGAGGGGAGGGGAGGGGAGAGAGAGAGAACGCACATGATTGGTGGCTGCCTCCCATACTCAATGTAACTGGGGATGGAGCCTGCAACCTAGGTACGCACCCTGGCCAGAACAGAACCCACAGCCTTTGGTGCATGTGATGATGCTCTAACCAAATGAACCACCCAGTCAGGGCAAAATGGAATTTTTAAAAATTTAAAATATTTTTAAAAAATTGATTTCAGGGAGGAAAGGAGAGGGAGAGATAGAAACACCAATGCTGCAAGAGAATCTTTGACCTGCTGCCTCCTGCATGCCCCACAGTGGGGACTGAGCCCACAACCTGGGCATGTGCCCTGACTGGGAACCGAATCACAACCTCCTTGTTCATAGGTCAACACTCAACCACTGAAATATGCTGGCAGGGCTGAAAATGGAATTTTTAGTAAGTGGTATTGGGATAATGGAATAATTAGAAAAGGATAAAATTGGGTCCAGCCCTCAAACCATATATTTTATTCCACAAGGATCAGGAAAACAAACAAACACACACTCCACTATGTAAGCAAGAACCAGAAAAAACAGAGTGAATTCAACCTAGAAGTGTCGAAAAGTTTCCAGCAAGCAGTGAGTCAAGATCAATGTCATTGCTTGTGCCACTTAAGCAGAGGCAGGGTTGAATCCCATATGAGTGTTGATTCCATTACTGCGGGCAGTATGGGAGAGCAGCAGGTCATCCACAAACATCTACTGTCTCTCTCCATAAACCAGCTGCCTACATTGGGGAGAAGAACAAAGATTACGGGGAAGTAGGCTAACGGTTATGCCAAATGGGCAGTAACAGATAATGCAGGCTGGAGATCTGCAAAGGCTGGAGAGGGAGGGTGGTCTTCAAAGGGCTGGCGGCTCTGATTTTTGCAGCAAGGTTGATAATCTTTCCATGAAGGTGGGCTGACTTTCAGATGAGCTCCCCGGTCCCAGGTGCCACTCCCAGCCAGATTAGAATGTGCTTTCCTTAACCAGAACAAAACAATTACGGTTAACAGAACATGACTGATATTTCTGACAATTATAGCTGGACCTCAATATCCTATTTCTGTCCCTATCAAAGAGATTGGAAAAAGAAATCTACTTCCTTTCCAGTTAGTAACAATACCCACAAAATCACATGCATCAAGAACCCCTTCTGCATCATTTCAGCGCCACCTCTGCAGAACCAGCTTGCCCAGGCTCTGACCTGCTGCCCAGGGATGCCAGGCGAGCCCTCTCAGAACCCACCTGGGAACTCCTGTAGTGAGGACGATCCTTTGCCATACCAGATGGCAGTATGGAGAGATGCGTCTCCCTTCCTCCCCGAACATCAGTCCTAATCCATACCGGACACCTGTACTGGCTCCTCCTCCTCCACTTCTCTCCCCTCCCCCCTACCTGCTCCCAGAGGTCACATGCCTTCTAAAACTCCTCTCCTAGGAGCTTTCTGGAGAATCCAGTTAAAATCAGTGGCGTTATGCCAAAACCGGTTTGGCTCAGTGGATAGAGTGTTGGTCTGCAGACTGAAAGATCCCAGGTTCGATTCCGGTCAAGGGCATGTACATTGGCTGCGGGCACATCTCCAGTGGGGGGTGTTCAGGAGGCAGCTGATCGATGTCTCTCTCTCATTGATGTTTCTGGCTCTCTATCCCTCTCCCTTCCTCTCTGTAAAAAAATCAATAAAATATATTAAAAAAAAAATCAGTGGCGTTAACACACTAACTGTTTCTAATACACAGAAAAATACTTCGTTATTAAAATTTAAAAAGCATTCCTCAGGAGAGTAGCACGCCTCCCTTCTCCCTGAGGGAGGGCTGTGAGTAGAGACTTTTCTGGGGAAGAGGACAGTGGGATGGGGGGATAAATGAGCGACGTTATAGCGATGACACCTCAACAGTCATAATTCCTGCGGTATCTCCCTCTCTATGTGACACATGGGACTCCACCACTGTGTCTCCCTCCCTAAAATGTATCACTCCAGTCCAATCATGAGAAAGTCACAAGAGAAATTCTAATGAGGACCCCCCACAACATGCCTACCCAGCACTCCTCCACATCGTTGAGGGTACCAAACGCAAGGCAAGCCTGGAAAAGGACCACAGCCCAGAGGAGCCTAAGGAGGCATAGAACTACCAGAACATGTCATGTGCTGTCCTAGAGGGGACCCTGGGACAAAAAAGGAAAGGAGGAAACCTGAGTCAAGGATGGACTTTCACTAAGTATAAAAAATGTCACTATGTAAGATGTTCCCAGGGAAAACTGTGTATTTGGGACGGAGTATGGAAACTCTCTGTAGTAGCTGCTCAATTTTTCTGTAAACCTAAAATTGTTCTAAAATATAAAGTCTATTAATAAAAAGAGAACAAAAGCTTTTAAAAAGCTTCCTCCAGCTCTGGCAATGGGGCCTGGGATCTGCATTTTGGAAGGAGATACAGTGATTCTTATGCACAGTAAAGTTCGAGAAACACCTGGGTCACTGAAAGTTATCTATAATAATAAAAGTGTAATAAGCTAATTAGACCAGACAGCTGAATGACCTTCCGGATGTCCTTCCGGACATCTGGAAGACAACCTTCTGGATGAAGCTGGGGCTGCAAGGGCCGAGGCAAGCCGTCATGGTTACGAAACAAGCTGCCGCAGCTGCGACTGACCAGCGGGCTTCGGCGGGTGGGCGGGCAGGGCCTCCCCCTGAGAGGAAAGCCCGGGTCCCGGGTGCCAGAGGGAAGGCGGTGCCCGCAGCCGGGGGAAGCAAGGCCTACTCTTGAATGAATTTTGTGCATCAGGCCTCCAGTAGTACATATGTCCTTACAAAGAAATAATGGAAAAACCCCTCCACATCATGCCTCGTGGCAGTGGGATGGAAACACAGACAGAGCACTGTCCCGCAGATAATGAAACGGCTTTCATCTTGGATGCCCGGAATGTTGCCCCTGGAAGGACCCATGCCAAGGGGAAAGAAAGGCATGATTTACAGTCCATTTTATGGCGCCAATGTCAATATTTACTTAGCATCTCGCAAGTGCCAGGCACAGTGCTAAGCTCTAGGGATCCAACAGAGATCGATACTGCCTAATCCTTTATGAAACACAGGAGAAAGTGTAAATACAAATACAGCTACAGAAGAAGAAATGTGAGATGCCACAGCAACAAATAACAGGGAAGGGCCCTCAGGCAGCCTGGAGGCCATGCACTGCTCCCGGAGGGGTGGCATTAAACTGGGATTTGGCCGAAACCGGTTTGGCTCAATGGATAGAGCGTCGGCTTGGGGACTAAAAGGTCCCGGGTTCGATTCCGGTCAAGGGCATGTACCTTGGTTGCGGGCATATCCCCAGTAGGGGGTGTGCAAGAGGCAGCTGATCGATGACTCTCTCTCATCAATGTTTCTAACACTCTATCCCTCTCTTCCTCTCTGTACAAAATCAATAAAATATATTTTAAAAAAATAAACTGGGATTTGAAGGATAAGAAGTTGGCAAGGGGAGAGGAAAAGGAGGTGGACTTTGGTCAACGCATGAATTAGTCCTTTAATCTTACTTAAGGATTCCTGGAGAGGAAACAGAGAAGACCAGAGCAGTAGACACAGGTCCTCAAAGAGGCCCGAGTGGAGGGCAGGCCCTAGAGAAGGTTTAAGGGTTCTGGGAGCCTCGAAGGAAGGGACTCCGGGCAAATATACCACGAGGGGGAGAGGACTGGAGCAGGTGTGTAAGAGGCTTCCCAATCCAAGCTCGTGTAAGCTCTTGTCAGGAAAGCTGTCCAGTGCCTCTAAAGATACGGGAAGAGGTGTCTCTGGAGCTTTACAAAGGCATGTCTGTTTTACTCTAGAACAAGAAACACACATCGGCTCACGTTTCTCCTTCTTCCATGGCTTCCATGAATTTCACAGCTAAATGCACTCAATTACATTAACTTTCTTTTTAAAAAAAAACATTTTTTATTGATTTCAGAGAGGAAGGAAGAGGGAGAGAGAGAGGAACATCAATGATGAGAATCATCGATCGCTGCCTCCTGCACACCCCACACTGGGGATTGAGCCTGCAACCCAGGCCTGTGCCCTGACTGGGAATAGAGCCATGACCGCCTGGTTCATAGGTCAATGTTCAACCACTGAGCCACACTGGGTGGATACAGTAACGATTTCTTAATCTAAATACTCTGGTACAATGATCTCTACCCCAAAGTAGCATGCCTCCAGTCTTGTCTTCATTTCAATAGTCCTATTTTGTGTCTCTTAGAGAGAATGTCCCTGAATCTTTTGTAGAAGTTGAACATTAATAGCAGCTGTGGTTTCTAAACCAAATACTAATGATCACTTATGATCGGTAAGTCATACCGTGACCTGGCAAAAGGGCAGAATATTTGAAATCAGAATCGTGCCAGGTTTTCCTTCCTGGCAGACACAACAGACTGGGGTGGGGAGGCAGATCACTAACCTCCATGGAGCACTACAAGCCAAGGACCTCCGGTGTGTCCTCATCTGACCCTCATAAACCCTGTGCGGGGAGCAGCTCTTCGAAGAGCCCTAACGGCAGGTGCTCCGAGTATCTTCAGAGACAATGCACAGCCCACCTGAAGCTGGGGTTTAGGAGCCTCTCACACACCGTCTGCTTACGTTTGAGAAGGTTACCAGCAAGACATCTGCTCCGTGTCAGCCAGCCTTAAGGAGGCCTCCGGGGCAGAACCCAGGTCTGCCTGACTCTAAAACCCAGCCCGCTTAGAATACAGGGGATAAAATGTGACCTGAATCAGTTATAACAAATTCTAACTTCATTCACAGCTACATTATCTCCAAAGCAAGGAGCAGATGATGTCTTTCGCATGCACGGCCTTGAAGACAAAAGACAGTGCATCTTCAAACACAGCAGCTGGAGAATTCAGGAACAGGGCTCCCTCCGCTGGTGAGCACAAGGAGCCACGCCACTTCTTTCGAATCCTTTCCTAATCCTTCCTTTGCCTTTTTTTGGGGGGGGAAGGGGAGGGCGGGGTTGGAGGGAACCTCTAAATTAAGACCAGGATTAAATTTCCTTTCAGTAACTTTTTCTCTTTCTTTATCTCTTCTTTGCTTAAATTTAACATTCTTGTAATAATTGTTCAATATTTGAAGTCCTAATGGCTGATGACTTCACAAAATAATTTGTTTCAATTTAACACTTAATAACTTTTAAAATGTTTGTTTATATCCTTCGGCATCAGTAATAATACCATTTGCTAATTTATCTTAAGATAATCAGAGAAGCATGCCAAGATGTATGTATACAGACATTTACCATCACCATATTTTATTTTTTATTTTTAAAAAAATATATATTTTATTGATTTTGTACAGAGAGGAAGGGAGAGAGATAGAGAGTCAGAAACATCGATGAGAGTCATCGATCAGCTGCCTCTTGCACACCCCCTACTGGGGATATGCCCGCAGCCAAGGTACATGCCCTTGACCAGAATCGAACCCGGGACCTTTCAGTCCCCAAGCCGACGCTCTATCCATTGAGCCAAACCGGTCCTGGCTACCATCACCATATTTTAAATGGTGGATTGCTAAGCATAAGCTAACTATCCTAAAACTGGGTTACTGGTAAATAAATTATGGAATATCATGTGATAGACTATTATCAACTATTTAAAATGTTTTCAAAGAATATTTATACAAGGAAATGCATCCATGTTAAATGCAAAATTCCCAATACAAATGCATTGTACAATATTAAGTTTGTAAAAATGTTACACGTACACATACCTTTCTGTGTTTTTTAATTCTCTATATTCAATATATGTTCCATTTAAATCAGAAGAAAATATATTTTAAAAGTAGGAGACAACTGCCCTCAGAAATCATTATCTCTATGGGGATCTCCTTATGGGTTAGGAAGGAGAAAGCTGTGCCCTTGATGGGGGACTGGAGCCCTTCCCACGTCAACTGGGCGTGCTCCTCGCGAAGTTGCCAGCGTGTTACTACTGCACACCTGATGCTCACCCGATAACCTGGAGTTGTTGAGCGTCCAGTCCTCTGCAAGGCTGAAACCTGGGTAATACACATGTTCCCTTTAAGGGGAAGCAATCTATGTGAAACAATGCAAACACAATTTATTTTCATGAAGCTTATTTAGGTACAATTATAAACTAGGTCTAAATTTTTGTTTGACATTACTAGACACAAACAACCAAACCAGTAAGATTCAAAATGACATTACTTTAATATAAAAGGATGAAGCTGCTTAAATTAAAAATCATCACCCTTGTATGCATGCATATAAACATAACCAATGGATACAAGACACTGGGGGGAGGACAGGTGAAGGCATATGCAGGGGGGCGGGCAGGGGAGGCTGGGGGAGGTCAAGAGGGGAAAAAAGGAGACATATGTACAACTATGTGCAATGCATCAAACAATAAAAAAAATAAGTAAAATAGGAAGTACATTTAAAAAATAATAAAATTCTTGCAATTGTTAAAAAAAAGAAAGTTGAAAAACATGGTATAGAATTTACAAGAGAAAAAATAAAAGATATATTGCTGATAAAAAAATAAATAAATAAAAAATAAAAATCATCACCCACTAGGTAAATACGGTGATGACACTGCCATAAAACAGGTAGATAGAACAATGGAAGAGAGCCTAGAAGGATGCACACACATCCCATAGCCTCGAGAGCTGGCCTTCCTGACGTGACTTCTAAAGACTTCTGGAGGGAAGCTGCCCCCATCTCAATGCGCCCCCCACAATCCTCATTCTGCAGCATTAAGTTCAGAAATGTACTTGGACCAGCTGTTAGCCTGGGCTACTGGCGATAAACAAGGGCTGTGTTTGTGCCTGTGGGTCTATACTGTACCTTGTAGTCACAATGCACTCTGTAGGTACTCCAAGACAGATGAAGTGCCCTTGGCCCCGATGAGGCAGTCCTCTGGCACATAACCAGACCTCCAATGTGCTAGTCTGGCCACGACTTACATACACAAGGCTGGCGTGATGGGGGCAGGTAAGCTTCCTGAGGGTCAGAGGTGATCCTCACTCAGACATTACCAGCTGTGACTGTGCACCCTGAAGAGAATTTTGGGACCTGGGTGTTTGTACAGTCATTCAACTTAGAAAACATGGCTGATATCGCTGCCAGATATCTACTGATATAATCAAGTATCTGATCAGCAATTTTGAAGAAAAATGTAATCTTGACTTTTATCTCATTCCAATGTGAAGAATAACTTTTAAAAAAATTTTACATATAAAACAGTAAAACAACTTAATGTGTAACCAATCTTCTTCTAGAAGAATGCCGTCCTAAATATAGGAAATGATGGGGGGAAAGTCACAGAGAAAATTATTCAGTGATATAAAATTCTCTAACTTCTTTATATCATATCTGTAAAAGATAAAAGGGAGATAGTGGGGATGTCACAGAAGAGATTGTACCAACAAATGACTAAAGTATATAAACAGAAATTATGTTCGCATACTGTGTGTGTAGGGTTTGCTGATGTTGTTTTGGTAGAAAGGGATTCAGTAAATGCCTGTAAATCTTTTAGGGATGGGGGATACTTGGGGGGGGGGGGTGTCTGGTTCCTTCTACCTCCTTATTCATATAATCCAGTACCATGGGGGACAGTAAGCCCTCAAAAACGATTTCTGAAAGAAGATATGAAAATACATTAAAGTCTGTTAGAAAAGGGTCTGTTACAAAAAGAATTCAGGCAGTAGACTAGAAAATAATGAAAACCTCAGACACAGCTGCTTCTTTTTTAAAAAAAAATCTTCATCTGACAGAATTCTTTTAGTTAAGAGTGGAAGTGAGGGAGAGAAAGATCGATGTGAGAGAGACGTATTGGTTGGTTGCCTCCTGTAGATGCCCCAACCCAGGTGGGAATGAACCTGCAAGCCAGGTACCTGCCCTTGACTGGGAATTGAACCTGAGACCCTACGGTACATGGACTGATACTCTAACCACTCAGCTCACCAATCAGGGCAGACACAAGCCTTTTTTATCTGAGTAACTGATTCAATAGGACTTTTTTGCTAAAATGTGGACCAGGGCTGCAAGTGTTCAGCTTATTGGTTAGAATGCATCTGCAGCCGATGCCTTTCTGAGACACTCCTTCGAAGGGAGAGTTTGGAGACTACATTCTAGACCTTTATCACTGGTCACATCTAGGTAGCCGAGGCTGCCTAGGTAAAATGATGTGTTATTTCCGTTTTAAAAATTCAGGATTGAAAAAGGAAAGTGCTTCTCATGGATGAAACAAATTGCTTATACACATCCAAATAAAATGAGCTGACATCAGATGTGATGAACAGACATAATGAATAGTCTCCCTTCACATCAGGTCCATTTGAAAGAGACAAGTATTTGAGGCCCATGTAAATATACTTATATAGATGTTTATAAATAGTCTGCAACAGAAAATCATGTTAAACTGTCAGCAGCATTTTAAACATGTGTAAAAAAACCAATGACTTAAAGGAAAAAGAGCTGACTCATTTTGAAAAAAACATTTAAGAACTTCCATTTCTATACCCATGTCTTAAAAAAAAAAAAAAAAAAAAATCTGATCCAGCCCAGCTGGCATGGCTCAGTGGTTGAGCACTGACCTATGAACCAGGAGGTCACGGTTTGGTTCCTGGTTAGGGCAGTTGCCCAGGTTGCCATCTTGATCTATAGTGTGGAGCGTGCAGGAGGCAGTTGATCAATGATTTCCTCTCATCATTGATGTTTCTCTCTTTCTCTCCTTTCCTCTCTGAAATAAAAATGTATTTTTAAAAAAATCTGACCCAAAAGAATGGAACCTAACAATGCTATTCCACTATTGTTGCTAAAAAAATTAAATGTTCTATTCAAGAGGACCAGATAAACGATAATTTTTATCAAATAAATAATAAAGGAAATCAAGACAGGAGAAAGACAGATCGATGGAAACAGAGAGGAAAGCACCCACTTCTAAAATCCTTTGCTTCACAGCAATAATCTGAATTACCTTATTTTCAATTAATTATATATTAAGAGGAACTAAAAATATACTTTTAAAATTATCCTGGTTCCAGATCTTTTCACAGACAGAGACAACCTAATATAGTTCCGACAGAACACAAGAAAAAAGCAAATATTATTCTCTGCCGCTTCTGAAGCCCGGCAGCTTACATCTCCTCCAGAACTGAATATAGACTCAAACTGCCCCTGAAAATGCAAACATCAGTAACCATGGACTCAGTAAACCTGAACAGAGAACTAGAAGAGCAGCAGGAAAAATAGAAAAGTTATCTGCGTGGAGGCTTCCGGGAGGTGAGCACAGTCTTGGGGAGGGTGAATGCTAAAAGCTGGGCATTGGGTTGGGGGGGGAGGTGCTGGGACGAATTGACACAAGGAGGCTGAACGGAATGGGCTGGCTCTCAGAAGGACTGCAGCTCCGCTTAGAAAGTCTCAGTCTGGCGGCGACTGCTTTGAAGTGGCTCCAGATCTTTAAGTGCTCCATTTGCCTGACAAAAGCAAATGTGAGTTATCACTAAAAGAGAAAAACATCATCTTAGGCCTCATCTTAGGCCTCTAATTATTTCCACAAACAATTCTGCACACATGATATCCAGCACACAATTATAAAACAAAACAAGGCACGTAAGACAAGAAATATGAATGAAAACCAACAGCAGCAGACACTGGAATCGACTCACACATACTACCATAACCAACTTTAATTATACACACTGTAGTCAAGGAGATAAAAGACAAGATCGAGTGTTTTGCCAGATAATTGGAAACTCTAAAATGAATAACAAGTACAAATTAAAGAATAAAAAATATGTACCTAAAATTAAAAACTCAATTGATATGCTTAATAGGAGATTATTCATAGTGGAAGAGGAAGAGGTAAGTGGGATTATCAAAATGAAGGACAGAAAGACAGGTAGAAAACATAGAAGAAAGGTTAAGAGACACTGAAATGTTCTAACATGTGTAATTGTAGTCCCAGAAGGACACACGAGAGAGAATTGGGCAGAAGCAATATTTGAAGTCCTAATGGCTGATGACATCACAAAATAATGAAAGACATGAAGCCACAGATTGAAGAAGCCCTAAAAAGTTAATTATATATTTTTAAAAATTGTTGAAAACCAAACACAAAGAAAACATTTTAAAAACATTTTGATTAAAACAGACAAGTGATTTCTCAACAGAAACAATCCCAGTCAGAGAGAATACATTTAAAGGCTAACAGGAAACACTGGCAAATCATGAATTCTATAACTACTAGAAAACCATTCAAAAACGGAGAAAATGTTCTCAAATTAAGACTGTGGTGATGGCTGCATAATTTTGTGAAAATACCAAAAACAAAAAAATACTGAACTGTACACTTTATTTATTTAATTTTTTTAAAAAAATATATATTTTACTGATTTTTTACAAAGAAAGGAGAGGGATGGAGAGTTAGAAACATCGATGAGAGAAAGACATTGATCAGCCACCTCCTGCACACCTCCTGCTGGGGATGTGCCCGCAACCACGGTACATGCCCTTGACTGGAATCGAACCTGGGACCTTTGTCTGCAGGCTGACGCTCTATTCACTGAGCCAAACCAGTCTCAGCCACTTTATTTATTTTAAAAAAGTTTTTAATATCTCAAATGGGAATCAAACCAGTAACCCGTTAGTGCACGGGATGACGGCCAACCAACTGAGCCACTAGGACCAGGGCACTAAAAACCACTGAACTGTACACTTTAAATGGGTAAATTTCACAGTATGTCAGTTATACTTTGATAAAGCTGTTTTTGTTTTAACTGAGGGATAAATAATAACAGTTGCCAATAAGCACTGTAAGAATCCGTCACCGGCAGACCTGCACTAAAGAAATCCTGAAGGGCATTGTTCCAGCGGAAAGAAAATGACCCCAAATGGAAGATGACAAATGTGCAATGTGAGCTATGGGTAAAGGAGGAGCCTTTTGATAAACAGTGCTCTGAAAGGGTTAACTGGAGAACACAAGGCTTGAGCCTTAACAAAATCTAACAAATGTCAAAGGGAAAGCTCGTTCTGTTAGCCTAAGCCTTGCACAACATGCTCCCCTTGAGTGATTATTTTACAGAAATTCCTGAAGACCATCACCCCTGCCCAGCTTCCCCCTCCCCGCCCCCCAGGACATGGCCATAAAACTACGAAGGGGTAACAGTCCTGATACCCTGGTCAGGCCGAAGCCCAGTCTGCAGCTCTCCCTAGCGCATACAAAGCCTGCTCTCTCCCCAACTCACTGCTGGCTCTTTCTTGAGTCAGACCACCTGCACCCAGGAGCCTCGAATAAACATCATTTGATTACATTAAACCTTGAGTCTGTTTGACCTCAGCCCAACCCCAAACCTTTCATGCTCTGTAAATGGTGGTGATAAGAAATAAAATTTGAACTCATTTTCACAAGTCACACAAAAATCAATTCCAAGTAGACTGTAGATCTTACTTTGAAAGACAAAACTGTAAGATTTGTAGACGTTATAGAAAACTATAATAGTTCTAAAACTATAATAGTTCTATAACTATAGATAGTTATAGAAAACTATCTATTGTATAATATCTATTTTTTAATGTTTAAAAATACATTTTTATTGATTTCAGAGAGAGAAAGGGAGAGGGAGACAGAAATATCAATGATGAGAATCACTAATTGGCTTAGGGCAGTGGTCAGCAAACTTCGGCTCCTTGAGTGTGGCTCTCCCGCAAAACACCACGTGCGGTAGAGTGCGATTGAAACTTCCCGGCCCATGGGCAGAAGTCGGTTTTCGGCTCTCAAAAGACATTTCAATCGTTGTACTGTTGACATTTGGCTCTGTTGACTAAATGAGTTTGCCGACCACTAGCTTAGGGGGATCAAGCCTGCAACCCCAGCATGGCTCTGACTGGGAATCAAACCCTGACCTTCTGATTCATGGGTCCATACTCAACCACTGAGAATCACTTGGGGGCAGGCAGCTATCTTCTTGATCTACAAATAGAACTCTTACAAATTAGGAAGAAAAAGACATGTAGACCCCAAAAGAAAACTGGGCAAGACACGTGAACAGGCACTTCATAAAAGAGGATGCCAAATAAACATGAAAGATGTCCAACCTCAAACTACCAATTAAAACCACTGGCCAGGATGGCTAAAATTTAAGGCTGACAATACCAAGTGTAAACAAGGACGTGGAGCACAAGAACTCTCACACACTTACTTGCTGGTAGGAGTGTAAATTCATAAAAACACTTTAGCAACTTGGAACAGTATTAGGTACTGGAGTTAAAGATAACACATATCTTGTGGAGCTAGAAATTCCATAGGTAGGCATATACCCAAGAGAAACGAATGTACCAGGAATACACATAAGAGTAGTCATAGCAGCATTAATAGCCAAAAGTGAGAAACGATGAAAATGTCTACCAACAATGGAATGGATAAATCGTGGTGCATTAACACAATGCAATACTATCTATAATAATAAAAGCGTTAATATGCTAATTAGACCGGACAGCCCTCTGGCTGCGAGGGAGGGCCGAGTCCCTTGCACTAATTTCGTGCAATAAAAATGAACAACTACAACAGAATAAATGAATTTCAAAAACATCTCGAGAGAGCCAGACACAAAAGAATACAGATTGTATGATTTCATTTACACGAAGTTCACAAAATGGGCTAAGTGAAACCACAGACACTGTAGTTTACATGGCACATGTGTTTAGAAGGTAAAATCACACACACAAAAGCAAGGAAGTTATCTCCCACACGTCGGGGCTGGGCTGCTGGCGATGTTTTGGCTCCTGACCTCATAACCAACAGACCCGGGCTGGCGGATACACACCGTTTAGGTCTGGCACTCTGTGGGCGTTCGGCGAGGAAGGAAAAGGGGACGAGGCAGGGGAGGGAATGAAAAGCTCCGCTTCACCAGTAACCGAAAGGCGGCTCCGAGCCGGCACCGGGCGGCTCGGCCCGGGGGTGCACGGCCGGAGAGACGGAAGCCAGACGGGCTTCGGGCCGGTCTCCCGGGGGCTGCAAGGCGCCCGTCCCGGGCAGCGGCCACCATGTGCCAGCGCGCGGCCGGCCGCGGCCACACCTGCCCGGGGCGTCCACACCCCGCGCGGCCGGCGCGCCCGCTCCCTCCCGCGCCCCCGCCTCCACACCCCCGGCGGCTCCCACCGCTCTCGACGCCCCCGCGACTCCCCCGAGGCCGCCCCGCGCCCCGCGCGGCCCGCCGGGCCCCCTCCCGCCCAGGCGCCCGCGAGGCTCACCTCATTGTCGCTGCCGGGGCGGGCGCGCGGGGCCGGGCGCGCGTCGCGGGGCGCGGGCGTTAGCGGGGGAGCCGGCCCCGGGCGCGGCGGCTCCGCGTCTCGCTGGGCTGCGGGGGGCAACCGGGGTTCATCTTCTCGGGGCGGGGGTGTCCGGGCCGCTAGCTGCGGGGGTGGGCTGCGGCCGCGGCGCCTGACAGCTGGGCCCCGGCCCCTGCCATCTTGGCGGGCGCGTGCCCCGGCCGGCGTGTGCGCGCGCCGCCGGGGAAGGTGGAAGGAGGGGAGGGGGCGGCGGCCCCCAGACCCGCGCTGACGGAGAGGCGAAGGCGGATTCAGCCCGAGGGCCGAGACGGAGGGGGCGCCCCTCCGCCCGCTGAGGGGGTGCGCGCGCGGCCGCCGAGGGGAGAGCGCGCGCGGCTGTCCAAGCCCGACACAAAAGGCGCGGGGCCCCACCGCCCGCGCCTCGGGGAGCTGGGAGCGGGGAGCTGCGAGGGGCGGGGCCGTGAGAGGCGGGGTCATGATAGGTGGGGCGGAGCCGTGAGAGGCGGGGTCGTGATAGGTGGGGCGGAGCCGCGAGAGGCGGGGTCGTGATAGGTGGGGAGGAGCTGTGAGAGGCGGGGCGTGATAGGTGGGGCGGAGCCGTGAGAGGCGGGGTCCTGATAGGTGGGGCGGAGCCGCGAGAGGCGGGGTCGTGATAGGTGGGGCGGGGCTGTGAGAGGCGGGGCGTGATAGGTGGGGCGGAGCCGTGAGAGGCGGGGTCGTGATAGGTGGGGCGGGGCTGTGAGAGGCAGGGCGTGATAGGTGGGGCGGCTGAGAGGCGGGGTCCTGATAGGTGGGGCGGAGCTGTGAGAGGCGGGGCTTGAGAGGTGGGATGGAGCTGTGAGAAGGGGATACCGGAGGGGCGGAACTTTGGATAAAGGGTGAGCGACGGGGGGGCGGGCCTTATGGGCGGACCCAGGAGATGTGGGGTCTTGGGTGGGGGGGGCGGAGCCATGGGGGCGGGGCCTAAGGGAAGTGGGGCGTCGGGCGGGCACGTGGAGCGCTGCGCCCCTCCCCGCGCTCTTGCCCAGATGGAAGCCGGTGAACGCGCCAGCATCGGGGCGCGGTGGCTGGAGGATGCCCGCCACCTCCGGCGCTGCAGCGCGCTCCGCCTGTGCGGACGCTATGGGCAATCCCGACCCGAAGGACGTCGAGGTCACCGACTCCTGACGCCTCTCTTTCTAACTGATGATCCACGGCTGGGACTGGGAGTCGCAGCTTCTGCTTTTGGGAAATACCAGCACCTGAAGCCCAACAAGAGCCCCACCCAACGCCCCAAACCTGTGAAAAATCACATCAAAGTAGGTCAGGCAGGTTTTCTCTGGTTGGTAAATCCCCATCCTTCCTAAAGGTCATTCCTCAGAGTCTCAGTTCCCATCTCCAGGTAGACATTGCTCCAAATCCCTTTCCCCTCTGTCACAGCAACATTGACATCATGTCTACCTTTTAATAAGAGCCTGTCTAGCGCGTGCCTGGCTCAGCGTAGGTGGGCAGCGAAGGGTCGCTGTTTTACTTCAGGCCCAGATTGGGAAGAGGCCCTGTGAGGGCTGTGGTTTTGCCTAAGATAAGGAAGTGGTGGAGCCCGATCTCCCGCCAAGGTTTTTCTAACTCAGAATCCTAGTGGTTTACTGTGGTTGAATATCATTCTCGGGTGTTGCAGGATGGTCTCTACGTGTTTATCCCCCTCTTTCACCATCTACGGGTCAGAGTTCTGTAGTGATGGGTCGTCACAACACAGCTCCACTTTCCTTCCCCCGTTCGTCCGAATCTGAATCTTTACCCTCAGAAGGGCACCTCGGTTCCCTAGGCTTGTTAGCAGCCCCGGAGGGCAGCAGCCCCTCCTGATCTGATTTGTCCCTCTCTTCCAGGGGTCAAGATTGGTCTTTCTTGACCAATTAGAAGAGACTTGTTAAGCCATAAAAATTACTAAAATGGACAAGCCCAGGTCACTTGGTGTCATTTAGGTGTGCTCTGCAGAGGCAGGGCTACCCTGGTCAGCGCACCTCTCAGTTCTCTGAGAAGATTCCCTGGGATATTGGCCTGCTTGCTCCCAGCTTGGTTTGGTGAAGCACGTGGCCCACTCTGACCTTCAGATCAGGCTCTTTCCTTGCTGACTTGGAGTCTGACAGGTTGTTACTATCCGGTAACTGGAAGAAGGTTTGCTGGAAAATATTGATGGTAGAGTTGCTATAGACACTAGTACCAAAGGCAGGGGACATGTACCCACCTCCTCCACCAACCTTTCCTGCTAACTCCCAATCCCCTGGAACAATAAAGACATTCACATTCACGTTGTTTGTTTGTTTGTTTTTGTTAATCCTCATCTTGGTATTTTTCCCATTGATTTTTAGAGACTGTGGAAGGGAGTATGAGAGGGAGAGAGAAAAATATCTATGTGAGAGAGACACATTAATCGGTTGCTTCACGCACACGCCCCAACCAGGGCAGGGAATTGAACCTGCAACCCAGGTACATGTCCTTGACTGGGAACTGACCTGGGACCCTTTGTGTGTGAGCCAATGCCCTAACCACTGAGCACACCAGCCAGGACAAGACATTCACATTCCGTTTAGGGGGATCGGAGAATGTTGATGCTGGAAGGGACCTGAAGAACCTGCCAGTGAAGGGTGAGGGCACAGCACACTGGGAAAGGGAAGGGACCGGTCCAACATCACTCAGTGCATTCCTGGAAGTACCCGTGCTGGGCTCCTGGAGAGCTGGTTTCTGGCATCTGATGTATGTTCCTCAGGGCATCATGGGCAGCGGGAAGGGTCAGGGAGGACAGGGGGCTGCTTTGCCCTAAGCTGAGCTCCAATTCCCCATGGATGGGTGTTGGTCTTTGTCTAACCAGCCCAAGGAGGGGAGAGCGCTCAGACCAGCTGCAGACCTCCCTGAACCTCCATTCTCATTCGAGAGTGGGGACACCTGATTCCGTCTGGCAGGCCCTGCTGAGAACCAGCGCAAAGTAAGCTCCCCAGAAGCAGCCTTCCCGCCCTTCTCCAGCACCCACTCATGTCTCCACCCCTTTCCCTTCACCAGGCATCTTTTGGAACACGTCTTTACTTACTGAATGAAGGCGTTCTTCCTTAGAAGCACATGAATTCATGTTTCCCATTCTTCTGATAAAAAAAAAAAATTCACATTTTGAGGGAATATGTGGCCCCCAAACAATTTGTTTGTGGAGATCACCCGTTTTTGGATTTGAAAAATAGCTCACCGAAGTCAGTGACTTCATGACACAATAGCTGTTTTCCGGAAATACAACACAATTAGTATTCATTCATTCATTCATTCATTCATTCATTCAGTGTCTATTGAGCACCTACCCATCTTTGCCTCCTCTCACAGCCTGGCCGGCCACTGCCTTAGTCTACGTGGCAAATCATCTTCAGATCTACCCTCCCCCATGATCTTGCTCCTGGAACCCTGGTCCCCACATGCACCATTCTCCATGGTGCTCTGGGACTTGGGGCTCAGCCCATTTTCCCTGCCGCGATGGTCTTAGTGGCTGGCTCCGCCACCAAACTGAGAACTTCACGCATGTTTTATTCCTCTTTGCCCCCCTGCGAAGAAGAAGCGAAGACACCCAGCTGAAGCACCCTCCTCCTCCAGGCAGTGTCCGGGGGTCAGACCAGCCAGGGCGCACAGGCATCACGTGTTGGGAGCGGGAGTCCCTGCCCGTGTTCTGGTTCCATCTGGCAGGAAACGTAAACGGCTTCCGGCCCATTTTGCCTTTCTCGCGCCCGAGGATGGGTCACAGCTGGCGCTTCTCATTTGACTCGTCTCCTGGGCTCCTTGGCTCAAAATACAGCTCTCCTTAAGGCTATGAAGACTTTCACCCGCTTTGAAGACTCAGGAGGAGGGGCTCTCGGGAAGGGAGCCTGCTGGTGTCATACGGGGGGAGCGACCCCAGCTTCCAGATGGGGTGCCTCAAAGACCCGGGCCAGTCCCGGGGAAGCGTGGCCAGATGTGGAGGACTTTGGGACCTTGCCCGGCGGATGACAACTCCTCAGTGCCATTGTGGGCAATAGGAGGAGGGCCGAGTCCCAGGCTGGAGCAGGCCTACCTTTCCAGAAGGGTCTGGAGCCACAGGCTGCATGGAGTGTTCCCACTTCATTAAGCTAAGAAAATGAAGCCAAGTACGGGCCTCAGGCCAGCCCAGCCGGGACCAGAGGAAGCTGCTGACTCCACAGGAGCCTAAGCCCTTTCTCAGGAGCCCAGCCCCTTCTCTCCAGTATCCCAGCCTCAGTCATCAGGTCTCAGCATGGCGTGCATGTGTGCGCGTGCGCGTGCGCGCGTGTGTGTGTGTGTGTGTGTGTGTGTGCGTGCGTGTGTGTGTGTGTGTGTGTGTGTGTGTATGGAGGTGGGGGCGGGAAGGGGAAAAGGGAGGGAGGAGGGAGGGGATGTTAGCCCTGGGGAAGAACTTCCTGGTCCATTCTCCCTGTTGCTGTCTCCCACTGGCCTCGGCCTTGGCGACCCTGACAGCCAGGCCTTCGTGGGGGCTGATGGAACTCACTCCCACGTGGGGCTGGAAGGGCTGTTTTAAAAACAGTACGTGCTTTTAAAATGTAAACTTTAGCCGAAACCGGTTTGGCTCAGTGGATAGAGCGTCAGCTTGGGGACTGAGAGGTCCCGGGTTCAATTCCGGTCAAGGGCATGTACCTTGGTTGCGGGCATATCCCCGGTGGGGGGTGTGCAGGAGGCAGCTGATCGATGACTCTCTCTCATCGATGTTTCTAGCTCTCTATCTCTCTCCCTTCCTCTCTGAAAAATCAATAAAAATATATTTACGAATAAATAAATAAATAAATAAATAAAATGTAAACTTTAATTAGGGGCAGTGAGAGACAGAAACACACCGATCTAAACTCTAAACTCGGCTGGCACACTTCCTGCAGAGCGCCAGGGAGTACACAGCTTTGGCTTTTTGCGGGCCATTCCGTTTCTTTTAGAATATTCCACGGGCCTTGCAGTCTGAGGGTTGCCATAGGCCGCATGTAAATGAAGGGGCATGACCGTTGTCCCATAAAATGTTGTTTATAAAAACCAGAGGCAGGCTGGATTGGGCCTGCAGGCCATCGTTCTGCTCCGGGACCTAGAAGATCAAATGGAAAAAAGTTCCCTCACAAAGCAGAATAACATAGGAGGACATGGAAATGGTCATTTTGACAAAATGGGACACATAAGCAATAGATGCAAGGGGCCCAACTTCTCAATAATAGCAGTTCCAAAAGGGATGAAGGAGCAGAAGCCACAATTGAGGACAAAACGGAGTTTTAAGTTGAAAGAACTCACCGTAAGAGTGGGCGTTTCCCCCGAAGACCAGGAACGGGACAGCTACCTGTCTCCCCGCTGCTGCTCCCTGTTGTACGGAGGCTCCTCAGGGCCCTTGGGCAGGAAGACATCCCTAATGGGAAGCAAGGAAAACTCTTATTTGCAGATGACGTGACTTTGTCCTAAGAAATCCAGTAAAAAACTATTTAAATAGACACGTTCAGTAAGGTTGCAGGATGCACAATTAATGTACAAAAATTAATCGTATTTCTATACACTTGCTTTGAACATCGGAAAATAAAATGAAAACAATTTTATTTTCAGGAACTTCAAAAAGAATAAAGTACTTAGGTATAAATTTAACAAGAGACGTCAGTGCCCCTGACTAGTCAGTATTGCATGTTTAAAAAATTCTTGCGGGGGAAAATCGATGCCTAAAACCAGGTTGGCAGCTGGGAAGCCAGCCAGCTCCGAGACCAATGTGGAGAAATGTCATGCACTGGGACTGACCACCAAGCAGGCTTGTGGCAAGCCCGCAGGCAGCCAAGGCCAGGAGCCCAGCTGGTGAGCCTGCTCTTCCTCGAGTTGGATTCTGCAGGGCAGACTCCGGTGTCACCGGGGCCGCTGGAGGTGCCGGGGAGGGGTGGGGTGCAGAGGGGGGTGGCGTGGGTGGGAGAAACGAACATAGGATGAGAGTATTCGTGGTTACCTCCACCCTGACTCTTCAGCCCAAGCAGCGGCATTCTCGCTCACATCACCGAGTGGATTTTCCTGTGCGGTTTTGTCTGAAGAAAGCTTTTGCTGCTAAAACAAAAGTTTGAAAGCCAGCTGGCCCCTCGGCCCCCAAGTCGCTTTCCTTCTCATCTTTTTTTGGGTAAATATATTTTATTGATTTTTCACAGAGAGGAAGGGAGAGGGAGAGGGATAGAGAGCTAGAAACATCAGTGAGAGAGAAACATTGATCAGCTGCCTCTTGCACACCTCCTACTGGGGATGTGCCCGAAACCAAGGTACATGCCCTTGACCGGAATCGAACCTGGGACCTTTCAGTCCACAGGCCGATGCTCTATCCTAGGGGTGTCGAACTCAATCAGAGAAGGGGCCAAAGTCTAAAATCCAGCCTAAATCGCAGGCCGAATGGTTTACTGAATAGTCATAAACTGTCATTGTGATGGAAACGCAGCGGAGTGCAGTGATGACAGCGCGGTGCGGGCCACATTGCAAGGCCTGGCGGGACGGATTTGGCCCGCGGGCCTTGTGTTTGACACATGTGCTCTATCCACTGAGCCAAACCGGTTTCAGCTCCCTCTCATCTTTTCATAACATTCACCTGCCACCGTTCTCGTGGGGTCTGCCTTGATGACTTCCTGGTCTGTGAACGTTTGGAAGAAGTTGGCAATGTATAAGCTTTTCTCCTTTTACAAAACCACTGCTTAATTTGGAACACCATTTAAACTTGCTTTTCCCAAACGACCTAGAACTAGGCTAGTGCGCAGGGCTGAGGGCGGGGAGGCGGGGACGGCTTCCGCACACACCCCGCTCCCCTCGGAGACTGATGAGGTTCGCAGCCGCCAGGCAAAAATAGCTCCGAGCAGCTTCCGGCAGGAAGACACTGACAAAGGGAAAAGGGATTCATCTGCTAAAAAAGGGAGAAGGCTCCCAAACTGCTACCATCGTTTTGGAATTTATTTTTGCAAAATGTGTCAGGGGGCAGAAAGAGAATCTTGTGTTCAGTTCAGCCCGTCCACTGGCCCTGAAGTAAAGCTTACTTAAACAAATAAAAAAATAAAAAGCCCATTGGCTAGGTCAGTGGTTGGCAAACTACCACAAACTACCACAAATTACCACGGCCTGGGAGAGTCTATGTTGAAGAAGTGGCGTTAGAAGAAGTTTAAGTTTAAAAAATGTGGCTCTCAAAAGAAATTTCAATCATTGCACTGTTGATATTTGGCTCTGATGACTAATGAGTTTGCCGACCACTGGCCAGCTGTATCCTCCTAAGAGGGCCACAGCTCCTGCGGAGTGGCACCACGCAGCCCCCCTTTCAGGATTCTGTAAACGGCTCCCCCTAACTCCTTTAGTGGGCAGTAGCCCCACAGCACTGCAACATCCCTTGTCCTTTACCCTTACATTCTGCCCACACCTTGGTAAACACCTGTAGACATTTATTAAACCCTCCCCAGACTACCCTGGTTAATGTGCTGTCTGACTCCTACCAGGACCCTGGCAGGTACACTGGTAAAATGTATGAATGCCCCCTAAACACATTTACTCATTTAATCATAGCAATGACCCTGCAGAAGTTAGTCACATTGCTTTAAAGATGAAACAAGCTAACCCAGTGGTGGGCAAACTCATTCGTCAACAGAGCCAAATATCAACAGTACAACGATTGACTTTCTTTTGAGAGCCGAAAACCGACTTCTGCGTATTGGCCACGAAGTTTCAATCGCACTGTACGTGTGCGCCCACACGTGGTATTTTGTGGAAGAGCCACACTCAACAGGCCAAAGAGCCGCATGTGGCTCGTGAGCCGTGGTTGCTGAGCATGGCCCTAGGTGGTTGGTCAGCAGACCGAAGGATTGCAGCTTCGATCCCTGGCCCTGATTGGGGTGCTGGCTGTGTGTGGGAGACAACCAATCTATGTGTCTCTCTCACGCTGGTGTTTCTGTCTCTCTCCCCACCTTCTCCTTCCCTTCCATTCTGTCCGGGGCAGGGGGGTAGGGGGTGGGAATGGGGGAAAGCTCAACGGGCAAAGCTGTTCTCAGCAATGTTGTGGGCAAAGGTGAAACAGTGAAGCAGGAAGAAATACTCAGGGTTGAGGACGAAGGTTTAGGAATCTCTCTCTCATTCATTCATTCATTCATTCATTCTCGTCCACACAACACCTACCTTCTGACCACCTGTCCACACCTGGTCCTGTGCGAAGTGCGGGAGGCAGAGCATCCATGCCTCAGGGAGCTTAGGGACATGAGGGCTACACAGCGCTTACAATTCAATGGGATCAGGGAAGCTCAATGAGCAGGACACAAAAGAGGGACCGGAACTCACGGTTAGGTACTCAAGGAAGGCTTCCTGGAGGAAGCGACTTTTCAGCTGGGCTATGCATGTCGTGGTGGCTGGCAAGGAGACACGGGAGGAAGAGTGTTAGGACAGAGCGCGTGGGGAGACTGCGGGGTGGCAGAGAGCGGGCTGAGTGTCGGGACAGACAGCTCGGCAGCGGGAACAGAGCCGGTGCTGCAGGGACACAGCCCACCGAACAGGCCCTGTGCGCCACGTGAGGAGTGTTCCCTGAGAGCCACCGTAGGGCTTTAACCAAGAGAGGGACATAGTTGGAAAGCTCACTCACTGCCAGCGAGGCCCGTGCAGACAGGCCAGCTGTGACAGCGGCCAGCGAGATGGGAGGGGGAGGGAGCCCATGTAGATGCAGGCGACAGTGAGGTAGAATGGTGCTGTGGTTCGTGAGAACTCAGCACCCAACTCCTCAGGCTCCCATCCAGCTTCCTCGCTGTGTGGCCCCTCGAAGTTCAGAGTCACGGTCAGAAGCCGTCTCACAGGCTTGTGGAGAGGACCGAGGAGCTGCCGTGTGTCAGACACTCATGGTGCCGCCTGGGGTCACTGCTGCTATTCCGGTCAGTTACTGGCAGCCGTTGATAGGGGCAGAGAGAGGGTGGGACGGGTGCCCACAGTGCTGGATGGGCACCCGGGAGGAACGAGTGCAGATGTGGGGGGAGAGGTGGGCGCAGTGGTTTGGGGCCTGAGACGGAGGTACCAGGAGGACAGCAGGGGTGAAGCTAAGGAGGCCGAGCCAAACACAGGGATGTGGGCCTTTGAGAGGCCTGCAGCGCACAGAGGGCTAAGCGACAGACAGGGAAGGGTCTAATTTTTCGCGGGAAAGAGTGGAGCTGCCTCCAGGCTGGCGGGAAGAGCTGGGGAGAGCACACGGAGGACCAATGCCCCCATAGGCGTGGCCGCTGTGATGCTTCTTGCCAGGATGATCCCCGTGAGAGGCCGGGACAAGGAGCCACCATATTAATCACAGCCGCCTGTTAGGCTGCTAACAGGAGTTATTTATAACGAGGTTATAATGACATGGAACATTGCTTATAAATGATACGGAAAAAGCGACATGAAGCATTGTCTATGCAATATGCCAACTGTGGAAACACACCCAAAGATGTTCGCGTAGGGAACCGTGCAGGGAGAGAGGCCTGGGAGAAGTGGTGCTATTTCTGGGTAGTGGTGGCCCAGAGGCTTCCCTCTGACTCTGCCAGAATGGGTGTAGGTTAGCTTTTTCATGAATAAGTCAAGTAAGCTTCATTTTATAAAAAGAAACCAATGAGGATGGCTAGGGGCTGCCCCTGCCAAGGTCACCAGGGCAAATCCTTGCTCTCCGAGGGCTTTAGTTTGTGCATCTATAGGAAGAGGGGGCTAAAGAAAAGGTTTCTCAATGTGTGTTTCTGGTGACCCTGCCTTCAGAGAGGTCCCAGGAAGGAAAGACTGTCACTAGCCAGGCTTTGGGAACTCTGGGTGGGGGGGGGGAAGGGGGGTGGTCACAAATTCTGAGAAGATCCATCCAGAAAAATAAATAAATAAATAAATAAATAAATAGATAGATAGATAAAGCCCTGATCAAACCTGTTTAACTGTCAAACACAAGGTCTATTAACACCCTGTGGAATGGTGTTCCAAGGAACACACTTTGGGAAACACTTCCCCAAGTTCCCCTGCAGCTCCACCGTTCTACAAGGCGTTCAGATAAACATCCTTCTGTGGGGTTGGGAGAGTACCTGGGGGATTTGGAGGGAGGTGAGACTGTGGTAGCTGCTTGGCTGCCATCCTGGACCCTGCACCTTCCCAACCTCCCCCCAATGGCTGCCCTGAGCACCTGTGTTCTCCCAAACTCTGCTGGGAGTTCAGGTGTTGCCTCGGTCTGGGAAGGAGACACGGAGGAGGGAACATGCCAGGACAGGGAAAATCCTCTCCTTTTCCATCTCTGCAAACTGCATTTTTGAAAATGCTTTCACATCACCTGCTGCCCGGTCCCTCCCCGAGTGGCCAGGGCCATTGCTTGCTATGCTAATGAGGGAGTGAGTGAGTGATGAATACCTACAAGGCTAATCCTGGGCTGTTTAAAGATTTCATTTAAATGCACGTAACCAAAACTGGTTTAGCTCAGTGGTAGAGCGTTGGTCTGCGGACTGAAAGGTCCCAGGTTCGATTCCGGTCAAGGGCATGTACATTGGTTGCGGGCACATCCCTGGTAGGGGGTGTGCAAGAGGCAGCTGGTCGATGATTCTCTCTCATTGATGTTTCTAGCTCTCTATCCCTCTCTCCTTCTCTCTGTAAAAAAAAAAAAAAAAAAAATCAATAAAATATATTTTAAAAAATGCACGCAAGTAGGGAGGTAGCAATAATGGTTTACAATACCTTTTTTCTATTATTGAGTTTAAAAAATAATGAAAGTATACAGAAATAAAAATAGATCTTATAAGTAAACTAGAAGACTGGTGCATGGATTTGTGCACCGGTGGGGTCCCTTGGCCTGGCCTATAGGGATTGAGCTGAAACTGGCTTTCCAACATCCCCCGAGGGGTCCCAGATTGTGAGAGGGCACAGGCCAGGCCCAGGGACTGGTGCACAAACCTGTGCACCAGGCCTCTGACATCGCCTGATGGGCCCTGGGTACGGGTAAAGCAGATTTGGGGCTGACAGTGTCCCAGCCGCAACCTAACCCACGGCCAATTCTGCAAGGAATTGGGCTCCCTCCTCTACTAGTCAGAGCATCTGCCCTCTTGTGGTCATTGAACGTCATAGCTACTAGGAGAACAGTTGGACAGTCACTTAGGCTTTTATATATGTAGATAATGTTTCCCTTTTCCTTCCCTGATAGGGTTATCCTCTCAATTGTTCATTTGAGAATGATTATTTACACACCATATGCAAATTATAGTCTCTAGGTGAGGAAAAATATCTATATATGAAACAGAATATAGTGTGAATCACAGCTAATTTTAAATATTTTAATTTATATACTTTCATAATTATAGGTCAATAAGAAATCCACTTTTCAGACTTTATTTCATTACAGAATATATTTGATAAGGATACATACAGACAGATTCACCTTTAACACACGTTCACGGTGCCCTGTGCGCGGCAGCCGCGAGCTGTCCGTCATCGCAGGGCCGCGCCCCATTGGCTGGCGGAACAGCCGGGGCCGGGCCGGGCCGCTCAGCTCATTTACTTGCCTGGAACAAGTAAACACCTTAACATCTGTGTTTAAAGTCTGCTTATCACTCCTCTAGTTTAAAATCTGAGATACATTCCCCAATGTAAACAAGACACTTCAGTCTACCTCGCCATCGAAAGGGATAAGGCCTTCTGGACAAACGGACGGCGCCTGCGTTTTTCCCATCGGAACGCAGTCTCCTCCCGTCGCCCGGCGAGCCGGCCAGGCCCAGAAGGCAGGGAACAGCCGCCCGGGGTACCCCGCCGAGCCGCCCAGGCCCCCCGCTGCAGGTCGGTGGTGTCTCTTTGACTTGGTCTACTTGGTCTTAAAATACAAATATACAGTGTCCATAAGCATAAAATAGTAAAGCCTAGCCTTACGTCTTTATTTTGAGTCGCTAAAATCCTATACACGTACAATACCGTATCATGCCAATTAATATACAGAGGAAGGTGACCACGTGTCTCCACTCGTGGGGCAGGTGGACGGGGTCCACGGGGGGCGGGCATTCCCGAGGGTGTCAGGGCTGACTGCATGGGGCTCAGTGGGCAGTCTGGCTGCAACTCCGAGATGCCTGTCTCCCCAGCTGAACCGTTCATCAGCCCCTTCCCGCCCGCCTCCCAGAGGGAGAGCTGAACGGAACCGTAGACAATGGAACCAAATACAGTCGTAGCTGCGTTTCCTGACTCAGCTGTGCAGCCGGTTCTTCCCTCTACTCAATCCGAGAGTCCCTCCAAGATCAGTCAACAGTGATCGGGATGCAGCACCTCGTTCTCATAAATACCTGGCCTCGCAGGCTCCTCGGCGACCGAGCCGGCCTACGCACAGGATCTGAAAAGGCATTCTGTGACCGTTTCGAAGAGTTCATAGAAAAGGTAGGAAGGACAGACCAGTTAGCCTGTTGATGCCGCCGTGCTGTAAACCTTGGCTTTTTTTTTTGTCTTCTTTCTTTACATTAAGGGTGTGTGATAGATTGTACGACGGAGAAACCTGAACTGCTGATCCGACGTGGCGCTCACTGAGCCGCTACGCTAAGGTAACCGGTACGGGGAGCGGTTTTCCTGAGGTGTGTGAGAACTCCCAACAACTGAAATCACAGTGAGCGGGCGGCCGAGCCTGCGCCTGGGGCCGTCCCCGCCGGCACTAGATGACCCGCCACTGCATGATGCTGGTGTCCTTGCCGCCCGTGGAGATGAGGTGGCTGTCGTCGCAGAGGAAGTCGACGTTGGTGACGTGGCTGCTGTGCCCGCTGTACACGTGGCTGGGGGCCTGGGAGGAAGACGGGGAGGGAGCTCAAGGCAAAGCTCAGGAACTGGAGCGGAAGGTGTGGGGATTCTGCCCGCATTCCCATGTTCCTGCATCTCCCCTCACTCGGCTGTGCAGGTCTATGCCGTGCTCAGCACATCTCAGGTGGGACCCAGGCACAACCAGTGGGGAACAGACAGGGCGGATTATTCAATCCCAGAGATGCCAGGGGTGGAGGGAGAGGGGTGTCCTGCTGAAGGAGGGTCGGGGAAGGGAAGGGAAGGGCCGGAGCGGCGTGCTAGGCAGAGGTGCTGGCTTGGCACGGCAGGGCTGCAGCAGAGGGGCCGTATGGAGGGAGAGAAGAGGGGCCCACGAAGGAGGCCACAGAGGAAGCGGGGCCAGGTCTCAGGGCTTCCCGGAGGGCAGGGGGAGCCCCTGAGGTGCTCCAGGGCAGCGGGCGACAGGGTCAGGGCTGCACTGTGACAGGGGACATTCACTCATGGGCCTTTCTGTCTAAGGGCCAAACGCACCCCACGAGGTGAGATCTGTGAAGACGGTCCTTACCCGGAACTGCGAACAAGGGTAAGAGAAGAGGTGCACTTTGCCGAAGTCATCGCCCGTCGACAGGACTTTTTTCTCGTGGGCCCGACAGACGGCATTGATGTCTGTCCCGTCCGAGCCCTCTGGCCACACTCCTAAGACAAAGACCACAGGCAGCATTGGGAACGCCAGGGACACTGGCCACTCTGCGTGGGGACCGCTTTCCACTCTCGCCAAAGTAACATCGCCCGCGCCCCGGGCTCAGACCAGGGCCCAGAGAGCACTCTGTCCGTCCAGCCTCTCACGGTTCCCACGATCGGCTCACCCCAGGCCTCCCAGGACCCCCTTCAAGCTCAGCCCGCTCCGTGGCAGGACAGGCTCGCTGGGCTCCCACCTTTGGGGGGCCCCTTCTTTTTTGTCCCTTTTTTGGAGGAGGGGGGTGGCTTCTTGACAATGCAGCACAAAGTGTACCAGAAACCCTGCTTCAGGACACATTGCCTTTCTTTTGTCCCAAAGAGGCAGATGGGAAGCTGACTAGTCCCCATGCATGCAGTTTCCTAACTTTTCTTTTTTCGAGGTGGCTCTTTACTTGTGAAAGTCCCTCCCAAGAACTTTTTAAAAAAATATATATATTTTATTGATTTTTTTACAGAGAGGAGGAGAGAGGGATAGAGAGCTAGAAACGTCGATGAGAGAGAAACATCGACCAGCTGCCTCCTGCACACCCCCTACCTGGGATGTGCCCGAAACCAATGTACATGCCCTTGACTGGAATCGAACCTGGGACCTTTCAGTCTGCAGACCGACGCTCTACCACTGAGCCAAACCGGTTTCGGCCCAAGAACTTTTTTAACCCAGTCGGAGTGTGCCTTTCGGACATTTCTTGTGGTCAGCTCTTTGTGGCTGCTGCTTGCTTCTGACACCGGGCAGGTGTAGTGTCTGCCTGCCATGGGCCTGGGCAGCAGCAGCTCTGGCTCTGGTGGGCATGAAGCCTGGTGTGGGGTGGCATCTCCCGACCATTGCTCCAGGAAACCCCTTTGGTCCCGGTCACTTCGGCTCTGAGAGAGCTGTGTGTGCACCCGTTTTCTCAGCTGCAAGTTCTGCGGTAAACCCGGGGGTCCTCGCCTTTAATACCAGAAAATGGTAAAATGCCAGCTCTAAGGAGATGTGTGAAATTCTGACCAAATGATTGACCTTACAGAAAGAGGTTATAAATACGGCTTTCCCCCCCTACTGCATTGTGGCAATTTAATTTAGGGCATTTATGAATATGTTCCTCATCTAAACTTAGAAGTGAAAATTCGAGTTTAAGGACCAAGAAGATGGGGTAATAACTAGCAAAGGAGGAGTGAACTGGCTGAGTGCCACCTGCTCCATCTCGCCAGCAACTCGGGCACAGCACACGTGAGAAGATGCCAGAGACGCATCCCAGGACCCGCTTCACACACCAGGAGAGGGCGGACGCCGGGCCCTGCTGGCTCCTCTCGCCCGGCCCTTCCCGGCGCTGCGGGGACTGGTCCCGCGGGGCTCCCGCAGCGCACAGCGCGCTGACGGGACCGGCGGCTCCGAGCCTTCCTGACCGTCAGGGATGTTCTGACAGCGGACACACTTATGTCTGAGCTGCGAGAAAGCTGCGGGACTCACCAAAGACGTGGAATCCCAGAGTGCAGGTGTACGTAGCCCACTCGATGTCCCGTGTGGTTTCCACGCTGACGACTTGCTTACATGCAGAGGGAACCCCTGGAAGAAGCACGCACGCGCGGGTGTGGTGACAGCTGAGCAACAGCCCCCTCTCCTTCGGGGGGAGGCAGGCCCCCTCCACTCCCAGCCCGGCGGAATGGCTCTCCTGGCCGGCACTGAGCCCAGCCCACCTCCCCCTCTGGGCCTGTCCCCCCAGCTGGCTTCTTTTTTCTTTGACCATCCGCTGGCTCCTAGGCCTCCATCTGCTTGTCCTCCCTGGAGCCCTGAACACATACATGATCACACACACACACACACACAATCCCTTTAACTCCAAGCTTATGGAAATGGGTCGGCCAACCACCTGTGGCCTCCCAGTTGTCATGGGAGCCTATTGCTAAGGAATTCCCATCTACAAAGTGGATTGTTCCCTACGTGAGCTCTCACC
Organism: Pipistrellus kuhlii; assembly: GCF_014108245.1. NCBI lineage: Eukaryota > Metazoa > Chordata > Mammalia > Chiroptera > Vespertilionidae > Pipistrellus > Pipistrellus kuhlii. The sequence goes on from NW_023425542.1 coordinate 3,690,900, forward strand.
AGTGAAGTGTGAGACTGTGTCTGACAAGAGACTAGACCCAGGGCCTGCCTCTGAAAACCTCCCCGTTTCTGTCCCGCATCAGGCAGGACCGTGGAGAGGGCGAAAGGGCTGACCCTGGCTGCCCGCCCTGCTGGAGGGGGCGTGGTCCTGGCCCAGGTATCTCTCCTTTCCTCCACCTCCAGCTGCCCTGCCTGTCCGGGCTCGTCAACAATTGGGCGGTCACCCCCTCCCCCCACCCCCCGCCACCCACTGGCTCTCGATGCCTGTGGCCTCGTGTATGGGCCCCGATTTCCTTTCTACTTAAGGGGATGAGCCTGAAGGGCTGTGGCTCCTGGAGGAGATGGAGGTCAGAGCAGCACACTTTTTGGAACCTTCCAGGCCCTCATGCTCTGTGACCCGTGTTGAGTCAGAGCTGGGCATGTGGCAAGTGCTTGGCAAGTGTTTGCAGAAGCAGAGCCCGGCGCGCACCATGTGCTCGGTAAGTGCCAGCCCTCAGGACGCTCACCGCTCCCAGGTCCTGCCTGGGCACGGAGGGCTTGGGAGAGGAGGAGGAGGGGCCCCACGGGACTGCTGTCACCCAGCCGGGAGAGCCTTTATGGTCTGTCTCAGGGGGTGACGTCCCCACGGGGTCCCTCTCCCTGTGACGGCTCTGACCCCACGCTCTTCGGCCACATCGGCCCCCTCCAGACTCTCTCTGCAGAGCTGGCCCTCTCCTTCTCAGGGCCCCCATCGCCTCACCAGGGCCGGGGTCGGCCCGGTCTCAGGTGTCTCTGCGTTGGAAAGGACTTGCGAGGTGCCCAGCCCACCCTCTGTCTCACAGAGGACACAGCCGCGGCCTGAGAGTGCGGCCAGTGGGTGTCTGTGGGAAGTCGCCTTTGGTCTCAGAGGAAACTAACCCTGGGTGCTACTCACAGTAAAGGATTTCGTAGTCTCCGGAGTTTGACACGAGGAACTGGGAGTTTACAGACCAGTCCAAGTGCGTGATGAAGCTGGAATGACCCTGGGAGAGAAATGCGTTGTGTGAGGCTCCCTTGCCTTATAAACACTCCTGGCCAACAAGTAATGACCACCGGCACATGCATGAGAAATAAGAGGGCTTACCGAGCATTTGCCGACTCGTGTGTACTTCCTCCCGTTGTCACTGACTCCGTATATATAGATACAGTTGTCATGGGAGCCTATGGCCAAGAAATTCCCATCTACAAAGAGAGGACAGATTATAATTCAATTATGAAAAATAAACACTTGATCAATTATAAGGGGTAATACTAGTTGCAGTCACAGATTTAGAAAACAGCCCAATTAACGAGTTATTTAAAAAAGACAACATGCACTTGAATGGCTCCCCTACCACTTCTAGAACTACCTCTTGGAAACTGCCCCTGGCCGGTTCCTCTCCTTATACAACCCTTCCCCACTCAGAAATGAAGGGACTGAGGCTCAGTTTGTAGGTGAGGCCCACAGGCCCTCCAGGATGTAGTCACTCATTGCAGGTTCTCTCAGGCCTCTGGACACCACCTCCCCCCTGCCCGCCTCATCTCTGCACACCGCCCCCCTCCACCTGCTTATTTGAAAAGATAAACAAAGTTGACAAATCTTTAACTAGATTGACCAAGAGAAAAGGAGAGAAAACACAAGTTAGCAGAATCAAGAAGAGACTTCACTATCAACTTTAGAAAAATGAAAAGGATTAAAAACATGTTATGAACAACTTTATGCCAATAAATTAGACACCTTAGATGGAAAAATAAACACTGACTTAAGAAAAAAAATCAAAACATTTGAGTAGATCTATAAGCTGAGAAATTGAATTAGAAATGAAAAACCTTCCTACAAAGAAAATCCCTGGTAGCTCATTGAATTCACATGAATTCTATCAAATACTTAATAAGGAAATAACACCAGTTTTTTGTTTTTTTTTTTTATAAACTCTCAGAAAACAAACAAAGAAGAAACATTTTTCAAGTTCCTCTATAGGCCAATAGTAGTCTCATAATTAAGTCAGACAAAACCATCACAAGAAAACTTCAGACCAATATCCTTCATAAACATGGATGCAAAAATTCTTAACAGAAGATTAAGCAGAATCCAGAAAAATATACAAAGGATTAGACACCATGACCACATGAGATTTATCCCAGGAATGCAAAGATGGCCTAACGTCTGAAAATTAATGTAATGCGCCATATTAATAAAATAAAGAACAAAACCCACATGATCAGCTTGATAGATACAGAAAAAGCATTTGGTAAATTCTAACACTCATTCATAATAAAAACTAAACAGGTTAGCCATAGAAGGGAACTTCCTCATCCTACTAAACAATAAATGACTATTTTCACCCTAATACTGGGAGCAAGGCAAGGACCCACTTTGCCACTTCTGTTCGGGGTTCTAGAAAATGCAACAAGAAAAAAATAAAGGCCCCCAGATTAAAAAATATGAGTAAAACTGTCATCATTTGCGATGACATGCTCCCATATGAAAAAAAGTTCAAGAATTTTACACACAAAAATACCACTAAAATAAATAAAAGAGTTTAGAAAGGTCACAGGTATAAGATCCATGTACAAAAAATTTTTATTCCTCTATACTAGCAAACTACATTCTGAAAACAAAATAAAAAACATCTTCATTCACAATGGCATAAAAAGCAATTAGGAACAAATTTAACAACGGAAGTATGAGACTTGTGCACTGAAAACTATAAAACATTGCTGATAAAAATTAAAGATCTAAATAAATGGAGAGACATTCTAAGTTCAAGGATTATAAGACTCAGTCTTGTAAAGACAGCAATTATCCCCATATTGATCTATAAGTTCAACATATTAAAATCATGGTAGGCTTTTTAAAATTAGAACTAGACAAGTTGATTCTAAAATAAGGACCTAAAAGAACTAAAACAATTTTGAAAAAGAACAACAGAATTGTAGTAATTACACTATTCAATTTCACAACTTACTCCAAAAGTACAGTAATCAAAATTGTGTGGTATTGGTATATAGATAGTTATATAAATGAATGAAAGAACTGAGAATCTTGAAATAAACCTTTATATTTATTACTAATGGATTTTTGTTGTTGTTAATCCTCACCTGAGGATATTTTTCCATTGTTTTTTATTTTTTATTTTTTTAAATGTATTTTATTGATTTTTTTCAGAGAGAAAGGGAGAGAGATAGAGAGCTAGAAATGTCGATGATGAGAGAGAAACAACAACCAGCTGCCTCTTGCACACCCCCTACCAGGGATGTGCCTGCAACCAATGTACATGCTCTTGACCAGAATCGAACCTGGGACCTTTCAGTTCGAAGACCGACGCTCTACCGCTGAGCCAAACTGGTTTCGGCTTGCCATTGTTTTTTAGAGAGAGAAGAGAGAGGGAGAGAGACACACAGAGAGAAACATCGATGTGAGAGAGATACATCAATTAATTGCCTCTCACATGGGATTGAGCCAGCAACCAAAATATGTGCCCTTGACCAGAACTGAATCCAGGACTCTTCAGTCTGCATGCTGACACTCTTATCCACTGAGCCAAATTGGCTAGGGCATGTTAATGGACTTTTGACAAAAGTGCCAAGATAATCCATTTGGGACAGAATTGTATTTTCAACAAATGGTGCTGGAACAAGTGGTTATCTACATGCAGAATAAACAAACTTAGACTGACTTCTCACAGACACAAGCATTTACTCAAAATGAATCACAGACCTACATATAATGGCTAAAACAATAACCTTTCTAAAAGGAAGCACAGGAGAAAATCTTGGTGACTTTTGACTATGACACCATAAGCAAGATCCATATAAAAGAATAAAATGGATAAACTGGACCTCATCAAAATTAAAGCATCTGCTTTAAAAGACCCCATTAAGAAAATGACAAGACAAGCCATACACCGAGAGAAAACATTTGCAAATCATATATCTGATAAAGAACTCATAGACAGAATATAGAAAGAGTTCTTACAACTCAGTAGTAAGACAAGCAACCCAATTAAAAATGGGCAAAATGTTTGGATAGATATTCATCAATGAAGATACAGAAATGACTGGTAGATACATGAAGAGATGCTTAACCTCTGTGACAGACTTTATGGAAATGTAACTTAAAACCACGTGAGAAACTACTAAACCTCTATTAGGTGTTGGTGAGGATATGGAGAGACTAGATCCCTGACACAGTGTTGGTGGGAATGTAAAATGGGGCAGCCACCTTGGGAAGCATTTTCATCAGATGTTAAACGTATATCTACCTTATGATCATAATTGATCCACAATTGGTGGATCATAGGGTAGATTTACGTTTAACATCTGATGAAACTCAGATGTTAAAGGAACTCACTCTAGATAAATGAAAACAAATGTCTACAAAAGGTATATATCATGACTGTTCCTAGCAGCGTTACTCCTAATAACCCAACACAGAAACAATCCCAGTGTCTGTTAACTGATAAATGGTAAAGAAAATGTGGTATATCCACAAAATGGAATACTATCCAGTAATTAAAAAGGAATATACAGGAAGGATAAATGGTGATGGAAGGGAACTTGACTTAGAGTGGTGAACTACACAATGTATAGTTGATGTATTATACTATGGAATTGAGCACCTGAAACCTATAATGTTATTAACCAATGCTACCCCCAAAATTCAGTTAAAGAAAGGAATAAAGTACTGATACAAGCACAACAACACAAACTAATCTAAAAACATTATTCTAAAAAGAAGTTGATGTAACAGGCTCCATGTTGTATGAATCCACTGATAGGAAATGTCCTGAACAGGCCATTCACAGGTCAGCACAGTGCATTAGAGGGTGCCCAGAATAGGGGTGGAGGCAGAGATTACCTGCTAATGGGCAGGAAGGGGACTTTTGGGGGTGCTGAAAAGGTTCAAAAATTGGATTGTGGTAATGACTGCACAACCCTACTAATTCACCAAGAATCAGTGAGTTATACGTTTATAATGGGTAAATTATCATTTATAAATTGTACATCAATAAAGCTGCTAAAATAGTCCTGGCTTTTTTGAGACTTAGGGGCATTAACGGAAGAAAGGATAAGATGTCTGTGAACTGCTTCAAAATATCATGGGGCCTCTTTCCCTCCCTCCCTCCCTCCCTCCCTCCCTCCCTCCCTCCCTCCCTCCCTCCCTCCCTCCCTCCCTCCCTCTCCCCCTTGTCTTGACTAAGGATCTAACACACAACCTTACAACCTTGGCGTACTGGACAATACTCCAACCAACTGAGCTACCCAGCCAGGGCTGCCTACTCATTTCTAGGTGGGAAATTGTGAGAAACGTTGTTTAGAGTGAGAAATAAAGTTCTGTTTAAAAAAAAAAATCACGGGGGCAGAGGAGTTCTAATGAAAAAGATGAACGAGGCTGGCTGAGTCCGTAGCACTGCAGCAGCTGACGGGTACACGGGGATCATTATGCTCTCTGCCCAGTTTTGTTTGCTTATAAATTTCCATAATAAAGAGTTAGAAACAACACGAGCACAGTGAGCATCCCGGACGGACGGCGTGAGAAACTCGCTGTGAAGGCATCTGCACAGAACTCCCCGGGGGCGGGAGCGGGCGCTGACCTGGCGAGTACCGCATGACGGACAGCTGCTCGTTCCCGTCCGTGTGCACGGTGACCAGGTCTTTGGTTTCCGTGTCAAACACAAACCACCTGTTGCCAACATGAGAAAAGCACAGCACGCGATTTAGTGGGAAGGGAAGCAGGACGATTTCAGTAACAGTAAGACTATTAGAAACCTTAACCCAGGGGCTGGAGAAGCACTCTGAATTTACTTGGCAGGAACGCTTATTCCCAGCTTCTGTGGACAGAGAAGGTCCTGCCTCTGAGCACACCCACCGCCAGCAACGACTCTGCTACCACGGCTACGACGGCTTCCTCCGGTTTGCGTTCTGCCGTTTACATGTCCAAGGAGGGACAGCTCTGGGCGGAGAAGTGGGACCACTAACTCGGGGTTGTGGCCACAGGAGGTGGCAAAGGGACCCCCTGCGTGGCCCCACCCCAGGGTGAGGCAGAGCAGGTGCGGAGGTGGGGCTGGGACACCCTTAGGGGTGTGAGGTGCTTGACTGTGGGGAGTGTCTGACCTCCGGGATGCTGGCGTGCAGCCAGCGGGTGAAGGAAACGGTGGAGGGAACGGAAGAAGAGCGAGCAGAGGGCTGGTGCCCTCAGCTGTCAGGTGGGGGTCTGGGCCCAGAACCACCTTGCAGACCCAGTGCTAAGCCAGTACAGGTTGTAACGGACGCAGAAATGATTCGAATCCCAAATAAGGACACGGGACTTGCAAATGTCAGACAGCGGAACGACCACACTCTCCGAGCGGAGAGGCGGAAGCTCCAGCACCCTCCACTGCCTGGCCTCCCGAGGCACATGGTCAGGGAGTGTGACTGAGTCTGAATATGAGGCTCAGGACTGGGGCGGTTTCTGAAACTCTGAAAGGGCAGCAAGAAAAAGCATTTTTAAATTCTCAGCGCTGTGAACTTCTTCCCTGCCCGATCCCGAATTGCGGTTCCTCCACCGTGGGCAGCAGAGGGCTCCAGGAGCCACGCATCCTGGGAAACTGGATGCAAGGGTGTGTGTGTGCCTGTGTGTACGAGTGTGTACATGTGCACGCGTGTGTGTGTGTGCCTGTGCGTGCATGTGTGTGGGCACTCCTCCAGGAGAGACTCAGATCCAGCTTCCTCCAGGGATAACATGTGAAGGACCCGGCTTTGTTTCCCTGTGGGGTTCTGGCCTAACCTGCTAAGTCACCAGAGGCTGTGGTTGCAGCTCAGAGTGCTGGCGCCCGCGCGCCCCCCCCCCCCGCCCTGAACACTCCCTGAACCCCAGCACAGCGCGCTGCTGTGGACTTACCTCCCAGTCAGTGTTCCAACTGCAACCACAGACCCTGAAGGATGAAAACCAGAAGACTGAGCTGGATCCTAAAACATTTTAAAGGAAGTGTAAATTGATGGCCAGACAGCACTGCAGCATAAAAACACAGCCCAGCCCAGTCCCTCAGGGCCGTGTGGCCCCATCTTAAATCTTTCCTCTCCTGGGAGGCCCACGTAGGACTTCCCCCTTTCTGTCTCACACCCTTTCCCAGCCGCAGCAGTCGGGGACAGGCAGGGGGTAAGCGCCTGTCCAGCGTGGGGTGACACTGGGAACGGGCTGCGTTGCTATGCTAAGGACTGTGGTCACTAGGAAACAGCACAGTGAGAGGTCTTTTTCTCCCGGTGAAAGGAGTGCGTGATCGGATCTGTGGCGGACAGAGGGCCACCCGGCAGGGGTGTCTGGACAAACTGAGGTGAGAAGAGGCTGGTCCCGGGAAGACAAGGAAAGAGCAGCGATGGAAACGGAATCGGGAGGAGGAACTTCTGGATAAACTAAGAAGATGAGACCGGAAGCTCTGCAGGTATTGACTCTATGACTGCGACGCTTTTGCCAAAGCGGGAGCTGCAATGACGCTCAGGCTGCCGCGGACGCTCAGACAGAGGTCACGGCCGCTTGAGGCTCCAGCATGTAATTCATGAGATGAAGACCCCGAGGTTCAGGGAGGCCTTGTCCAAGGCCACGTGGCCAGTGGAGAAAGCCGGCAGGACTTAGCTATGGATGTTTCTGGCGCCCGGGCCAGTCCCTACCCTTGCGCAGTGGAGGGAGCTCACAGCCCGGAGCAGCGGTGGGTGTGTGCCTGGACTGCTTTCAGCAGGGCCACTGTGCTGGCCGGGGCCTCGGGGAGGGCCACCTTCCCGGACAGCCGCTGTCCCTGCTGTGCCGGGGGTGGTTGTCACATCTGCACAAACCCCTCACGTATGTTTCATACGTGAAGCCCCTGCGTGGGGACAGGTACAAGGCAGACCCTCCCTGTCACCTCGGGCCACACCACTCTCTCCTCTGAGCAGCCGGGCCGTCCCTCAGGTCCTGGCATCCCACGATCCGCTCTCCCAGCGACCTGACCTCTGAAAGCCAAACGCAGGCGGCTGAGACTCAGATCCAGCGCACGGGGGCGAGCTGGCAACTGTGCGGGCTGCGGGCGTGGGGGCCACAGAGGAGCCCCCCTGACATGGGGCCCTGCAGGGTGTGCTCTTGGCCCACAGCAGGGGAGCTGCGGGAGACCCCGGGTGTGGGGATCAGGCTGGGCTGGGTGAACACTGGCTCTGTCGCCGACTCCGTGACCTTGGCAGGCGATGGGACGCCTCTGCGCTTCAGTGTCCGAACCAACAAGAGCAGGGTAAAAAGACTTCGACTCGCAGGGCTATACTAGGGTGAAGGGTATAATTAATGCACGCACGGTGCTCGGTATGCAAACGGCGCTCAATACGTGCAGTCACAGCTGCCTTACGTGTAGGAGGACAGGTCAGCGCTGTGCTGTGTGAACTGGGGCCTTCCATAAAAACCAGAGATGCAAACTTTAAAATGAAAGCTTTGCCGTTATCACTGAGTTGTAGAGAGAAAGTACGCTTTTAGGACAGTTGGTAATTCTCATTCCAGAGGCACACTGTGAAGAGTGCAGGCTCAAACAAGGGCTTCTCAGCACGAAGCCGGTGGACAGGCGCAGTCAGGACACCCAGCCACCGACTCAGAGGGGCGGACTTGCTGTCAGAAAGTTCAACAGTGCCTGGCTGGTGTGGCTCAGTGGTTGAATGTCAACCTATGAACCAGGAGGTCCTGGTTAGATTCCCGGTCAGGGCACATGCCCGGGTTGCAGGCTCCATCCCCAGGGTGGGGCGTGCAGGAGGCGGCTGATTAACGATTCTCTCTCATCACTGATGTTTCTATCTATCTCTCTCCCTCTCCCTTCCTCCCTGAAATCAATAAAAATATGTTTTTAAAAAAAGTTCAACAGCTACCTTCACAATGTCACAGGTGAGACCGTTGAGGAACGCTTAAACCAACACAGTTTGAATGGAAGGTAAATGAAGTGACATTTGCGTTGGGACAATTTTATATCTATTTTATGCAAACAGATAAACACGTCCCAGAGGAATTTCTACAAAGGAGATGGGTGCAACGTGCGCATCTACCTCTATGATCTTGTCCCAGACGGGCCGGTGGCCGACGGCGTCCCAGAGAGTGGCGTGTCTGTCGTGCCCGCACGTCAGGAACTGGGGTTTGGAGGCGTGGATGGCCAGTCCCCAGAGCTCGTCAGTGTGACCCTGAAGAACCAAGACAAATGCACGCTCTCTGAAACACTACAGACAACGCTCGGGAGCTTTCCTTTATTCTCTTTTTTTAAAATATAGTTTTATTGATTTCAGAGGAGGGAAGAGGGAGAGATAGAAACATCAGTTGATGAAAGAGAATCATCGATTGGCTGCCTCCTGCACTTCCCACACTTGTGATCGAACCCGCAACCCCGGCATGTTCCCTGACTGGAAACTGAACCGTGACCTCCTGGTTCATAGGTCGACGCTCAACCACTGAGCCACGCCGCTGGGCCGGGAGCTTTCAGGGCCTACAAGCCCGGCTTGCTGTGTGGTTTACAGTTAACCTCATCTGTCTCTTCCTCCCCAGCCGCAGCCAGGAGCCAGCGGGAACGCCCGCAGCAACGGCGGGCTGTGCGGGTGTAAAACGCAGCAGTAACCTCCTCTGTGTGGAGTGTTATCAGCGACTGACATCCTGTCACAGGGACGTGGGGGTGGGCCTGCCGGGACGCACCTGAGTGATGGCCGAGAAGTCCCCCGACAGCGTGCCCTGCAGGACAAAGTTCCTGGTGGTGCCGATCAAGATCACGTCGCCCTTCCCCTCGGCCACCGTCCGAATCGGACCAAACTGTTCTGGAATCTGCATTGAAAAGAGAAGATGTGAGGCATCATTGAAAATGCTTGTTTATGTACCATGATGACAGCTCCTGTCGCAGTCACATACACACACACACAGGCATGCACGGAGAGACAGGGAAAGGTCCACAGTCAAACGGTTGAGTGAATGATCAAAACCCCAAATCTTACTTTTAAACTCTGAACATTTTATATACCTTAAAAGAATCAGAAGAGTAAAGCTGTTCAAAAATAATAATAAAGAACAAAGCATTTCTGCCCAACGGATGTGGCTCAATGGTTGAGTGTCAACCTATGAACCCAGGAGGTCACAGTTTGATTCCTGGTCAGGGCACATGCTGGGTTCTGGGCTCCATCCCCAGTAGGGGGCGTATAAGGAAGGGTCTTTCTCACATCGATGTTTCTCTCTATCTCTATCTCTCTCTCTCTCCTCTCCCCCCTCCTAGCCCCTTCCATTCTCTCTAGAAAAACAACACACAACTCCGTGAAGGGGAAAGTGATTTCTAAGTTCAGATGAGAGCCTCCCTTTATTAAGAGCAATAATCAGAAAATCAGGCTCTTCCACCGCGAGCACGGAGCAGTGTGGCGCTCTCTGATGGGACGCGAGCTACAGGGTGCAACGAGTTTGAGAATCTGCCTTCCAGGCAGGAAATGTGCTACAGCGAGTCCCCTCTACGGGAGGGAGAAAGACCATCCACCGTCAGACTGACGTGGCATCGGTCTGCTCACAATTTCCTGGGGCCTGGAGGGCAGTGTGCGGAGGGAATATTGGATTTCTCGCCTCTGGCTCCTACCGACTGCAGGATGCTAACCAGGTAAAAGGAGGTGAAAGAGATGGTCCGGGACTCAGAGCTCACGGGAGGGCATGCTGGCACTCAGCCAGGTGCAAAGTAGATGCTCAGTAAACTTTAGCTCACAGTGATCATGTCTCCAAAGTAACACCCTGGAGATTGAAGTGACCAGGAGAAAGATTTTAATGGTAAGAAAAAACGTAGACAGTACTCCCTTGCAAAGTGGGATTGGTTCTATTACAAAAATATTCTAAATGTGAAATATGTTACCACCCCAGATTTTATACATCGAATCCCATGCTAATAGCTGTACTTAAACTGCCTCCAGGATTTTAATAAAATACTACACTACTTAATAAAATGTTATCAAAACAACTTTCAAAACTGTATGCTAAAGACTTCAAACCAACAAGGAAACTGGTTAGATCAGGGGTCGGCAAACTGCGGATCATGAGCCACATGCGGCTCGTTGGCCCCTGGAGTTTTTAGCAAAGGTCAGCTTAGGAGTCCCCTAATTAAGTTAATAACAATGTTCCTACCTATATAGTTTAAGTTTAAAAAAATTTGGCTCTCAAAAGAAATTTCAATCGTTGTACTGTGGATAATTTGGCTCTGGTGACTCATGAGTTTGCCGACCACTGGGTTAGGACAACAGCTGAAGGTTCAAAGCAGATGTCAGTAGTACTGCTCGCTGTCTTACCTCGGTTTTGTGAAGTTTCTGATAGTTTCCGTTCCAAGAAATGAGCTTCCGGTCCTTCCCGCCTCCCGACACCAGGGTGCCGTCCCTTAACATACAAAGTGCAAAAATACCACCCTCGTGGGCCCCTTGAATGGCATAGCTTATTCGATTCGTACCTAGACACACCAAGAAAACCATCCTTAGTCCCTTGCGAGGAGGCTCACCTCTGCCCGTCGCTTCCACTCCTGTTTTAAAGTTGGCATGGTCGGTGAGGGCATCACGGGTGGGTAAGCCTACAAGGGTCTGATGGGCAGCCGCTCACAGAGCACCAGGCAGGCAGGGGCAGGGCTACGCACAGCGAAGGACGCTTGCTGACGCGAAGGCGGTGCGAGGAGAACCCAGGGACCCGAGCTCAGAACGGGGACTGGAGCGCGGGCAGCTGTGTCTCCGGCCGAGCGGCTTACCCTGCCCCACCTCAGTTTCCCCTTTGCTGACCCACAGGCCTGCTCTAAGGGGGGAGAAAACACTGCAGCGAGCACCCGGCACCCAGAGGAGCGGGGACCCACAGGAGTCACCCTACTGGCCGGAAAGAACTCCGGTGGGTCTCTCCCACCTTCACCACAGCCCGCACTCTAAGGCCCTGAGCCAGGGAGGGTGTTTCTCCTTATTTCCTGGCACGTGGTGAGCGTGCATAGCTGCTCGCTGAGTGGAACTGAAGGGACGTTTCTGAGAGACGGCGCCTCCGCACCACGCTGGGTGCTGGCTGGCACGGCGACTCGGGGCTGACTCATCTGTGTGCCCCGGCGTCTAGCACGCCGCCTCTCACATCCTGTGATCGATAACGCCTGCCACACGCTGAGAACCAGATGCTTATTAACTATCTCACAGCTAAGCAAACAGCCATGGCTGCCTTCATCCTTACGATCCGTTACTACGTCTCCTAACAAAGCTGTTCTTCCATCACAACGTCTGGGCTTCACGAGGCTTTCAGGGCGATGGAGGCCCCTGCCTCCGCCCCTCCCTCTTCCTCTGCCCTGTCTAAGCATGGACCTGCGCACGCTGGGATTTCAGCCGCCCTGTGACTTATTGACAGTTCTCACAGAAGCCGCCTTTGACCTCTCAGAGCGCCGCCGAGGCCAGGCGTTACCTTTCCCCCAGACCAGGATGTTGCCGCTCGAGTCTCCGGTAATGGTGTCGCCGTTTTCAGAAAACGTCACACAGAGGACGAACTTTGGCTTCTCTTGCTTCTGCGAATGTTGTAAAGACACCAATACGGTCCGTCAAGGTGGCTTTTCGTCTGTACAAACTCTCTCTAGTCTAGACTCCCGATCACCCAGCGGGAAGGGGCCTGCAATGATGCCGTTCACGTCCCTCCACTGTCACATCCCTTACGCCTGAGAGGATGTGCTCTGACAGCAATGCCCGGGGTGTATCAGCTGCAGACAGTTCCAGCGGAGGGAGGTGCTGGAGGGGGCTCAGGAGCAGGTTGTGTCGTCATGGCTACAGTCTGAGGAGCGGGGCCCTGGCCCAGAATAAAGCAGCTCTAACTCCATCTCCGGGGCTTGCAGCCATTGTCCCCATGGAGAAGGTGTGCTGTCCCGGGGTTGTCACAGGTCCCCGTGGCCGGACTAAAAGGCACTGAGTGTCTGCCGCCCTTGGCGAAGGCGGGCTGCCCAGATGCCCCCCTAAGTGCCTCTCAGCCGCTCTGGGCCAACATGGCCGCTCCCAGGCATCCTCTCCCTGTGCGCCCTGTGTTGGCCCACCGTCCCCCTCGGCACCACCACTGTCACCCCCCTGACACAGGGGACCCCCAACCCTGTTAGGGATCTGGGTCTGGGAATCGTCTTTGTCACAACACCCCCACGTGCACCCCCACATTGGCCACTGAAGAAAACGCTGAGCCCGAATGCCAACAGCTCCCTGTTTACAGGTGAGGCCAGCGGATCCCCAGACCCTCAGCGAGAACAAACTGCCGGTCACTGAACCTCACCTCGAACAGTCCTTGCTTCTTAATGAGGCAGTTGCCTTCCAGCGTCCAGAAGTAGAGGTGTGACTTTCCGCAGGTGACGATGATGTTGGTGTCCGTGGGGTGGAAGTCCACGGCAAACACGGCTTCGTTAGAGCACTGAGGGACACAGGAGACTCCATGTCTCAGATCTCACAGGCCCCCACAAACCCACCACCCCTCAAGCTAAGCCCCTGCCTCTCCATTTCCCCCATTTCTCTCCCGTCTCTCCCCCACTGGCCGGTGGCCTGAGGGCAGGGGGGGCCCTCTGTGAGGACCCGGCACAGGAGTGGGTGCAGAGCAGGCCCTGCAGCCGGGGTTTGCTGAAGGAGGGGCCAGGGCAGCAGGGGGTTAACTGCAGGCATTTGCCCTCCTTGTCCAGGCGTGGAGCCCAGCCCCGGGCGAACAGCAGGATCAGCTGGGGTGCGTCTCCTGCCGCTGCCAGGTCTCACCCCATCTAGTGAGGGGACCTTGAGAGGGGCCTGGGAACCTGCATGTTATACTCTCCACTGCTCCCGGATGCTCGGCACCACTCGCCTGGGAGTCCCTCCTGGTCCGATTCCTGGGACCGGGCCGGAGGGATGCAGGAAGGCAGCTCTTTGGGTTTCCCTTCACCCCGTTATCTGGTTCCTGTGCACCCTGGCCAGAGGAATGGGCCTGCCTGCTCCTTCCCCTGGATAACCAGTTACACCTTCTCACACCTGGATAACAGCCTGCCTCTGGTTACTGCCCACCTAGCGAAGTGCAGGAATGTCAGCGCTTGACCAGATACTAGAGGCAGGCTCCTGCATGGACACAGGTGCCAGGAAACCTGAGGTTAGTGCACAGGGTCTGCCCCCAGACTCGCAAGTGAGTGAGGTGCCCAATGCTGCCCCTCACGTCAGCTGAGTAAGATGACTCGATGCTAATCTTTATGTGAGGGAAGCAAGGTTACCTAAGGCTCATGGATGCCAGGATGAGAAATATGAAGTTGATCCTATAAAATAGGCTGAGCCATGACTTACCAGGGGGAAAAGTAAGAAAGGGTTGGGAAGTTCACTGCTATTTTGTGTGGAACAGATCAAAGGTGGGAGAGAGAAGCCATCAGGGCACCAGCACGGTGAGCCCACCGAGCTGGGGACCCGGCGTGGCCCCTCCTTCCCCAGTGCTGAGCTCTGGGCCCTGGGCTGGGGGTCAGACCCCCTCCCCGCCCCTCCCTGCCTGGGCCTCAGTGCCACCACGCCTCCAGTGCCTCCTCAGCACTTGGGCCCACAGGGGACACTTGGCACTTGTGGAGTCAAAGCGGGGAGCAGTGAACAAATGAACTTAAGGGGCCGTGGCTGTACAGCGAGGTCGGCAGACCCTGGCAGACATTGTGACGAGAGGAAGCAGCCCTGCCAGGCTTGCGCATGGCATCCTGGGAGGGGGTTGGGTGGGCCGCGGGGATGCTGGGGCGGGTGTCCCCGAGGCTGCCGGGGGATGGGCACCGCGGCCTCTGAGGAGCGGGAAGTGGCCGTGGCCTGAGAAGGCACAGGGAGAGGCCAGCGTGGCCGCGCCCGGCGGGGAGAGACACCTTGACGTCCGCCAGCCGCTCCTCCCGCTGCCAGTCCCACACCGACAGCACGTGGTCATTGGAGTCGTCCACGGCGCACAGGTTGCTGCCTCCGTTCTGCAAAGAAAGCATTCCCAGGAAGACCGTGTTTGAGGACAGAACAGGCTGAGCGTGGTTAGAAATGAACGATAATTTTACTTTTAACATGGAGTCTGCCCCCTGTCGGCTAAAGAGTGTCTGCTGACTGCCTTTGAGACCCGCTGACTTGGGCGGAGAGACAAGGAGAGAGGGTGAAGGGGGGCTGGTGAAGGGACAGCAGCAGGAGAGGGGCTTCGGGGGGCTCCCCACCAGCAGGTCCACTAACCACGGCCTCCTGAGGGCTGCAGAGCCCTCCCTGGCACAGCACAGGCCTGGCACTGACGGGGGTCCTGACAGGCTGTCCGGGAGGAAGAGCATTGGGGTGACACAGGCATGCGCCTCGGACGTAAGTCTCTGAACTGCATGAAGACGTGGTTGACAGGGAGGATCGGGGGAGACCCTGGCGCCCGTCCAGCCCCTGTGACAGACAGGGAACCAGGCTGGGAGGACAGCAGGGGCATGCGTGCGGGGGTCCCCGAGGGAGGGGCAGGTGACACTCAAGGCCAGAGCAGGCAGTGGCCCACAGGCTGGAAGGTCTGACTGGAGGAGGGTGGCCTCTGAAGGTGGGGACTGGGAAGCCTGCGGGTTTCGGGGTGGAATCCGCACATCCCCTTAGGAGCGGCCCCGTAACCCTCCCTCTCTGGCCTCGAGCCGACTCCAGTGGGGAGAGTGTGCTCCCGCAGAGCTCGGACTTACGGACTTAGAGAACGCGATGCAGGTGACGGCTCGGTCGAAAAACCCGGTCCCGATGACGTGCAGGGTGTTCAGCGTCACAGAGTCCCAGATGCGCACGTGGGGGGGGCAATTGCTGTTGAGGAAAAACCACAAAGTCAGTCACTATTTGCGAGAATGACACGAATTTACCTTTACCCAGAAGCTACAAGGTGACTTCAATGTTGTCAAGACAAAAGGTCTTTTTCTGCATTTGGTAATTACGTCTTTTAACATAAATGACATCCCCAATGTCTTCAGGGGACTCCAGCCTCTGTGCCCTTTAGACTTAGGTGAGGTCTGCCAAGTTTTAAATTTTGAATAGCCAATTCTTTTTTCTTCTTCTTTTTTTAAAAAAGATATATTTTATTGAATTTTTACAGAGAGGAAGGGAGAAAGATAAGAGTTAGAAACTCTACTGATCAGCTGCTTCCTGCATACCTCCTACTGGGAATGTGCCTGCAACCAAGGTACATGCCCTTGACCGGAATCGAACCCGGGACCCTTTAAGCAAGCTGACGCTCTATCCACTGAGCCAAACCGGTTAGGGCTGAATAGCCAATTCTTGGTCACACAGGAGTTGATATTCTAATGTATACATCTGGACGCAACTGAATTTTAAAATAAAAAAATGACAAGGAGAATGGAATTTCGTATAAGGATTAATCTTACAAAGTTCATATTGTTTTGTGTGTGTGTGTGTGTGTGTGTGTGTGTGTGTGTGAATTCATCAAAATCGTCACCACAAAATCATTTTAAGGACTCTGTGGGGCCTGTAAGAGCAAAATAGGCAGTTAATAGTGCACAAATAAAATGCAGAACTGCTATGACTCAGTACAATACCCTCTCAATTGTGTTTCAACGTGGTTTATACTAATTTTTTTCCTCAACAGAGAAAAGCAGCCCAGAACTATGAGCAGATTTGTCGAGAAAAGGCCAGCAGTGCACCCAGCGGACACGGTGGGGCCAGGTGAGTTAGGTTCCAGTGTGGGCTTGTCTCTAGGCAGCTGGGTGCTGCAGGCAGTCACGTGACCTCCCTGGACTTCTCCCTGGAACTCGGAAGGAGAGGCTCAGATAGCCATCCGATCTTCTCTGGATGCAAAGTTCTAATTTCAATGCCAGAAACGAAAATACACGGTCAGCTCACTGGAGGGAGGAACAAACGGTTTACTACTAATTTCAAAGAACTCCTAAGGTCATTTAACATTTAGCAAAAACAGCGACTCTGTTCCATGCATGTGTGTTTACATAATGGTGGTCTGATTTATTGTTCCTGTTACTTCAACTGTAGAATTTCAATAGAAAAGTTAATATTTAAAAGTTGATGCTATTAAAATATTTTCCAAAAAATGGTAACACTTGTGTTTGCTGGAAGTCAATGTTGATTAAAGTGGAAGTATTTCATGTGATAAGTATCAGATCATCTATTGCTCAATAATAAGCTATCCTAAGGCAGGTAACAAAAAAGCTACAAGGAGCCCTAGCCGTTTGCTCAGTGGTAGGTGCATTGGCCTGAGGAATGAAGGGTCTCGGGTTCAATTCCAGTCAAGGGCACATACCTCAGTTGTAGGCTCAATCCTGGGCCCCGGTCAGGGCACATACAGGAGGCAACCAATCCATGTTTCTCTCTGTCTCTCCCTCTGTAAAAAACAGCTACCAATGGAAAAATATCCTCGGGTGAGGATTAACAACAATCACAACAAATAAAAGCTACAAGGAGTTTTGGATAAGATGTGGCAATGACCACAGCCTGCAGTAAGGGAGGAGCTGACAGCCAGTTCTGAATTGTTCTCTGTTGAATTCCACTGGCTCCCCCTCCGCCTGCAGACGCGCTTACAGAACTTCTGCGGAAGCCTGGAGGTCTCTGTGTGTCTCACACAGATGCAGACTCGGCTGAGGTCCTGATTACAGGGATTAAGAGAATGTGCCTGAACACCGGACAGGCAGAAGGCTCACTTTAAACGATGTCATTATGATTTCCACTTTACGCAGTAAATGTGTACAGTACTTGGTATTTTAATGTTTATCATGTATGTCAATATCTTAAGAATTAGTGAATTCGTAGACAAGATTATGCTATTTAAAAACTGGCTGAAATTAAGGTGACTTTAAGGAGTTTTTAAGATTACTGCAGAATTTTTAATTTGCAATGAAGAGTTCTAGTGAGAGATGAGGACATGTTCAGGTGCTCTGTATCTAAGCGTCTTGTTCATCAGCACAAGGTTACGTGATACAAAGAGGAAGAGATGACATAACTCACCTTCCCATCCTTGGACGTGCCCGCGACTTGTCCTGTTGCTATTGTAATCTTATCCGGATGAACTGCTAGGCTATAAAAAAGATACTTATAAAATTCTTACTCTTTAAAGGTGAGCTTTATTTTTTTCCTTGATCAAATATAATCTAGTTGACAATCCTATATACAATAATAAAAGTGTAATATGCAAATAGACCGAATGGTGGAACAACTGGTCAGTAGGGGGGTGGGGCCAGTGAGCAGGCGGCACCAGATCAGCCAAGGTGCATGCCAGCGGGCAGTGGGAGGAGACAGCGATCGGGGGCAGTGGCGATCAGCAGCAGTAGAGGGGTGATCGGGAGAGTGGGGCCAGCTGCCTCTGACTGGCCCACCCGTTGCCTCCTACAGAGGGAGCCCAGACTAAGCAGTCAGCGGGACATCCCTTGAGGGCTCCCAGACTGCGAGAGGGTGCAGGCTGGGTTGAGGGACTGCTTCCTCCCCAAGTGCATGAATTTTCATGCACTGGGCCTCTAGCCTACTCCGACTAATAGCCATGACGTGCACTGCCCACCAGGGGGCAGACACTCAATGGAGGAGCTGCCAAGCTGAAGTGACTTGGCAGCAGCTGTTTTCAGTGACACACCCTGAAATCAGAGAGGAGGGAGCCTGATTCCTCATGGGGCTGTGCGATTCCACCTTCAGATGTTGGTTATGTTGTTGCTGGGGCACTGTCGGATGGAATCTGGCTTACTGCACACTTGCATTTGTGTTCCACACCCTGTACGACAGCAACTTTGCAGAGCGCCCTCTCGCACTCGGGGACCCCTCGGGAAATGTCAGAGCCGGTTTCAGCCTGATCTCCACAGGCCAGGCTGAGGGACCCCACCTGCTGGGAGGACCCTGCTCACTTCACAAACACCCTTTGAGCTAGGCACCACCCAGGTGCGGTCAGCAGGGAGGGACCATGGCAGGTTAGCTCCAGGATGTGCCTGGCTCGTCTCACCCACTCCCGTCCCACTGGCCACCTTCTAATTACTTTCTTTTCAATGTGCATGGAAAGTCACTAGTTCAAATATAAAATATAGAATGCCTAACTTCTTACAGACTCACAGTAAATCATCTGAGCACTCCAATGGCTTTAGACAATTAGCACCTATTTCATTTCATCTTAATTCCTTCATCTCTAGAGAATTTTCAACTCAAGGAAAAAGCATTTTTTTTTTTTTTGCTGGAAAATATCATTTCAATCTCAGAATTACTTAATTAGTAGTCTGCAAGCTTTTAAAAGAAGTCATTTCGAGTATATCAAATAGCAAAGACATCACTGTTTTCAACAGGACTTTTATAACGAACTAGAGACCTAGGACAAATAGATAAGCATAAACCCATTGCTTTACCCATCATCCATCCATCCCTCCAAGATACGCACCCCACCTCCCCAAGGCTGTGAACAAATTATGGGAACAGCTGAGCCAGCCCAAACCACGAGGCAAAGCATTTTACTTTTTATTAAAAAATAGAGACCCAAATTAGAATCTGTCATCATGAGATGTGTTAAGAAGGCTTCTCATCAGGGGTCTGTTAGAGCTATTGGTTCAGGTAAGGGGGCTGGGTAAGACTGGGTTATAAAGATAGAAAACTACAGAGGTGCCTTAGAGAGCCAGGGAGCCAGCTAATAAATGGACAGCACAGAACACGAAATGCTTCTCTCAGGCCCCTTCTCTTTGGTGCTGTCCAGACATGGAGCCTTTTCCGCTAACAGCCCACACGGGTGCCCCTGCCTCGGCGTGGGGACTCACCACTTGACATCGTCGTTGTGGCCGGCGTAGTGCCTCTGCAGCTGCTCCTCCACGTTGTACAGCACCACCACGGACGCGATGAAGTACACCGTCTCGCCCGTCGGGAGCAGGTACAGGTTGTTCCGACAGTCCCGGCCCCTGTACCCGTAGCTTCGCGTGTGTCAAGAGAAAACATGTTTTCTTCCCAAGAGCTGACAAAGACTAGCTTTATGTAATAGGCAGACCATTCTCCATGGCTATTACCATCCATTTCACAACGTTAAATACTGTTAGGTTGCAAACGGGGAGGAATGCATCTCCCTCCCTAAACAGGAAGGCAATGAAGTTGGAAATGGCCATTGGCTTAATGTGAATACTTTTTAACAATATGAAGATTTGGTTTTATTTTAAGAATGTTTTATATATGTGTATATATATGTATATATATATTTAAAATTTTTATTTTTTAATTTTATTGATTTCGGAAAGGGAGAGAGAGATAGAGACATCAATAATGAGAAAGAATCATGATCAGCTGCCTCCTGCATGCCCTACACTGGGGATCAAGGCCACACCCAGGCATGCGCCCTGACCAGGAATCAAACTGTGACCTCCTGGTCGATGCTCAACCACCCAGCCACACCGGCCAGGCAAAACTATGTATTATATTTTGAAAGCTGAATTATTTAAGCTTGATCAAAAGTGGTAACTTATCGCTTTACTCACTGAAGGTAACTGGATCAGACATTCGTATGGTCACCGGCTGATGAACTCTCTCTGACTCAGCTTATTAACCCGGCTCTGGGAGGTGACAGCCGGGCACATTTTTATGCTGAGCCGCTGGGATTTTACGTGGATGCCTGTCTTCTCTGCACCTTGTCTCCCTTTAAACTGGGCCAAACTGGTGTTTTCACAGGCTGACGACCTGACCTCCTGCCTCTGGAATGAAAGCCACCTGAAGCTGCAGACACTGATCTCACAGGAAAGCCAGAACACGGGGCACCACAGTTCGCCTCTGGTCCCTTCCCGCTGCCTCGCTTGCATAACGTCTATCTCCATTATCACACCTGCTCAGACCTGCTGGGCCGGCGCCCGGCCCATGGGGGTTCACGTTCCCTCGGGCACCTCTGCTCCTTAGTGGTGAGGGCCTGGCGCAGGGAAACAGAACCAGGAGGAGCAGCAGGGCCAGCGGAGCCTGCCCTCATCCTCGTCTCCCTGTCACTGCCGTCCGGAGACACAAACCTCCAGTGGGGACCTGCCATGGCCATCGCTCTGGGTTAATGGGAGAGAAGGCCTGGTTCTAGAATCATGACCGGGAAATTAATCAAATTTCTCTCCTAGTTTTGTGTCTTCTGTAGCTTGTATGAAAAACAAGATACACCTGAAAATGGTGAGACTCAATCCTACCCCAAGAAAAAACATGGAGCTTTGAAAATTCCTTATGTTTTAGAGCAGTGGTCGGCAAACTCATTAGTCAGCAGAGCCAAATATCAGCAGGACGACGATTGAAATTTCTTAGGAGAGCCAAATTTTTTAAACTTAAACTTCTTCTAACACCACTTCTTCAAAATAGACTCACCCAGGCCGTGGTACCTTGTGGAAGAGCCATACTCAAGGGGCCAAAGAGCCACATGTGGCTCGCGAGCCGCAGTTTGCCGACCATGGTTTTAGAGTATTAAAAAAAAAGTTGAGATGCTGATAATGGGCTTTAACATACAACAGTTATTAAGTCAATTATGGGCTTGTTTCTAATTGTAACCTTGGAGCTCTATCTTTATAAAAGTACTCGTAAAAGGTGCAAACCACCCACACACACGCACAAATAAAAAGTAAAATATTTAGGTCCTTCCTCCAACCACTCCCTGCTGCTTAGGCTAATCACCACTGAGATTTTGGCATGAATGCTTCCAAACCTTGAAAACTATTTTGCCAGCAAAACATGTGAACTTGGATGTGAAATAAACTAACCTGGAAAAAAACAGCATGGCACTCACTGGGGTCAAATTCCACTGTTTTATATTTTCTACAATATAGACAGGGAGTAGGCTGAGCAAATGCGATTTTCCAATAATGCTTTCTAGATCTGGTTTAGCCAATTTGACAATTACTGACTTTAAAAACTCCAATTCCATGAGCCAAAATAGATCGAAAAACAGGGGCAGGGAAATGCTTATGACATCTGAATCTGAAAAATAAAAAATATATTTTGGAGGGAGAAATTTAGGGACAGATGCTAATTCTGAAAACATTCTAAAGTAGGGGTGTCGAACTCAATCAGAGAAGGGGCCAAAATCTAAAATCCAGCCTAAATCGCGGGCCGAATGGTTTACTGAACAGTCATAAACTGTCATTGTGATGGAAAGGCAGCGGAGTGCAGTGATGACAGCGCGGTGCGGGCCACATTGCAAGGCCTGGCGGGACGGATTTGGCCCGCGGGCCTTGTGTTTGACACATGTGTTCTAAAGCATGTGATTCCATTACTTCAAATACAGTGGCAATTCTCGTAAGCGAAACGGCAGCAGCAACCGTTTAAAACTGCTTATATAACCTGTGCTTAGGGCTTTGCATTCAACCGGAAATCAATCAGTAGCTCTTTAAGGGAAAGCAGGATTTCTGCTTTGTCTTAAAATCCGCATGGGCTGAAAGGTAGCCTCTGCAGGCTTCCTCTAAAGCATAAAAAAAGTAAAGTAAAAGAAAATAAAGTAAAAAAGTAAAATAAAGTAAAACAAAATGTCAACATTTAATTCAGCCTTCCTCAGGCCCTCAGTGTCTCCCCTGGGAGCTCCCTCACTTTCCAAATCTCACCCCACGAAGGCTGGGCAGCAGCTCTGTTTCAGGGACGGTAGCCATGTAGCCTCGATTTGGGGTGGGGGAGAGGATTTTGTAGTGTTTAG